>NC_086285.1:90425673-91069208 GCF_963924245.1 Chroicocephalus ridibundus
TGTCTCATGTAATCATTGATTTGATCCCCCTTCACTGCTAGTATTTCCTCTCATTTCCAAAACCTGCCTCTGGGCACAGCATCCTGGGAGACCTTGTTGGTTCACCTTCAGGCTGAGGCAGAGAAGGCATCAGGTACCTCAATATGTATCTATGTGTTCTGTCACTAAATCACCCACCCTATTCAACCATGGTCCCACATTTTCCTTGTTCTGCTTTTTACTAGTAACGTAGTGGTCTTTTTGTTGTATTCAGTTTCTGCTGCAAGTTTTACCTCTAGTTCAGTTTTGGCCTTTCCTAATACCATCCTTGCATGCCCAGACAATGTTTTCAGACTCCTCCTTTGTAGCTTGTCTCTGCTTCCATCTCCTGACAGAGGAGGGAGTTTTATTCCACAAATATTTATCTTTAGTTATGTGAATGCTCACTGCATGTGTGTGAGAACTGGGAAACTGCATATATAAAGTAGAAGCAGTTGCAGCGTGCATTTTCACATGTGCAAAGGAGACTTTTAGATGGTCTTTCTCTCATCAGTTTTTACGTAACAGTTACTATGTGAAAAAACAGTATTAAATGCTTCTATATGAAAGATGCGATATGCACAATATGAAATGTTTGCTGTTATCATTTCCACTCAGCATCACTGGAGTGACTAATTTAGCCCAGTTTATTTATAGATGCAGTACAACAAAGCTGAATTTGACTAGTGCTTTTAGCATTCCAGTCAGTAATAAAATTATTCAGAATCATACTTCTATTCTTTTGGAATTTACTACTGATAATTATCTTGGAGAAAAATGTGGCTTTCTTTGGATTCTGTTTTCAAAAGTCCTATACGTGTTTTGTATTGATGGGCAGGAAAGTTGAGGTCTTGAGGGCAAAAGAATTTTTTAAATATGATTTCTTCAGTAAAAAAATCTCATGGACTAAAATGCTTTAGGTATTGACATAGATTTGGAAATTTCACATAAAGATATTTCAGAAGGACAGCTACATTAGCAAACTGGAAAACCTGTATAGAAAATGTTTGAACATTTTATTTTTTTTTACCACTTGCAGTGACCTCACAAGTCTTTTATATATTGTATGATCACTGAATCTTAAATATAGACTATACTAAAAAGGAAAAACACTGAAAAATATCAGTTATGTTCATTTGTGGCTCTTTTGTATAGTAACTTCTCATATCTAGTGTGTCTACCTACCATTGTCATAACACATTTATCTCAAACTATCACCAGTTATCCTGTTCCAAATATTTGTTATAATAATATAAGTGATGTTCAATTACTGTCTTGTGGTATTCAATATGATTATAATTATAATCCACATGATGATCAAATGTTTTCTTTTAATAGTGTCTTATTACTACCCACTCACAACAGAGACAGTATGTTGTTTATTTGTTATGAAATACAGATGACAATAAGTGACACTGAATGTTCCAGAATTCATAGTTTATGGGGAGTTAAGTAGTACTGTAGTAATTTAAAAGAGTTATTCAGTGAATCAAACCAAGCCTGTTACATATGGCAAGATATGTGTCTTATCGAGATAAATGAAGTTTCAGCTATTTCTGTCTTTTCTAAAATTAGGTCAGCCATATTGTGATATGAAAATGTACACTTAGGGCACCCATGGAACCTTAACAGCCCTATCACCAATGCCCACACAACCTTAACTGCTTTATCACAGCTGTTTGACAAACAGACGCTTCTATTTCACTGACATCTTCAGGCAGAATATGCTTGAACGCAGGAATAATTCTATTTTTGTATAGCAAAGCTTATGTCAGAAGTTGGTTGTTACATAACTGAAAACATTTTAGTAAGTCACCATCATCTGTAGACCTTAAAAGGTATTCTGCTTTACGCTTTTAAAGACAGATTTTGAAACCTGGCTGCCTTTTTTAATCTACAGATAGCAGGGGTAGGTGTTTGAGAATGCGGTTACTGGTACTTGGATATTGAAGCACCAGCTCTGTGTGCTAAATCAAGCTTAGCTCACAGAAAGTTGGTTAAAAATTTAGCTTAAAACATTGAAGGCACATTTATGCCCAAATCACCCTAAGCATTGATGTCCTGGTTTGAAGGACTGATGCGAGGTTCTGTCTAGACAGCAGTGTGATGGGGTGATGCCTTCCAGCACTGTTTGGGACCCATGGCCAGAGTATGGCAGCAATAGAGTGGGCATTGTAAAATGAAGGGTAAAGAGCTTGTTCAGGTGTGCCTCTCCAGTGTCACGCAGGTGTAAATTCAAGTAAAAGAATACTTGAAGAGTGTCAGCGTGGTACCAAATGGTTCCAAATTCCTGGTGTCACTGCTGACCCCTGAGTAGCTACGCTGCTGAGCAGCCAAGTGGATGTCAGAGTCTGTTTTTGTAAATAAAAACTGGTAAGCTCATGCATAGACCAGTATGGGAGACCAGATATAAACACACAGTAGGTGTTTTATATGGAGATGACTTGGGGGAATGGGCTTAAAAGCAAGGAATCATGTAGGTAGATCCTTAGTATAGATATTCCCTGAGAATTTACTCATATTAACATTAGAGCTGCAGTGCATATGCCAATATTCTTAAAGTGTAAGTCAGCTATATATCATCCCTATAATACCTTAAATTCAGTTGATAGTTGATTAGTCTGAACTTTGTCATATTTTTGAGAAATGAGACTACTCCAGTTCTGTGCTGTCAATCTCCGTGCCATTAAAAAGGCTGAGGAAACGATTCCCATTTTTAAAGTAAAAAAAAGATGCCAGAATTATTTTCCTGATGTATTTTTAAGTTTATTCATGATTATTGGTAATCTTTAGATTGTGAGAATGCAGAGCGTAGGTCTGGTCTCACAACATTCCCTTTTCATTTCCCATTACATGAAGTATAATGTTGACTTGTAAATTTGGCATTTCTCTCTTAACGCACCCGCGTTGATATTTTAGATTTGGTTTTACATATTTCTGCTAAAACTTGCTGTTTAGGCTACACACAAGCAAGGCTTGGATAAGGGGTTATTTGCTTTTATTTTCTAAGTTTTCTTCATATGCTTTGCTAATGAGGAAACACAACTGTTATCCATCATAGTCAGAAATAGCTTGGATATTCAAAACAACATAACTACGTGAATAAAAGCAGAATGAAATACTCATGTAACTGAGAACATACTGTTTTGCAGACACTGAGGGAAAACATGGAATCTTCAAACTTGGTTTCTAATGTCCTGAGCCTCTCTGGAGGCACTGAAATATTTGTGTCAAGAAAAGGGTGTTGGTTTTGGTTAGTGAACCCTCTGATAGTACTGATGTCAGTGGATACTGAGAGTGTTCCATGTTTTAAAATCAACTTATATACTTGGTGAATGAATAAGGATCTACAAGCTTAAATTAAGGCATCAAGCTCTGAAAATTCTGGATGGAGATAACACTGATTCTGTTCATACGTTGTGCTTGTTGTGTAGCTACAAGCATGTTCTGATAAAACATACTCTTCAGATCCCACACTGAC
Organism: Chroicocephalus ridibundus; assembly: GCF_963924245.1. Taxonomy (NCBI): domain Eukaryota; kingdom Metazoa; phylum Chordata; class Aves; order Charadriiformes; family Laridae; genus Chroicocephalus; species Chroicocephalus ridibundus. Next base: position 90,429,173 of record NC_086285.1, read on the forward strand.
CTCTGCTCCTTTCAGATTCACTAGCCAAATGAGTACTTCTTGTAGGAGAATATTTCCTAGCTCCTCTTCTAGTTTCTGATTCCTTGCCCTGTCATTGAGTCTTCTGAAATCAGCTGTTACTGAAAGGGACTACAAATACACTTTAAATATTGATTTTCTAGTTTACATATTGAAGGGTGGTAAAAACTAACAAAAAAGTGATTGATTTAAAAAACCAAAAAACCAAAACCACCCATGCAATTTGTTATTTTGACAGCAATTACATACAGATTCCAGATCAAAGTATCTCCATAGCAATACATTGCAAATCAGACCAGGATTTAACTACATAAAACCAGCAGACGTTTTTGGAAGTATTCATAGAGGAGTTAAAATTTGTTGTTAAAAAGATATAATGTAAAATTTTGTGTAGAAGGTGTTAAATTTCATGTCTTGATCCAGTCGTTTAAATCTGGCAAAGAACACTATGTTTATCCCTCTTCAAGGATGTAATGTAGTCGTTCATGGAGTAAACTAAGTTCTGCTGCCTCAGTGTGGATGATGGCTTGATCTTGGATCTCAGCAACTGTGTTTCAACCCTCTGTGGGAGGCAAGGATATAAAATACGTGTCACAGCGGCATTGAGAAATTGTCTGGAGTAAAATGGGATTAGAGGGTAAATCCTACCTCTATAGCACTGACTGACAGACTTCATAGTGTGGGGAAACAAGATAAGGAGTAATGAAGAGAAAGTGTTATTCTCCTATATTGTGCTTTTCCTCAATGGTCAATATTTTTTTTTACTGTTTATTTTATTATGGATTATTTTAACTCATTACTTAACTCCTTCCACCAAAGAGGACTTAGTTTTGTGGCCAAAATGGGAGGCCTGTATATTCAGTTGGAAGGTCTAAATGACTCTTGCATCTGTGTTACTCCTAAAACATACTGTCTTTAAAGGCTCAGACATCAATATCTAAGGATGCTGAGCAGTAGAATGCTCATTCACTTCCTTTGTTTGCGCGTGATAAATTTCCTTCATGTAAAGAGCTTAAAAATGGAGCTTATGTGAGGTGAACAGTGGATATAATATGTGTATAGATATAATGGTATGTCCAGTGGTGATGATACTAGATATTTTTGGAGGGGATATTTTTAAGAGAGTTGTCTTACCCATGTTTGATTAATACTATTTAATATTTTAAAATTGTTTCATATTATCTGGTTTCTGGAAGTTTTTCTATGCATCTTGGCTGTAACGAAAACATCAGGGTTATTTAGGGTTTTTTATTTGTAAAGGATGTGCATTTAACTGACTCTGGAAATTAAATCATATATCTATATTTTCTTATTTTTATTTCTGTTAGTCTTGTAATCTTTTTCCTTTGGTAATGAATTTGTTTAGAAGCTACACTGAATACACACTCAATATTCTTTACATTTCATTTTACCAGCTAACGTTAGTAATGCTGGACTTACGACCACAGGAGAGTTGATATTATGTCATGTTCAAGCCTCAAAGTTTCTAGCTACATAAGGTTTATTGTAGCTGAACATTTGTGTTTTATTTTGCTTCTTAGGAATGATTTTTAAATTATTTGTACATCTCAGATTGATCAGATATTGTTTTGATCGGGTCTCCCTAGTTAAATTCATATCCTTACTACTTTTCTAGAGATTCAGAATTTCTGCCAGTAAACTGTAATACAAATAGTTTCAAAGCCTAACTGAAAAAGTAATTTCTGTTGCTTTGTTCACTTGCATTAGAAATGGTTTCTCAATGCCCTAGGTTTGCGAAGACGCAACTCTCTTGACTTTGGGAATTTGCATAGGAGTGTCTTTCTTAATTCTTCTGCTTTTATCTGTTGTGGGGTTTTTTTGTTGTTGTTTACCTATAATGATATAAACATGGTGAATACTGTTTTCCTGAGAGGTTTTTGAGTTTAAGGAAGCATGCCAGAGACTTCAGCTTTTTGGCTTCTGAAGCATTGATTCAGAAAATATCTCCATGATTTCAGAAAATTGTTGCCTCTTCCTTTATTTTGGTAACTCGTCATGATTAAGACAGATTCATATTTCATGATAAGCTAACGTAATTTGCTGAACTTAAATTGCAGTATCAGCCCAAGAAAAAAATAGTAAGCATTTTCTAAATAACGACCGGGGGTCTCAGGCCCAAGAGCATGGTACGACAGGCGTGAGGCAGGTATAAGGTTTACCCCAGAGGTTAGGGTGACTTTGCCTTTCGTTAACACTGGTTGGTACAGCAGACGCTTTTGCATCAAGTGGCAGAGTCACAGGTCTGTGCAACCATCCCCTTGGATAAACTGAAGCCTCATCCTTCCATGTGGGATGCTAGTACAGAAAACAGATACCTTTTTTTTTTTTTGTTCCTTTAAGCTATCAGTTTGAATCCCACGTTTTATGGTTTGAGAAACCCATAACAATTTATTGCCTGGGTCTCGCCTTTCCTCATCCCTGCACCTGGCAAGGCTCGAAAACATTGATGCCTTGAATCCCACATGGCATAGCTGGCTATAAAGTAAATATTTTCACAGATTCAGACACTAGATTCTTCTAAAAGTACAGTTTTCCCAAGTGTTAGAAGAGAAATTAGTCCCATGTTGCTCAAAGCAGGATGCCATGCAACAGAGTTTAGTAGCTGTCAGTGGCATATCTCTCCTCTCCTTCTATCCAGACAATTACACGTCTGAAGTAGGAAGAGGTCAATCTTTTCTGTGTAAACTGTGCATATTACCGCATATTTCAACAAATAATCTGGATCAGTTTTTCCTTCTCCTTTTGGAGTATGTGGGTATCCTAAGAGTTTGTGTGTAATCTGAATCTTCTCTTAAATAGAACATACTAAGAGGCAGTGGAAAGAAAGAATGGTTTTGTCCCAAAAGCTTCCTTAATGCTTTTCAATACAGGCCCCCTTTCTTTTGTACGAGCAAAAGATATGAACACTAAAAGCAACTGTTTCAGCATACGTATGGGACTGACTGAATTGTTATACTAATTTACATGCCAGAATATGAGTCATATTTATTTCTGCTACTACGCAATTCAAGTATGTATCCAGAATAGTTAATCATTAAAGGGCTCAAAGTTAGGGCAGAATGTAACAAGATTAGGTTGGTTACTTACCAGCCAAAAATCAATAAAAGAGAATCTAATTATCACTTGAACTCTGTCCTTGTCAAATCATTGGTGAATTAAAAAGGCCAATATCCTAAGGCACAGCATAATAAATAAAATAAACTTTGAAACCTGTTTTAGGAAGGAATACGATTTTCTTTCTACTTGGATAACTGACACGTGTGATGTACATCCCCATACTTGTGTACCTTGTAAACTAACAAACCAGAGTAAGCTACATGTTAATTTTCAGTGTCAAAATTTATGCCTAATAAACCAACGCTTTTATTATCACGTGGTGATACTAAATTAATGAAGAAAGATGTATCCAGAAAAAAAAAAAAGCCAACACCCACAACCTGTAGGACTTGTGTCTGGTTTGATTGGCTTTCAGGGATGCATTAAGTGTAGTATAGATTTCAGGAAAGACTAGAGTACTCTCTTCATTTCCAGGATTGTGTGGAGGAATGCTGCATTTATTCGACAATAAATCCCCCCTCTTTCTTTAGTTACAGTGTTTCAACTTGCCATGACAAGAAAAAGTGAAGGTCATTGGAATAGGTGATTTTTTTCAAGTTACAAATATTGTGAATTTCTGAACCCATACTTTAGTTCCTTAAATTTTCTTATTCCTCATGTAATTTAAGCTACTCATGGATTTTTTTGAGGTATAGCTAGCGCTTATTGTAGAATTTTTTGTCTGTACATAAGAAGGACTATGAATGAAGGATGTTCAACTGCTCAGGGCTTCTTATGGGATGGGAAACAACCTTCTAAAATTGCATATCTAAGATCACACAATAGGCAAGAAGGAAGAGAAATTAAAATTTTGTGCATGTCTACACAAACCTCGTCTGAGATTTCTCAGCTAGAATTAAAATGGTGTTCTGTTTTAGAAGGAGAACAAATTAAGTAGTTGAAGAACAAGAGAATGAACCGAGATTTTTCTCTGTTATTTTTATGCTTGGTGGTTTTTCCCACTTTGCCAGCTCTCTGCATCTTGCCTAGGACTGATTTTACCTTGATTTCTACATGATCTCTCTTTTTCAGGCTTCTATAGCAATAATCCTGATAGCTTTGAATTTTTAATGGTACTATTTTTGGTTCCAGAACTAGTTAAAAGGGAACGTCCCGTTCTCACTGCGTAGCTGCTTCCCACAGATAAACTTCCTTTTATCTGACCATGCTGGAAGGCATCTGAAAAGCTTCAAACAGAAGTTCAGAGGAAGCTTCTAGAGAGTGGGATGCCCGATTGGGTATAGATGCCTGTGTTGAGCATAGCCATGGCTCATTTCTCCTGTTAGAAGAAGGGATTGTTCTTGACTATTCTGTGTCTTAAAAAAGACCAGACAGCAAATGAACAAAAAAAGTTGCTCTAGCTAGCCAGGACCGTGGACAGAACCATTGATTTTATGGGGCTCTATATATTTTCTCAGTTATTGCCCAGTAGTAGTACAACGAAACATTTTGTGAAGGTTAAAGTTATGTTTAACCCCTCTAAAAAAAAAAAAAAAAGAGGTCCGTTGGACATACCTGAACTCTTCAATAGAGTAGATTGCTGCAGTCCTACTATTTTGTAGCCCTTATAAATGGCACTGTACTGAGGTATTATGGAACATAGATTGATTTTGTTTGTAACATGAAGCTAAAGGAGAATAGAAACATAAGTGCCAACAATCACCCATAGAATTTGGAGTTAATAAATTAGCAAATAATGATAAAGGAAAATACCACATTTTAATTTCCTTAAGCTTATTTTTTTCTATAAGGGTACAGATTTTACATAACTGTAGGACTGGAGCCTGGAAAAGTGTGGGAAAAAAACAACCACCTTGAGAAGTCTGCTTCATCTGTTCCATTTAAATTAAAACATTTAGTGTGAAGAAAACAGTGAGTGAGTTTTTTAGGGACCATTGTTTTTTGCCTCTTTTATTTTGAAAGACGTGTTGTAATTCTGACACTCTTATGATCTGATGTTATCCTTACAACATTTTCTTCTTAGAGGGATCATGGGATTCTGTTCTCAGAAATGCGAAGTACTCTGTTCTTAGGTGATGGAAGATTTATTTTTTCCCCAAGCCTCACATAGGTAGAATTTGCTTAATTTGTTAAAAATAAGAAATCTTGTATTTTGTTGGAGGTGTTTCTTATCTCACTCATCTTTAGGTAGTTTGCTGTAGCGTTCTTGTGTTTTCATTTTGTTTTTCATAGCCTTTGTTTCTCTTCTGGTCTTGTATAAGCATCAACCAGTTTTGGTCTTGGAGGTGTTTAATAGCACGTATTGTCAAATCGAGGTCTTCTGGTCATTGTTTTCCTCTATCTTTCAACAGTATTACTTCTGATCAGGTGAGTTAGTACTCTTTGAACTTGGCTAAGGTTCCCAATATTTTACACATCTTTCTTATGTTTTGCATACTTCAACCTCAGCATATCTTCCTGAGTCTCACTTCATCAAATTTCATTGTTAAATATTACCCTTGACTTTTCTGAGCATCAGTTGACACAGTTGTTCAAGGTGTTGTGATTCCTGTTCCTGTGTAGGCTCACATCATTTGCCTGAAGTAATTGTCTTAGGTACTAATTATCTTCCTAAACACTTAGATATAGTATTTGATGTGTAGTTGCCCCTTGTAAGTATGAGTGCTTCAAATCAAACACAGGTTATACACATTGAAGCCAACCTGTTCGTGTTTGGCCTGTAAACTACAATGGGAATCATAAATAGCGACATTGTGAGAAGTTACCAAAACCTTTTATGTGTGAAGATTATTGCAAAAACTGGCACAGAAGGTAGGTGAGAAATGGGGTGTGTTGATTTTAATAAAGATACAAGGAACATGTGTCATCTAAGAATGTTAACACGTTCAGGAGAGAGCTGAATACAATTGCAAATGATAAAGTAGACTGATAGAACAAGGTAATAAAAATGCTTCAGAATAGAGAAAATCATAGCTTTTCAGATCAGCTGTAAGCAAGATGTCAAATCAAAGTGGGAGGCAAAATATCTCAGGATCACAGATTTATTAAAATCTACTTATCTTATGTAATTTTGAAAATGTTAATTTTAATTCTCTAAATATGCAAATAAAAAGATTTGGTGGGTGACTTTATAGGTGGCTTAAATTTCAGCTTTAGAAGAGATCTGCTTGATAAAATATTTCAAAAAAAAAAAAAGAGAAAACCTGGTTTAAAGCCCCATATGTGTAATCATAAAGTGACTTAGATGTGGTAAAATTTATTAAAGCTTTCAGAAGTTCTGCATTAAAATAACTGTCAATTTTTGGTGTCATCTTAGCAGGGCTTCTAGAAACTGCTACCGATTGAGTCCCATAGTTAAGAAAAGAGTTGGCGTAAGCCAGGAGTAGCTGGTTTGTATATTCACTATGCCAAATTAAAAGCAAAAAATGTCTGGTTGTATCCTACACACTGCTGAGTGGTAACTCCTGATGAGGGTCTTTTTAAAAAAAAAAAAAAAAATAAAAAAAAAAAATCACTTTTTAGAACTTTGCAAAATTGATGCCTTAAGTGACTCAATGCAATAGTAAGTCAATAGGGATAAGGATGGTGGGATTTTTCCCAATTTCATACTTAGAATAAGCCGTAAATTCCAGAGCCAAATCACAAAAGAAAATTGCTTTACTTTTGTCATGATGCAAATGTCTTTTAATCTGGTGAAGTACAAACTTTGATTTTTAAGTCTCAAAGAATGCAGTTCTGTACCGATTTTAAAAGTGCCAATTGATTTATGTAGTAAAAAAATAAAGATGTAAACGAACTCAAGCATGTGCACAGGTGCCCTTGCTTCCCAGTTTGCTGTTCTGTGACTTCACATGGCTGATGTGAACTCCTCCTAAGTATCGGTTCAGGGAAAGAGTGTGCTACAAAGCTTGAAACAGAAAAGGTATTAGTTTGTCATGTAGTTCTGCAGCAGTTCCTGAGAGAGGCAGGGAGGCTTAGTCCTGGTACTGAGTGTGACCATGAACTGCATCACACAAGCGGGAAATCTGGCCTTGGTGGTATACGAGGTGACCACTACTTCAGGGTGAATCACATTTTTTTTCCCCCTTCTGACAGGCCTGAGCCCTGTCTCTGGGAGTTACTGTCACCCACTTTCTTTGGAGCCGCTCTGCAGAAGCGTACAGCATACACAGCTTGGGCGGGAAAGCTGCTGGAGCTGAAGGCGAATGTGAGCGCTTCTGTGTTCCATTGACTTCCACCAGCTGAGAACTGTTCTGAAACTGGGCAGCTGGTGAACACACTTTCCACCCTTGAAAGCTTCAGTGTCCCACTGAGTGTTTACTATGGCCTCTACAAGAAGATTTGAAGTCACTCTATTTCCTGATATGACATTGACTTCTCCAGAGCTTGGTGTCATTTTGGTTACTTCTTCCGTTCCAGGAGTTGCTCCGCAGCTTCGCTATCATTATGCAGCCTTCCTCGCCCCCCTTGGCCTTCTTCTGTTACCTGTTACCACCTCTGCAGGTCACAAAAAGCTGATGTTTATGGGCGGATCCATGAGGAGAAGGAGGCATCAGCTCTCTTTTGCCTTCTCCACGTGTGTTCCCAGGGGTTTTATACTTGAATCTGTTCCCTGGCTACTGGATCCTGGAAATTTGTAGGTTAGTTGTTTGAGGATGCCAATGAATGGCAGGAGGCTTTATGGTCTGGGGGAGTAAAGAAGAGCAACTGAGGCAGACAGAAGTGCTTTCTCATGCTGATGCCTACAGCACAGGGGACAGAAGAGGAAGCACAGGGGATACATGGAATACAAGACTGAGTGTTCAGGGTAATTCACAGTATCTGGACACTTTTTTGGATTTACTGAATCACACAGGAATTCTGACCCCAGGAAGGGCCCAAATGATAAAGCAGAAGTTAAGGAAAGAGGAGGCTAGTGCCCAGTATGAATATAAAGCTGTTCTTTGAGCTTGGCAAGGTGGAGTAGGATATGCTTTGAATATTTTGAGCCTCTACCAAAATAGTCCTTTCGCTTACTCTCTTCTCAGGTTTTATTCCACAGATGTTGCTTCTCCGAAGTACTGCAGGTGCATTGGACTTCTGTGTTTCCTTGGAATATCAATATATGTTATCACTAGGGGAAGAAGATTGAGTGTTCTTTCTGCTCTTGTTATTCTGCAGCTTTCAACCTATTTATGCGGACAGTTGAAAAAAAGAACAAACAATCCCCCCAAATAACCTAAAGCAAAACAGAAAGCCCAACAACAAAACAGGTTAAAGAAATGCGTGTGCCAGAAAGCTTGTCTTGATAGATTTAAAATAGGGAGGAAATTAAATACTCCAGCCTTAGCTTTATTAGCCTCGTGTTGCTGGCCACTACTGAGGTTAAGGTTTATTTTTTCTTAGCATTTGCTGAAGAATATATATATATATATATGTATATATATGTATATATGTGTGTATATATATATATGTATATATATGTATATATGTGTGTATATATATATATGTATATATATGTATATATATATACACACACTGAATCACACAGGAATTCTGACCCCAGGAAGGGCCTGAATGATAAAGCAGAAGTTAAGGAAAGAGGAGGCCAGTGCCCAGTATGGAGTAGGATACACTTTGAATATATATATATATATATATGAGAATATATACTTTGAATATATATATATATTTAACTGAAGGAGTTCTGATTTATTGTTCTTTAATGCTTGCTCTTTATCATATGAACAACAACTGTTGGCTATTCCCCCCAGCTTCTTAAAGAATTCTCTGAGGGAAAGAAATGCCTGAAAGGAATGACCACTAATGCATATTGGGGCAGGGAGGGTAGCTGTGGTGAGTGGAAAATATGGTAAAAAGTTAGGATTAAATAAGAGTCCAGATCAAAATCGCAAGCAGCTTTGGAAAGCAAGCTGCAGGCCCAGACAAATTCAGATTTTTGTAGTGCCTTTATATTTTCTTGAGAATATTACCAAGATTTGGAAATGACTGTTACAAATGTTGTTTCTAATAGCTTAAATTTGTGAAAGGAAATTATGGATTCTCTATTTGGTTTGTTGTTGTGCTTTTTATGTGGGGCTTTTTTTTTTTTTTCAGGCTTCCTCCCCCCTTCTCCCACCAGAGACGGTATCTAGAGAAATAGTACACTGTTCTGGTACTTTCGGATGGTTTAAGCTCCGGGATGGTTTACGCTTAGCACCTGATACAGATATCAGGGCAATGGGCTGCTTTGAGAGTTTAGCTAGTTGTCTATTTGCAGTTTTATGTTTCCCTTTCAAGGAGACCTCTGAAATTCTTGGTGATGTAAGGGAAGTTCAATGTCATCTCGTTGCCATTCCTTTATTAATAGCAAATAGTGTGCATGGCTAGGTAGAAGCATTCCGTGGTAAGCTGTACTTCTGCTAAATTGGATTGGTTTAGATTATTTTATAAACCCTCTTTTAGTAGCATAAGGAGCAGCTACTCAGATCCTCAGCTAGCTTTCTTAAATATTTTGCTTATAGTGTATACGTCATAGTATGAAGATAATTCAAACGATGCATTAGGATGCAAGATGATTCACCAGCAGTGAGCTACAGATGGTCTATTATTGAATTACAAAGTAACAGTGGGAAGGCAGGGACAATAATTATGGTATTTACCTGCGCAGGGGCCAGCAAGCTGTTCAGAGCTAGTTGCGTGTGAGGCAGCCTCACTGTTTTGCACACTAAAACGTTATTTTTTTGTTCACTTACTGGTAATCGGGAGGCAAGTGAGAAAAAGAAGCCCTTTTCAGGATGAGTTAGCATAAACTAAGAGCCCAATATGGGCATTCTCCAAATGTCTGCTTCTATACCAGAGATTCCAGGCAGTATGTAAATGGTTACAGTCAAAGCTAACATTAAGCACAAAAGATCATAGCCGTGTATTTAGCATCTCAGCACACGATGTGAGCTATTTCATGCGGGGAAAAAAAATGTCAAACACGTGCTTTGCTACAATTTAGCTCAGTATCTAGCAGACAAAATACATTTTTGTCCTTTTTATAATTTTTGATACATCCTCATGTAGCGTGCTTTTGTATCTCTAATCTAACTGCAGTATAGATAAGCACTTCACAAACACATTCATCGTAAGAAGGATGAAACGAATATGTAGCAATATATAGGTATTACAACAGAAAGTATAATTATTCGTACCCGATTTACAATTGAGTAGGAGAAGAACTATTTTTGACAAAAGATAACATCTAAGCAATTAGTTGGGAAGATGGTCTATCACATCATTTTAAATGTATTTTGCTGACTGTGTCTTACAGTTTTAATCCTTTTTCTCTCAAAGTTCAGATAGAAATTAATTACACAAACTCGTTTTCTTTTTGGCAGTCTGACTACCTGTTTGAAAAATGGCCGTGGGAGAACAAACTCCCCAAGGCACTTTTCAGGATGTCTTCTACGCTAGAAAACAGCAGAAAGCCTGATCACTCAGTAGTTTCTATTGACTGACTGCTTGTGCATTTCTGTCTCTCTTGGTGGATGGAGTTTTGTCTCAGATTCCCTCGAGTTTGCTCAAGTGGCAGAATTACGCAGTCCCCTTCATTGTTAACAGGTGCACCCACATTTTCTCTCTTTAAATAATTCATTGTGTTTTGAAACTCTTTTTGTAAACAACATCTGACAGCACAAGACTGTTCGTATTCTTTCTGTTCTTTGCTTAGAGATGTCACTCAATCACACACTTGATTTTGTATTTAAGTATGAATTTAATATTAAGCACATGCCCCAAATTCCACTTTGTGCATAATGTGTTGAGCCAAACAGATGCATATAGTATGTGCTTATGTATTTTATTTCATTGAAACCACAGTAACTAATATTTTACCCTAGATTAAAGCCTTTTGTTTTACTTTATTGTCTCAAAAATCACGATTTAAGCCATGAAGACTTGGAGCGGATGATCAATTGGATGGCATGTTAGCTGTGGCTAATGACTTTAAACGGAAGAAGCTTTTTAAAATGGTGGAAAATGACTGATGTAAAATATAGTGTATTCTTCTCACTTTTTTTCTCATAGTCGTAATGCTCCCCCCAAGCTACCGCAGATGGTTACAGTCTTTTTTCGAACTTTTTTTTGTCTTGCATTTCCACAGCATTAGGCTTGATTATTTCTGTTGAATTGCTTTAGGGAACCCAACATCAACACTCATTTGCGATGCCCAAGTAGGATGATGCAGTATGAAAGCTTGCTTTCAAAAGAAGGTCATTATTTTTTTTCTTTAACCCTTCATGTAGGAATTCTGTAGCCAGACCTATTATCAGTAATGCCAATAGCTCCTTTTAGTAAGAGGGAGGCTGCTGTTGGCAAAGGTTTAATACTATAAGCTTTCACAGTGTATTTAGTTTGTATGTCTTTTTCTATATTAAGATAATCCCATACAGTATTGGACACTGTTTCTATTGTTCACTTAAAGATTAATATAATCTGTCATTTCACATTGTTTCATTTGGCTTGTTTCATAGAATCATTAAAAAATTGAGCTAGAGAAGACCTATGAGGTCATCTCGTTCATCCCTGGAGTCCATAGGCAGAAGTAACTCTACAACTAAATTATTATTGCCATTAAGTAAAACGTCACCTTTCAATTCAAGCTTTCCCTGCTGCAAATGTTTGATTAGCTCCATCATGACCAATTTGCATCTTCTTTCTCATATGTAACAGTATCAGTAGTACTGCAGTTTTAAGTTATTCTGCTTCCACTGTCTTTCCAACTAGTAGAATGAGCCATAGAGACATTACATCCTGTCTCTTTCTATCTTCCAGTAAATTATTAGGGGGGCTCAGAATTCATATGAGCATTAGTATTTTTAATAGTTAGCCAAACCTAAGTTTTTCGGTTCTGCTATTTTAATAATAATATTAATATAATAGTTATGTAGTCATAATTGCTTATAATAACCATTGTTTGAGTGGCACTCTGTTCTCTAACTGCTTCATAAAATCCTAAAAAAAACCCCCCATACCTCAGTGGCCTCCAAATTTTGCAAATTTAGTCATGGCAAACAAAACAATTATGAATTTAGCAACTGAAGGAAGGAAAAAAAGGAGGCGTTTTTGCCAAGGAGAAAAAAAGGCAGTATTTTTAAGATAATTGAATTAAAAAAAAACAAACAAAAAACCACCCCCAAAAAAACAGAAAAGTGAAAATGGGAGGTATGGTACCAAAAAACCCACCCAAAACAAAGAGGGAAAAATAGTAAGTTTGGTATACATGGAAAAATATATGACTGGGAGAATGTCAGATTAAATGAGAGAAGAAATAAAGAAGCAGTCTTGTTTTGGCATCTTGAAGCGTTCATATTTTCAAAAAGGTTGTTATTAGTAGCAGTATAAGAAGCTCATGAGGGGCTGCTCAACAAAGTATGTGCACTACTTAAGCAGTGACTTTGTGCGTCGATTCAAGAAGAAATCTTCCTGAAGAGTAAAACAGTTTTTGTCTTGTCTCAGGTCGTAGTATCAGGGAGAACCTAAAAAGAAGACGGAAGAGTTAGTGGCACTGTTGGTGAAAGGAGAAGGAAGGAGCTGCTCAATCTTGTTTTCATTTGTATGTTTATGTAATCACACTTCAAATGTCACACGAAAGTGTTAATGGGACGTCTACTAACGTGTAAGATGTTACTCTCTTATTCTCTTGGATATCATAAAAAGGGGTTTGGCATTTACTGGATTTCTCCCCCCACCCCATTTCTCGTTCCTTCCCGAATCACATTTTGTTTCAGGCATCCAGTGTCAGTGGTGCAAAGTCTTATCCTAGAGACTGTACTTCAGCTGTCTGTACACACATTAGTTGTGGCACACTGTCATATCACAGTCTCCAGAAGTCTTAAGGCTTCTTTATATCAGCTTTATGCAAGTGCTCAGTGTTTCTGTTACTGTTATCTGTTCTCATCTGTGTAGAATTTTCAGTGCTTATCATTTCTAGGAATGCAAATTTCAACTTGAAAGGATTTCTTTATGAGGAACAATATCTGATGTTTGTAATATTTATAAGAGTAAAAAAACCTATAAGTTTTGTTGTTTCGTTTTTTCTCATCTTAAGCTTTACCTTGCAGTACATACATATTACCTGCCAAGTTTATACACATCGATGTGCAGTGCCCCTTCTGACATGCTGCTCTTTCTAGTTGTGATTTGGGTTACGCAGATTGCTGCTAATAAGATTGCAGAAAATGAGGTTACACTGGGCACCTCTTTTATAAATTGTAGTCATTGGTGCACTCCATATGTCTTCTGTATTTAGATTTTTCTGTAATGTTAAGTTATTCTTTGTCATGCTTCTATTATCTGCCCACTTGCTTCAATGCCTTTTTACTTTCCTATATAGCAAACACTGTTGGTGGCATAAGTCTGTGTAAATTTTCTAGATGATATCCAGGTTGGAAGGCACCTCAGGAGGACTTTACTTCTACCCCCTACTCAAACAGGCTTCATGTCCCAGAAACATGATCCAAGAGGACTTGCTCCATGATTTTCCATTGGGCTGAAGTTAAGCTGACTGTCTTTGACATCAGCCAGCTCTTTCAGCAGCCTTGGATGTGGTGCAGTAGGTCCTACACACTTGCATAAGTAGAGTTCGTACAAGTAATCCCTTACCTCAGCATCATTCACTGCTGGTAATTCCTTTCCTCCTTGAACCCTGCCTCTCAGCAGAGGCCCAGGAGCCTCAGCAGTATCCACCCACCCCATTCAACCACAGTCCCACATTTTCTTTGTTTACCTTTTAACGTAGCAGTAGAAGATCTAGCTAGCTGGTTGCTTGCTGGGAGCTCTGCAAGAGCTTCCATCCTAATTCCCACATTGTATCCAACTCTCAGGAGGTTATCACCTCTCTCTCCTATAAATGGCTATGCTTTTCCCACCTTATGGTGGTTCATCAGCATGCAAAGGGTCATACTTGTGGTCTGAAGAGCCCTCACAGGGGAACAACTTCTGTTCTAACAAGTATTTCTGCACACAAAGCAGTTGATGGCCAAGTGCCCTGGTGCACCTAGCACTATGCAGAGACTAAAGGGAGCTATTCATCGAGTGACCATGCCCTCCCCAACTCATGGTGATCCGTTGACATGTTTTGGTCTCTGCTTTCTGTGTCAGCCACTTGCCCCATATTGTCCCACACCCTCAATGATAAACATGTAAGGAAGGCATGTAGGAGTAATACTTCAGTGATGGATAGTGTGGACTGTTCAGGTTCTCCCACATGGCAAGCCTGGCAGTTTGAGTTCAAACAACCTGCTGAGCTCAGGGATGTGCTCCCAAATAAGCTGGAGGGTTCAGGGATGTGCTCCTATCTGAAGCCCTTTTTTTGTAGATTAAAGTCTGCCTTGGTGACCTCAAAGTATGATTGTAGTTCCTGGTTTTCAAGAAAGCTGGCTTCATCTTTTGGTTTAATGAAGGATTCCTCTCATACTAGACTGCAGTCGTAAGTTAGAAACTTGCTGGTGCTGTTACCACGCTGAGCCACTGCTCAAGACACTTGCAGCCCTCTCAGAGAGGTTAAGATTCATAAGTAATATCGTATTGTTGGGACACCAAGTGACACCTCTGTTTTACAAGAGCAGGAATAGATAGCCATTGACTGATAGGCCAGAAGAGAGTTGAAAGTAAAAGGGATAATAAGTTATAGTAGGAGAAATGAAGTTTAGCAAGGGGCAATTGCAATAGAAGAAAGGACAGGTAAAGAAGAGAAAAGATCTCAGACCAGAAACGTGTATGACTGAAGAAGGAACAGTTGAAGAACAAGTTGAGGACTCTTAGTCATTGGCAGTCACTTTGTATGGTGGAGGAACCTCCTCGTGTTTGCTATGGTTTGAGAACTTTTAGTGGTGCTGAAGTTGCATGTGGTGGTGTCAGCTCTATGTGAGTTTGGACCTAATGATCCACATCAAAGTTGTAGAGGACTTGGGTGAAGTACTTTTAGTTTAGTTTTCTAGAATCTAATTTGTTGACAAAACTGCTCTGAGAACTGAGCAAGCCCATAGGAAATGCAGTGAAGTGAATCAGAGGATTTGGTTTGAGACTGCACTGTTTGTCCAAATGGGATTGCTAATGTATTCACAGCTTCACTTAAAAAAGAAGGAATTAAAAAAAAGGCAAAAAAAAGGGAATTAAAAAAAGGCAAAAAAGCATATTTTGCTTGTATGCTTGTATTCTACCAACAGCATGGAGAAATTACTGTTTGTTGTAAATTAAAATTAAAAAAACCCCAACAAACACAAAACATCTCTGTTTAATTAAGTTTTCCAGATATTTTCTTAAATACATGTTCAAGTGTTTGACTTTTAACACCCTTGCTTTGCTTTTATTTCCTTTACTCTTGCATTCAGTGTATTGTTTCCAGCAATCTAAGCTGTTTAATGGGCTTACACAGCTTTAAATTGCATTTGAATCAGAGGCTCAGATCATAATATGCATGACTAAGAATCTACATTTATAGAAATTTCTCTTTTTTCTCTTTACAGTTTACTGTACAAACATGAAATAATTCTTCGCAAGCTTAAATGTTTACTTCATTTATATCTGACATCTTTGTTCTGACATTTGAATTTCTTCATTCCTTTAAGAAAACAGTGTCAGCTATGTATAAGCTAACCACCAAGAGACAAAAAGAGTGTTTTAAAATGAGATAGTAGTTCAAACTTGTTGAGCCATGGCCAATTCTCGCTCCTGGTCTTCTCGACTTCATATTCTAAGGTAACTCATTTTGTATTACAGTAGAACGAATGCTGCTCTAAAATACATATTGAAGAAAAAATGTAATTAAATCAACTTTTTGGCCTTCATAACTTTGCTTTCCCCCAGTCCGTGTAATTTGCTTGATACTTTTTTCTTTGTACAGACTAATTAATTGTTTGCAAAGCACTTTTTATGTAAGTGTTAAATAAATGCTTAATATCATTATTACAAGTGTATTTATTTGCAATTCACTCACTTAATTGACCTCTATCTTACCACTGCTCATAATGACAATCAATTAAATCCTTTTTCAGCCTTCATTGATCTTCTTTCATCCCACACTGTGTTTTCTAACTGTTTTTCATCTCAAATCCCTTCAGAAGATAGTAATAAATCTAAAATAGCTCAAACCTATTTTAACTTCCCCCTCCTTTTCTCAAGTTAGGCACAGAATTGCAGGATTTTTACAGTATTTCAGCTATAGAAATTCAGAATAAGCACACTTATTCCAGATCCGTGCAGCTTAAAGAATGATGACCCTAATCAATTGAAGTGAAATACACCAGAAGTGCAATATTTTATCAGTGTGTTTGAGAACAGGGCAAAAAACACCTCAGGTGTTTTGTTCTCTTCAGTGGTAAAAGTGAAGTGAAATAGTCCTAATAATTTTTATTTGTCACATGGGGAATAACTGGTCAGTTTTATATTTTGGCTGTAATACCCTACAGCAGAAATAAACTTCTAAGAAAAATTTTCATCTCCTCTGTCATATTTTTTTCTTATTGCAGTACTCCTTAAAATGTCAGCTTCATAATATCCATCATGGTGTCCTCAGCAAGACTACAAGCTTGTTTAATGCTTATTTTTTAAAAAAAAATGTTTTAACTCAGTTTTGTGGGGTTCTTTTACATAGAGCAGCGCAGGTGATTTGCCATCCATTCACCGTAACACTTCTAAAATTTCTTCCCTGTGATACATCTTCCATATGGATGTTTTAGACAGCTTATTTTCCAAGATCTGTTCTACATCTGGTATTTGTGACCTTGCATTTTACTTGTCAAAGTAATTAACTCTATTCTGAATTAGTTTTACTTTTAATGGCAGATTCCCCCTGCAATAAGGATATGTTTTTTATCAGCTACGTTTATTAAAATGGAAAGTCCCAATGATGCCATTCTTTTTCTGATGCTTATTCTTGTGAATTATTTGGAATGGTAAAAACAGCTTACCTATATGATGGGATACATCCGAATTCCATGGCAGAAAAAAGAACAGCATCTTGTGAAGTTGGCTAAGAGCAAAAATGAGAAAGGCCTATCAAGATGAGTGAGAAACACAAAAGAAATGCAGTGATTGAAAGATCAGTGAGTGAGCTAGGTTTTAAGGTTTCTTTCATCTACGATGACTTTCCAGTTACATGTAGTTCAGAAAACCGCAACTAAAAAAACCATCCTGCCGCAGCAAATACTGACTGGCAAAGGGAAGAGAGGGTATGCCCAGAGCCCTTAGATCATAAGTACGGAGAGGTTACTTTTTAAGCTTGAGGTAATGATTCAGAGATCCTTTTTGTGTCTGACCTGCTAAATGAAGGTTAACAAAGTAATCTGTAAAAAAATATTGGATTATTAATTATTGCATTAAAATGAATTAAAATCTAAGTCAATAGGAATGGTAGGTGCTGTTTCTAAATAGCTGATTTCATAGTATAAGGCACATAATGTGGAAGAAAGTATTTAAACAAGAAAAGGAAATAATAGTAGAAAATAAAAAGGAAATAGTAATAATTGATTTTCAAGATAACTAGGAAATAATGCTGGTTAGAAATAAACTGGGATAGAAAAGAACAGCAGGAAAAAGGCAATCTGAAGGCAGTTTAAAAATATGTATTTATTAGTGTGTATATGTACACTTCCAAAACCATAAAAAGTTCAAGCTCCTGGATGTAAGTACAATCAGAAGGAATCTGAGAAATTTAGAAAATGTAATACGTGGTAAGAACTACAAACAGAAGTGCAATTAGCTAACTTAAGGCAAAAAAGTGGTTTTTGAAGGATAATAGGAGTTGATATTACACAGCATGTTCACAGTCAAAAAGTAACTTCAATTAATTTTTTTTTTAAATTGTTGTTATTATTATTACTACTGCATAATTCAAAGAGGAAATAGAATCATTGCTATTTAGTTGGTAATTTTAGAAGCAAGATGTACTTTTTTTTTTTTTTGGTTAAATTCAAATTGCATTGATAAAGATGACAGCAATGGTAGAACAGACTTTCCTAATACACTTGATTCAATATTACTTCTCTGCTGAGAAATCAAAATAGCATGCATTAAATAAATTCAAAACCAGATATTTGATGAATTTCAAATTTGTTAGAGAAAAGCTATCAAATGCATTGGTGTCTGGTGGACAGCAAAAAACTTTGTCTCTCTTTTTGTGAGGTTTTTTTGGTAGCGTCCCAGATGACAAAATAAACTTGTTGCTTTAGATATTTGCAGGTACCTTAAGGATGAATACTACAATTGAAAAGGACTTACTGTTGGTAAAGGAACAGTCATGACGGGTAAATTTACAGACAGTATCAGTATTACCTCAGAAGGGTTAAAGAACAAGCCGTATATCATATATATGTATATCAATATAAAGATATACCTTTGCATATTGTACATACAAAGATTTCAGGCCATACTTAAAAATAGTCAGCTTTGTTGTGGAAATGCTTGGAAGTCATGATGGGACAGTTCCTAGTGTGACTCTGAAGCCAAGAGAGATTACTTAGTTGGAGCGGAGCGGTTATTTTAACAGTGTCTTTGTTTTAAATTCAGCTCCTAAAGTATACCAACTAGTTCTTATGTGTCAATAATTCAAGAAAGATGCTGATAAACTTAAGAGTATTTAGAGAATGGTAATGACCAAAGGTCTAGAAAACTGTCTGTGTGGTGAAAGATTCAAGAAACTTGATCTGATTACCTTATCAAGGGGGTGACTAAAGGTACCTGCCTAGGAAAAAGGTATCTGATAACAGGGTTAATCTGCAGTCCACCAGAAGTAAATCACCCAAACTCTGGAAATCGAAGCTCTGAAAGTTCAGACTTAAGTAACAAATCGTTGGTGGTAAAGGTAAATAAGATTTGGTAAACCTTTGTAAGAATTGTCACGTATATACCATGAAGATTATTCTACTACGGGGACTGTATTTTAAAATAAAAGTGCTTAGTTCAGAGAAACTTACACCTTCTTTTAATTTGGAAGCCAAAGTGGATGTAGTTACTTGTTACAAAACTCCAGTCTAACAAACTTGAGAAGTAATATAAATAGAATCTCAAATGTCACTGTTCAAAATAATTTTTATTACACAGTAATCCTTCATAATACAAAAGGATTAAGTTCACTGATTTACATCAGTGCAGTTTGTACTTAATACAAGGGATGTTACACCAAGCTAGTGCAAAGATTCACCTCCCTTAGTATCCTGTCTTCAAAAACGTAAGCATGTGTCTAGAAAAAGGAGTACAAGAGAGTAAGTATGTACTGATACTTCCCCAGAATGCTTTTTACTTCCTGGACCAGAAGTGATGCATTTTGAATTTTTCTCCCCTTAAACCCAAGTACATTTTTATCAGCTACCATACCCTAAGGACTTCCACAGCTTCACTGTGTCTTGTCAGAAGAACCAGCACCTTATTTTGAATCAGCCATAACTCTTCGTTTGATGATCGCTTGGTCTTGTACTGGAAGAGAAATTCCTTATTTACTCTTCTTCAGCCATATTTCTTCTTCAGACATTCTGTTTTTCTATCTTGCTTACCTGCTCTTCAAATAGTTGTTCTACATTTTTGAGCTTCCTATTACTCATCTGATGTTATAGTCTCTCATCTTTTAAAAACAGAGGGGACCAGATCTGAATAGTGATCAAGATAACTGGGTGAGTTTCCTGACTGCTTGCCAGTGAGAAACAACTTGATCATCCTCTTTGAAATATTTTCTGAAAAGTTATAAAGACCTCAAACTTGTATCACAACTGAAGAAATTATCTTATGGAGACAGAATCTTCCTCTTATGAAGAAAATAAACTTTTGCAGCTACAGTCATTTCTCAAAACAGCTGAAGGCGCAGAATCTGAGAAAACAAGTTTTGATGCCTTCTACGCTGACAACAGATAATTACAATAAGGAAGATTTCATAGAATTTTGTTTTTAATGCATTTTTAAGTAATCTAGGCTAAATTCTTAACCAATACAATGATGTTGATGAAATCACTGTGATGATGGATGACCAAAGGAATGTTACTAAAAGCCAATATCAGCAAAAGACTTTTGATTTAGATGTTAGGAAAAAAAAAAGTTGTGTGTTAAAAGCATGGATGCTGTCCTCTGTCATTTGTCATCTTTGCCAGTGTACGTGGCTGTATGAGACAAGCACTCCATTACTCATTTTTTCCTAACTAGGACAACTCATAAGGTTTCTCACTGTGGCAACACATTCAGATTAGAAAGGAAATGAGCACTTAACATCTACCACAATGGTTTTGTAATGATTCAAACTGAGCTTCTAAATTCTCTTGGCAACTTCAGGTATAAAAAATAAGGGAATATGTGTTGAAATTACAGGATAAGCACAAAACACACTGCACCAAAAAGTGTATTGAAAGTCTCATATCTATATTTTAGCAAAATCATGTTCGAGTCTACTTGGCTTTTAGTTCAAACGCTTTTTTTGGCAAAATTATTTCTGTGGGTGGTTAAGAAAATGATAAGTGAAGAACACTAGCAAAGAAGACTTTTGGTCCTTTTGAAACTTTATTAGCAGGGACACAAGAGTGATGGAGTCTCTCTGAGTTCAAAGTGACAGTCTTCTGCTGGGGCAGATAACCCAGCTGTTACACAAAAAATGTTGAGACAAGTTCACATGCGTGAAGATTTACTGGCAGGGATCTGTGGCTGATGGCCCATATTGACTCTAATGGCGTAAGTTACCTTTGGGGAAAATCAGAAAAAAGAAAAGAGGAGAGGGAATGAGAGAGGAAGGGGAAACCCCCCCAGTGGTCAGCTGGGAGGAGAAGCGCCAGGGGGACCCCTGGTGAACATCCTTCCCTGTGTGTCCTCTCTAGTGCGGCGGGTGTTTTCCCCCGCACTAGTGTTTTTTTCCACAGTAACTGTGTAGTTTTCTTCAGGACCCGCTCAGACTCCCAGCTGATTGTTCCCACGTATGATGCTGTTAGCACTGACTGGAGCACGCTTAGATCAGCAGAAGGTGCCGCACGCTGCTTGGCTGTTAAGCTCTCTACATGCATATATTGCTCGCCCAAAAGTAAACCAAGAGCTACGATGAAGGGCTAGGAAAAGAGGGGAAGGAAGGAGTGACCAGTGACAGTTGCTTCCCTTGAGAACCACCATAACAACGCTGTTGGGGTTTGCAGGTACAAGGCCATGGGAATTTAATTTATAAAATCATAGAATCTTCATGGTTGGAAAAGACCTTTGAGATCATCGAGTCCAACCATACACACACCAAAAAAAAAAAAAAACCAAACCAAAAAAACCCTCCAAAAAACCAAAAATCCCACCACAAACAAACAACCTACAATCTCTGTCACTAGAGCATGCCCTGAAGTGCCAAATCTAGATGTTTCTTAAATACCCCTAGGGATGGTGACTCAACCACCTCCCTGGGCAGGCTGTTCCAGTGCCTGACCACTCTTCAGGAAAGTAATAACAGCACACGAGCAATTGGCATGGGAACAGCGCGGAAAAATACTGCCACAGAGGCTCTTGAAAACACTCCCCTGGCAGTTTGGGTGAAGGGGTACAGAGCCACAGCTAAAGGGCTCTTAGCCTTATGAAAGGCAAGGCACCAAAACCACTATGTGAAAACACCTCTCAGTCTTTGTCATGAGTAGATGTGTTTAATGTATCTCTAGTTGTCTGAGAGATGTTTTTACCCTTCCGAAGCCTAGTTATATGATGCACTTGCCGATACTTGTCGTTGAGTAGTGTTATGTTAGCTGCATTAGTATTCACTCATGAGATTATACCATCTCCTGCTTTGAGCAGGGTAAACTCTATGGTTTTTTTCCTTAATATATTTTTTTTTCCAATTTGGACATCACTATTTGTTTCCATATCCTCATTCCACTTTTTCGTCCTCATTTCCACTCATTCCTCCTTTCACTCCTTCCTAAACAGTTGTCCTTACTAAAAATGGAGGGAATTACTCATTTAGTTTTTAAGCCATATATTGATTGCCTTTAATTTTGTCCCCAACCTCACTATGTAAAACCTTCCTTGTTCATTTCAGTATTTGGTAGTTGTATCCATATTTAGCTATTTTAAAGTGAAAATGAAATATGTCTTAATGGTTACTGACCAAAGGAAGTAAACTCTTTGAAGGATATAAAAACAACATACAAAAAGAGTTTTAAAACTTAGCGACTTAATTTCATTTTGATTTAAATCAAAGAACAAAGAACAAGAAGATAAAGCATCCTTTGTATACCACAATCGATATTTATGCATAGAGGTGTTTGAAAGATGTAGAATACCTAAGAGGGAACATTAAAGAGGGCGATTTAAATAATTCTTTAGAACTTCAAATAAACACAATTTTGTTTTTATATTTTACAAGCTGAATTGGCAATCTTGGCCAAGACAGAAGTGAAAATTTTATCTTTTTATTCCACTGCAAATGGTAGAGAAGTGATAAGCCTGATGTGTAGGGCTTTTTGTTTTGAGGTGGGTTTTTTTTTGTGTGTGTGTCTGGATGTGTGCATACGGTACAGGGATTTTTTGCTTTTTACATGCATAATTCACAAACTGCTGTTGGGGATTCAGCCAAATCCAAACATGCCTGTACAAGACAAATAAATAAATAAACACTGATAGTTTTTGAGCCAATGAGTACATTAGGAAGTTTACATTTTGAATGTGCTAAATTACGAGAGGAACAATAAATCTTCTTAAGAATGGTGTTTTAACTCTGATTTTTACACAAAATTGTCTGATTGCCAGGGTGTTTCTGTCCATACAAAAAGATTGGGAAGCTTTAAAGAAAAGGCAAATCAAGGATGTATTTTTCCCTTTTTAAAAAAGATTTTATACCTTTTTGCAATCTTACCCCTCATACGATTACCAAAAAATAAAATTAATAGACTCCGGACAAGATTTGCTGATCTTTATTAACATATTTTATTGTGGATTTTTTTTCCTTTGGGAATTCAGGTACTTAAAATTACTCAATAAAAGAAAAAAATATAATGAGGGAATGTAGTCTACACTTCAGATAGGGAGGTTGTTTTTTTTAATGCTTTTGGCGCTTCTACTAATCTGAGGACTGATGTTTGCCATTGAAATCAGAGTACAAGATTGTTCCTTTAATCAGGCTGTCCCTGGTGGAGATCAGATTTTGGATTTTGCCCTAGATCATAAACTTGGTATCTCAGCTGTTTATTTGCAACATACTAACCCAGAAAGAACTATAAGAGAACTATTTGAAGAAAACACTATGCTGATGATATCATATAAAGCCTGTGTCATCATATAAAATTGGTAAAGAAGGTATATCTCGTGTGTGTGTGGAGGAAGGTGACACTAGATATACATATATATGAGTTCGTCCCTGAAAAAAGACGACCAATGGAAAGAATGCATTGCTATTATAGTTGCTTTCCAAACAGGGGGATAAAGAATAATACCAAATGGCCTATTCTTCCTGCAAGTGTCACACTTCATTATATTCAGGCTAGTTGCCCAGGATAGATTCATTTGATTTAGGTATTTAAAGTTGATTGGAAAATAATATAATACTTCCATTCTTATGGATTAGATACTATTATGAGGTTCTTGCAGTTCTTTTTTCATATTATAAAATATGAGTATAATAATCAACAAATGTAACTACAGGTATTATAAAATCAAGCTTTAACCCATTCCATCTTTGGATTGTGTGATGACTTGCTCATTTTAACCAGTCCATTATACCTTGGTAGTAAAAAATTCATTCAAGTAGATAATTATAGGAGTAATAGGAAAATCTGGCAGGAAGCAAAAGCAGAGAAAAGAACAGTGGTTTTAAACACTGAACAGTTGGCACAAAAAAAATTATTTCTGACAGCTAAACACAGAATAAGAATAAAGACAAGCAACTCTTGTTCACCGTGTTCCCGCAAATGATCTCATAAGCACAACAGCTTAGCAGGAGCTTCTCCGTACTCACAGCAGGGTCGAGCTGGTACCAAAGACATGCTGCCCAAGAGGCCGTGCGAGGGCACTGCCGGCCTCTTCTGCTGCGCTACAAGATGTCCTGAGCGAACCCCGAGATGGGATTCCGAGTTACAGCGTATTGCACTGTTGGACGCTGGATAGCATCCTCTTGAGCAGAATGACAGGGGTGGAAAGAATGTTCTCTTGTTTTCAAATAGAAAAGAAGGAAACAGAAACTTGAGAGACAGGAGTGTGCAAAGGGAACAGTGCAAAAAAACCCAAGTGAGAAGAGAGAGAGAGGAGAATAATTTGTGAGGGGATAATAAGCAAGCTTTGGTGTTTAGTCTGGGACTCACCTCCAGCAAGGCCAAAGAATGTCCTGTCTTGATTCCGTACTAATCAAAGTTGGCAGAATTCTCCAGCAGAGGCAGATACAGGACAACACCTAAGGCCAGAAGCGGCTGCTTCTTATGCGGGGAAATTCCCTCTCAGAAATGGGAACCAGACATCATGACAGTATAACCTAAGCCACAAATGAGATTTCAGTCTCAGATGCAGGATGCTGAGCGGTCAATAAAGTCAAAAGCTACACTGGACTTAAAAAAATACAAACTATGAGTTAAGTATGATACGTTTCATTTGGGAGGGCACCTAGAATTTAATATACCAAAACTGGGTTCTGTACCTTGACTTCAGAAAAAGAGACTCTGAAAGAAAGTGGAATGAGGTGAAGAAAATTCAGTAACGTCTGAAAGAGCCACATTCAAAGGTGAAAAGAAATTTGATAGTGTTGAGTAATCCACACTTGGAAGTCATATTGAAAGCCTAAAATATCTGAAAAAGGAGCAGAAATAATTGTGGCTTCTTAGAATTAAGAACACATTGAGAACATTAAAATGCAAAGAAATAAGGAAAGTGGCTGTTCACTATTATTTAGTTTCAATGTTGTAGAAATAACCATAAAGAATGAAATAGAAACCAATAAACTCATGACAGCAACCATGAAAAGTAGATTTTCTAATTGTAAGGAGAGACCGTGAAAAAGAGAAGCTAGTTACCAGATAAAGAGGTCCAAGTGTGTGTTATTAAGGCTGAAGATGTGGTGTGAGGTAGTTTGTTATTTATAGAGGATAAATATGGATTTCTGGCAAGTCAGTATTGGTTTTGAGAGGCGAGGGGCTAAAATCACATAAGAAACAGTCACACAATTTAAGAGAAAAACTAGAACTGTAGTAGTTCATAATAGCAACCAAATCTGTTGCTGTGGTTTGACTTTCCATATGAGCTCTCTCTCTTGTCTGTAAGATCAATAGTATTGCTCTTGTCAGCTCTGACGTACCCTACCTTCTCTGTTTAGGTACAGTTTAATGCTAGTGTGCTCCTCCATCTGGTGGGAGGTATGCTGGTATGTTTCACAGGTTGCCCAGAGAGGTGGTAGATGCCCCATCCCTGGAAACATTCCAGGTCAGGTTGGATAGGGCTCTGAGCAACCTGATCTAGTTGAAGATGTCCCTGCTCATTGCAGGGGGGTTGGACTTAGATGACCTTTAAAGGTCCCTTCCAACCCAGACTATTCTGTGATTCTGTCAAGGTAAGCTTCTTGCCCTGAAAGTATTGCTAGAAATAGCTGAAAATTGTTGGCAGTCCTGTATAATTGTAATGAAATGCAACTCGGGAGAAGAGTTGTAAAAATCTCAGAGGTGGTCTGAGAATGGGTCCCTCTCATTTTCTTTTCCATTCTAACACTAACTCAAATAGCCTTGGCTGCTTAAAAAGTGCATGTGGAGAAAATGTGCCAGAGGGCTTGGTTATCTGTTGAGAATGTGAGCCAGCTTACTTACTATCTGAAACTATACGGTGCTAGCAAAAGATGCAAGATACAAGTATAGAAATTCTGTGCAGAGACTTGAGATGCAGTACACTGAGAATAGATATGGCCTTAATTAAATATATACATAATCTGCAAAGTATCTAATGTTGAAAAAAAACCTCTGCTCAACTCTCACTTGATGTTATGAAGATTAATTAAATATTTGATACAATGCTTGAGGTTTCTTAGATGGCACAATAGTTGTCTGATGGGAGAGAAAAATGAAGAAACAATACCCCAAAGCCCTGATTGTGAGAAAATCTTTGGAAATCTATTTTAAAGATGTGGCAGAATAACACCTAGTAAAACAGTTTGATAAAGGATATCCAGCGTGAATTGAGGCAGAAGAGGTCATGCTGAACTAATCTGTTTGAGTTCTTTGAAGGTATTAGTGGTAAGAAAGATAAGGAAAATTTAGAGGATGTAGCATCCTTACATTTCAAAAAGAATTTGACAGGCTTTCACATCAGAGATAAATGCCTATGGAAAGAACTCTAGAGTAGGAGGTAAATGAAGATGTTGGTAAAAAAATATTTGAAAGCAAGGAAATGGGAACTTTGTGAATTTCAGAGAAGTTGAATTACATTCCTCTGGTCAATCTGTTTTGTGGAACTTGGAAAATAGGACCAAATATGATATTAATTTTTAAAAGCGTTGAAGAAAGAGAGCAGAAGTAACTCAGGGTTATTAAATCAGTTGCTCAAAACTTGAGTCATTGGGATTAAGATTTATCAGGAACCCATTTATGTCCACACTCAAATAATCTGTTACATGATCACACCACAATTGTCCACAGCATTTGCCTTCTTTAATGTATAAGGTGTTTGGTATTCACTTGGCTATTCAGTAATTTGCTTTACCTTCATTCAGCCTCAGGTTCTATTAATTATTACCACTTGACTTGTGGTTTGAGATAGATTTTTTAATTTCCTCATTGGCTTTTCCATGACAGTTTCCAATAGCCCACGCTGTACTACAACGAAAGAATATAAGTTCTGTCTTTCAGTGGTGAGGAACTGAGACGCTGAGCAATTACAGTCAAAGGTGTCTACTTATTTTGTATTATCAGTCTGGGGTGCCCAGAACATGACCTTTTATTGGACTTTATTTATATATTCAAAGCACAACTTCTGTTTACTTAGGATGAAGCAGTAAGTGAGGAACACACAACTTGTGATGACTCCCTCTGAAAAGCTTTACATTTATTTAAATTTAAATTAGCTTAGTACAGCATTTGACTGTCTGAACTATCTAGCTGTCCTGTCTATTCATGCATTAAAACTAAAGGAAAGGACTGCAAATTATAAATTATGATAATTATACCAACAAATAAGGAAGAAAATAGTCTCACTGACTGCAGAATTTGTATATCCCCAGTATATGCCTATTGAAATAGGCAGATTTCCCTTGTTAAAAAAAGAACTATTACAATTCATTGAACATTTTTTACTGATAATTCCTAATTTTGAATGAGTTGCTTTGCAGTCTTGATAATAGCATTTTGATGTATCTTTCCTCTATTTATAGATGGGAAAGTTTTCCAAAGGTAAAGGTGAAAGTACCTTTCAGTATGTGGCAACGTGCTGACACCTATAGAGCTGGAGCCATCACATCCCCTACGCAGGCTTCTCTGCCTGAGGCTAAGGAGGCAACTGGCAGCAATTGCAATTCCATGCACAGATCAACACTGAGGAGGACATAGGTATTTCTTGGGTATTTCCAGACAGTTGGATGAAATACTGGTGATGTCCAGGAGTGTATGGAGTCTTCCGAGACATAGGTGGGATTATGTAGTTAGTGTGCATAGGCACAAACCACGTAAACATGATGCTTTGCTGTGCCAGGGAGCTCTTCTCTTCTGGTGTTAGGCAGGGACAGTTCATAAGCAGGGCAAGAGACCTTTTGCTGATTCTGTGAGCTGCTGAATGAGATGCAGCACATCTTTTCTCTTTGCCTTGTGTCTTGCCATCACTGGTTTATTCCATTACTGCTCCTGTCACTATTTTCTTCAAAAGTTTGTTTTCTACAGGTAGCAGAGCTTATTCAAGACAGAATACGAGGTGATGCATTAGGTCTTTGCTGATATCTCTTGCTGATGTATTTCTCCTTTCTACTATCAATCACCATCTTTGTTCATTAGAAATTACAAATAATAGAGTTTATTTGAGTTGCTGGTTGAAGTGTAAAGCTTCTATTACTGCAGTTCTGACTAATGTCATTTGTGTAGTAGCATTCCCTTTAAAACGATTTTCAAGCTTCCTGGTTCCCTTAAATTTAAGTTTGAAGAAAAAATATGTACAGATTGTTAAGGGGGTATATCATGCTTAGATCTGACAAACACAGAAGGAACCATTTTGTTTCTTTCAGAGAGGGTTTTTGTAGTGTGTGATGTCTTTCCCTTATAGGACTTACTGAAGTTGAATTTTTCATGAAGCCACCTAATTGTGTGGTATGGGGAGCTGGGCTTTGGTTTCCTTCTCTTTTACTTTCCTAGCCACATATATGTTATATACGAGGGAGTATAAGAGGTTTTCTTCATCAGGGTGGCCCAAGGGAAGCTTAAACAAGGCAGGAAGGTAGAATTAGGAAAGGCAGCAAGAACTCTTCTGTTTTCCCTGCCAGAAGGGGGAATAGCTAGTGTGGAAGAATCATGCTAATTGCTCCTGGTGTCAGTAGTGCACTTGAGTAAGAAAGGCTTTCAAGTGATGAGGATGGAAGAACACCACTCTGCTCTAAGCACTTCAGAGGTTTCAGTGGTAATTTTGATTCGTACTCAAATGTAGCCAACAGAGAGAGGTGTAAAAATTTTCCCCAAAATCTTGATTTATTCGTTCAGGTATTTTGTGGTGACATAAAAATTTAGGTGAAAAGCATAGGATTCCTTTCTGGAAAATTCCCCTTTAAAGTAGCATTCTGTTAACAGTAGTAGATGCTAAAATTGGTAAGGAAGCATATTTTCTGACCATTTCTCCTGTCAGATTTTTTTGAAAATGTTCCTTCAATCTGATACCTATCATGCCTAATTTATATCTAACATTATAATTTTGCAGAGGGGGAAATACTTTCATGTTGTGATGGTGACTGAGCACTGGCACAACAGAGATGTTGTGGAGTCTCCCACCATGGAGATACACAAAAGTCGTGGTCCTGGGCAGCCAGCTGAAGGTGGCCCTGCTTGAGCAGAGGGTTGGACCAGATGACCTTCAGAGGTCCCTGCCAACCTCAACCATTCTGTGATTCTGTGGAAAGGTATGAAAATCAGTTCAGCTACTGCTGATTTCTGAAAAGGGATGTAACACTTCCATATGTTACAAAAGATAATACAGAAGATAATATGGTACAGTTTTTAAAGTGTGTAGTATTAAAATCTCTGAAGTTAGAGCCATACAGTCACTGCTGAGAATGTGCTTTTTTGTGTATTGAGGCGAGAGGAAATAGTAACTTTTGCTTTCACAAAATCAGTGACACATTTTCTGATTACTGTTTCTCCTATTATTCCTGCATACTTTGCATAAATGGTCCCCTGGTAACGTGATGTAACTGCCTTCAGTTTCTACAATAAGAAAATGCTACTGTTTCTTATTTCCAAATACAGAACTGTTGGATATTGCATCATCATCTCCTTCCACTCTGAAGTTCAAGCCTGGCTGGAAGAAAGTATTTTTAGTGTTATGCTGGTTAATAACCATTCTGCTTAACTCTGTTGAAATGTTGTACCTCTCTGTAGGCTGTCTCCTTGGAGTGCAACGTCGGGAAGAAAAAGATTCTCTTTCATATCTTTAAATTGAATCTGGCAAACTTGAAGTCCGATTTTAATGGAAGCCCCTTGGAAAACATGTAATAAAAATGGTATATTGCATGGCTGTTATTACGTCAGCACAGGATGCGCAGGAGATACAAACATGTAAACTGAAGTTGGTTTTTTTTGGTTTTTTAGAAGCTTGATTTCATCTAATTGTTGGTTGTGGTTAACATTGGGTTTAGGAGTATAAATAAAGAGATCACTCCCCCTTCAAGCTTCAGATATTAAGTCATGGATACCCGTTCCTTGACTATCCTCATTCGTATCTTGACTATCCAATTCATATCTTTTCTTGTAAAATCTTTATCTGTCCAACTTAAATTCTGTCTCTGTCTTTGCAATGAGTTCTGTCATGAGAGAGATTATTCCCTGCAAAATATTATTATACTGCAATATATAATAGACTAAAGAGGGCATGATTTTTTTCTCTTATGTGGTTTCTATATATCTCTTGGTTTATTTAATTCAGGAACTGAATTAGTAAGTAAGCAAAGATTTGGAAAGCCATAAAACATTATTTTCTAAACAAAATATATAATTCTACGTAAAGCATACAACCACTCAGAAATACATTAGAATTATGACTGTTTATATACTGGGTTCCCTTGCTTCGAGGTGCATTTGCTATGAATTTTTCCCTGGGGCAACTCACGTTTAACATTCTTAAAATTACAAATTGGCAACAGAATGCACAGAGAGACAATGTGCATTTCTACAATAGACATGAATCAAAGATGTCAATTGTAGGTGTTTGAAAAAAGAAAAACAGATGTGGGATCATGTTGTTTTGAGGAAGCATTAGCAACTTGAAAGCCTTGAATATGCTGTTGTTACTGAATCTGCAGAAACTGTTGTGTTTACTTCTGGGGTTTCCTCAGGTGTGCAGAAAATCTCTTAGAAAGTTCAATTGATAAAATTGAATCTTTTAATTTCTCTCCATATTTGGTGTATATTATTGTATTTATTAGACCTTCGGTCTTGCAAAATATTAATTTAAAAAACTTAAAGTGCCAGCCATGCTTGGGTCCTAGAAGTTGAATCATTAAGACATCATCTTGAGGACTTAGATGGTTTTACCGTTGGTATATTTTTTTATGTGTTGAGTTCTGTGCTGACATGTAAGCAAAGCTAGTATTTCTCTTAGGTTATAGTGATAAACTCTATGAATGAAAACTGTACTCACATCACCATTTTGATGCGTCAGGCTTGACTGAAGATTTTTTCCAATGGAGAGATAGTGCTGTTAAATAAGTATTTGTGTTGTAATCATCCTGCTTGAGTCATTAGAAGTCTATTTCAAGAATTAGCTGTGTAACAAGTTTTAGGGTAGGAGTTTGGGGATTTGGTTTGGCTTGTCGGTTTTGTTTTTCACAAAATGGACAAAGCAGTGAAGGGGAAAGAAGGGAAGCGGGGAGAGAGGGAGGGAGAGGAGGAAAGGAGAAGAAAAGAAAGAAAGAGGTGGAAAGGGAGGGAAGGAGAGAAGGAGGGAGGAATTGGAACAATCAGAAGCTTTGGGCCAGTCACTGGTCTTCAGTTGCAATTTTGGAGTGCTGTGTGAAACACAGATGGTATTTAATTTACTCTTTCACACATATTTCCAGATCTTAAAAAAAAAAAAAAAATTACCTTACTGAAAAAGAGGTATATAAAAAACAATCATCTCCTTCCTTTGTCATTTTTCCTCAGTAAAACCAGGAAGATATCTTTGCAGATTTCAGACTGCACCTCTGTGCATTGACTCATGTGAAATGAATGTCACATCCTATATTCATTCTGGTTTGTTCTTCACAATTTATTCAGGTTGTTAAAGTTCTGGAATTCATTGCTAGTCCTCTGGTTCTTCATATTATCACAGGACAAAAGGAATGACCTCTATGGGTGATTTCATTTTATTGTTGTTTTCTACATGGGTTGATGATGGCAGCCCATGGGGCTGAGACACTAAAGCTTAAACAGTAAAGCTCTCTTCAAGGATGAAGCAGTAAAAAGTGAGGGGATTTTTTTCTTTCTTTATAAATAAGGAAAATGGTTAGACTTGATGAGTTTTAGCAATGAAATTGGTGAGCTGGAAAACTTCAGTCAGGTGAGAGGGCCTTCTCTAGTCAATTTTTGGAGGCTGCTTGATGGAATATGTCTCTTTAAATAGAAACTGAGAGTGTAGAAAAAAGATTTTATTGAGTATGTCATCTTTGTGTTATAAAAGAAACTCTTCTTGAAGTTTGGAAGACAATTTGCCCCTAGGGAGCCTTTGGAAAATAAGTGGATTTTTTATTCTTTAATAGAGGAAGTCTTTAGGAATATTAGAAAGGAAGCTGACTTTTTCAGCAGTCCCAATTTTGATTTCAGAAAATTATTAGCTCAATAACTGCCTGAGGCAGGAAACCAAATTAGTTTGCTGTATTTCAGAAAAGCGTAATTACAATATTTATTTCCAAATATGTTTATTAGGAAAGAAATTTATTACTGTCCCTTCAAAGAGAGAACCAAAACTAAGGTTGGTGTGAACAGGTACAACTGATATTGACCCTGTGCTTAAAAAACCTGGAGAAACAAACAGCGTGATGACTAGACAATACTCCGTTGTCCTAAGCATCATTTCGTGGTACACATATACATATGAAAGACTGACCAGATATAAAAGTAAATTAAAAAACCCCACAACACTAACTAGCTGGTCAGTAGCACAATATTGTCCTTTTTCCACTGATAGAAAATAAAACATTTCGAGGCCAAAATGGTTATCCTTCCTCACCTGATGAACTGGCTGTCAAAACCTTCGTTTGTGTAGGACTTGCAGTCATATACCTTGGAGACAGAAAGGGAATCACGGAATCATAGAATCGTAGACCAGTTTGGGTTGGAAAGACCCTCTGAAGATCATCTAGTCTAACCCCCGCTTGCTGTGGGCAGGGACGTCTTTCACTAGATCGGGTTGCTGAAGGCCTTGTCCATCCTGACCTTGAACATTTCCAGGGGCAGCCACAACTTCTCTGGGGAACTTGTTCCAGTGTTTCACCGCCCTCATGGTAAAACGTTTCTTATATCTAGTCTAAATCTACCCTCTTTCAGTTTAAAACCTTTGCCCCTTGCCCTGTCACTATAGGCCTTGGTAAGAAGTTTCTCTCTGTCTTTCTTATAAACCCCCTTTATATATTGAAGTGGAAGTGGACCTCTGGGCTGAGTAGGAGACAGTGGGATGACAATGGCTTGAAAGAGTGGAACTGTCCTGGACTTGAGTGGTTGTTAAAATTAGCGGACATTGATGCACAATTCAAGCGTGCAAGAAGTCGTTCAGAAGTAAGAAGCAAAACCACTATTACAAGCTTGCATGCCAACGGTAGTCAACTGAATAAAAGTTGTAAGCGTGAATGAAGATAAGCCCCTGAATTGTGTGTATTTCACCTTTTTCTATTACTGCTTTAACTAACTGAACTAAAGACTCTGGCTCGTAATCGCACACCAGGGCCCTAGCAAAGGCCCTGGTTAGCTTCCCTAACAGATAAGCCGTGTTTAGTGCCATGCCATTGCAACCCATCGTTATTTGAGCATTGAAGAGATACACGTTCAATAAAATTATATCCACGTAACTTTCTTTTCAAAACTTTCCCTTTTTGTTGGAAGTGTATTAGGCAAGAAGACTGACAGCATTTAAATAAGGTTTTCGGTTTATTCCAACCTGTGTAGATATTTAAATAACTGAGTTTTATTTACATGGGAAAACTTTGTCAGCTGTTAAATATCGAGATGACAAGAATTGTTGATTTTTTTCCCTGTATTCAGGAAGAAAAGGTTTGTTGCAGTAATTTTCCATGCATAGGGCTGTTCTTGTGGCCAAGGCCAGTATTCCAAAAGTTGGGCAAAATTTATGTAACTGCTTGCCTTGTCACAGGGCTTGTGTGGTGGGAATCAGTTTAATGTGTTTTATTTTAGGAACGGTGATCTATTTTTATCAGGTTTTTCGAATGTATGGAGTTTATTGGCAAAAAGTGAGAAATGTACCAGCAAGCCAGGAAACTTGCGAGTTTCCCTGCTGAGCTTAATATAAGAGCAGTTCTCGCTCCACAGGGGCGCTTCATTTTCTGCTAGCTAATGTCCACATGGTGGGCTTTTTTTCATTTAGTAAAGAAGATATTTTTAAAATCTGCTCCAGAGCCCATTAACAATGGCAGGAAAGCTTTTGAGCTCATGCTAGAAGTAAAACATTTACTTAAGTGCTTTCTTGAATCTGAGCCTTAGGTGCTGACCCCGGAAATACAGAGTCTAATTTTACACCTGCAGAGCTAGTGTTGCAGGTGGAGGTTCCAATAATGTCTAAAAATAAGTTAATGTTGTTATTCTAAATAAGCCACATCTGTTACAGGAAGAAGGAGCAAAGACAGGGCTGCTTTGGGCCATCCACTGCAATACTGGGCAATCTCAAATGAAAAGTCACTGCAAGGGTCTTAAAATTTAGCGGTCTTGGATTGTAATGTAGCAGTTCTGTAACGCTTCTGAGGTTATGCACAGCCTGGCTAATTCTGTAATGCGTGAATTACCTGTCATTCACAATGAATTTTTTTCCTGGTCAGTAAGAATTCACTTAAAACATTATGTAATAGTGTTTATTTTCCTAGGGAATTTATTTAATTGGAGTATCTTGTAAGCCTGGAATAGGGAATTTATTTCTTAAATGCCTTTTTAAACACCTTTAGTGTTACATAATAGCAATTTTAAGTTTCATACCGTTTGCTGGCCTTGAGCCATAGGCTGGACTAGCCTTTACTTGAAATAGTATTCCCTTACGGTTATATATTTAATTTCTTTAAATAATAATAAAAAAAATCAGATTATTTCTATTTTTTTTTCTCTGTTTCACTAAAAAGGTTTCAATGTGGGGTGAGAGGAATGTTTCCTTCCCGGTAAAGGAAAGCTGCAAGATGTAAAGTCCCTTCATATCTTCATGTAAGAAGTCTTTCACAGATCCCTTTTAGTTAGTATTACCTCAGCTGTTATTTGTAATTATAAAATATATATTTTTCAAACACAAATCTAGTGATTTTTCTCTTACAGAGGATCTCATAAATTGCAGGAGCATGGCAGTAGTTAACATGGAGGGGGATAAAATTAGTGAATCGTGTTTTCAATAACACTTTTTCTAATTCGATTTTAAAAAATAATTATATCGTAAAAGGTATTTCAGAAGCCTATGGAAACACTGCCATGTGTGTTGATTTCCTAGTACGTACGATCCACTTTTAAAGTAATGGAGTTAAAAATGTCACGCTTGACGTGTCTTCCAGTCTGTTGTGGAGCAGTTTCTCATCTCGTGACAGGCCACTCTATTGTCTGAAATCCCTTTGGGTTCCCAGTAATGGCAACAGACAATATTCGTGGTCTGTTAATCATTGAGATGCCAATTCAGAATATAATTAGAAGCACTTTAACATACCCTTAAATCCCAATAAAGCCAATTGAAACTAACTATGTGCTTAAATGCTTTGCTGCAATGAGGACTAAAGGAATAGAGGCAGGCTGGCTGAATGCTTGTACAGTTGCTCTGATATGAACAAAGCATTGCAAAAGCAACTTAAATTCTTCCCTTCTCTGCAGTTCCACTGCCAGGTTCAGCAATACAAACCTGAGTTCAAAAGCGACCAGCGTTTACTCCCCTTTATTTCCTTGTTAGTCTAGAACATGGTGGCTGGTTTCCTGGTTAGCAGCTTGTGGGTTTGTTCTAATGAATATATACTGCATCTCTTGGCGTATTCTAGCAGGCATAACTGATAACTTTTCTAGTGCAGGAAATGGTCAAAGTGTTGCTGGTCCAAGCAAGTTTTTCCCTTCCAGTGATAATGCCTCTGTACAGTCTGTTGTCTTTCTGGATTTTTGTGGGGCAGCGCAGATGCACTAACAAAGTAAACTGGCCACAGCTCGCGGGGATAAAATCTGTGTAGGGGGGGTTCTTATTTGATTTTCAGTTTTGGAGAAATTGCAGAGCTTCAGCTGTGGCAGCTGACATGGTGACCTCGTTTTTGTACATGTGTAAACATACACTATTGCCTCCTTTCTTTCTTTTGGTGGAAAGAGTGAAATAATACACAAGCTATTATATGGTATAGGAAGCTAATACACCAGGCTAGGATTCAGCATTTCCTGAGTTATTTAGGTCTTGTTACTTAATAAGAACATGGTGAAAGTATACTTCGTCACCTAATACGTGGTGAAGTATTTCCATGATTTAAGAGTTTCAGTATCCCAAACTGCAACCTACCACTGCAGTATAAGGCTTTTAAACAGAATCCTTTGTATGGGATTGACTGTACATCAGAAGTAGTGAATATCAACCGTCTTTTCTGAAGGACAATGAAGTAGAAGACATTTGAGTGAAAAATATTTTGCCAGTGCTGAAATTGAGCTAAGATTCCTACTTTTCCTTCTCAGCTTTGACGATAATGCTGAAAGAGCAGTAATTATTTGTGATTATTGGTTTTTGGCCCTTCGGTTGCGGTCTCTATCTTGGCCTCCAATTAGAAGCCATCAGTCCAGCAGCAACTTGCTTCGGTAAGCATAGGGATGCCATCTCCCGAGTGGCTAGTGTGATTTCCTGCAACAGCAGGGGTTAATTTGAGCCGATCTGTTTGATGCAATGTGAGACTGTCTGTCTGATCTAATGGAAATATGGCACAAGTAAAACTTCTTCGCTTCCTGATCTCTTGCAAGTTGAGTGTCCTTGCATTTCTCTACCTGACTGCTTCAAATATAATGAATGAATATTAATGAAAACTTGTGATGAATTTTAATTATGGAATGTGTTTGATCATTAGATTATATCTTTGAAAAACTTCAGTTAGAACAATGAGAAAGAATTCTGTGCTGAAACTTGATCCTGAATTTATGTATATTAGGTTCATTTCTTATTATGTTAGAAGGTCATTAGGTTTCACAGAACATGTATTCTGCTGGAGAACTGTGTTTTTGTAAAGGATTTACTGAGGAGTGTCAACAAAGTTCCTTTCCGCTTAAATTAAAATTAGTTTTATTGCAATTGTTAACGTTCAGCTGCAATTGCTTTTTAAAGAAAAAAATAACTGTGGTGAATTTATAACCATATTAAAAAGGTGGTCGATAATTTATAGGGTAAATGAAATCTGTCTCTTCACAAAAGGAAATGAAAATGCTGACTTTGTGCCAATTCCTGCCATCTTTATTCACAGTGTCTTATACCTTATTCCACATTAAAGCTCTGGCAGAGAGACTTGGACTACTTGCCTAGAAAAGCAATTACCTTTATAAATGAAGATGACAGAGTCTGTTCTTAAATAAACATGAATAATCCTTCCATCGGTTCAGAAAGCTGAACATACAGGTGCCATCTTATCCTGGCATAACAGTTTGTTAAAAAAAACCAAAACCTTTTCATTCGCCATTTCAAAGGGCTGGATTAAGCTACAGTTTTTTTCATATTTCTTGCTCTTTATTCCTGGATTTAATTCATAGGTAAGTAATAGGTATTACAACAATTTAGGATGAACTTTCTAATTTTTGCATGAACGGATCAGTAAAATAGTCTTTTCAAATAAGATAAGCCTTTGCAATTACTGTTGCAATTAAAGTTTCATGAAATCAGCAGGCCTTTTTTGGATACTTTTCAGCGCAGACATTTTGTTCCAACCAAGAATATTATCCATATTTGAAACAGTAGAAGAAACTAGGTAAACCCCCAATAGGTTACATTCTAGATGAAGTGCTACTTTATGTGTATCCCGTTTCTGGTTTGGCAAAATATGTCAAGACTTTCATATCCTATTAATCAGGTTATTTTCACTGTCTTTCATTGATTCGTCTCTTGATTTAACTATCAATGAAGATTTTCCTATTATGGAGAGGAGGATCCAAAGCAAAGCACTTCCAACTGTATGATATTTTTTATTTCTGGTTTTCTCCTACAGGAAAGAGAAAAATTAAATGGCAAAGTTTAACCCCTCGTATTTTTGTAGTTCTGCCCTATGACAAAGAAGAAATGAGCCAAATTTCCCAGAGTTTCACAAACTATTGTATCTTTCCTCCATATCGTAATACATTGTCTTTAGATAAGAGGATTGTCTTGCCTGAATTCAATTGGCCAAATTCATACTGGAGCAATTTCTAAAATAAAATTAAATAAAAAATATTAAATTATTGTTAACTGAAACTGTGGCAGCCCCATACAGATCCCAGCGTTCTGCAAAAGGATGTCACGAACACAAGACAGTCACGGCTACGGTTCAGCTTGCAATATAAAAAATGCAGTCATAATTACTGTAGAGGTACAGATGTCCTGCCATGGTTGGGAAATATCATTCCCCAATCTCATTAGAAACCATGTTGGGAAAGAGAAAGAGTTTTTCCAGGTTTCTTAAGACTTTAACCTGTTTCCCTCAAAGCTCAAGACCTGCCAGGCACAAATTTGAAATTCATTGCTTGGCACTGACTGCGCCTTGGCTATACTGTCTGCACTGGGCACCTCTGCAAGGCTGGCCGTGCCCAGGAAGACGACAGTCTCACAAACTAGTGGGCAACCTGCCATATCCACTTGGGTTGATCCTGCTTGGATTATGAACAGTCAGTCAGTTGTCACCAGCCTGGCCTGGTATGAGCCCAAGTCACAGAAGCAAGGCCAGAATGGGTGAGCCTACTGACACCAGCGCTAACAACTTTATGGAGTCCTGAATACCTAAATCTTAAAAGAATCTAAAACCTTCTCTAGGGAACTGTCCTTCATTTTCCTTATGAACTCATGTTTTAACTTCCTTAGCAGACTTTACGTTTCTAGGTAACCTGATACCTGATCTTTAAACGCAGGAAAAAAATGTGAAATTTTCAGTTATATCCATTTCTTCAGCATGAGACTGAAAAGGTCTTATTCCTTGGTACTGGAGCTTTATGCTTCCCATCCCAACCTGCCTTGTCACCTGAATCCTATTTATGAGTGCCTTCTGTCCCATCCTGTTCTGTCTGCCCTTTATCCCTTTAGATGTAAAGGGAGATTACACGGGGACCTCAACAGCCTATACAGCAAGCTGAAAACTCATAAAGCATGTGAAAATATTTTCATTAAAATCACAACTATAGTTGATAGTCACTGAATGTGCTGCCCTACAATCCTGTCTGCAAGGACTCTGGGTGAGCATCAGTAAATGAGGAATCAGAAAAACTGAGACATCGCAGTCAAATTTAGTTTTCAGTGGAAAAACTCCTGCCTCCTAGGTCACTAGATCGAGCTTACTTGTTTTCAGTCTTACCTTAAGCTGTGTGTCTGAAAGAATTTAAAAATACCCTAATGGTCCCCAAACGTGAACCAGCCAGCTTGTGTAGCTTGACGAGTTACATAGATGAATGCCGAAGGCAGTTACAGAGACCCATAGTGGTCTCTGTAAATACTGTACTGTCATATGCTGCTCTGTCGTCTTCTTTTCTTTTACTGTTTCTGTACTAATTGAAAGGGAAAATGCATCCGTTTATTCCCTACATCAGCTGTTATATATTTTTTAAGCCATTGTATTTCACCACAAAGTCCCTGAAGGGATAATTCTCAGCGCAGTTCTTTGCCCTGGGGTAGGCTCAATGCACAAAGGCCTCCAAAAGCTGTAGCCTGTTTCTGATCACAAGAATGACTGAGACCTGAAACTTTCTCTCCGATAACTCCGAGGCCAGAACAGCAGTCCTTTACCTGGCCTAAGGCTGCCTGTCACGCCTGGGCCCTGGTGTCAGGGAGCAGGGCTGCTCTCGGGGGGTTAGCAAGCCAAGGGTGGCTGCAACACTGCATGGGCAGTGCCCTCACCCAGGGTGCAAACTGTGGTGACAGTAAACCGGTTTTACTGGTAGTCCAGATGGCAGGGTTAGGGACTGAAGCCTGAAGGTGAAGACCACAGGTGAGGCTGGTCAGGGCCATTAAGCCCAATTAGTGCCCTCAGGGCACTGATATCTGCAAGCCAATGAGGTTTTTTAAGGCAACTCACTACCCTTTGTCATTGCTCTCCTTATTTGTCTTTGAGTTCAGAGATGGCAGTCATGTCTGCTAGAAGCAGGATAAAAAATACTTTCTAAGCAATTACTTTTCAGCTCAGAAGAGGGAGATAGAGTCCCTTAAGCAGAGAACGTCTTGCCTGAGTTAATTGGACTAAATTCAATTGTTTCTAAAAGAGCATAAATCAGGACTGTTTTTGAAAGAGCATATGTTGGGTAGTTTGTGTAGGATCACCAGTCTGCCAAGCTGGGCTGGACACCCACTGAAATGGGTCTCATAATCTGAATATCACTGTGTTTTCACTGTGCCAGGGAATTATGGAGAACATGTTGACCTGAAGCATCTTCCTTTGTGCCACTGTCAAGGCTACTGAAACTGATTGTATCTAGCAGCCAAACCAGACTCAGAACTCCATCCCCAGCAGTGGCTAGTGTAACTGCTTTTGGCCCTCTGAGCAAGTACACTGCAGGATGTGGGTGCAGCCCCCCAAAACCACAGAATGGGCGTCCAGGATCTGTCACTGTTGGCTGACCTTCGTACTGTCTGGTATGATAAAGCATGTTCTTTGTGACCCTTGTCTTGAGAGTCATATGCCAGTGCCTAGGTGGCCTTTACGTGCTGGGCAGCTGCAGTCTCCATCTGAGCATCTGTTGTTGACTCCACTGAGAAGGGATGTTGACAGAGCTGCCACTGAAGAGCTGCCCATGCAGAAACGTGCTTTATAGTCCTATGCCTCTGGCCAGGAGAAAACCCAACCCAGTGCCCACCCTGTTATCCTCACTTAGCTCTGAATTCTGCACGTCCCATTAGACAGTCTTTCTAGGCAGTCCATTAGGCTTCTCCTCAGAAAATATTCCCCATCAGAGGTCGTAATAAGCTGTTGTATCCTTGTCCCTACTGAGAACTTGGCTCAACAGCCAAGGTGCTGTGGGAGCAGTCGTTCCCTTTCTGCCAACCATTCTCTTCAAATTAAAAACACTAATCAGACTGATGTTTTTCCTGCCTTTGACTGATTCTGTGTTGCACAAGATTTAAAGTCTTGTTTTGGCTAAGTAGGCTAAAAGCAGACTCTACAGGAGCTGGAACTGAATTCTCCATCATCCCTTCCACCCTGTAATACAGTAAATATGGTTTTGGCATCAGAAATAGGAGGCCACAGGTTTGGTGCAGACCTAACAGCGCGGGGTCTCAGGACGGCTCTGGCCCTGCCTTGGCCGGAGCTGGTTTTAGCCGTGGCAGCAATTGCCTGGTGGCCACGTGCCTGTGGCCTCCCTGTGCTGGCTTCGCTCTGGGAGCGCCCGGGGCAGGGGGCTGGCACCCCTACGTAGTCACTGCCAGACAAACAGCCCCTGCGGGGTTACGGGGCTGGGGGAGGGCAGCCTGCGGCTCCCAGACTTTGCCTGGGAAGCAGGGAGGAGGAGGAGGCAGGCTGCGCAAAGAAAATGTAAAATAGCCCCAAGCAGGTCCTGAGACATAGGAAGAAGAGACCCCCGCAGTGAACACTGTACTTACTGCTCTCAGCAGATACCTCAGGATGCCCATAACTTGTGTGTCTCTCCCGCCATTCATCTTGAAGAAGACTGAAATGGTCAACCTGGGGACGCAGAGGAACACTGACAGGGTGAGCACAGCCCCAGAGAAAAGCAGTAGGTTTTCTTTAGACTATTAAAACATTAAATGGACTAACAACATTTTGAGTGTAACCCCCTCACTATAGCATGTCCAGCTGCAGCAGCTGGGGACATAGAGGTGAAATCCAGCTGAGACAGAGAAGGGCTGGCACTAGAGCGGATTCCTAATGCAACCTGGTTTTGCCTGTCAGGACCCCTCGCAACTGAATAGGGATGAACTTTCAGCCTGGCCGATAACCCTCAGTCCTCCCAGTTGTATCGAACCAAATACTGCCACCTATCTTTCAGATGCGGCATTTTTGCCCTGACAATTTGCGCTCCCCTTTTTTTTGGATACGTTAAGAGATTCAAAACTATCTGCAATATGCTGAATGGCAGCATCCAAGCTGTAGTTGGATGGTACCAAAAAATTCCACGGCAGATTTTAAACAATATGGCAATCTGTTGATTTGCAAGAAAATAGATTTTAAATACACCACAAAACGGGTCCAAAAGTTCTGGTTTTTCTCGTAGATAGCAAATGTTACCTGCTGTGTATCTCTTCTCCTAGCTTTAGCCTACACAATAGGCTCAAATTTTTACTGTTTAAAGTTTGCCTCTGCATTTATTTAGAAGAACATTTGGGCCTTTAAAAATTGATGGAACTAGTTATTGGAGTCATTGCTTTCATACCTATCATGAGATATCTCCTTCCTTCCTCTTACCTCCACGTCCTTTGTTGTCTTGAGGGTAAATTGCAGTGGTGAGTAGCTGCAGATTCTCTAAATTAAAGCAGTTCCAGCAGGAATGCGATCTGTACGCCAGCGTTCCTGTAGCAGTTTCCTTTTCTCAAGATACGATTTCAAGTGACCTGTATCATAGGTTGGGTAGGGTGACATGACATATTATCTATTGAGGAGGAAACTGTGCTTCATTAAGTTAGCATCTTTGTTGACTGCAAACTCCATTTACTATGTTAGTAATTATTTCCCAAGGGCTACTTCACTGTTGCTTGGAATTTTTCCTGAATTAATCTGCTGAAAAAAGCTGTTCTAATTGCTTTAACATTTCAACAATCTATGCAATGGATCCACTTTAAAAGTTCATTCAAATTTATAATTATTACCACTTCAACCAATATTCTCTATTTTGTGCATTTACAATAAGGAAATGCCATTGGTACTGATAAGAGTGTTAACCCTTACAGCATGTTTGAACTGTAAGCAACTATATAGATGAAAAAAAATTATTTATTAGAAAATTTTAACCTAGGGTCATCTACTTGGATGCAAAATTTTTCCTTGAATTAGAATGGACCTGATAAATACGACATACCTTTCATATTTTAGTATGACAAAAATAATTTGCAATATTTCTGTAGATAATTTTCTTTTAAGTAACTAATTTACTGTATGTTTTACTAATTTCATTATCAAAAATGTAATTGACTTCAATGGATTTCACTCCTTTCCGAGGTAGGATCAAAACTCTTGTAAGAGTAGTTTCTGCTACTCCTTGCTGATGCGTTCCTCCAGTTCCCATGTAGGTTCCTGAGGGCTCCACTTTGGCAGAATAGTCAGGTGGAAGAACAGTCAGTTCCAGCATTTAGTAATTTTTTGTTTGTTTGCTTGCCCATTTTTAGCAGCCAGACTAGTCGCTATAGATATGGACCGGTATTTGTTGTTAAGTTGACCTCTTCTCTGGAATCATGCAGGACTCCTATCTAAAAATCAGTCTTACAATCTAGCTTTATAACCAGATGTTTTTTTATCCGGCAGCATGCCACTGTTGCGAAGCAAAATACGCATTGACCTTTTCAGTGTTGTAAATAGGGAATTTGTTGTACACTAAACCCTCCCAAGACAAAGGTAGGTTTATTTTGTGCTACAATAACAACTATTTCAGCCAAGGAATAAGAAATGAGAAATGTAAACCTTAATGTTGCCAACTTGACCACGTAATACAGGGATATGATACTCAGCAGCGATATTGAACATAATGTTTTCTGTAATGTTAGGTAATTTATTTCAGTGTGAAACAGATTTATTCTGTTAATAATTACAAACAGCTTTGCTCTCATCTTTGGTCCACATAACACTGAATGCCTGAAATTCTATCTACTAAAATACAAGCAAATAAACAATTGGCCCTTACCAGAAGAAAAATAAGAGAAATTACAGTACCCGTCCATCCTTCCATTTCCTAGCAACAATGTCTTCGAGTTATATCTTGTTCATCCAAAAGCGAGTAAAATAAGCTCCACACTTTCCTAGCCTAATTCAGTTTCATTCTTTCATTTGTTTGTTTATTTTAATTGATTTCTTGACAATTTCAGCAGATGTCATCATGTGACTGTGATGTGTAATTTGCCTGATGAGTCTCACTTTTGCAGAAGATTTGCAGTGAGATTTATGAGAGTGGAAAATAATCCTGCTGATTTAAGTGTACCGGTACTTTTTATTTAAGTTTTGCTTTAATTTTCAACTCTATCTTTACTGTACAACACAAATTTAGGCTTTGTTTATGACTAAATTTTTTATATGTATAGTGTTGATCATTATTGTGAGTGTTTTATAGATCAACACTTGGATCATCTCCAACGCTTTGTAATATGTTGAATTCCCATAGGGGTAAAGGTTTGTTCCGTTAAGGACATTTAGTGTGAGAAAAAAATATTATTTTGTACTATTTTCACTGAAAGAAGTGAGAAAGGACGCTGAATAACAATACCTTTATAAGAAATCTTTGTAGAAATAGAGTAAGATATAAGAGTGAGATACAGAGTAATATACAAGAGGTCTAAAGGAAGGCTGGCTTGCTATACACTGTTCTTTTTAAAGGGCCTTGGTTGGAGTAGGGAGCAGCTGCACTTAAAGGTGTTTCATCTTGTGCATATTTGGTGGGTGTGCAGGCATGATTTATAAGGAGAACGCCTGTAATGGGAATGTGTCAAGCTTGACATGCTGAGAAGAGTGAGGAGGGAGACCCTGAAGAGAAGTACTTTGGTCTAAAAGGGACTTCAAAAGTTTTTTGTTTGGATTCTCTAAACACCGGCCTCC
The DNA here is from genome assembly GCF_963924245.1 of Chroicocephalus ridibundus. NCBI lineage: Eukaryota > Metazoa > Chordata > Aves > Charadriiformes > Laridae > Chroicocephalus > Chroicocephalus ridibundus. Next base: position 90,473,502 of record NC_086285.1, read on the forward strand.
GCGCCCTTTTGCCATTGTAAGGACAAAATATTTCACATATAAGATCCCAGACAGAAGCTGTCGAAATTTTCAAGAAGCTTCATTCATTCATAGCATACGTTGCTCTTTTGGTACGGTCAGATCTTGAAAATGGTGCCTCATGGGCACAGCTGCTGGATTTATTACTCAACACTTGAAGGACTTAGCTTTGTATTCATGCTTTCAAATTCAAAATCAAACTGTTGTTAAATTATACAGTGAATTATTGCTTAGCAGTCACAAATATAATGGGAGAAAGTAATTAACAAAAAAAGGAAAAACCTGCTATGGGCGAGGTGTCTTAGCTTCAAGAAAAAATGTTGCTACTTGATACATATGCATGCGGGAACCTCTCTTTGTGCTGCATTCACGCAAAATGCATATACTTTAAACCTCCACTTTTTTGTACTGATACTTGCTGAAGTATTGCATGACAAAGGATGGAACACATATTATGTCTTTGCTAGAGTTAAATGTCTTAGAAATGCTTTCTGTACTCACAAATTAACTCAAATTTCACTTGACTGAAAAAATAATACTGGAAGATACCCTCTACAGATAGTTAGTAGGCAATTTTGGGGAAACGAGTCATTAACAAAAATTTAAGCCATTGGAATGTCTCTTAGTATTCATAAGCCCCAACAACTCCTTAATGCATTTTAGCTTGCCTGATGAGAGCTTTTCACATATTTTTCTGACTATCCATCATTATTACAGGCTGGACAGAATTTTGCTGTGGTGCTTCACTGTTAATTCTGCAAATCCACTAGTATCATGCCAAATAAAGGACCCAGGGATCCTGGTGGACACCAAGTTGACCATGAGTCAGCAATGTGCCCTTGTGGCAAAGGTGGCAAATGGTATCTGGGGCTGCATTAGGCAAAGTGGTGCCAGCAGATCAAGGGAGGTGATCCTTGAGGTGGGGCCACAATCTGGAGCATTGTTTCCAGTTCTGGGCTCCCCAATACAAGACAGACATGGACATTCTGGACAGAGTCCAGAGAAGGACCACCAAGGCAATTAAGGAGTGGGAGCATCTCTCATATGAGGAGAGGCTGGGAGGGCTGGAAGCGTTCAGCATTGAAAAGAGGAGGCTTAAGGGGGAAACTCATCCATGTATATAAATACCTGAAAGGAAGGTACAAAGAAAAGGGAGCCAGGCTCTCTCAGTGGTGCCCAGTGACAGGACCAGAGGCAATGGGCACAAACACAGGAGGCTCCGTCTGAACATCAGGAAACACTTTTTCACTGTGAGGGTGACTGAGCACTGACACAGGTTACTCAGAGAGGTTGTGGCGTCTCCTTCCTTGGAGATACTCAAAAGCCATTGGAGCACAGTTCTGGACAACTGGCTGTAGGCAGTCCTGCTTGAGAAGGGGCGATGAACCAGGTGACCTCCAGAGGTCCCTTCCAATCTCAACCATTCTTCAATCCTGTGAAGATGCCTGCCATGCATGGTTAGGGCCTGTATCCGGTCTATCCAGGCATCTTAGCTTCTTGCACTGGGAGAAATATTTACTCCTTTTTTACGATTAGCACAATTTACGGAGCTGACATCCTAGGCACACGAGCAAAATCGTAAAGCATACTGTGCACTCACAGACAGTCGTGATCTGTCACAAATTCCCAACAGAAAAAAAAGGCTGACTGATGAAACTGTTTGAAGCCAGCACTTCATGGGCCCACCTGTTCTGGCAGTGTCCTTTCACTGGAGGTAGAGAGTAATTTTCTTGTTACAAAGGGAATTACTATGAGACCTCAGAAGGTGTGTTTGGAGATACCATGCTGCCTCAAGATAGCTGTTTTAGTCACTTGACAGAGTGGTGTAATCAAAAGATTATGCAGTAACAGCAAGACTGTTGATGCATGTGCAGTGCCACCACTTACTTTATGCTCTTGATAAACGATTGAGCGGGACAGCCTACGGGGCCGGTGTGCACCGTGCAGCAGGATGCCCAGATCTAGTGATGTGGATTGAGGACAGATCTTCTGAGCTTTCATGCCTGCTGTTACACACTTCTTTTTGCAGGTGTGGCTGTTGCCTCTCTTCTCCCGATTGTAAAATGGAGTATTTTCTTCCCACCGTGTTGTAAGGATTAATTAGTTGACATTTAGAAAGAGTTTCAAAGAGGAGAGTTAATAGGACAGTGTTAAGTCTAAGACACGAGAGAGCACAATCTATTTGTTTTTTATCTAAGCAATCTCACTGATGTCAGAGAGCCAAATTCCTTTTCTAATCTGGGAAGTGGAACCCTGGGAGGTGAAAAACCTCTGCAGCTTGCATTTGAAAATTTGATTTAAAATCTATCTGACCATGATTTCTGAACCGTGGCAGGATGAATTAAATCAGAGTAAGGCAGCTGAATATGTGACTTGAGTTTCTGTTCTGAGTACTCAGCAGCTCTCACTAAAGTCAAGAGGAAATGTGCAAAGTTTTTTGATTTGGGATTTTTTTTTTGTTTTAAATGAGGTCACTTAAACAGCTTCTTCAAGTATGGATTTAAGAAGCTAGCTTTGGTTATCTTGTCTTCCCAGAATATTAAAAAATTTAAGAAGGGCTTTCATTATATAGGGAAGTCATAACGTGCCTTCTCTGAAGGCTTCATCCATAAATAAACTCTTGTAAGCAGGAATTAATATTAATATCAAATGAATAGAGTCTGCAGCTACAGCAGGTGTTTGAAAGGCAAAGAGTGGCATCAGTAGGCATAATACAAATTTCATTGAAATCAGTGGAAGAAAAACGTATATCTTTTTATTAAGTTCTATATTTTGACTAGAGCTTTACAAGCACATAAATGCATTGATTAATTTTAAAATTAAATATCTAAGAACAATGTTAAAGTGCTTTTTAATCAACACAATATGCTTCAGAAAAGGCAGGTTTATAAATAAAGTATGGATGAAAAGAGGACTTCATTAGAACGGTTAAATAGTTTTAGTATGTAGGGCTTGACTGTGGTATCTGTGCAGGGCTTGTGCACATAACAGGAATCCCAGGGGTGGACTCTTAACACCACAAGAGACATCTTGTCTTCCAAACCCATCAGCAGAAACCCCGTGGATGCAGAAGCTGTCTGTTCAGTGCCCAGGTCTCCTGTGACCACCGCAGTAATGCGCACCGGGGTGGGTGCGTACACTGTTGGGATTGCACAGAAAGTGCAGCCTTCTGTGCTGCCTTCCCGGCCCTTGCTGAGGACGTGGGGAAAAGAGAACCTGCCTTTCTGACTGCTGCACCCCCCCCTCCCCCCACATTAACCTCCAGATTGTTTCGTTGCAGCTGTGCTGAAATGTATTCCATACACCAGCTGTCAGCCTAATGTAACTTGAAATGGGCTGCTGTAATAAACCATTATCAAAGCACTTGAGGAGAATGTGAGCCTTGACCTTATCTGGATAATTATCTAATAGAGTGCACAGAGTGATCCCGTTAATTGGTGTTGTCATCCTTTGCAGCCATACTAGAATGTGCTGGCTTGGGCAGTTACCCATTCCTAGGGTGTCCTCGTACTTCTAGTATCAACATCTCTGTTATAGTTCTGTAGCTTTTGCTATAGATGAGAATCACACAGGATTGATAAATGAATTTTATTGGGAGCATTCTAAAAATTCTGTTATTTAAATTGTTTGCTAAATCGACTCCAGTTAGTTCTTGCCGATCACTGATCTTTAGGCTGTCTTATGTAAGAAATCCCTGAACTATACGACAAGCGTAGGTGATGGTCAGCAGACTGTCAAAATGCAGGTCTGCTTGGTCAAGACAAGTTTTTCACCACTTCATGACCCACTGTCATCATGTGAGGCAAGAGGCTCAGCTGTTCTAGGACACAAATTTTCATGTTTTGCTTACCACACAAAAGCAAATTTATTTTTCTTTTTGCAAAGTAGGTTTCAGCAGCACATCTGTAACAACTATAACAGTCTGGTGAAGGGGGGCAAAGAAAAGGACCAAAGCAATTTCTCATTCAGTTATTTTATTTGAGAACTTTGAAAAACTTTGTTTTTTGATGTGCAAAGAAAGCATTTTCTGAGGATCTATGTATGCAGATGGTGGGGGCGTGTGTAGTTCTTAAGTCATTCTTCTGTTATGTCTCTCAGCTGCTTTCCATTGCAAGTTTATCCAGTGGGAAAGACAGTAGCAAAATACATTATCAATTCCCATTACGGGAACTCACGTTTTTTGGACCATGAAAAAAATTCTGCCAGCGTTCATGTGTTAGTCATATTAATATACTTAACTGTAATTTAGGTAGAATGTAACTGAAACTTAATCATAAATCCAGTTTATCATCTCTGAAAGAAGTATCTCATTATCTGTATTGCTGTCATGTTTCTGGTCCATATTGGATTGCGAAAGGTCAGATTCTGGAAAGCAAAATCCGTGGGTTTAATATATGCTGTTTTCTGACAATACATTGGACAGTTTTTTTACTGAATAATTATGGTACTGAAATAATACTATTTCATTCTTCACCTTGCCAAGAAGCCTTGCTCTAGCCTGTACTCTGGGACTTCTGGCCTCGTATGTCTCTCAATACCAGGTGCCCAGAAGAAAACAGATCAATGTTCTCATTAAAGATGTTTATGGTTTTTTTTCATGCTCTAAGCTATTTTTTCTTAAACAATATATTACGAAAATACTCCGATCATTCCTTTATGCTAGCAAATTTATGTCAACTTAAGTAACTTTTAGTTGGTTACTATATTTTCCTAATGAATAATTTAATCCACTATATTATTACACTGAAATATTAGCAGTTTTTCACTTGCACCCAATGAGAGAGAGATTTCAGATGTGAATAGCAACTGTTTCAGACTCTGAGAAGAATGGAAACTGAATGCACCCCAGTTTTTTATGAACGTTTGTCGGTAACAAAGGCCTTTGATTTTTTTTGCGTGCATATCAATGAAAACACAGTGCAAAGACTGTCGTTATTTCAACAAAATCAAGATTTAAAATACAGCAAACAAACCCATTGTGCCCATGCTGTAAAAATAAAGTAACTGTATGAGCGAGTACTGATGTAGGTCAATTAAACTGCGCTCCATATTCATTGTGACAGTTATTGAAATAGCTGGAGGCGGGGTGGTTACTGATACACTATCCTGCATTTAGAGTTTTAGATGCTATGGCATCAAAAGCAAGACCATTGGGAGCACTTAAAAGGATATTGATGATACGGAGCTTGAATTTCATCCTGAGAGAAAATATAATGATTCTCATGGATTTTCGTGCTGAGACACAATTGACAAGGCAGTAGGTACTAGATGCTTATGTGAATTTATTTTTTTGTTGTTTTTATTGTTATGACGCTTAATTTCTCTGTTCCACAGTTCTCCACGCTTCCCTTCTTAATGGAGTGCATAAGGAGAAATACATCAAAAATGGTTAGCTACTCAGATATTACTGTAACAAAGATCATTTAGCCCCACCTAAATCATAATCCTAAACTTACTTGTTATATTGATTAGGCAATCAAGGATGAACATTGCCATGTTAGATACTGGGCAGACAGAAAGTAGTAAAGAGTTCTCATCCCATCCTGAACTGTTCGCTTGTCACACAGTTAAAGCATTTGTAGCACGAGGGGTGCACCAAACAAGAGTAGCAGAAGAAATATTGTGGAAGTTCCACAATCCTGTTTTATTTGAGTGAGGAAGTAATTGGATGGAGACAAACACTGAGAGGGATAGAGATGACGGTAGAAAGGAAAAATCAGAGGGTGGTAAAAGTGTGGGGTACAGCAAAGGAACAGGGAGTCAGGACAGGTCTGGTCTGGCCACTACCGCACTTACCATTTGGCTTGGTTTTTCATGCAATTTTCCCTGGGGAAAAGGAGGGGAGGGAGTTACAAGAACATTTGTGATTGTTACTGGACTATATTTTTATGTAATGGAAAATACTCATTTTTTAACACAGCACTTATAGAGGAATAAATTCATTTGAGAAATGGAGTTTTCTTTTTTTTTTTCTTTTTTTTTTTTTTAGCACAGGCCACAATTTCAGGAGCATTAAGTAATATATGCCATTACCAGCAGAACTGGGATATTCTCAGAACTACTTGTGTAGAAATAAATATTGTAGCTTAAAACCAGATACGCAGGCCCCTAACATTTGTGCAGATCTTCTCACTTCACATCGGGTCTGATGCCTGGGCAGACAGACTTCACAGCGCTGCAGATTTGTATCTCCTTGATAAGTAATCCAGTATGGTTGAAAGGTTGCTTGGGAATATTGTAAATAAAGAGCATGTAGCAAGACCTTTTCAGCCAATGTTCGTAGTTAAAGGTGAGAAAAGGCTAGGTTTCATGATGACTGATTAAGTTTGGAGTTGCACTATGCCTGCAACTTAATAGCAGTTATCAGTAGTCAAGATGGACTGTGAATAGTGTGTTCTATTAGTATTATTTTAAGAGACCACGTTCTTGACTGCAACTCTTTCTTTATGACTATTTTTTCTGAGAATTGCCTTCATTTTTAGGGGAGCGTGGAAAAATATTTCATGTGTACTGTCACGTAACAAATATGGGTTGCAGCGTTACTAAGATCCGTCGTTCATGATCACAGCTCTAGCCCTCACATAGGCAGCTGCGCTAATGGAGCTTGAAACTTTTGGTCAAGGTGCAAGTCCGATTTCCATGGTGCACATAGGGCGCTGTACCCCACAAGCAAAATCAAACATGCTTTTTTTCTTTTTTACCAGCTATTAGTTACGCTGCCTTAATCTTGCAGCTTTTTGGATCTTCGTGAGCCTTCTGTTGCAAGATAAAAGCAAGACTTAATTTGACATTGACTTGACTTTCTGATAACTCAATTTTTAGCAGCAAGTAGGTAAGATTTTTTGAATGCACTTGAATAAAATTGGTACTCTGTGCTAATTCTCATTAGAGGATTAAACTATAAGCATTTTATGAAGTTATTCTTTATTCTTTATAAAGTTATTTTTATCAAGTTAGTTTTAATTGACAGAAGAAAAAAATTAGAGGAACTCAAAATAGAGGAAAGCACCATTATTAAGATGCTTCCAACCAGGAAATTATTTGTCTACTTTGAATATAAAAAACCAAGTACTCTATAGAGAGAGCATACTGGGCAAACCATATTCAAAATTCTTTTTTTCTGGGCCCTCTAATAAAAAATTCACCTGAAACATACTTCAGTTTCGTCGGTCATTATTCTCTATAATATGAGGATTTTGAGTATGAAGAGGAAAGGCGTTATACATTCTTCCTCTGCTTTTTCTTTCCTGCTTCATCTGTGAAAACTGGCAGAATTTGCACTGCTGATCCGGGTTTATTCTATAAGAGCGTGAAAATCTACCTATGTGCAACAGGGCAGTGAAGGGGCTACTGAAGCATAAACCAGCAAAAGCCTTGTGATTTAGAGATAACTTCTTTTCTTCCCTTGAAAAAAGGCTGTTGTTTTTCCTATATATCCTGGGCAAAGGCACCCAGATATTTCATAGCGGTATTCTTTCGGTTGTATTGACTTGCATAAGCTGTTTTTATCTTATCTTTTACCCTGCTGGGATAAAAATCATCTCCCTTCCATATCTCATTTTATGTCTAGTCCCAGTGGTCCGTGTACTGTCCTGGGAGGATGAAAAAGAAGTAGCTTCCTTTCTGAAAAAGCAGTGTGGCCTGACTAGCTAAGGATAAGGGAACGGAGTAGCTCAGGAAGGAGAATTGTTGTGGCCGAGTGGCGAGGATGAAACTAGAAAGCTGTTGTCAGGAGGAGAGGGAACGGAAGAAGCGCTGGAGCTGAGAAAGCAAATGGTGACGTTGGGAAAAGAGTAGGAAGGAAACTGATTTACCAGGGAAGGGAAACAACTTCAAATACTTTAATGTTGAATTGGAGTGATTTTGTGCTTATTTGTATTCCGACAAGGAGAACCTGAATTGTTTTATTCTAATAATAGTAGATGGCAGCCCCAGTCAAATATTCTATTTAAAGAGCAGCAATCACCTCATGGAAAACACATGGTATACGGACAGGTATTAAAAACTGGGCCCAGTGAGTGAGATAATTGTAAGCTAGTTGAAAAGTGATATCAAATGATAATAACTATTATAATTAATAATTTGCTATTGGTTGCTATAGACTTATTGCCCATTCGAAGCATATGGTATATCCCTTTTTCACTTCAGTCACAGTGCTTCTTTTGTATTCAAGCTTAATATACTGTTAACAGGTCATATAAATCTATTGAATTAAAAGATATTGTGTACAACAATTTGTTTTAATTACAAAATATCACATGTTCTATTTAACTGTGGTTTAATGAATGGCTATTTAATTAAGGGCTTTAAATCAGGTAATCAGTTTGCATCACTGGGCAACAAGTAATCAGTTTATAACATGCAGCTGAACAGTGAAAAGGAGCAATAGGCAAACCTTTCCCCCTAGTGTTTATTGGCTAATTAAGTAGTCTGGACTCTGGGGTACATATAAAACAGGGAATAGAAGGTAGGAAGGATGCCAGAGGAGGGTACTTGACAGGGCTGGATGAAGCCATGAAAATGTTGGTAGAGGCTTGTCATAAAGGTAGAGGCTGCGTAAACTATAACAATTCACTGCGTACACTATACCACGTTTGGCAACAGAATGTCTTATACCTTTGCCTATCTTTGGCAAATACATGACAACATTAGAGAGACATTAAAGATATTTATGAGACATTAAAGATATTTATTGTTGGCTATGATGTGAAAGAACACATCAGTTAAGATTTTCTTTTTGTGGTGATATTAAAATCTTCTTTTTCCGCCTTTTTTCTTCTGGTTTGCTGTCTCTTTCTAGTTCTGTCACATCTTAAATGACTTCTCATTGAATGAAATTGATTATATATTTCCATGAAAAACCTACTGTTTACATCAGTACCTTTGAGAACACATGCAATAATTGAGTATACTCACATCCTAAGGGTGAGATACACCTTCTAAAGGTCTAAAGTGAGGTAAAAGAGGCTTTTCTGTCTGCGTAGTCCTCCTACCCACTTGTATTTATGATCATAAACAACTGTCTTCATATGATGTCTCTGCTGTCGTCCATTGGGATTTTGATTTAGTAGATTTTAAGGATAAAGGACGCCATTCTGATAATCTGTGACATATTTTGGAGGCCGTAAGATTTCAGCCAGCAATCCTAGTATTTGTCTCAAAAGCTGTGTCTGATCTATTGAATCATTTTAGAAAGACAGTCAATCTAAAAATAGGAAGTGATGCATAATCCAGTACAATGCTGAGAAGTTATTCTAATATTTTATTTCCTTTAGTGTTAAAGGCTTGTATCTTATTTCTCAATTTGTTTCGCTTTCCTTGAGCTGAGCCTCGATGAACTGTCAACTAAAGAGCGTTTCCTTCTCATGTAGACCCTATTTATACACCATAACTAAAGCACTTCATACTGTTTCTTCCAGGTAATAATATGAAATAGGTAATTCCTAAAGGTTCCAACTTAGAAGAATTGTTTGGGAAATGCTAGTGGTTTGTGAAAGGTATTCCAGTTCAGCTGAGAGACCAAACCCAAGCATGATCCTAAATGCAATATGGGGATGTTTCATGGATTTGGTTATTAGTTTTACCTTTAAGGCTTTTAGATTTCATTAAAAAAAAATTAAATCTGGTACACACCACATGTGCATGAGTCAATTCTTTTTTTGTTTTGTTTAGGTTATGGCAAATACAGGTGTTGCATTAGACTTCAAGGATAGATTTCTTCTCTCCCTCATCATAAAAGAGCAAAGTTATCATGATGGTAGATGTGTGCAAGACACGCAAGACATAGTACATTATAAATAACTGCAGTAGTATTGCATATATTAAAGTTCTTTTACTGTGCTCCTTTCTTCATGGCCAATTTATAAAGCATTTTTTTCCCTTTCCTTTTCATTTTGCCAGGGCAGAGGGGGTGATATTTTTCTGTGTGGGAGTTTTGGAAGGGAGAATTAGAAGGTTTTGTTTTGCTGTTCTTCTAGGTACAACTTCAAAATACGTATTTCTTCATATCGGCCTAACAATGCCTGCACAAAATATTGCATCTTTACAGTATGCTGACTGAAGAAATTGTTTTTTGACTTTTATAGCTATTTTAGATTAGGTCGTGTGTCTTGACTTTCTGCTCAGATTACAGTTTCATTTTTGACACATTCAATGCCTATTTGACTGAATTATTAAAAATGGGAAGAAATGAAGATGAGTTGGAGTCTTGAGTTAAGTCATGCTTAGCCATAATTTAAAAGCAACTGCAGCTTTAATTCTGCTTAAGAAGAGCCCGACAGCATCTGTAGTAGAAAAAAAATGTATCAGTGATCATAACACCTTTCACTGTCTTACTGGACTAGCATTTTACAGTAAAGACTACCTATAGATGGCACCAAGAGTAAATATTACAGGAGCTGCACAGGAGAACTCATAGCTTGAGAATCCAGACTATTTGTGATTGTATAGAAGCACTACTCAACGCTTTCTGAATATTTTTACAGTGTTCAGTATTTTTATTCATTCTTACTGGAAATAATTGAAATCCTTCATCTGACCTCAGCTGAATATAGAAAGCGGGAACTGGATTCAGGAGATATTTGGCATAAATGGCCTATGGCTTGAGTTTTGTCTTCCTAGTCTGTTGGTCTTTTGACGGTTCTGGAGAGCATACCTTCTCCTGGCAGTGAGCAACAACATCTCGAGGGTCTCAACTCCTGTGTATGCAGCTGCAGAAGTTGCAGGGCTATAACATTGTTCCAGATGTTCTTCCTTTACCCCAGCTGCAGCCTCGTTCTCCTGGTACACTAGCAAAACCTTTCTGGGGGAAAACAAAGGAGTAATGTCAGGGATGGTCCTGGCACTGTAATGTTTCTTTATGGCTTTCTTACCCCCACTCTGAGATGTCTTGGGAAGCAGCATCGCCCTCTGAGGCATCATGACCTTTGGTGTCAGTGGTTAGTACATGCATCACTATAGTTTTGTTGTCAGTCATTTTGTCCAAATTGGCTCAGCGTTCCCAATCATGAAGCTTGCAATGCCAACTGGAAGCTACTTCCCATTTTTAACTCCAAACATCGTAATAACCAAGAAAAAACTGTCAGTAGAATCTGCACAAAGGAGTTATTCACGGCATTATTCACCTTCATAAGTCAAAGTAACATGACATTACACTCATTGTGAAGAGAAGTCAGGCTGAGACAAGAGCAGGACTCTGGAGATTAGTACAGAGGTGAAAAGCCCGTATTACAAGTTTTCCTGTTATGCTGGAGATAAGGTGGAAAACAACAGTATTAAGGCAATATAATGTGTGAAATAAAAAGAACTAAAATTTTGCAAGGTAGCTGGTAACAATTTTCATTTTTACATTTATCTTTAAATGTTGAGTTGTGAAACAATAATCAGAATATCACAGTACAAAAAATGAATGGATGAAAAAATGCTAAAAGACTGAAAAACTTTGCACAGTGCTGTTGGAAGCTGACATAAAAATGGAAAGATCTGCTTGGTCTGAAGTTGCAAGTATATTCTGACAGTAATCTTTCAGCTATTCTTCTTCCAAAAGGTGTGACTGAAGCTGGTTTTCCATTGCAAATGTTGGTATCGCTAACCTGTGTGTAGCTCAGTGCTAAGTGAATGATGCAAGAGATACATAATAATGAAATTATGTCCCTCTATTTTTCCCCCCACCCAGAGGGATTTGATTCCTAATAATGTCTTTGGTGTGATACGAGCGGAGAAAGGCCAGAGGCCCCGATTCAGCATAGGAATTATCACCACTTCACTCATTCTTATGAACATGCTTTTTACTATGTGGAACTGGGGAAGATTTAGAAGTACGTGCTTGTGAGAATATTTCACAGAACTTCTTAGATTTTTGCAGTTTCCTTAGTTCTTTACTACGACCTCACTCTTTACTTTCATTCCTAACTTGAACAGAAAACATGGCGCAAAACATGTTACGTGGTGAACGGCCATTTGCCAAAGCCCTAGTACCTGGAGCTCACCACCTCCGGCAAACAGATTTGTGTGTATAGATTGCACACTAGAGGTACGAAAGAGCCTCTAAAATAAAAAAGAGGACAAGGTTGAGGTACATATATTTAAATTTATTTTGTGCACGGCAAATTTTTGACATTGCACATCTACTGTAGTTTTTCTAAGCACTTCCGTCTCCTCTAGCATCCCGTAAATACAGAGAAGCTGTCTTATAATGTTTGTTTTTGAGAGAGTGAGAGAGCGCTCAGAGTTGTTGAGGTCAGGCCATGAGAGGGAAAGGAAGGAAGAAAGGAAAGCTTCATATTTTCAGGAAATATTGCCTTCAGAGTACATTTCTCTTTTGATGTTAGCTTGAATACTGTTTGCATCACACAGATTAACTTTCTGTTCCTACTGTTTACTTCACGTGATTAGACTGCAAGCAACAAAGGTTTCTATGCAAGAGATAGATACACAAGTGGTTTTTAATTCTTTGCCATCCTTCTTTCAGAGACTAAGTCCCAAATAACTACCATTGCGGGGTTAATACTCTAGGAAAGCTTTGTTCCTTCATCAAACAGCAGATTTTCTGGTTTGTTGGTTTTAAAAACCCTCCATAAAATAAGTTAAAAATGCGGTGCATGGCAGTGCCATTTTGGTTGAATGCTGGTACAAGACCTACAGTACCTAAGGCTATTACAGTGCTAACGCCACCTAACTTTCTTTCAAAAATCAAATGTTTTGTCTCAGAACAGACACGACCTGACATGGCATGTGTCATACTCTTATAGTACTATTCTTTGTGTCTCAGCCATTTTGAAATGAATAAATGTACTCTGCCATAATTATTTTGATAGTGTTTAACAAAGTTGAAAACGTAGTCTGCTACTTTAATTGTATTATTGCCTTTATTTTTTCTTAAATGACATTTAGTAATTTCATCCCCAAATCCTTCCCATTGAAAGTGTGAAAGTTGTAATTGTTTTAATGTAACTCTAAGGGTACGTGTAGCTCTTTCTAGCCATGATATCTAACTGTTGAACTGTAAAGACAGAAGTGACCAGCACTGGTAATATCAACTGAAGCACTGAAGTGACGAAACTATATGTTAACCTCCTAGAACCTATAGTAGGCATTAGCACCATGGGCATTTTCTGTTTGGAGAGTAAAGAATTATTTTGGATAACAGAGCAAAAAGTGAATTCTCCTTATCTCCTACATAACTTCTCTCATATTGCAACAGACTTACATAAATTACTATATACTGTATTGCCATTTTTCACATGTTTAGTAATAAATGTATAAAGTAATGGTAGAATTGAAAGGAAGTGTCATCGTTTAATTGCGTGCTTTAAAATTTCTTCTGTGTGTTTCATGTATTCTTTTTAATTATGCTTCAAGCTGATATACAGTTCTTGTTATTGTTACTTTTATCTTCATAGAATTTTTTCAGTTAAATCAAAACATCTTTGTACAGGGGAAATCATGAAGGTATTTGAGGCTTCTCTCTCCAGTGATATAACAGAAAAACGTATTGGCCACAAACAAAAGTTCTTTGCCATAGACATTTTTCCTTAATTAGACACTCAGTAGTATTCTTGGAGTTTCTTTGCTTTATGCAAAGTCCCGAATTGAAAAATTACGTGGCATTTTTAGGTGCAATAGAATTTAATAGGTTTGTGAAGTAGTTATCTTAATTAAAAAGAAGAAATATTGCAAAGTAGCTCTCTAGTCTTCCATGTGAACTTTATACAAATTTCATTTCATGTTCAAAGTACGTTTAAGAGAAAGTAAAGCACAGTTGCCCTTACTTTAGCATACAGGAAAGTAATTGGAGACGCACTCTAATAGAAACAGCAAAAGATATGAAAGAGAGGGGAAGGAAACTGGAAAAGGCAGGGTAAGAAAAATAGCTTCAAAATGTCAGGTCGCAGAGAGTCAGGAAAAACAAAGCAAGCAAAGACTTTCTGCAGCCAGCCTCACGTTCAGTACTAAACACTCCTTTCTGCTTTACTCTCCTCTTTGGTTCGTTAACAGTATCAGCTGTCTTTAAGAGATAAAAACCTCAGCAAAAGCCTTGCCCTTTGCGAATGACATTCATGTTCTTCTCCACGATGTTCCACAGTCTTTGGTGTCACGTTCCCAAAATGTTTCAAAGCCCACGACGGACCCCAAAAAAGGATGTTGCCTGTGAACTGGTGAACGGTTTAAGGAATACAGCTGATGCCTAAGCTGGAGTTTCCAAGTTGTCATCCTGTTCAGTGAAAAACTACCCACGGGCAAGGCGACAAGCACATCTCCACAAGCGCTTGCTCGTGATTTCCTGCAGTAGCGCTAACAGCAAATATCCCACAGGTTGTGGGAGCTGGGGAAATAACCTTGCTGGGCTCTACACCCTCCTTACTCACTGCTTTCAGTTACGTTCCCACAGGCCAAGTAATTTGTTTTAGTCTTACGAAGTAGCGTGAATTAATCTTCAGACTGACTTTATTCCACTACTTACTGCTAAACAGCTGGCAAAAGACTTTTCTTTTAACTGAGCCATTTCTCATTTTCTCATTGTCTTCCGTAACAGGAAGGAGCAGAAACGTGGACATGATTATCAATTATGATTATCACTTATTTACATCTGCTTGAAATTGTAGATGCTTGAGGAATCCGCTTGCTTTACTCAGTATGAGAAAAATCTTTTCATTAAAATCCCACAACTTCTTGATAATTCTTTTGATACGTCTTTCTGTATTAATGCAGTCTCTAAGAACATGGTATTTTGAGGCGGTTGTCATATATTACCTGCTAGAAAGCTGTACTACCTACAGCTATAAAAAGTAAATATTCCGTGAGTTGTAAGCTGGATTAATCTCTAGGTGTCCTTTGCATAAAGATTTCTTTTCAAGTATGGAAAAGGTAATTTAAATAAGTGCAACGCTTTCTCCTCGTATATTCACTCCTGGGGTGCATATGGCAGCTGTAGGTCCGTACCAGTATTACATAAATATTTGCCTGTTTCAGGCCTTTCAAAATGTGCGAGTTTAACTTCTTTCTGTGATCATTTATTCTGAGTTTAAAAGTTTATCTGCATCGATTTTTATTGTTAAAATAAGTAAAGGCCACTTTGCAGGCTGTCTAAGCCAGGCGGGTCTATTGGAATCGGTTCTTTTGTTCTCCAAAACAGCTCCAGCTGACACAGAAGGGATATGCCTGCACCTGAGTGGGAGCTCTCCCTGGGTCATGGGGAATGCAACCCAGCCCATAAGTGGAAGAAAAACAGCATGTGCCACTTCAGGTTTTTTTAAGTTTGAAACTTTGTAATAGGCACCTCCTTCCCCATCATGAAGGAAATGTAAAAAGTCGTTTCCCCAAATGCATGCAGAATATGTCTCAAGATTCTTTCAGGCAGATACAGCTGCTGTTCTTCGTGCAGCAAGCCCCTGTTCTCTGTCATACCCTCACTCGTAGTGTCCGTAACTTCCTGCTCGAGAGAAATTCTGTCTGCCACTGGCAAAGCGTAGAAGACAGCTTCATCTATAGTAATTAGGCTGTATTGACCACTTTGTAAATGCATCCAAAAGGCAACCCTTTTCCTCTGGAGGCCAAGGGAAGGAGACAGTCTTCCCTGAGATATGGCCGTTTCCAGGTATTTTAAAGGTGTTTCAAGAGGCATGAGTTAGGGAAGATTTTAGCCATTCTTTTCATAAATGTATATGGCCAGAAAAGATTCTCATGAGGAGGGTTAGCTTTCTTACTCTGGTAAGACATCGTGGGAAATGCGTTGCTACCTTTCCTTGCCCGATCCCAGCAGATATTTTGAATGTAGGTCAGTTTGAGCTCTTCTGTGGGTCAGCATAACGTAACTTTGCATCTTCCAGTTCACAGAGATAATGTGGTCCCAAATATCAAAATAAGTTCTGAGACCGAACGTTCTCTTAGTTATCATGAGGTAGTTTCCATTAATGTTTTCTATACAGTGTGTCAGCTTGGTTTACTGGTAGCTATAAACATCTCACACGAGTGCAGCTACTCGACAAGCTTGGGAACAGATTTTGAATTTAACACTTGCCGGCAAGGTGTAAAGGCTGACAGACGGCTCAGCGTGGGTCAGGGCATGAGCAGAAACTCTTGCAAAATGCGTTGCCAAAAAAAGAAAGGAGACAATAAATTTGCATCTCTGCATGGGAAGAGGCAACGAACCAAAATCTCTTGAAATTTGTGAAGGGGGGAGAAGAAAATAGCGTGGCGGAGCACTCCGCGCGCAGAAAAATAATCATCCACTAGGTCAAAGTTTCTCATGGCTGACTGGTCAGGTAGAGGTGGGGTGAAGGGTATTGTAGGCAGTGATACATATTGTCACCTTTCAAAAATAAAAGCGATGCTGTAGGACTGCACCCGGCTTGGGGAGGCCACTGCCCTGCCCATGCGGTGGGCACCCTCCCACGCCCCTCCCGGTGCCGTATTTTGAAGTGTAAAGAGACAATTAGAAAGCAAGTTGGATTAAAAAAAAATATATTACTGCTGCTCAAGCTTAGGACACCATGAGCAACTAGCAACTTAGTCTCCAATAGTGCGTACAGAAAGGGCAGTAGGTGTTTTTTTCTCTCCAAAATATCGTTGGGTTTGTTCGAGGGACAGGCAGAGAGAGAACATGCCAGCAGAGAGAATAGTGTGCTTGCAGCGGGTTGCTGGGATTTTTGTGTTGTTGCTTAAGGGAACTGGACTTGGCCTAAAGAGAGGGAGGTGAGAAAAGGGAAAGGGAAGGAAGAGGTAAAGGGAGAGACTGAGGAGAGAGGAGGAAAAAAGGTGGAGCTGCAGAGTGAAGACAGTGTGGAAAGGATGTTAATCTAAATGTAGCATTGGTAAGTAAGTTATTAGAGTGAATGCATGATTGACTGGAGAATGTTAGCAGAAGTTTAAGTCACTTAATTGGTCTGTTAATCGCTGGCCAAGTTGCTTTCTCTCAGGCGTGCATAACCGTTTCTTGTTTCTTGCAGCAAATATTTAAAAAAAAAATGTTCTACACCTTGAGTATTTGCTAGGATAGTATGTGAGCATGCTTCCATATCTTTCTGCTCTACAAAATCATTATATCCTTAGTAAAACTTATGAAACAGGTGCACTGTGTGCTTTTTGGAGAAAAAAACGAACCCACTTCTATCTTTATCTAGTGAAAAGCCTAGACTAAAATCCCAGCAGCCAAGCAGTTGTGTTTATCCCAAAGAATTCCCTGTAACAGATTTATTTTGTACCTGATACGACTGCTGTAGCAAGTGAAGGTTAACGTGCCTGTCATCCCAAAAGGAACGGTGGGTGCAGTCATTAACGAGTGCCTTTCTCTCTTTTCTGTTGGTATCAATGGCTCAAATACCTTTCTGAGCACCAGATTCACTCCCTGCTTTTTATTTGTTCTCCTTTTCTCCCTCAGCCTCCACAACTCCTTCCGATCAGGTTAACTTGTTTTCATTTGTGGCAATCATTCATCAATTTATTCTGAGAACTTCCACAGCCAATACAGAAACCCATTAAATCTATATAGCAGGTTAATCTCAACTAATAATTACTCATTAATCTTGCTGGAAATACACATTTTTTTCATCCCATTGCCAAGTCACAAGCCTGAGAAAAAAGTGAAGTATTTAATCTGTTTTGTAAAGTTTGTTAATGACAAATTCTGGCTGACAGATTGAAAAATTAGGTCCACTGTGTTGGGGTGCATTCAGTTTTAAAAAGTGATTAACTATATGCCAAGCTGTCAAAGAAATTTTGCATGAAAAAAGAGAAGTTGTTAACATTATGTCTGTGCCCAATGATTTCATAATGTGAATTTTAAATATACATGGAAAAAAATAAATCAGCAGCATACAGCCATTTTCAAAAAGTGGAGTTTTGAAACTATCAAAAGAGAAGCCTGAAACAGCTTTTTTACTCCCTCACACCCTCCCCCAATTTTTTCCCCTGTGTCTTGGACTTTAAAAACACTTTTATTTTCCCTCTAAAATTTTAGTTACGTCTGCTTGCTAATTAAATTGAACACAGACTTTGGCTTTCCTGAAGCACTCCTCCTTATTCTTGCCCTCCCATCAAACCATGGCCGCATCCTGGGAGACTCTGTTTTCCAGTGCAGTCGGATTCGCTGACACAGGTAGGTCGTAGCCTAGGATGATTTAGAAGTCCCACACTTGCTAAATAATTCAACCTATTTTATGGCTATTTGCTTAATATCCCATTTCTGCAGAGTTGGTAAAGTGTCTGACAAAAGGTCAAATTGATTGCGCAGCTTCTCTCCGTTGAACTTAACTTCTGCTGCTTCCTGGTGCGGCTCTCCGTATATTTTCACTTCTGATTGATTTTCTTAATTCAAAAATTGATGCAAAAGGTCCTTTCTAATGAAAAGCGTGTTTGTCAATATTCTTCACTTCCTGTATGGATTTCTGTAACGTTTTTATTTTGATTACCAGCTCCTGACCTGTTTATATTCTGGTTTGCCTGAACACCCAAATCTTTGTTCTCCATACAAAATACCACATTTGCCCTCATCTTCTATATGGCACCGTGCTCTTTGGCGAAAGGCATCATTTCATTTTCAAGATCTTTTTGGGAGCAGATAGCAGGCTCGTGTTACCAGACCAGTAGAGTATTTTTATATTCAGAAAGAGAAGAAAAATAACCTGTTGTGAGCAGCAAGTCTTTATTCCTGGTCAGGGATGAATTCCTAGATAAAAGGATATATTTCTTCTTTGCCTTGTGACACAAAGTCAGACTTAAAAAGCCTTCTACTTGTTCAAAGTGACTCGGAGGCTGAAGAAGCGACACTCTGTAAGGCTGTGTGTGACACACAACGCTGCTGTGTGCTTGTTCCGCGGATTCGAAGGACCCCTTTGGTTCTTGAACTCTTTTTAGTTTGATAGAAAACCCATCATAATGTTTGACTATTACAAAGCTTCAGCATCACAGATGTTGAACTTCACCTGACGTTTGTATACATCATACAAGATGTAGCAAGTGAAATTGGGTTACAGACGTTGTTTTGGGTTGTGGTGATGAATTGTTTCTGTCACTGATCGCCACAGCAGCAATGGAGTACACAGCTGCAATAACACATTTTCACATTCTGTTTGTTAGTTCCAATATTGATTTAATCTTTTTCTGATATACCATTTTTTCCCTTGGACTTACTTTCCTATTAAATAAAGTAACTTTGAGGTTTCCTTTATTCAGAGAATAATTTCTAACTTAGAAAGCCCCTATATTTGAAAGGGAAATGGCACACATTACCCAGTCCTCTTAAGATTTCATACAACCTCATTAATTTGGTTTTCCGTGGTTCTGTATTGCTGGCGTGACAGGCAAGCTGTTGAGGTGAGATGTATTATGAATGCGCTTGTGACAGAAGCACCTGCCCTCCTTTCATTCCTTACTGGTGTGCAAAATACTTGTCTCCTAGAACAGCAGATCTAACAGCAGGGGCTTCCTCTGCTAATGCAGAAGATCGTTCCTCACGTGGGTACTACGCACCCCTTCTTCGTCAGTTCTTCAGCGTAATGTTGCTAGTTAGGGAAAAAAGGTCTTTCGCTGCCTATGACGTGATGTTTCTTTTTCTATTCCTCTAATATTTTGAGTGAGCATTATGTGTCAGAAGGATGTGAAGTGAGACTTTGAACCCTGAGTCGGCATGGACGATCAAATTTTGGTTGATAGGGAAACCTGTACTAACAACTTTTGGTGTGGAAAGGAAGCGAGTTGGTAGTCTTCCTTCCTATCCTAATGCAGGGTATTCAGCGTTGCTGGGCATCTGGTGGATTTTTCTGATGCAGTGAACAGGCAACGGATTTATTCTGGAAGACTTAACCAGCAGTCATGCCTATCAGTGCACCCATTTTCTTCTGGTTTAATAACTGTAGCAGTTCAAGATGAAATATTGTTAACAAACTACGGACTGCAAACTAGTCTCATTTGTGTTTACAGCAATACGGCCATAAATGCACATAGATTGCAGAAATAGAATATTCCTCCGGGGGAGAATTTCTTCAATTTCTCCAATTTTCACTGCATAGGATGACAACCAAGATTTGAAAACAAGAGGGGAAAAAACTTCCCTAGCGTCATGGCTTCTGTGCCCCCTTTTCATGCTACATTAAAGCTTTTAAACAGTATAGAGTGCTAAATAGTGTAGAATAGCATTGACCATTGAGCTTTGCCTATGAGAGACAGGTGGTACGGGTTTCTTGAGATTAGGTTTTTCTGTCAGGCCCCGTGGTTCTGATGGTGACTAAATCAACAACAGAAAAAAATACGCAGATTACTCTGTTTGGAATAGCCTACTTCTTTTTTGCCCTTTTTTTTACCCACCCCACCTCTCTTTCTTCAGTACAGTGCTGATAGCAGCTTTCTGTAACAAGGCTCCGCACGGACCAGGTGATGTTGCAGACATCCATGTTCTCTCCATGAATCTGGGATTACCTTCAGCATGCCTGTTTAGGTACAGTTTCCACTGACATTAGCAGAGTTTATCCCAGATGGATTTGTTTCTATTTTTTTAGCATTTATAGAAGGAGGAGAAGGTGGGTGCATGAATGATCCCTTTCGGACAGGGACAAGGGAAAGCGGGAGTTACAAAAGAGTAATTGTAACTTCAAATAGGAAAGGAAAATAGGAGATACAAATCCCCAAGGTCGGGGGGACAAAAAACAATCATCTCATTTACTTTCTATTAATACTTCAAAATGTGGACAGCAGCAGAAATAACTACTCTGTATGATCTAAAAATCCTTCAAGGGTTTGCTGGTCATTTCCATCAGTATGAGAGGTATTTATGTACCCTATGAAAGGGACTGCCTGTCAGTCTAGGAATGATAAAACATATAGCCCCCAGCTGACCAATTCTGAAAATGAAGCTGGCTGCAGATAGTAGGGGAAGTGTTTTCATAATGCAAATGGACGCGTTAGTATACCTATCTCAGAGCAAAATCCTAAGGTGTTTCATGCTGCTTTTAACACAATCACCACAAAACAGAAACGGAAATGAATTCTCAGGTATCACAAGCACAGGCTCCACAGTACGAAAACAGCTGAAAGGAGAAAAGCTGTTAGGTGGATAAATGTAAATTTTGGCAAAAGGCAAAATCCTTTTTCTTTTTTCAGAATTCACCTGTATTTTTGATGTTCGACTTTATCTGCCACAGCAGATCACACTTCCAGATTTGGTTGTCGTGAAGGATAACCTTACTTTTAAAACAGAAAACATGACATACAGTTAGTTACACTGTGTAGCTATTAAAAATCTGATAATAACTTCCAATGACCTTTTAAAATTGCTAATCTTCATGTTTTCTTTTGTAACTCGGAGAAACCACCACTAACCCAGTTAGTTGGGATTTAAGTACTGTATTTCCATAAGCATTAGCTCCCCGTGGTAATTCTAGTTGTCCTAAATCTGTTCCTACTGGAATCAGAGTGAGTTTTACTTTTGGTTTCCAGGAAGTCATGGAAGTACCCAACCCTTCTCAGATTGGTTTGTTTTCTACTGTCTGACTTAAAAGTGGGTCATATTCTGCAAAATTCTTGCTGGGTATTGAAAAACTTTCAGGAATACTTACAGAGCTGATACAAAGGGGTAGGAGATGTCTTGGTAGCTCTTTTAACAAAGCTGGTTAGCAAATCTTCAAGTGCATAGGCATGTTCCTTCTTTCTTAACATTACTGAATTGGTTATTCCCACAGACAGGGAAACAGGGTAAGTGTTAAAGACCGAGTGGCCTGTAATATTTTTTTTAAAAGAATTCTGCTATTCATTAGTGTGGCAGAACACGAAGAGCAAAAGTTGGTGGAAAGAAGTGCTATATACTACTGTCTATTCAGACCCCAAGAAAGGCTTTCTTCATTTATTATGCGAGAACAAAATTCCCTGTTTACACTGTTTGTCTGAGATGAGTATGTTATGGAAGAGAAATTGTAGGGATCTGCAGAGCCACCGTGCACGGGATCACACAAAACCCTTACTTGTTCTGAGCGGTCTTCCCCACGGGGTTACCAAATCAAGAGAGAAATGGGAGTAAAACACAATGAGAGATTGTGACATAGGACTGAGTTTCTGAAAAAACATCTGAGGTTTTGCAGTACTTGCAGTGCTATTGCATGGTAACCTTAATGTCACAAACCAGAAAATGTTAGTAGAGAAAAGGGAAAGATTCTTGAGTAATCTCTGTCTGCATATGCGTAGATTGTCAAGCAGAACAGCAGCTAAATATGCCCTAGAAAGGGTTGAGTAGAAAAAAACCCAATTCAACCCAGTATAGAAACCGCTACCCAATAATCCAGTAAAAAATTGTGTGATTTTAAATGAAATAATCTTATTTCTGCTTTGCACAGCAATTTCTGCTGTGCATGCATCCTGTTGGCTCACTAGACACATTAAGGAGAGCACAAGGTAACCCTTAACACTGGCCTTAGTACGGCTACCTTGAAATGTTTACAGGTTTATCTCTTCGGAAAAACATAGATTTGAGTATTGATTGTTTTCATGCAAATTATGAAGAATCCACCTAGTCCCTACATTCTTGATGTTTGGAGGTGTTTTAAATGTTTCTTAAAAAAATGGTGAAAAGGATGGGAATGTGCATTTGTGTAGATTAAGGTGAGGTTGTGGATGTTCGCGTAAAAACACGGAATTGTGGTTCAGAGTTAACTGTTCCTGTGCTGCATAAGCAATTGAAAAATCCTGCACCTAAACTCCTTTTTCAGTGTACCAACTTAAAGGCATTTTTCCTTGAGTAAGTATTACTGGGAAGCCTAAAATAATACATTATAGGCTTTCCTTCTACTTCTCCCTGTCCAAACTCTCAAAGTTTTCACAGCTCCAGCATACAATAAGTCAAACATCAACAGAGCACTTAAGGGTTTGATCCATTTTAAGTGTAAGGCAATTTTTGTGATTCAGAAAAAGTACGTATTCTAATGACAGGAAGGGTGTATGTGTTTGGAATGAAAATAGTTTCCTTCCACTTTCATCAATCAGTTTTATGAGATAGGGTCCCTTTATATAAAGATAGCCGTCTGTACAAATGTCGAGTTATTGAACAACTCTTGCATGAACATGTGGCACTCCATTTTAATGCCAATCATTGATCTTGGCAATGAGAGTGAAATCCCTTTGAATTTTATTGTTAGGTTAAATTTCTCTATTAAGTATACTGCAAAACTCTGTGTGTGGTGTGCGCTGCTGCAATAGCTGTAATGCCTAAATAATACCCGTTTCTTATTTTTTCAACAGAGCTTTCCTGAGACGGTGATGCGTATTAGCGCATTGAAATGAAACAGGGTGGCCATTCACTGTATTTCAGTGAAAGAGAACATGCTCAGACTGCTGTGTCATTAATTACCCCTTGGAGATATTACTTCATGTGGAGCAGATTTTCTTCTATTAAATTGCCATTTATTTGTGACCTTTAATTTATCATAAACAGTCTTCTTTCTATGTCCGCGGCAGCAATGGAGAACAATAAATTGTCGCATTGCTCTCCTTAAATGACACTTACAGCTTGGCAGAGTTAAAGGAAGCTAGCAGGTTTGCCATTCAGGAGCTAGAATAAAGGGCTTCACTGTGTAATTTTCCATCCTTTGCCCCCAGCAAAATTTTACCCTTGAAATTTTAGAAATACAGTTAACTGTTGGGTTTTCCCCTTCCAAAAGTTCCTGGGAAAAGTAGCCGATTGTGTCCTCTTTTTTATTATTATTATTATTATTATTATTATTATTATTATTATTATTATTATTATTGCATTGGCCTCAGCAGGTATTTAAAAGAAGTTTCTGATGCTAAACCTGTGAACCTGCTTAGCTACTTTCTGTTTCTTCTCTGTGTCCCCTTTTGGGAAGAAGCTGCGGGCAGTCCCTGGAATTACCCAGGGAGTATGGGTAAACCCCAGGAAGGTTGGTAGAAGCCGAGTCAGCGCGTGGTTTTTTTTTTTTCCCCTTTTTCCCCTTCAGACCCTGAAATGTCGCTCTTCCTTCCTCAGCGCGTATACCGTGTCCTACAAAATCAGGAAAAACTGACCTCAGCTTCCCTGTGACATTTTGGGAGAACAGTACTGAAACGCGCACTGAAATTTTACGACTCCCCATCAGTAAACGATAAATACTAATGATAGCAGATGTTAGGTACGTGGTCATTGTGGTTCAGAAAAGGGGAGAGGCTCTTTGCAAGTAGAAAGGAGCCATTTCTCTTGAAGTTCTGGATTGAATATGGAATTTAAAGAAAAGGCTAAAGCACAAGCCTCTAGTCCAATCCTTCGGCCTTTTACCTAAACGTTGGCAGCAAATAATGAAGGCTGCGTGCTATGACATTTTTAAAATCTTTAATAATAATATAAATAGATAATAATATAAAATAAAAAAATAATAATCACATGTCGTTTCATTACAAATATTGTGAATGGCTTATTTCGGAGTCTAAGCTGATGGGGTTTATTCACATAAAGCATTTGAATATGAAGCTCATATTCACATGAAGGAAAGGGAAGGCTGTTTTTCCTGGCGGGATCTTTGCATACAAAATAATCAAACGGTTGTGATGGCACAGGTGTTGACCAACTGAAATGGGCAGAACGAATGAGGCACTGTAGCAGGAAATCCTCAGAAGCAAGTTCAGTCTTTTTGGCTTCAGCACAATAATTGAATTACTTAACCATTTGCAACCGCGCCGAAGAGTTGAAGGTAATCTTTTACAAGTGTAATTACGTCTCGCGTGGGGTCTTGCATGGGGCGGTAGGAATCGGCCATGAGTATTGCTTGAGCCTCGCTTCCACCTTTGGCGTCTCGATCCTTGGCCCCAGACCCCTCAGACCTCAGGGTGCACGAAGAGCCTCGCTGCCTTCAGCGGGAGCGATCCCATCGCAGGGATCCAGCATCAGGTTGTTCCTCGCAACACGCGTTGGAGCCCCGCAGCCATCCGTGCATTTCGCCTTCAGCTTTTCACCTTGCCGTTTGCTGCTGCGCACACTTCTAAAAGTTTGAATGTGAGTTTTATTTTCTAGATGCCTGTGTTATTTAAGACAAAAGTTTCATAGCTTCAGGTCATAAGACTCTGCAAAGCAGAAGTTTAAAAGAAAAATAAAAAAGCTATGCCCCAAAATGGAATGTTTTGTATTACAAGAGACTGATAAGCTAAAGAATGTGGAGTTTAATTAATTCAGTGTGAAGTTATGCTATGCTGAGATTCTGTAGTAGCGTATCTCCCTCTCTACTCTGCTCTGGTGAGACCCCACCTGCAGTACTGCGTCCAGGTCTGGGGCCCCCAGCATAAGAAGGACATGGACCTGTTGGAGCGGGTCCAGAAGGAGGGCCATGAAGATGATGAGAGGGCTGGAGCACCTCTGCTATGAGGACAGGCTGAGAGAGCTGGGGCTGTTCAGCCTGGAGGAGAGAAGGCTCCGGGGAGACCTTAGAGCGGCCTTCCAGTACCTAAAGGGGGCCTACAGGAAAAGGTAGGGAGGGGCTCTTTATCAGGGAGAGTAGTGATAGGACAAGGTATAATGGTTTCAAACTGAAAGAGGGGAGGTTTAGATGAGATATTAGGAAGAAATTCTTTACTGTGAGGGTGGTGAGGCACTGGAACAGGTTGCCCAGGGAAGTTGTGGATGCCCCATCCCTGGAAGTGTTCAAGGCCAGGCTGGATGGGGCTTTGAGCAGCCTGGTCTAGTGGGAGGTGTCCCTGCCCATGGCTGGGGGGCTGGAACTAGGTGATCTTCAAGGTCCCTTCCAACCGGAATCATTCTGCGATTCTATGACTTCTACTTAGAAAACCTAAATAAATATACCTATGTATAAAGATTGGCCGGCATTCTGTGGGGGGAAAAGAAACAAACAACAAAACAAGAAGAAAAAGCTGAAAACGTGCGGGGGGGCCGGGGCGGGCAGCACCCGCTCCCTCCCATGGCGCTGCATCCGAACCGCCGCTGCTGCCTGAAAGGCGGGTTGGCGACCCGGTGTCGCCGAGTGGCGATCGCTGGGGGTTTGGTTGGCGAGCTGTGTGGGGGGGGTGGGGGTGGGGGGAGAGGCAGAGGCAGAGGCAGGGGCAGCGCGCGCGCGGGGCAGCGCGGGGTGGGCGGGGCGGGGCGGTGACGAGGTGTTGCATGAATGGGGACGGGGGGAGGGGGGGTGGGAAGGGGCTCGGCCCGCCGTTGCCATGGAGACCTTTGTGCCCGGCGGCGCGCGCGCCCCGCCCGCGCTGGGGCCGGCGGCAGCTGCTGCCCCGCGGCCGGCGGGGCTCGGGGGCGGCTGGGAAACGCGGAGGGGCCGGGGCGGCGGGCGAGGTGGCGGAGGCGGGGGGGGGACCGGGGCGGGGGGGTCGGTCGGTCGGTCGGTTTTTGTTGCCGCCGACGTGTTCGGCAGCGTGG
This sequence comes from Chroicocephalus ridibundus, assembly GCF_963924245.1. Lineage (NCBI taxonomy): Eukaryota > Metazoa > Chordata > Aves > Charadriiformes > Laridae > Chroicocephalus > Chroicocephalus ridibundus. Next base: position 90,499,864 of record NC_086285.1, read on the forward strand.
CGGATGGCCGGCAGCCTCCCCCGGCTGGTTTGGGGTTTATTTTTTTTTTCCCCACCAAGTTTCTTTTTGTAAGTGGTAAAAAGAGGGGGAAAATTATTAATAGTTTTAAAAAAAAAAATAAAAAAAATAATGACTAGACCCGCTTGAGCTGGTGCTCCGGAGAGGGGGGAGTGGTGGTGGGGAAAACTCGACTCGGCTTTGAGGAGGCTTCCCCGGAGCGAACGCTGAAGTGATTAAGGAGATTAATTTGCAAGCGGGCGACAAAGGTAAAGAGCTGAAGGTGGATCGCGTGTTGGGGGGCGGCTTTGCGATTTGTTTGAGGTGAAACGAGAGATTTCGTGAAAAAGTGTGCAGCTTGCTTCAAACGTCACTTCTGAACGGCTTAAAAAAATATTTTTTTTTTTTTTTTTTAACCTCAGAATGCTGTAAATCTCGTTATACAAAGGTGTGTAGGTAGCAGCGTTTCACGTGGACTTTAAAATCTATTATATCTGACTTGCGTCCGGTAGGTTATGGTTGGTTGTTTTGTTTTTAAACTTAGTTCTTGGCTCAAAAAAAAAAAAGAGATATGGGTATCTTGAAGTACGTAAAGACAGAGAAATGGGTATCTTGAAGTCCATTAAAGACAAGAAAGTAAATGTTACTCTTCAGAGGAAGTGTCTTGGTTTTCCCAAAATGTTGGGAAGAGCAACACTCTCTTTGACTGTAGTTATTTCTTCTTTCAGCTTGTCTAAAGCAAAGATTTAAGGAAATCAGTAGTTCCCCTGAAATAAAATAATTTAACAGAGTAATCTTTCTTGTGCAAAAATGTGCATGCTTTGAGCTTGTAGACCTGTTGCTTTGTACGTTTACCCTAGAAAATCTTAATAACTACAGTGTACTCAACCGTAGTGTTGATCTTATATATCAACTTATATCTTTTTCTTTTTTTTTTTCAGATTGTAGTCTCAAATAGGTGAGAATGGGATTTGCATCTCTTCTAATTATATTTAACCTTTAAGTCTCTAGCAAGCTTTTTCAGGTAGACTTTTGTGTAGATGGGTCAGCTAACTTGAAATTCATTACGGAAGATTAGCGAAAATAACGCTTGGTTATGACCTCCTAATTTCATCTGGTGCTGCGCAAGTCCCAGGGAAATGTGACTGACTGTTCAAGGGATTAAATAAATGAATTTCATGCGGAAGTCAGTTACGTGAAAAAGTCCCAAGCGCCTTTTCTGACACAGATCTGTATACTTTTTAACAGCTTATTTACTGGTTTGATCTTTCAGCTAAATTGAAGTGAAGTCTCTCAAATGTAAAAACAGCCTCCTGTGTCTAGTGCTTCCTACAAAAAAAGAAAAAAAGGGTATAAAGCGGATTTGTTTTGCATTTTATTCCTGACTCGAGACACTGCAGGAATACGTTGTTTTGTAGTAATACTGTTTACTAGGGGATTGCGTTTGTCAGATTAAATGAATGAGCACGTAACCTTCAAAATGAATAAAACATACGGCTCTGAGGGAATTCGCTTTTGCTGTAACTATTAGTTTTTATTAGTTAAATTTGGAAACAAAAGACTTTTTTCTATATCAAACTAGTTTAACTGCTCAATCTTAAACTAAGGGCTGTTTTTCTCTCCTTTTTTTTCTTTTTAAGAGCATTTCAGAGTTCTGATCCATAATAGAACAATGTAACTATATTAATTGCTTCAAAATCGGGAACTAGTTTTATCTCAAAAAAAAGTTCAGTAAAACTAATTCGATGTTTGACTGGCATTCAGTAGTTTAAATGCTTTTGCCCAGCTGATCCTGGCTTGTTCCTAGTGGATCCAGCCAGTCGTGTTAACTAATTCATGCCAGTAGATTAAATTGAGTAAGACCGCTTCACTCGTTGCGTGGCACCGTCTGAGTTGACTGCGGTGTCTCAAAACATACTCAGTACTGTGGATTCTTTCAGTAGCTCTTTAATTGCATACAATTTGTGTTTAGTGGCTTCTGAAGTCAGGCATCCAGAAACCTGTGATCTTTCTCTTCTCCCCTCTAAGATGCACTGTGCAAAGACCCCAGTTAGTCTTGGCTGTGGGAAGATCATTAAAGTGACTTAAAAACAGTTATGAAGGGACTTGTGAAGCCGGTGGTGACAGAGCAGTACCTGAAGTTGTTTCAGCAGTTAATTACAGCCTCCTTTTCTGAAGCCCTCTGAGACAGGTGTAGAAATACAAATTCAGTGAAGTCCCTAATATAGTGTGCTCGTGGTGGAACCTCCTGCGGTTGATAAATATTTCAAGAAGCTGAAAGTTTGTGATACATTTTAAATGCGCTGCTAAACTGAGATACTTCATGGTCCTTTGCATACACATTTGCATTATTCATTTGTGCTGTGCAGGTAGATAAAGGGCCAAATCTATCTTTGGTATTACTCCACTGATTTCTGAGTAACTGAACTAATCCAACCATATGTGTACATCTTGATTTTTGGAAGTTCAAGGCACAGTTGGAATTACTTCAGTGATTTTCTTATACAGGTAAAAGTTGCTTATGCACAAACTAATGATGTTCAGTAGCTTAGGCATTCTTTCATTAAAATAATTGTAAGCAAAAGGTATAATTTAGGGGTTTTTTCTCCTTTTTCAGAAAAAAACAGTGTTCAGTTTCTAGTTCCTGAATCCTAAAGTGACAGATAGAAAGATATAAAACAGCTTTCTGTCGTTGGTAAAAATTCATCCTAATAACCTCCTGAAGTAGAAGATCTCGAAACTTTTCAGTAGCTTGATACTTGCTTAAAGTAGAAACGCTCTCCCCACATTTTAAGCAGCCTTCCATGCAGTGGGTCCGTGATACTAAGCGATGCTACACTTGTGTGTGTCCATGTATACAAAGACATGTGTATACTAACTGTACACATTGTATTAGGGACTTGTGTTAACCTATGGGGAGAGGCAGAGGTAACAGAAAATGGTAAGCCTTGGTCTAACAGCATGCACTGAATTTAAAATCCTGACGTTGGGTTGGCCATTCAGATGGAAGAATATTTGATGGAAGTGGTGTCCCTTGTCCCTACGTTTAAATCTGGTATATGAAGACTATTATTGGGTTTTGGGTGTGGATTCTTGATTTTGTTTATTTATTTCTAGTAGAGATTGGTGTTGTAGGAAATAATTGGGATAATTTTAATGAGACATTTAAAATACTTCTTTTTGAGATCCAAAGAAAACTCTTAACATGAGGATTCATGCTGTTACAAATAGTTTCTGCCAGAGGTCAGGACCTTTGTATGACATTCTCGGAATAATTGTTCCATTAATTGGCTTTTGAAACAGCTAACCTGACAATTGAAGCAGGAACTTCGTCTTTCCAGCCGTGAACACATGCACTCTGTGGCTGCAGAATTGTGATTCTCTCTGTCAATCCTGAGTGCTAGAAAACTGCAGTTTTAAGGATCAATCTGGAAGAAAAAGTAGTTGGAAACACGACTCGAGTCAGGGTAAGGCTCTCCTTACACAGCCTGCGTCTAACCCTTTCTAATTACGGCACGTACGGCTGAGTTATCAGCAAAGGTCCTTGATTTTGTGGCAGTGCAGTGGAGCACATCAGAACCTGGGAGTTGAGAAGAAAGGCGCCTATACATTTAGTACACTATGTGGGAATTATCACAGTTGTGTATAACTTTTATTTAGACCAGTTCTAAAAGTTCTAGTCTCAGTGGACTGAAACATGTTGAAGCCGAATAACTCTCACAGTCTTGGAAGTTGTCAGAGAAGCTAAGAGTTGGGACACCTCTCCCTTCTGTGCTAGGAAAGGCTGTAGAAGTCTATTGAGACTGCAATAAGCATTCATTGTCAGTTTCTGCTGAAGCTACAGGCAGAGAAATAGTATCTATTTGAACTGTTAAGGCATCAAATCATTTGATGATCAACAGACACTCAGACAGATGTCATCATTTTTTATATAATTTTTTTTTATTTTCCTAATTGAGGCCTCAGTTTTTCTGACACTGATAATTCTTGATACTTACTGATAATTCTCGTTTAAAGGAAAACTTGCATTCTTCTAAATAATATTACCGCTGGATGTGGGTGCGCTGCTTGTTACTTTGACTGTGTAATAAAGAAATTAGTACTGACTATTACCATTCTCTTAGGGCCATACAAGTGTTGTGTAAGGTTATCCGCATCTGGAGCGGCAGCAAATAGTTTATTTGGAAACTGAGGGCAGGTGCCTTTGCTTTTGAGTACATACAGGCTCTTTGTTTTGGCATATGCCCAGGGCTATTTCAGCTGAAACAGGTACCAGTTCCTCGTTAGATTTGCATGAGCAGTGGCTCGCAGAGGATGTTGGCTGCCATGGTGAGAAGAAGACAGACTGTTTGTCCAGCCTGCAGGGTGGCCCAGTAGACTGTATGGGAAGTATCAGCATCTTTGTTATGGCGTTGATTGTGCAGTTGCTCACTTCTGTTTCATGAAACCCCTGCACAATTGGAATTGGTGGTAAATCTGAAGTCTGATGTGGTTGAGTTAGCCTCTGCTGCTTGACTTTTCACTCCCTCTTTGGGTTTTTTTGAGTGAATTTATTGATAACCTTATTTCAACAGCAACAGGCAGTTCTATTTTGATTTCTTACCTGAGCTGACTTGGTCCAGTACTGAGTTTGCTTTTCTGTGTTTCCAACTCTTTCAAGTTAAGTCCCAGGTTTATTAATGTTGAAAAGGGACAATGCCAAAACCTGATATAAATTCTCTTGCATAGAGGATTAAGATTAATCCATCATCAATAATATCAGAGGGGTACTGTTGACTAAAATGTAGATAACAACATAAAAGTGAAGAGGTGGTATTACACAGTTGTAGTTTTTTGCTGTGTTTTTAAATGGCTTATCTTCAGAAGGGTCAATATTTTATCACTGGGCCCAGTCTAGCATGAACCTTCTAAAGCTTTTATCTTTTAAACTGTCGAAGCTGTTAGTTCACGCAAGCTGGCCTTTAAGCAATAGAAAAGTCAACCTGTTGCTAGAAATCTGTAACTTGGAAAACCTCAAAAATTCTTCTCCTGCAAGAGGTGATTAATTGTCAATAAATAAAGACAAAGAATTAAAACAAAAAGATCTGCTAGCAAAGATTTTAAACAAGCAAACAAACAAAAAACCGGCAAAACCCAACAAACACTTTGGCAATTTTTTCTTCTTCTTTTTTTTTTTTTTTTTTTTTCTTCAAGGTTGCACTGCTATGCAGCTGCCCTGATTTCAGGTTAGATTTCTTTTAGCTCCACAGCTGACTCTCCCAGCTGGCTTTGGATGTGCTAAAAATTTAATAACCAACTTTCAGATTGAGAGTCAAGCCCAGAAATGGCTTGATGTCAGCTTTCTGTGAGGAGCAAGTTCTCATCTTTGTGCTCCGGCTCTGCTCCTTTTCTCCGGCTCACTCTGCACAGTGGCTCTGTTATTTTTCATTGTCTGTCTTTCCCTGACATTCAAGGCCATTATCTGTGCACAGTCCTGTACTCATAGGCTATAACTCTTTTTAAATAATTTCTTGCCTAACCGATACTCAGTGACGTGGGTAAAGACTTACTCCTGAGTCCTTCAAAAAACTACTGTCAGCCCAGACTCTGCCGTTAGCCAGAGAGAGAACCAGTCCTGAGTTCTCATATGAGATTCAGTGCCATTAGGGAAGAAAGTTTGTGGCTGCTAAGTCAGAGGAAGTATTATTAGTGATTTGTCTCTTGTATTTTATTTTATTTTCTAATCAAATCCATAATATACAGTAAAAGCCAGAACAAGTTATTGGATGCTTTAAAATGAGATATCAAGATCTACTGAAATTAGTAGAACTTGGTTGACTTAGAGGAGGTAAACCTGAGTTGGGTTGCTTTATGGTACCCTTGTAACTGTGGAAGAGACTCACCTGAGCTTCCAGAATTCATAGGTTTTGTTCTGCTTTTGCTGAAACTAAGTTAAACAACCGTTATAAGTAACTTCAGACATAGTGAACTAAACCACATATTGGCATATCCTGTGGAGGAGGCGGAATGTCACCAGCTTTATCTCTGTAAATTGTGTTTGAAATAGCTTGCTTAGAATGATGTGATTAAAGAGGGGGGGAAAAAAGTTTCTACATCTAGCTCAGATATTGGTCCTTCCAACCAAAGGAAAAGGCTGTTCTTATTTTAACAGAGCAGTAAAAACACATAGACAGTCTCAAACAAAAATTAAATCAGGAAGGGTTACAGATCCATCACATCTTGAATGAGATCCAAAGCACCTTTCCAGTGTCCTTGTATGCATCTCAGTAATGGGTTCCACTGAAATGAGTCAACAGACTGGGGAAAGCTCATCTTTTTCCTCTGCACTATGGCAGTGCACTATTTGGAGGATTACCTGAAAACGTTCCTTACAAGTTACAGACTTTCCTTTCATGGAGATGCTCTTGTGATAATGCCTTCCTGAAACTTGTATCTTTAGGTTGTCTTCTTAGCTTATCATGTCAGGATTATTATTATTTTAAAATTTATCAGTTTATTCATGTGTCAGCGATGACTTGCATACAGACACAATAGCATTGCTTCAGAGCACATGCATTACATGTGTGAATTTCTCTCTTTGCAGTAAGTTTATGAACTTACACTCTTGCCATCTGAAATAATAAGGCATCTCAGCCTTGTGAATGTGCATGATGATACGCTTGGTGATAGTTTGAGAAAAACAGGGGGAGTAACTGGCTATGGCTCCTTTGTCATCCATTTTCCTGCAGGTGCATTCATTAAGACACAAGTGGTGGTGTTTCGTAGGATAAGATACTTACTGCTTAATTGGTAGCAAAATTCTATGTACTTTGGACTGTAAGATGTTGTTACCGTATGTAAGTTATAAAGCAGCCACCCATCACTTGCAAGCGCTCACAGCAGTAGAAGACAGCAATGGTCAGCCAGGTGAGATTCCCTCTCGGGCTAGATCTGGTCCTTGAAGTGCTGACTGGCTGCCTCCAGCATAGCAGATATAAGTTATGGGTGAGTGAAAGCATATTAAGGATACCAGGTGTGCAGGATGAAGAGGATGCTGTACGGATTTATGCATTTGTTCTCAAGCAGTTTGGGTATATGCAGCCCATGTTTTGATTCAAAAAATACAGGACTGACAAGGAAACAGTCAGTTGTTACCACAGAATGTGTTGGGTTGGAAGGGAAGTTTAAAGGTCCTCTAGTCCAACCCCCCTGCAGTGAGCAGGGACATCTTCAACTAGATCAGGTTGCTCAGAGCCTCATCCAGCCTGGCCTTGAATGTCTCCAGGGATGGGGCCTCCAGCACCTCTCTGGGCAACCTGTTCCAGTGTCTCACCACCCTCATTGTAAAGAACTTCTTCCTAATGTCTAATCTAAATCTACCCTGCTCTCGTTTCTTTAGTTATCCTTAAGGCAGCTGTCAAAAATCATGTTGGGGTTGTTTAAGTTTTCTCGTATTTAGAGTGTTTCCATGGGTGATCAGACCATTGAGGAAGCCTCAGGCAGTTGGGAGGGTGTGTGTTGTGGCAGGCTGCCCTTACTTCCACTGGGTCTCCTGACCCTGAGAGTTGTCTTCTGTGGCTTATGCAGCTTTCAGAAACATAACATTATAACATTTTCTTTCATGTTACTCTCGCTTTGTTGTTGTTTTTTTTTGTTTTTTGTTTTTTTTTTTTTTTTTTTTTTTTTTTTTACCAGGAATAAAGCTTGTTGCATTAGGAGTAACCAAGTGTGGTAGTGAGTCAGGCAGTGCTGCACCACTTTCCTTCTTCTCTTAAATTTTGCTCTGTGTGCCCTCCTGCTGTCCTGTCCTGCTGTGGACCAGGCTTGCTAAGTTCTCAAAGACTGCTCTGACTTCGGGGTGTCATTCTCTTATCTGATATTATGTATTGAACCATATGGTATGTTTTTCATTAGGAGCTGCATGAGCTCATCTAAAAGCAGAAGTTATTTTCTACCTGAATTCTAAGTTTTGAAGTGCTTAGAAATCACACATATGGCTGTAGTAAATGCAATACTAGAGATAAGTGGACTCGTTTGCTCCTAAACAGAAATGAACACACAAATAGTACCTGCGTTCACCTCAGTAAGCGAGGCTTTATTTTGTCTGTATATGCATGGAGATTAAAGTGTTTCTGTATATTTCTGATTTGCGATTTTTTTTTTTTTCAAACAAAAAGCGATTGATTTTTTTAAATTATTTCCGATATTATTGAATCCCACTAGTAGTTAGTGGGCTACTACCAATCAGTGTTTTGAATGCTTAAAATCTCCTATGATATTATTTGACTGTCAGTATGCCTTTAGCCTGTGTCTTCTTGTAGTGCGCTCAGAAATCATGAGGCTACTGAACGGCTTTAGCTCGGAAGGTCTGGCAGCAATAATCTTAACTGTTTCCTATTCTTATTTTTTAGTTCTTTGGCATCAGTGTTATATGGCCTCAAAATGGAAATGAGCTTGGATAAATGTAGAGGCAAGGTGTCCAGACACTGGTTTCTGGAAGTAACTTCCTTCTGTTATTAAGTCATATAATAGCTGTGGCATAGCTGCAGGATAGAGCAGACAAAGAAACTGTCTGGTTGGCTGTGCCCTCCAGGATAGACTCTGGATATCTGCTTGGACAAACTCTGAAAGGCTTTACGGTTAAACCTTTTGTCCTATCAGGGCCTCCTGGCACTATCTTTACATTTCTATGATGGGAAACAGACTGAACCTAAGTTTCAATTAATACTGGCTCCTGAAAAACAGAAATGCTGTCCATAAAATCATTGGAATTCCTGTTTGGACAGTCACATTCTCCAAGCTCTTACAAAAACTACTTGTGCAAGTTTCTCTCTTTCCTTGCTTTAAACTTTGATTTTTAATGTCCACGGAACACTTAAAAGAGTAGTTAGCAATTTGTTGCAGAATTGAGACAGACAGACTTTGCATTTTCTGATTGATTTTTCTGAATGACAGAGTAGGTTTACTTAAAAAAAAAAAAAAAAAAAAAAAAAAAACAACAAAAAAACCCCAAGAACCAAACAAACCAACAAAACACAGCATGCTATTACATCTAAAAATGAATATATCTTGGAAGGGAATTTGGAAGAATGAAATCTGTACGTAATGAAGGGATTGAAAATGTTTCTGGGGATGGGAGCCCAGTCATTATTGTTTGCCAGCACTGTCCTTATTGCTTCAGGACACTCTTCGTCATGACATAGGATTTTATATATTTTACGGAATTAATGTTCATTATGCTTTTTTTTGTCATTCACCTCATGCTGATCTGGAAGTGTTGAAACACACACCAGTAAGGCACAGTACAGCTGTGAAAAACAGTAGCTTTTGTTTGGTTGTTTTTTTTTTTTTTTTTTTTTTTTAAAAATAGGTTGAAAACTGTTTTGTTTTTTTTTTTTTTAAAAAAAAAAAAAACCTTTTTTGAAAAAATCAGTTTGGCCCAGTTTGCCAGAACATCTGCAGAATTCATGAACAGCTTGTTGTCTGAGCTCAACAGCAGGAGAAACTGTAGTCGATCAGTTCTGCCCTCTTCAGCAGGTGTAATACCAGTTGATGGAAATTGCAATACATGGTTTCAGGGGACATGTGGCTAATGTGTCCAGATGATAGCAACATCAACAAAGTATAGAAAAAAAACATGGGCAGATGTTTGGCTTATTCTGTCTACATGGATACGTGTACTTAAATTCACTCTAATGGAGTTTATCTACTGTCACGTTGTGGTTTGCTCTGTTACAGAGAAGGATTTTACGGTAGGCTGCTAATCTTGCAAAACAGTCCACCTGTTGCAGCAGCCATATTTTGCAGTGTCTTAGCTGCAGATTTGTTGACCTTTTTTAAAAAAAAAAAAAAAATAAACTCTTTCTTTCCAAACATATTTGAGTGTTAGGTTTGTCTACAGTGGGATGAATTGCTTTGCGGTTTTGGCATATAGCAGGCTATTCTTGCAGTGAGACTGGATACTTCAGACCTTCACAGACATAAAGAAGATAAATTACAGACTTTTCAAACTTCACCCTTAAAAAAAAAAAAAATGCCTCTAAGTTTATCTAACTGAACGATTTTTACTTTTGGTTTTGTGCTGTGTGCGCTAGGAGTATAGTCAATTCTGAAATTACTGAAAGAGGATCTCGTCTAAACTTGATCAGTAGAATATTCAAATGCATCAATAATTATTAAAGGTATTTAGCCACACTGTTAAATTATGAGTCATTGTACTTCAAGTCCATTTATGTATAAATGAAAATGGTGGTGAATCCTGCTGTCCTGTAGTCAGAAGGTCCTGTTGTCAGTATGCAGACACGGCAGGAGCGTCCCATGTCTGTTATCTGCTCCAGGCCCTTCTCTCTTCATTCCCACTACTAGAGAACTTTTTAAAAATTCTAAGTCATCACAGCTTGCAAATTTAGATTCAGTGCTTTGTATGATTAATTAAAAAATGTATCAAACCGTAATTTTGAAGCTGATGTGAGCATTTAAAGAAAAGGGGCTTTATCTGTTATTCATTTAATGCTGCATTAAATTAACATCTGAATCAAATAGCAAAATTTGAGTAAATAAGATCTTGTAGTTGTTATGAGGCCTCATTATTCCGTACACATAGTAATATTTTCAAAGTGTAATTTTTTTTCTTCTTCCTAAGCTGCTTGTAATGTTTCCCCCTGTTTTTTCAACAAGGCATTGTGTGTTGATGTTTGTAATTAGATCATTTGCATACAGTGGTTGTCATTAAAAAGTTAGCATTTTCAGTAGTTACAATGTCATGTTATCTGAGTTATCCAAAGCTCTCCCATTTCTAAATATTTAAAATTATAATTTAGGTCACACGGTTCTCATCATGCTAACTGTTTTTTCAGTGTTATTTCCTCGCGTGGCTGCTTCTCAGGTTCAAGTTTGTTTCACTGTAAATAATTGCGGAGTCTCCATTTTAGTGGGATTCTAATGTAGAGTGGTTTGTTGCTTTTTTGTGTGTGGTGGTTTTTTTGGTGGGTTTTTTTTTTTTTTTAGATAAAACATAGTTGTGGGTTATTTGCCTGAAGTCCTGTATCCAGAGCCATGTGTACTCAGTTGCTACAGAGATACCTGTCATCCCCTCTTCCCTAGACAGATGAGCCTGGTACCAGACGTGCTCAAAGTAGTGGTGTGCGTGAGAGACGGAGAGATAGATGTGCTCTGTGGAAGCTGGAAGACATGGCTGGAAGAACAAAAGATAGAAACTGTTCTGCAGTGTGGAGACGCGAAGCTGCTTAAAGGGAAGGGAACTGATTTTATAAGAGTTAAATTTTCAAAATCCTTCTCTCGAAGTGGTGTTACACTGTTGTGGAGGGGTTTGCTCTTCCAAAAAAAAAGCTGTGGAAAGTGGCTAGAGATGCTTTATATTCTGATGATGCTGTCGAAGACATCCCAAGCATTGTGGCAAAGGTCTCTGCCCGCTTTTCATGAATGTATTCAAGGGAGGGAATGCTGTATTTCTTTCTCTCTTTCTCTTTCTGACTTTGCTCTGCAATGGACATGAGCCAGAGAAACGTCTCCCTCGGTCAATGCAGCCTCTTGTTTGAGGAAATGAAGTAGAGTGACTACAGTCAGTGCATGCCATTAAATTATTCCTTTCATTCTAGTTCCAATGACTTTGCTTTTGGAAATTATATACACTTGCCAGCCATGTAATAGGAAAAAATCAGTCTTTACCAAATAGAAATCAAGCTTTAGGAATAGGAGAGTAACACAATAACAAGAAAGCTTCCAATAGAGGTGAAATTAGGCTTAAAGTCCTGACTTTGGCAAACTAAATATATGCTCTTCCTTTTTAAGCCTGAATTACTTCATAGATTTCCAGCACTTGCTAAGTAATAGTTTGATGTTGCATTTTTGCTTCTCAGGTGGTTGGATAATCTAAAATACACAAGGAACAGACAACAGAACAGGCCCAGAAAATTAAGTAGTCTTTCTTCTATTCTCACAGTTTAGCATTGCAAATGTTGCTGATACTTGCGTATTCCAGGCTGCTGAGGCTCCCCTTGAAAGGGCCTGAATCAAAGGAGCCAGGCTTATTCAGCAGAGAGGCTTCTCGGGGCTACATCCAGTGTAGCTTCTCAGGTAGAGTAGGGAAAGTTAGTGTTTTGCGTGGGATGGGCTATTATTGAAATTGGAGAGAGTTTGTGAGCAGAGAGGAGTTAACCTCGCAAGATAAGACAAGATGGACCATCCATGATCAATTCAGAAAATAATGTTCTCCCATATAACTTTTCATATAATTGAACAGCCTCTCCATTCCTAGTCCTCGGGCACACAAGGAAAAAGGTGTACCTCTCACACTGGTCAGAATAGGAAAACTCGTAGAAATTCTCTCTTTTACTGCAGAGGTGTTCTGGGAGGGAGAATAATTTTAATGGCACAGAAAGTTACCTAGTACTGTGTGCATGGCAGCTGTCTACTCAAGTTTTTCTGCTTCTGGGGTGACCTGTGTTTGCCTCAGTAACCTTGGTAATGCTACTTGCAGGCAGGGGAATGCCCCTTAATCCTATGCACCAGTACATGCTGGGGGCCACCTAGCTGGCGAGCAGCTTTGCAGAAAAGGACATGGGGGTCCTGGCGGACACCAAGTTGAACATGAGCCAGAAATGTGCCCTTGTGGCAGAGGTGGCCGTCAGTATCCTGGGCTGCCTTAGGAGCAGCGTTACCAGCAGGTTGAGGGAGTTGATCCTTCTTTTGTGCTCAGCACTGGTGAGTCCACACCTGGAGCACTTGGTCCAGTTCTGGGCTCCTCAGTTCAAGACAGATATGGACATATTGGAGGGTGTCCAGCAAAGGGCCCTGAAGATGATGAAGGGACTGGAGCTTCTCTCCTATGAGGAAAGACTGAGAGAGCTGGGACTGTTCAGCCTGGAAAAGAGAAGGCTGAGTGGAGGATCTCATCAACATGTGTAAATACCCGAAGGGAGGGTGCAAAGAAGATGGAGACAGGCTCTTTTCAGTGGTGCCCAGTGACAGGACCAGAGGCAATGGGCACAAACTGAATCACCGGAGGCTCTGTCTGAACATCAGGAAACACTTTTTCAGTGTGAGGGTGACCGAGCACTGGCACAGGCTGCCCACAGAGATTGTGAAATCTCCCTCCTTGGAGATATTCAAAAGCTGCCTGGACATAGTCCTGGACAGCTGGCTGTAGGTGGTCCTGCTTGAGCTGGGAGGTTGAACCAGATGACCTCCAGAGGTCCCTTCCAACCTCAACCCTTCTGTGATCCTGTAAAGATACCTGCTATGCATGGTTTGAGTCTGTGTGTGGTGCTGATACGTTGCATCATGGCTTGTGAGCAGGATGAGGTTTGGAAGTGGCCACAGTAATCACACGTCTTTGATGTGTTGTGCAAGCATAGACTGCAATTTCAGATTCTTATTCTTTCAAGCTAGCCAAGATCATTCGCAAGTGTCACGTTTCATCTCATTTCTGTCTCTGAGACATTCAGCTGGGCAAATCATATGGCTTTGACAAAATAATCCCAACGCATACACAGTCCTGAGATGCTGAAAAATCCAGTTAAGATGTTGGTACCACAGGTTTGGTGTTGGTTATTTGTAAAGTAAAAGTGAGGTCCCCTCATGCTGTTTCAATTCATGGCAAATGCACATCTCTACTTCCCCTTAACCAGGGAGCAGCCAGAAATACATCCGCTAGAGAATCGCGGGCAACATGTTCATGGAGGACCTGGGAGGGGAGGAAAGCCAAGTGCTTGCCAGCCATCCCAGATCTCCTTCCACTTACCTGCACGACTGGGCACCCAAACTGCGGTATCGTGTATTTGAACCACAGCAGCTCTCATCAGACACGAAGGGAGGTTTCCATGCTGCATGCTGCTGCCTGTGCCTTTGGTTCATCACAGGCTGCACCATCAGCTTCGCTCCTGCCCGTGGTATCTCGGAGTGTCTTGTCCAGGGAGGTGAGAGGGAGCTTTGCTGGGACCGGCGGTTCAGTGGTTCTCCTCACCTCCTTCCGTGACCAGTTCAGAATGGTTTTCCTGGCGCTGCCATGGAAACAGTCCCTGCAGTCAAGGAAGAGGGAATGTGTGTGGCATTCAGCTGCTGCCAGATGTGGGGAGGAGGGAGCCTGCGTTTCACCCAGTCCAAGTTCCCGCTGCGGGGAGAGATGGCAGATTTAAGATAGGGGCAAGGGGGAGAAAAGGTATGACTCTAAATGACAGCTCTCAGACCATGCTCGGAAATTAGTTCAAACCCCCTTTTTTGCCATTAAATTAGCTAAAAGCGCCAAGTTTAAAATTCAGTATGCTTTGCCTTGTTTTTATTTACTTTGCCTTTCCTTTTTGATACTACCATATCGCAGACTGGTCTGTTCTGAGAAGGGAGCTAGAGCTCCTACCTGCTTGTTTTGTGCTCAGGCCATGGGGCTTTAGCGATGTGCACTGTATGTGCCAGGTCTCAGACAGAATCGTTGGGGCTGACAAGGCTGTCAGAAGGTTCCTGCGTTCATCCCGCAAGGGTAGATACAGTTTTGATTGCTGTGTTTTTTCTGTAGTAAACACTTAAATAGCAGATGACTTCCACAGTAGTGTCAATGAAATGTCCTGATGGCAGTTATGGAACAAGTGGATTCATTTATTATTTTTACCCCACCCCCCAGTAAAAATAACAATGATTCCTATGGCTCTCATTTTATAATTGTAGCAAAGCAGTAATTCTGATATCCCTGCTGTAAGAAACATCCCTATAGAGATGCTTCTGTCCATTTTCATCTGCTGACAATTTCCTGAACAACGTTTTGGTGTCAGTTGACTAGTCTTGGAATTGAAATCTGCCCTGTAATTGTGGAAGCAGCACTGTTATTTTACTGAAACTTGGTCATTCTGTGGTGCAGCAAGCATTGATTTGTATGTTTGATCTCCCACAGCCATAACCACAAATCCAGTCCAGTATATTTAATTCTTTTGTTCCATTCACTGTTTTACTTAGAATAAACTGGGAATCTCTTTGTTTATTTGAAGACTCAACAGCAAAACTATTTTGTGTTTTATTGGAAGAATGGCCCAGATTCCCACTCTGGATATTTTATGGATGAAAATCTGTTTTTATATAAAAAACCTGATCATTATGTTTACTGTTCTTTGTTTTGTGGCAATAAATATGTTTTGCCAATGGGAATGGCCATTGTTGGTCAGACAACTTGTCTCCACCAATGACCATAAGTATATGCTGAAGGAAGAGTAAGAACAGGGCAAGAATAAATGATACTGTCCCCTAATACTCAAAAGTCACCTGTTCTCAGATTTCCACAACCCAGTGAAGTTATGATGTGCTTAGTAACCATCAAAAGCATGCCTGTTACACAAAGAATCATCTTCTTTCATCTGTTTTCAGGTCTGGCTCTTATTTTCTTCATTTGATGTATCCTGCTTCTTGTTTCAGAAGAACTAGTGAATATGCCATATATGCCATTTTGTAGACCTCTACCATGTCCTCCCTAAGCTGTATCTTTTCCAGACTGAAGATTCCAAACTTCATTGTTCCTTGTACAGAATCCATTTCATACCTTTGATCATCCTTGTAGCCTTTCTTTCTGTCTTTTCAGTTCTGCCACATCATTTTAGACACGGAAAGAGCTGTAAAATGACAGTTTTGATAAACAGAGGCCAGCTGTGGTCTGTAGAGTGCTTTTGGGTCAAAATTGGAGCCACCGAGAGAGACCTCATGGTGTCTGTGGCAGACGTGGATCAGGAGGAGGAGCTGGATGAAGCCGCCTTCAGTCACCTCCAAGAAGTGTTGGGCCTGCAGGCCCTGGTTCTCAAAAGGGAATTTAATCATCCTGATATTTACTGGGAAAGCAACGCAGTGGTGCACAAGCAATCTGGGACGTGCGTTGAGGACAGCTTCCTAGCGCAGTCTATGCATGGGACAGCTAGGAACGGTCCTCTTCTGGACTAAATGCTTACTAATAAAGACACGTTTGAAAATATGAATGTCAACAGCAGCGCTGGCTGCAGCAACTGTAAGAGTGTAGAGGCCAAGGGGCTTGAGGAGGACAAGTGATTAAAGACCTGGACTTCAGAAGAGCAGATTTCAACTCAGGGAGCTGTTGGGAGGGATCCAACAACGCTCTGTCATGTAGGGCAAAGAAGCTCAGGAATTTGGGGGTATTTCCCAGTACAGCTTCTTCTTGAAACACGTGAACAGTCTAGCCTCCTAAGCAGGTAAAGGAGCAGGCGTAAAAAATCATCTGGAAAACCACCAAACTACTAAGAGAGCTCAAATGAAAAAAGAAGCACTTGAACAGTGCAAAAGGGGGCAAACTCCCAAAGAGGAATATGGAAATACTGCTTCAGTGTGCAGAGGTGCAATTAGGAAGGCAATAGCTCAGCTGGAGCTCAAACTAGCAAAAGATAACGAGAGTAACATAAAAGTTTTTGCAGGTATGTTAGTAGGAAGCAGAAGTACAAGAAAGATGTAAGTCTGCTGCTGAAAACGGCCATCAAATTAATAAAAAATGGCACAGAAAAGGCTGAGGTACTCAGCCTATCTTCACAGGTCATGTCAGACCCCAAAACGTTGTCAGGTAGCAATGATGAAGGAGATGACAAACCAGTGATGGTAGAGGAGGGTCAAGTGAGGGACCATCTTTACAAACTGGACAGGTACAACTCCTGTGTGACCTGACAGGGCGTAACTGAGGGTGCTGAGAGAGTTGGCTGACATCATCACAAAACTACTCCCTAACATCTTTGAGGGGTCTTGGAAGTAAGGGGAAATCCCGTGTATCTGGAAAAGAACAAATACTACAGTTATCTACAAAAAGGGCAGAAAGGCAGATTCAGGAAACTGCAGGCCAGTCAGCTCTATCTATGTTTCTGTGCAACTCATGGAAGCATTTCCAGGCAGCTGGAGGGCATGTGAAGTTAGGATCAGTTTTGCTCCAGGAGGATCACCTTCTACTGATCTACAGGGAATTTCATCTCCCATTTTGTCTTGCTTTTTCAGGCTGTGAAAACATCCTTCTGAAATTCTCTGTTGTTGCTCTTCAGCTTTAGTCCCACATAATTTTGTATTATTGCCAAACTTGGTCACCCTGTTGTTCTCTCCTTATCTTAAGTCCATTTATGTATGTATTGAACAGTGTGGACCACAGAACCAGAACTTCACATGTGGACTTCTTCAACTGTGAGAATTTACCACTTATTTCTAGTCCTCCTATTTAAGAAAGTACTTATCCATACAGACACTTCCTGGATAAGTAGTTCATGTTTATATTGGTGTCCACTAATTCTGTTCTGTGTTATAGTCTCCACTAATTTGCCTGATATGACTGTCTGGCTTGCTGCTCTGTAGTCTTATAGACCTCTCTGGAAGTTGGCATGGCATTAGATGTCTTTCAGTTGCCGGGTACTACATCTGTTTTAAGCTATGTATTTTCTAGTTCCTTCATAATTCTTGAGCGAATACCATTTGATCTTCCAATTTGTTACTGTTTGTTTTGTCAATTTGTTTCACGACCTGTTCCACAGTCACTTCAATTTCAGGCAGATCCTCTGATAAGACTCCCTCAGTGAGTTCTCAGCATGGGAATTTCCCATGAAATAGCAAAACCTGTTCTGAAGGATTCATTTAGTTTCTGTTCAATGAACCCTTTTATATCCTGATCACCCAGTGGCTCTACATGCTCTCCAGGCGGATTCTTGCTCCTGATGCATTTGAGGAAGGATTTGTTGTTAGCTTTGATGCTTTTGGCTGTTTGTCCCTTAGGACCATATTGTGCTGTCTTGTGTTTTTTATATTTAACCTGTCAGTGTTTGTACTCCTTTATTTTCTTCATTTGAAGATGATTTCAGCGTTCAGGAAGAGCGTTTTTGTTTCTCAGGACTTCCTTTGTCCTCCTGTTTAGTTGTGCTAACTTCTTTTGTTATGTCTTAAGCTTTTCTTGACACATTGCGTTGGTCCTGTGCTTCCAGAATGGGGATGTGGAGTGTTTTCCATGCTGCCTATGAGGACTTAACTCTTATCTTTAAACAAACTTTTTGATTTCTTTCTGTTACATATTTTCTCTTTTTATTTGGCTCATAACTGGCAGATTTTCTACCTTCTGTAGGGATGTTGGATATGAGCACAGAATGATCATTTAGAGAGTGGCTTCTCAGCTGCAAGATGTCAAAACATCTTTTGTGCATTATTTGAGACCAAGTCAAGAATTATATCTTTTCTTGTGGGCATCCTAAGCAGCTGTCCATGTGCCATGTCTTTCTGTTACTTTTTTTTTTTTTTTTTACTGTACAAACTACAGGGGTAGTTGAAGATTCCCAGAACTATCACATTTTGTACCCTTCTTTCAAAATGTGCCTCTGTCTTGATGGACAGCCAGAACTGCCAACTCCATAGTGTGTCAACCCATACAAGTTCTTTTTATTCAATTAGATTGTTTATTTAATTGGATTCTAAGCTCTTTCCCTGTCTTCGTCCATACTACTAATGTTATCCTGAACTGTGTGTTCCTTACCTATTTGTTTTCAAACAGGTAATTTTTAGACTGTAACTTCATTATAAAAACCGTTTTAGTTTGTTCAAAAGATGAGCTATTCATACCAGAAATTAGGAGAATAAGATCGTAATGATACTTCTTAAAACTAACATTTTCATTACTAATTGCTTTTTTCTTCCGTAAGGAACAATATGAATCAGTTGGGAATTTCCTTAATCTGAGGTATTTCTGCAGGGTAGTCAGAAAAGGAATGAATTGCCTAATTATTTTACTAGTTCTCTTCTTTGTAATAAAAGATGTAATAAAAGAGGAAAGATTCAAAAGCATAGTTGGAGCTATCAAAGTTAACTGCTGCTGCCACAGAATTATCTTTGAGAGAAAACGTGCAAATCTTGAGGGTTTGCAGTCTTTGAATTCCACTTTTTAGCCTGTGATATTTGAAAGGCTGGTTTTTTCCAGTAGTACTTAATAGTAGAAATAAGTGAATTATATGACTAATCCACATACTGTCTGCTAGAATTTTTTGTTTACAAACATCCCTGTATTTCTGCCAAATTTCCTTACAGTTTCATTTTAATCCTCTATTTACTTGAAAGTCCATCCACATTCAGTAAATGTAGCAAACTGAATTTTGCAAGTATGCAGAAAATCAAGCTTCTATGTTGTTAGTTGTAAGAAAAGAAAAAACAAAATCCTGTGGTTATTAATTTGCATGCAGTAGCTTGCCCTAAGAAGAAAAAAAAAGAAAAGCCCATTTTGCTTAGTGACATAACTTTTGAATCCCTTACTAACATGCTAATGACTAGCTCTTTAATAGCTACTCATGGCAATATTCAGATCTAGTATCCTAATTAATTCAGAGATTCAAGGATAATTGCAAATTATGGAGTCTGTTCTTGGATATGCTGCACTAATAGTCCACGTACGGACTGAGAAATCAGTCTCTTACAAGGCAAGGAAAATCAAAAGGGAAAATTGTTCATCGGAATAATTTCTCCAGTGGAAGCAGGAGAAGAGGAAGGGACTAGATGTCTCAGACCTCTTAGACCATTCTGGACAAGTGGAAAGCTAATGATTTATAATGCTGGCTCTCCATCTGTACGTGATGCCTAGAATGACGTGTATCTTCAAAACTCTGGAAGGGAGAACACTGGAGAAGACTTCAGATCTCTAAACATGTAGATAGACTGCACAAAAAGTGTTGTGTGTTATTGGTATCCACGTATATTGGGGTGTACTGACACCTCTGTAGCTCTTGCTAGCATCTTAGCATGATGCCCATCAGAGCACAGATCAGATTGGAGCAGAAAGGGAGAACAGAAGCTGAGTATGTTGTCGGAACCAAAAAAGGTTTTCTTAGTACTTCAATGTCTAGAACATTTTTAGAAGTTTCACTTTTTGAAACCACATTGTTTCACTTTCTTAGCTTTTCACATGTCTTTAAACCATACAAATAATTTTTACATCATAATAAAGCATCTTCCAGCTGCAACAGGATTGTGCTTTGCTATTTTCAGAACAAAATGACCCTACAGATATGTATTGGAAAATCAAGGTAAAAGGCATCAGTTCACAGTTCTGTCTGATACATTAGATTTGCTGACCATGCAAAGTAAGGCTCCAACTACTGCTATCATAAATAGAATTACTCATTTCTTTTCCACTTAGGCGTGGTAAATCTTTGTAAGAAGCAAATGAGAGTTACAAGCTCAGGCCATCGTGACACTGAAGAGTCAGGGTCTGTTACTGAACTCCAGCTCTCTCACTCTCACTTTCCTTGGAGAAGATCCACCATCTCTGAGGTTTTGTTTTGCTCCCACATTGAGCTTTACAATTAATAACAGTAAGCCCTAAAGCAAGTCAAAGCTATTGAGTTAGAAAGTCAATTTATCTCCTTAAATTGCTGCTGAAGGAGGAGAAGCAAAGGTATGAGATTAGAAAGCTCTTAGTAGTTCTAATCCTATCCTAACACTCCAAGGCTTTTACTTACACTTTATTACTTTGGAGACTGAAGTAGTTTGCATGGGAGGAAGTAGAATAGCACAGCAATCATGGTGGGTGATAAACCATTGGGAGTGTTGGCAAGGGATGCAAAAACTAGTGAGAAGGAGAAGAAAGCAGTGAGCTAAAAGACTAAAGCTGAATACAAAACAGAGAGAAGAAAAAATGGGATAAAAAAGGACCAGGCAATTTGAAACAGAAAAATGGAGATAATTTGAATAACTTTGGTGATTGTGTTGGAGAAGAAATAATACAATTTCCCTAGGAACAGAAGTCCAGGCAATTGGGCAGCGTGCCTTCAGAGAGCAAGGTTTGTCTGCAACTCACAGAGGAACAGGGCGGTGTGCTTGGAGCGCTGAAACATGCAGCTGAATGCAATTGTGACCTCATTTGTATCAGGGTCCTAAAAATAGAAAATAAAATACGGTCTGATTTCTATAAAAGTTTTTAAAGGCTTGAAAGGGACTTCTTTGAAGTAATCTTACATGAAAAAAGAAGGAATAGTTTATTTTAAACACCATAATAAACCAAACTAGTTCTTTAGCCCATAAGTAATCCATATGCAGAGTAGCCCAGATGCCATGCTTATCTCTTGTAAAGAAGCATGGGATTGCTAAAACCCTCAGAGCAGGTGACAGAATGAGCTAGAGAAATACTGGTTCAGGCTGATAAAATACTAGCACTTAGATCAAGTCTAATGTGTCTTTATGTAAGCATGATGATGATCAGAGAGTCTGATAGCGTCTGATCTGTAATACAGATTGGCATTGGCATAAAGCCTTGGAAAAATTTCCAGAACTCATCAGTTCTAGGATCACGGAAAAACTAGGTTGAGAGAGACCTCTGGAGGTCTACTCTAAGCAGGTCTATCTTCAATGTTAGACTTTCAAAATCTCCGAGAATGGAGATTCTACAACCTACCTGGGCAACCTGTTCTAGTGTTTAACCACCCTTGCTGTGTTGTTTGGTTTTGGGGATTTTGTTTATTTGCTGATGAGTTTTTTTTCCTTATATCCAGTCAGAATTTACCTCATTGCAACTTGTGAGTGTTGCCTTTGTCCATTTGCTGTGTACTTCTGTCAGGAGCCTGGTGATGTCTTCACTGTAATCCTCTATTAAGAAGTAAAAGTCTGCAATTAGGTCCTTCTTATACCTTTTCTTCTTCATGCTAAACAAACCAAATTCCTTCAGCTTCTTCTCATACAAAGTGTGCTTCAATCTTTGGACCGTCTTGGTGGTCCTCTGATGATCTTGCTTCAAAATCTTGTCATGTCCCTTGTCCTGGTGGGCCCAAACCAGGCAGTGTACTCAAGATGGCAGTGCCAGGAGTACCAAAGGAAAGGGAATAATTACTTACTTGTTCTGCTAGTGATTCTCTTGCTAGTGCAGTGAAATAAGTGGTTGGCCGTCGTCACTACAGGAATGCACTGCTGAGTCACAACTTGTTGTCTACCGGACCCCTTGGTCCTTTCCGTGGAGATGCTGTACTGTTACATGGGATTCCATCCTCCGTGCGGGACTTTTCATTTTTCTTTCTTGAACTTTATGACAGTATCATTGGCCTGTTCCTCCAACTTGTCAAGATTCCTCTGAATGGTAGTCTTGCTCTCCAGTGTATGAATTGCTTCCTTCGGGTTGGTGTTACCTGGAAATTTGCAGTTGTGTATAGGTGCAGTCATAGCTATTAATAGTTGGTTGTTTGGATTTTTTAATCTTGCAACGACATTGCTAGTGATGGTTTTTATCCTGTTTGAAAACATCAAGAATGTTTTTCTTCCAGATACAGAATGGGCTGTCGGGTCTGGTTTGTGTCTGATGCTGTCCCTAGATTTCCACCAAGTTAAACTTCCCTAGATTTTGCTGTTTTCCTCAGGAAGTATGTGCCCCAATTTTAGCTGCTCATGTGTGTCCGGTACGATAGGTTAAGAATGGTGTGTTGTCTAAGTAACGGCATTTACTTGGGGTTTACAGATGTGCAGTATATGGAATTATGCATGATGCCACAGGATATGCATAGCAATATACACATACCTTAATTAATGTCACAAGTAGTACTTGTTTAGTAGGTTACAACAAGATAGAGCCAATGTTGTACATTTCTACAGCCTATATACTTTTGGGATGCTCCTATGAAAGACTACAGTCCAGGAGATGATTTGTTTGTTTGTATAGCTGTAATCAGGCTTTCTCCATTCATCTCACCAGGGATTCCCAGCCTTAGCTCAGTGCTGTTATTTGTCTGTATTTGAAGATTCAAATGATCGCCAGTGCACCAATTTCTCTTTGTATAGCATATTTACAGTCAAAAGCTAAACACTTTTCCTCTTTTAATATTATGACCTTAAGATTCATGTGAATTCAATAAATCTGCAAGGCTATTCAGCCTAAATTTAGATAGATCCTTTTTTTGTATCAGCTGCTTTTTACTATCTCTGCTGATTTTGCTGTGTCTTTTGCTCAGCATCAATACACATCTGTCTATGAAAGGACTGAAGCATAACTTTAAGATTGTAAAGGACAGAGATCAGCTCTGAATATCAGCCAAATTTCTTTTGATCTGGTTTACCCCTCCCAACATTCAAACGGGTCAGTACAGACCACGCAGCAGATACAAAGCATAAAAATAACCAAATAGCCTCTTACTTGGTGTGCCCTGAGCTCAAGAGTTCATAACCTGTCCGAAAGCTGTGAAGATTTCTATCAATCAGGCTTATTCAGTTCCTGGACCACTGTGAAATGTATGACCTTACTCAAGTCTTATTTAATGCTTGAAGTTTTGGTGTCTGCAGAGGGTAGATAAAATATAAATCTCGTACTGAAAAGGCAAGTATGTCCAATTGCCTTCTATGGAATAATGAATATTTTTTACAAAAGAACTCAAGGTAGTGAACAAATACCACTTTTAAATATAAATGGCTTCAGACCCTGGCAGATACATACTCTTTTTATCATGTCAAAACAATTTGATAAAGTTATGAGGAAGTTCCTCCCTTTCCAAGCTGCTCTCTTGGGTGATTTCTCTGGATGGCTCTCATTGTTATTTCTAACCTTTCTGTTGGCTTCCCCCTCCCGCACCCTGTCTGGTGCTAAGTGCTGAGGACTACCAGATTCGTCACTTCAGCTTTGCAGTGCCTTTGCATGTGCGTTTGCTTTGGCATCATCGCCCTTTGTAGCACAGCCCATGAAGCTGCACTTGACGTGGCTTTACTTAAATTAAGCTTGATGTTTCAATGTATTTTCTGCTGTTCTTCATTCTGCAATTGTCTTGACAAGATTTGCATAATCAGTGGGTCAGAATTTGGTTTTAATTTTGATGTTCTGATTAGCTTGATTCGTATAAATAATAGAAGGCTGTGAAGATCACACAACATGGCATGAACTGGTGAAAATGACTGTAAACAGAACAAATAAGACAAATGATGGAGTCCGGTTCAGTAGTTATTTTTATAAAATGTGAGCAAATACTATTTCTAGTTTCTGTCTTCTTGCCCTGTGACAGCTGCTTGAAATCTAAACATATGGATTTATTCAAATATTAGTCACTCTTGCTGCTTCCCTAACAAAGAGAAGGAAGCTTATTAATTTGTTTTCTGCCAGGGATTCTTGATACAGAGGGATAGTCTCTCTACTTGAATTCTGCTTTTCTTCTTTCATTCACAAGGCAACCCTGTGGACCAGCACCTTTGCCATCACACAAGAGAATACCTAACACAGTTGTTTGGTAAATTTAGCGTAGAGGATAATTCTGAGGTAATAATTGTTTGGCTCTGCCCTTTCACATATCCCACCTCCTGACCTTTCATCTCCTTCCTTCCATCCCTAACTTCTGATGACACCTGACAGAAGACAATCAAGTGAGAAATAGCAGGAATTAAGTCAAGCTAGTAATGACGTTACTGTTCACCTATTGTAGCCATTTTCATGCATTAAAAACACAAGATTATTTTTTTTCTTCAGTGATCCAGCACATCTCTGCTTCCAACTTGAGGAGGAACAGTCCCACAACTGTCCTTTTCCAGTCATCTCTACAGGGCAGGACTTAAATAACGTGGGCAGTGAAACCAGGAGACATTAATTTCTACATCTTAAGAAAGGGCAGAGTTTCCTCAATAAGGGACCAATTATTGAGAGAGACACAGAGAGAGAGGGGCTGCTTAAACTGATCATTTTAGGGCATTTGCTAGAGTAGCAATTTGTATTGTAGGACTGAAAGAGATTAGTGGAGGGTGAGTCATGAAGTGTGCTAGGAAATGAAAGAAAGATGCAATGCAGAAGAGAACAGAAAGAAGTAGGAAAGAAAGACAAATGACAGAGTCAAGAGAAGAAAAGTATATTTTGGAGACTAGAATCATAAGCAGGAGTGTTCAGGAGTGTTCAAGCATGCTAGCGTAGCAAATACTACACCACTTTGATTTTACGTTCTTCAAAACTTTAGTAATATTTCTGTTACAGTCCTTTCTGCAGTAAGGGCATTATTTTATGCAAACAAGGCCAGGATCTGAATAATAACTCTTGGAAAGTTGATCAACGGTCTCTTCAGCTTTTCAGACAATTGATTCTGCTAGGTGAGAGACGAATGCTCTGTGAAGTAGGCATATCTGAAATAAGTGATTATTATTAGGTGATTTTTAATAGTCCTATCTACAAACAACAGTGAAAAAGACATTTCTGAGTGCTACAAAAACGTGCAGAGAATATCATTAACTATGATTACTAATGCAATATTAACATTCAGTGAGCAGTGATGTTTTGTGCTTTACATCAGTCTGACTCTTGGTGGTATTCCTGTGCTCCGGATAGTCTTGCTTGGAATAACGAATACAGAATTAGGTAGGCTTTGTCAAATAGTCAGTGCCTACTGAAGTGTACACCGGCTATCTTGTGCTGTACTTAACCTGCTTGGACTTCGCGCCCCGTACTCGTAGTGCAGGACAGAAGGTATTCCATGCAAGTAATGAGAGAAACAAAGGGGAATGATCCAGGTGAATTAGGTAGAACAACCACCAGCTGCCTTCCACTGTGGTTATGGTTTGCCTCATTTCAGAGATCTAAAAGTTTAATGCCTCCATTTGCCCTTGGCTTCTTGGTCAGAAGTTTTAGGTAGCAGATAGGACAAACGCTTTTGAATTCTTCTTTCTACTCCTGCCATTTCTTCCTTTCTCTCAAATACTGAGTTCTTCAGTTGTACTTGGTGGACATAAGTCTCAACCCAAGTAATTTCCAGTACTGTTTTTCTGTAAGGCAAGGCATTGCTGGGGAGTTACTCAAGGGACTCTCTCCCATACCTCTGCATTATGGGGAGGTCTTTTTTTGAAAGGGAAGTGGGAGAAAGAGATGGAAGAGGGTGCA
Organism: Chroicocephalus ridibundus; assembly: GCF_963924245.1. NCBI lineage: Eukaryota > Metazoa > Chordata > Aves > Charadriiformes > Laridae > Chroicocephalus > Chroicocephalus ridibundus. The sequence continues at coordinate 90,525,665 of NC_086285.1, forward strand.
TTTGTGTCGATACAGGAATAATTTAACAAGTGGATTCTCAAAATATTTCTCCTTCAGCCTTCAACAAACCCAAAGAAAAGGGGCGAGAGAGCTTTTCTATTAACTTGTGAAAATGACTCAATGTAACTGACCAAAATGAAAGGGCAGCAACATTTGGCAAACTTACAACAAACATCATTCCCTAAAAGTGTTTCGATTTAGTAGTTGATAGAACTACTGCTACCATATGTGGGAAATGGAGGTTTTTAAGGAATAGTGGGGATTTTACTTCTATCGGTTTTGCATCTTTTTTTTTTTCTTTTAATTAAATAATCTCTTGTGTATAAAAACAAAAACTCTTTAGAAGTACATTTATAAGCTCTGTGGATAAATCTTATCTGATGGGGCTGGTTCGGCTTCCTGTACAGAACAAAAGGAAATACATTCAATTAATGGTAGGATTTTTAACATGGCTTTTGTCCAAAACTACTTGAGTTTCCCTTCTGCACATCATTAAATGCAGAAATTAAACTGCATTCAGTACATAACAACATACCTCCAATTTAGTTTATTTCACTAGTGTGTACTGTGATGGTTGTCTTTTTGAGTACAAAAGCTTTTGTCAACCCATGATTATCTGCAGAACTTTGCATCTTTTTTTAAGTAACACAGATTCTCATTTGTGGCCATACTTAGATCAGCTTTTTAAGAACACATTTGTGTGCTGCTAAGGGGTGTGCATGAACTATGAATGATTCTGGCGAAGGCCTAAGTTGTTTAATGTATTTGGAAATTCCATTCCTGATAAACCAGCTCATTCTACGACATATATCATTAGAGTGAATGAAGGAATGAGTAGGTGTTGCCACAAAAATTTGGACTGCAAATGTGTTTAAAAAGAAAAAAAAAAAAGCTTTCCTATAAGGTATTATATTAACAGTTCTTGCACAAGTTATAATTTTATGTACTGAAATTCCTTCTTAATCTCAAGAGAAGTCAAACCAAATGGTTTCATTTATTTTTTCAGGAACTGCAGTTTGAGCGACTGACTCGAGAACTTGAGGCTGAGCGTCAAATTGTAGCTAGCCAGCTGGAGAGATGTAAGCTTGGATCAGAAACTGGAAGCATGAGCAGCATTAGGTAATGTACGAATTGTTAATTTCTTTGTACTGTAATGCATTTTGTTGCTGTTACGAATTACCACTGAGAACAAGATTGATGATGCTCTTGTAAAAAAATTATATGCTAGGGAGCGTGAGATTTTAGTAGAGCTTTTAAAAAGCAGATCAAAATACAAATTTTCAAAAAGAGGCTTAATTTCATGCAGTTTGGTATCTGATTTGTCCAGTGACAAAACAGTAGTCACATTTGGAATTCAGTGATTTGCTGTAGTCTGAATGGATTAATAGCAAAACTCCTGTTTCTGCTACCAATACAGCTGTAATGTTCAGCCAGAGCTTTTTAGCTTCATATTTGCAGAGATGTATTGATAAGTTTTGTGAACCTGTTTTATCATAATTTCATCATTCAAGGTATTAAAAGCTTTAGAGATTACTTAAAGCTGCTGACCTGACACCAAAATGTAATGATAAGATATGACTCACTCTCTGTTTTTTAAACATTGGCTTTCTTCAATATAAGAAATTGTTCTGGTATGTTGTTTGGATGACGGCAAGATTGTTTAAGAAACTGTAAGAAAATGAAGCTGATCTTTTGGTCAGTTTGGTGTGAGTAAAGATTTTGTAGTTTTGAGCTCCTTGATACTAGTTTATTTGTTCTCTCAGGTGAACCTAATAAATGACAGGTGATAGGACTTGAGTTTAAAGGATAAAAAAAAAGTTGCATAGGTATATCTTTTGTTTTTATCGGTGGAAGTATTACGTGTGATATATTTTGAATACTTAAGTATGGTATTCCAAGTTTAGTGCCAAGTTTTGTGTCATCCTAGTAGAAAAGCTACAAAAAATACCTATCACTACCAGAAGAAACTCTTCCTCAGTTTAAGCACTTCAGGCTACACTTCAATCAAATAAGTGATTGTTTTCCATGACAAGTGGGAAATAATTATTCAGTATAATGCCAAAGATGCAACAAAAATATTGAATGTAACGGTTCAATTAAAATGGCAGAAGTCAGAAGACTTTTTTTCACTAATTCAGCAGAAACTGTAAATGAAGTTGACTTAAATATAAACATTCTTAATAAATCAAGTGAGAACTAACTCCCGAAGATAGAATCTTACTTTAGTCTATATAATCTTCCCCACCAACCAGATTTATATTAACATTAGAGAAACTGTACTACTTAGAATTATTTAAGCACAGAGTAGGTAATATTTGGCAATACAGTACAGTACTATATTTGCACCTTAAGTGCACTCCTCCAGCATTTTAAATTTTAAGTATGGTATGACTGCATTTCAAAAAAGCTATCATCTGAACTGTGTTTGAATAATACTGAGCTATGTTTGAATAATACTATTATTTTAGGATTATTCCAGCCAATGACATGGAGGTTGGGAAATTTCTCAGTTGGAAGGAAATGTTTTCTTGGTGAACTTCTTTTCCTGTTGCTAAAGTTATATTATACTTTTGAGTCATCAGTGGTATCAAGGTCACTTAGCTGTTTCTTAAGAGACTACAGTTCTTTGAGAAGTTTAAAATTTTGACTACTTATCTCTCTGTGGAATAAACTAGTGCCTAGAATAACTGAGGAGACTTCATGCAACTTTTTGACATCTGTAGTTTGCCCTAGAAATATTTTATATGTAAGAGTTTAAAATCTATAGTGTTTCAACTAAAAACTGTTTTAGTATTTCTTAGACATACTTGAAATACTGTTGTCCAGAAAATAACATTGAAAGCTTACAATTAGATAGTTGTTCTTAGACTTGGCAAGTGATTTAAAGAAGAAATCAGTAACATCTAATATTGTTTGTGTTGTGTTGTTGTTTCTCCCATGCATGTTAAGTGAACTTCAATTTTCTATTAGTTACAAAAATTCTAAATCGTTATGGGAGTGAGTAGAACTAGCACAAATATTAAGTGAAGTTCACTACCAGTCTGACTGCTGTGATGAGTTTCCAGTGCTCAATCAGATTTGGGAATGTTCTTTTGACATGGTATAGTGAGACAAAGACCTGGAAGATAAAGAATTATATAGTGGAATAATAACGTGTTAAGAAAAAAAGTGTCTAACTTCTTATACTACTTTGGAGTCTGTGGGGGCAGAAGAGGCTTGCTTAAAAATAATTTTTTTCATAGATGTGACCCCCTGTGAAGCTAAGCTTTTTAGACTTACCTCCTTTAAAACAAGGTGATGAATAATTTCATGGCAAATAGTAAATGCTTTAAAAAAATCAGTTTCTTAGTGATGCAGGGTAATTTGAAGATTTTGCCCTCTTTATTTTATTCAGCTACTGAATAATTAATTGTTTTAATCATGGTTTTCTGGCGGAACACAAATTAAAATCAGAACTCTTAGGTGTTATTACTAAGCTTTTATTGGTAACGAGTTTTTTAAAACAATCTTTAAATCAATTGCATTTATTTTAAATACTGTCATTATTCAAAGTGAAATGCTACCTGTAAGTCTCCAGTGGAAGTGAATATACATCCTTCAGTGATGTCACCGTTGTCTGATGACACCTAAGTTTATTATTCAAATGCTTTTCCTTATCAAGGAATAATCAAACTGGACTAATTGTAATCAGCATATTTTAATATTGGGAAGTTAGATTATTTCTTTTTTTGCCACTTGAAAATAATTCTAAAAGGAATTTTTCTTGTTGACGTTTGTTACCTATGTCTGTTAGTACCCAAGTATCTAAAACTAGTACAATGGAGCAGCTATCCATATTTGCAATTTTAGTCAGGCTGAAACAGCTTACAGTGATGTTTTCTGCCATACCTTCGTCTAACATCTTAAAACAACTGCAAATATACGTAACTAGTGCTTACAGTGCCTTTCATTTTGGAGATACCGGGAAAATTGTTCTCGGCTTTACCTCCTTGGGACTGTAGTTTCATGGAGTCTTCCTACATGTCTTAAGATTGTGCCCTTGAAACCAAGTTTTTAGGAACATGCTAAAGGGCTGTTATTCCTGGCTTTAATTTTGCTTTCTGTACTCCTCCTGCATATTTGATGCGTGGCCCAGACGCTGTGTATCCAGCTGTACTGTGAAGCTCCACGTGGCTCGACTTTCAGTCCTTAAGGACTTGCTATATAACTTTTTCTTGTCACAGAAATTGGTATCCGGAAAGTAGCGTGAGGTGAATTTGCACAGCACAACGCAACTCGGCACAGAATTATGCAGCCTGGATCCATGACAGGAATTGCTGTATTTTACGCTAGTATAGGTCCATAGCTAGCCTGGTGAGAGGCAGGTCTAACTAGCCGGGAAGGAATCTGGGATTCATAGTTTCTGAGATACAAAATGATATCTCTCTACGTTTGCCTGTAGATGTGTCAGTTTGCTCAGAAGAGATTGGATTAGCCAGAGCTGACTGCTCTATCCAAAGCCCTGATTGCAACAAGTCTTGCTCAATTGAAGGGACACAAATGCTCAGTTTGTCCATGGAACTCTTTGCTGACCTCGAAGGAATTGATTTTGGGCTTGCGAGGAAACACCACAGCTTTAATAGCGGTCAGCGTTTCTGTGCCGGCCTATCTCAGAGCTAGGTTCCATCAGAATACCCAAAGTAAATTTTCCTTGTCGTATTTTTGATCGGTAGTCATTTTTTAGAGGGTTAGGGGGACTATGCTCGCTAGGAATTGTACCAAAAGGACTTGAGTGTCTTCTCTTCAGAAACAAGTTCTTGGCTGTGAATAAAAGGGGGAATCAGTGGCTTCTGATAAAGCTGAATGAAATGCTCAGACCATGAAGCAGGACAAAACTTAGGGAACTGTTCCATGCCACAGTGTTTCCACATTGGCAAGCTCTGAGCAGTTCATTACTCAGCCTGATGAGTATTAAAATTTCATCGCGCATTGTATGAGGAGCCTAGTCGTGTTCTGTACTGCTCCATCCCTCTGGCTGAGCTGCTTATTGCTTCTGCGCCAGATCCATCAGTCTGTCACTCCTGTCTGTACGGAGGACAATTAGTTGCCTGCATATCTTTGAGGTGTTCAGTCTCGGGTAATTTTAAGCACATATTAATGTATTTCGAATTTATGAGTTTCCCGTGACCCCGTCATGTAGTTCCTCAAAACAGAAGCTGATGAAAGAGAGGGTGTTTTTTTTTTTTTCCCCTTCCAGAGATGAAAACAAAATCTCCAAGACATTTTGAAGACTCAGCTACATGTTTTCACGTTTTCTTTTGAAAAAATTCAGGCAAAATAGTGCCACAGAATGAAAAGACTGAACAAGCAAGAACACAGATTGCATGCATAGACATGTGACATATATGGAAGCTGTGTCTTCGCACAAACAACCAACCTTTAGACTTCATTGAAGAACTGTACTTACTTGTTAGTAAATCCTTAAAACTTTAAAATAAATTTCTGTTTCACATTTTTTATCACTGTTTTATGTGAGCAAGTTCGGTTTATTTTTTTTTAAGTTATTTTTTACTGATTGAACTCAGGAATGTAGCTCAAGCGTAGCCTACTCTTCTTCTTTGAACCTATAGTTTGCAAATTGGTCAGGCAGTAGAATTTTTCTCAACTGAATTTCAGCCTCCCACTGAAATTAGTAAAAGTGATTTGCCGTTTGCAAATTTTCCTGAAAAGAGTGATATTTGTGCATGAGTGTCCTAAGCAACATATTAAAGTTTCTGTATTTTACAGGTAGCAAAAATATAATCTAATTTACTGGATTGCATGGAAAGCTTACCTGCTTTCTGTATTCTTTCTTCAGTGTAGTTATCTCTTGGAGACGCATATGTTATTCATACTTTATGAATGGGGAAACTGATCTTTTCCTTAGGAGGATACAATTTTTTCACATTCCCTGAAAAAACATCCAGTGAGTCTAACTGATAAACCTGTAAGGTCCTTCGTTTCAAGAACATTCAAGAGAGAGCTGAAATGTGCTCTGTCATAGGGAGACAATTTCCACTGCGTTGGTCAAATAAATAAAACTGCAGTTATAAAGTTTTCCTGTACAGCTGTGGGTGTTAGATCTAATTTAGGCTACTTATTATAGAAGTATATGTCTTTGTAAATATTTAATATTAGGGGTTGATAAATCCAGTAGTCCAGTAGAAGCAAAGCTGCCACAGGCTAGATCTGCACAGGCTGGAGAAATGGGATGAGTGGAACTTTGTGAATTTGAAATTTATAAATGAAAGCAAATGCATATTCCTGCAGCTAGGATGTGCAACACACGTGACAACACAGCCGGGGGCTGTCTAGATAGAACAGCTTTACAGAAAAAGACCGGCAGGACCTCTTCAACAACAAACTGCACGTGATTCAGCAGCGTGTCCTTGCAGCAAAGGAGGCCAGCTACACCCTGGGCTGCGGTAGCAGAAGTGTAGTCAGCAGATTGATTCAGTCAGCAAGTGAATCCTCCCTTATATTTGGAACTCGTGAGGCTACATCTCAAGTACCGTAACCAGTTTTGGGCTCCCCAGCACGAGAAAGACATGAGCATGCTGGAGCAAGTCCGGTGCAGGGCTGCCAAGAAGGCTTGAGGCTAGAGCACATGGCATACGAGATGAGGCTGAGGGAACAAGGGGTTTTAGCCTTCAGAAGAGAAGGATCAGGAGGGGTCTTTCTTCTGTCTACAGTAGGTAATGGGAGGATGTAGAAAAGACAGGGTGAGACTCTTCTCAGAGGTGCATTGTGGTAGAATGAGAGGTGACAGGCACAAATTGGAACGTGGAAAATTCTGATCAAGTTTCCATCCTTGGAGATACTAAAAACATGACTGTTACAAGGCCCTGAACAACCCGATCTAGTTGGACCTGCTTTGAGCTGGGGTTAGACTAGGTGATGTCCAGGGTCTCTTTCCACCTAAGTTTTTGCTGTGCTTTTTATTATCATTTCCACATAAATACTAGGAAAATAGTTGTATTAGAATTCTATGTATTTTTTGGCATCAAATTCTTCAGGTATTTCAGGCAAAACACTCTCTAATCTAAACTAATGAATACGTGGTTTGCTTTTGCCTGTGAATGTAGGTATTAAAAAAACGAAGTTGAAAAATGTATTATTAGTGTGGACTCCGAGCCAAAAGACATGTTTCTATTATGTTATGAGAGCAGAACAGTTGTTTGTGTGCAAAGAGTTTGGTCAACAGTCACATTTAGGAAATAATGCAACTTTCAACTAAAATTTATACACCATCATTATTGGAAAACTGTTTTGCCTGCATTGTGGTTCTTCATCAACTCAGCATGTTATCAGTTAAACGTCTTAAACTTTTTAACATTGCTTTGGTTACAGTGATGTCTCCAAGGGGTACTGGGAAGCTTCTAAATTTCTAACAAAAATTAAAAAAACCTTTTATTCAAATATAAATTAGAAAGTTAATTTTTAAAAAGAAAAAAAAAATGCACAGCTGTTATTTCAGAGCAGAAATAAAAAGGATCAATATTTTATCATTACTTATGAAAATGTAGTAGTATAATTTTTGCACTTGCTTTTTTAAACATAAATCAACAGCATGATATTAATAGTTACTACATTCAAGAAATGTAGTCAGATTTTTAAAAGTGATGTTCTTTAAGATGATTGGCATTTCACCAGTGGACAGAAAAGATTTTGGCTAAACTTTTGACAGCAAATGCTGTAGGTCAGAACTTCATCTCGTTCTGGAACGTATGTTTGCTCAGTAGTTCAGAAACTGGATAAGCTTAAAGTTTTGTCACACGCTGTTGCTCATCTTCATTGTGGATTGTGTGAAGCTTAACAAGTCATGCTTGGATGAACTTTTGTCAACTGAATTAATCAAAAAGTTTATCTGAAAAAAAAATGGCAATAAAAGTAGGCAGGTTTTTTAAAATGTGAGTTTCTGAAAACACTCCTCACAACTTCTACAAGTTTCTACAAATTCTACCAAGTTGTGGTAAGACAGCATTTTGTGTTTTTTTTTGTTATTTTTTTCACTTTATGTCACAATGATTTTATGTTGCTATAAGTGACCAGGGCAGGTGGAACCCTTTATAAAGATGCAGAGGTTGCTCCACTCTTGAAGAGCAACTGAACTTAGTCAAGAAGGGAAGATGTCAGAAAATTCAGGGTACAGAAGGAATTGCAATCACAAGCAGGAACCTCCAGTTTGTGTACAGACCATCAAGGTATATGAGTTCATACACAGTCTGCAGTGAACGTTAGGGAGCAGCCAGCCAAACTGCAGAGTAATGGAATGAAATTGCTAAGGGCGAAGTGCGACTGTGTAGACTTGAGTCAACTCAAAACATTCTTCAGTTGGCTGAGACCAAGTGACAAAGCAAGGACCCAGGTGTGAAGACACGTGGGCTAAAGAGTGGGGTGTATAAACCTTTAGTTGTCTGGAGGAGAGGGTGTGGGGGGTTTTTCTGAGATTTTTTTTTTAAATAAATGTTAAGTTTTTATTTTCTACTCTAATAAAAGTTGTGTGGGGAAAATGGGAATTCAGTAGAAGCCTTTCATTTGTCTTTATGGAAGGTCTATGTACATCTATCCCAACATTCTGACTAGTTTGGGATCCTATAGCAATTCAGAAATCTTTAACATTTTAAGGGCAGAGTATCTTCACAGGTGATTTCCGTCTTCAGTTTTGTGAATATATGACAAAAAAGAAAAATTCTTTTCCTTAATATTTTACTTGCTCTTTTGCAGTGAAGAACATCTTAAAATGGTTTCCCTTAGTGAAAAGGAGGTTAACAAGTCGTCCCCCCCAACTCCATAATAAACATGCTATCTTCCAGTCATCAAATTTCACTGTAGATCTTAGTGTTTAACAGGAACAGCTGAGAGCAGAAGAAATGTAAATACAGCATATATAATTTCCCTCTTTCTCAGAAGTGTTATGCAGAATCCATGAAAAGCAGTGTTAGTAAATGTGAAGAATAATTCACTTTGCAGAAGTAGATAAGCTGAGTCAAATGAGAAATCAAAGAAAGGGGACCTTTTTTTTATTTATTTTATTTTTGTTCATTCATACCTCATCAGCTCATAGCTGTGTCTGCATTAGCAGGAATGCAGCACAATTCTTGTAGCTCAGCAGACGGAAGCACGTGATTCTGAGAACACAGCATCCGTATCATAAGAGTTTTGAGAGGATTTATAACAGACTTCAGTTTCACCCTATGGATTGGCCTGCCGTTAGTTGTTGAAGTAAAGCTGGGGTCCGTGAGAGCCTTTTCCAGGTTAGTTTCTGCAAACTATTCAGTTGGTGTGCCATGAGACTACTTCATGATGCAAACTGAAGCTTGGTGAGGTTTGCTTCAAAGATGCACTGTTACTTTGAAGGACAGTGCTAATGTCATTGGAACTGATACTAAACATCATTGTCCCTTAGAATGCCTCAGTCTGTGGGGAACAGAAGGAAAATGTTGTGCTGGACCCGTTGATATTAATTTGTGTCACTTGATTCAAGTCTTTACTGCGTCTTATTTGACGGCAGTTCCATTTAAAAAGCCCTGAACAGGTACAAAATTAATGTTGGGTCTTGAGTAGGAAAACTAAGATGAAAAGTGGGCCATGCATACAGTGTTGTTTTGGGGCAACTCAAATCTGTCTACGTTGATGGGGAATTTTTTTCAAGACCAAACATGGTACTATCTGATATATTTTCAGATCTTGTATAAAGCTTTTCATGCATTACTGGGCTTGTGGTAAAATGGAGTATCCTGGTAAAAACATCCTGTAGGTTTCAAGGTAGTAGAGAGAAAAACCCCACTGTTCTTTACAAGGAAGTCAGCTCTCTTCTTGCGTAGTCATGTATCTTTGGTTATAATGCTACTAAGCCAGCATGAGAATGAAATGAGCTGAAAGGAAACGTTGGATTAGATCAAAATGGTGGGAAAATGTATAAGTGTTTGTTATACCACAATGTTTTCATTGAAGTCTTTGCATTATTTGAGTTCTTTGCTATCAGTAAAAGGTATAAATTAAAAAAAAATGCCTTAAAAAACCATCCCAAACAACAACAACAACAAACCGGGGGGATTTTCTTAGAAAAAGCTGAAGAGATGGTATTTTTGTTACATTCAAAATCCTTAAGGACTTCATTTGGGTAACCTTGGAAGAAACTGAAGCAACCTTTGTCCAACCACAACTAAGAATGAACAATGTGGTTTGAATACTTGGCTGCTTTATTTACTGTGTCAGTTTTCAGTTTATAGCTTTGCTAAGTCATTCAGAGATTCTCCTCCCCCACACCATTCATCTTCTCCAAAAATCTACTTACCTATCAATAGTTGGTGACTTCCTAGGTGTTGGATTGCTAGCTGATGGATGATGATCACTGTGCTAACGTGTGTCTGCTAAGTAATAGCTGGAACCCAGCACTTCTGAAATCAGAGTACTAATTTACGTGCCTAAGCACAGTATTTAGGCACTTCTGAAATCTTTGCTTAGAAATAAGAGTTTTGTGAAACACATAAGTTGTCAGGAAGTTGAATGGCCAGATTCTGCTTGTTGTGACAACTGTTGCACTGTATCAAGCCTAATTTCCTACACCAGTTTGACATCAATAGTTGATGTTGCTGGCTTCATGTGTACTACCAAATGTAAGAGTGTTCAGGTTGGAAAATGTGTTTTACAAGTAAGAGAAAGTGATCGGGCAAATGCTGCAGTTAGTATTTTCAGTACTCCTGTTTCACCTTGTACTTCCTACCTCTTGACCTTTTGGCTATGAGATATAAAGACCTGAAAGGTGATGGACTCTGTATCCTGTTAGACTTGTTCAATAAATTAGTTTAAGATCGCTACCAAAAAAGGAAGATTTGAAGAAAATGTTCATTATAGGAAATAAGTTGTGTTTGGAACGGTTGGTACAATTCACATTAATAATGTGATTAGTTAATTATGTTGTACAGATAGACAGTTTATTGGATTAAAACATCAGACTTGTGATCTGGTCATTCAGAGCAACCTGATATAAGATTAAGTTTGAGCCTGTCGGTACGCACAGTTTGAAAGTCCAGTATTTAGGGAATCAGTTAAAAAAAAACACTGAGAGAAGCTGTTGGTACAAAAGCAAGAAAATGAAGTAAAATGTTGCACAACTTTTTTGTATTTCCATTAATATAACATTTGTGGGGGCTTTGTGCTGGCTCTCCATAATGAGGCACATCAAGAAAACAGATTAGTCCTGTTGATCCTCTACAGGGAACTAACTGGTTTCACAGTTTTGCAGCACATAAGCTTCTGTTGCTGAAAGGCAGATTTCCAGCAAATGTCCAAGCAATCAGATCTGGTGTGATTTTCTTTTCTACAATACATCCATATCCTTTACAATAGTATCATAGGTTGTATCATTCCATGATAGATACGTCTCTGAAGGCACCAACTCCAACAAGACTTCTACAACACCCCCTCCACAGATGCTCTCCCTCTTGTTCTGCTTTCCAAGTACCCTCCTGAGATATCACCTCCATGACAGCCGTAACACAGTAATGTTCAGCATTGCCAAACTCGTAACACTGGCATGTTTATGAAAATAAGGTATCAGATTTTATTTTAATCTCATCAAAGTTACTGCAGAGAAGCTGTGGCAATAAGGATATAGATATTTTTTTCTCTAGTGCCCTAAGAAAGGGTCTTACAGGCTGAAAGCCTTATCTGGGGCTGCCAGTTGTTACTTAGATTCTCTCGTATTTAGCTCAAGTCTTTCATTATTCTGTTTCACTAATACCAGGAAAAATTAAAAACAAACCCACAGAAAACCAGAATTACGACAACAGAAAAACTAGCAAATACTTTAAATACTAACATCTACTGATACATAAGCCAATGAAGACTGTCCTCCATAGTGTATTCTCTACCTTTGTGCACTTCTGGCACAATAGTAAGATATCTGACAACTCTTTCCAATTATTGCATTCCTAATTTAAATGTGTTCTTGCAAGCCTGACATTTGAATATTGCACTAATTTGAAATAAACATGAAAATACCGATCTTAGGAAATGTATCATCGTTAATGGAAAACTTGGTTATGTCTTACGGAGTGAGGTTCTGTGTTCAGACTATTTTTGACAAGCCATTTGTTGAAAAATTAGAGCAATACAGTTTACCATTAAGGACAGATAAGCACTGTAATAGATTGCCTAAGGAGATGGTAAAAAATATCGTTTGAAGCTTAAGGACATGTAGAATATCTATCAGGAATGGAACACAAGTGACAAGACTATTTCTCCGCAGCCCTTCTAGCTCTCCTTTTTATGATACCTTGCTGGGCTCTGCTTTAATAATTTGACAACATTCTTTTTGTCCCTATCCTTCCTTATCAGATGTTGAAATGGTTTTGGATAGGTTTGGAGGAAGACAAGACTGGGGATAATGCTGAGGGAAAGTGCTTTGCTATTACAAAGTGCTTGAATTCAGAGTGTTTGCAGAAAAGTTTGATAAAACTTGTCCAGGAAAGTTCATTTTTAGTGCTTACTGCTTGTCGGTCAGAGGTACTAGGTACTGTTTTTCTGATATCTTAGAAGTAGCTAGTTTACAGCTGGGAGTAAATCCTGTAACGTGGTGGCAGTATTTAATGGCCGTGAGCAATTGACATCAAACACTGAAACAGAAGTAAGGTATCCAAGGTGCTTCAAGGTGTCAGGTCTGAGGAATCATGAACAGAAACTGTAGTAGTGTCTGTCATTAAATGTTGACTGCTGCTTTGTATTAAACCAAGATTTCAGTTGTTCCTTATTTGCTAAGCTACACCTTCCAGGTTGAGTATTTCCTTCTCAAGATGCACATACTGAGGTTTTGAAGGGGATTTTAACTAATCATCATCATTGTTGTTGTTATGGATTTGCACCAAAAGGCCTGGCTATTTACAGAGGAGCTAAACATACTTTTGCACGGAGTTACAGAGATAAATCCCTATTTTTCTACAATGCTTGTTGCTGCCTACCTAATTTGGTGTACGATGGGGCAGAATGTTGGAGCTGGGAGGGCAATCTCTTCAGTATTATCCCATTCTTCCTTCCGTGTTGCCAGGGTGAGGAGGGGTCCTTCCAAGTCCAATGGCAAGAGGTCAAAAAGCAGGCATCCCAGTTACATGTGTGTATGGGAGGGAAAGTTGGGGAGGAGGGACTTCTTTTCAAAACATGGGTGAGGCTTCTGGAAGAACCCAGATTCAGTCTATAAAGATTTGCATTTAAAGGTCACACACAAGAATCAGAGGGCCTGAGAAATGAAGAGTGCGATGGAGCAGGATGAAGAAAATGAAACGGGGGCAGAGTCTAGAGAAGAGCAGGACACGAGGATAAGGCTGAGGAGTCAGAGAACCATATTATGCTCTGCTTACAGTTGGAGGACCACAGATGAAAGTTGAAAATATGCATTTATCCTGGCTACTCAGTCTGAGAAATCTAGGACTAATTGCTGAAAACAGGGATCTTGCTGGCTTCGTTTGTAAGTATTCATCACATCTCTGTGTTGGTTCCTGGTCTGGTTATTAGGATCCCTGCATATCTGAAAGGGTACACAGAGAAACGAGTAGCAGAGAATGCCTGACAAGGATTCGAATGAATCTTTACAACAACAGAATTAGGCAGCAGAAGTTGATACAATTCCACTGGATTGCCTTCAGCTATTATAAGCAGATAGCTATTTCTTTTCCTGATGCACATTTTGCAAGTTATGAAACTCCATTGGTCCTGTAGACAACAGCATCCCTCCACACAAACATGATTTATCCCTAGAGCAGTTTAGAAATGAAACGGTCATGAAACAGAAGTTGTATAACAATGCATTTGTATGAAGAGTAAGTCAAAATGCAGCTGAAGGCTTCCCAGAACTCCAGGCAACCTCCCCCCACCTTTTTTTTTGTTCTACAGATGAAGACAACAGCTTTGCTGTTCTTGAGGAAACAAATTCAGTTTTGTATTGAGTTGCAAAGAAATACTGTAATCAGGCATAGTATTTTCTCTCCCTTCACAACCCATACGTTCTTCTTCTCACTGTCTGAGCTTGTGTAGGTGACCTTGACTTCTGCCTTGAGCATCCTCTCTTTTGATACCTTTCTTCTTCATTGCCTAAATTTATATTCCACCTAACTCACCAAACACTGCCAAAATAAAGCCCTTAACTCCTGCTCTTGGCACTTCCTTGCTCTGGCAAGTCCTGATAACTTGCTGCCAAGTGCGGATATGGGAATAGTTGCTAATGTTACAGACTTGTCATCAGTCATAGCTTTCAAAAATGCACTCATCTCAACAATAGTAATTTCTGCTGTCACATCGAAAGTGCATTCTGTGTCTTGCTGCGATTTGTCTTGTTACAAAACCATTTTGTTGAATTTAGCTATAGTGTTTGATACAGGAAATTTAAGACTTGGCAATTCACTTTGAAAAGATTTGGGTTTGTTGGGGTTTTTTTTCTATGTTTTTTCCCTTACTTTAGAAATTAACAGTGCTATTACTCTTAATTATTAGGTAATCTCTCCTTGTCCATATGTGATAATTTGCACAGGAATTGGTCCTGATTTTCCTTTGTATTGTCTGTATACTTCTGAGGGACTGACATAAACATCTTAATGGTGTGGCGATGACTGACATCGTTCTGTAGCGGAAACTGAGCTGTACATTCCCTGATACTCGAGTATATCGAATATCAGAAGTGCACAGGAAGTATTACTAATATGTTTAGTTGAATTCCAGGAACGGCGTGAACGAAGACAGTTCTGTTTCCACAGGCATCTCACAAATGGATAGCAATGTACTTTGAATGGCTAATGTTACACGCTCTCTAGGCACGTTGCCATTTCAGCAGTTAAGGAAGATTTTATATATTTTAATATGTTAAACTTAAAGGGGCTTTTAAATCCCTTGTGCTTTCAGCTCATAGTAGATGTAGTCTCAGTTACTGCTAATTGTGAATAAATACTCTGCCTCCTTCTGGCTTTACTTTCCCCCTTTTATTTTCACCTTGTTCCTCCACACTGCTCATTCGCACAAAGTTTTTTAAAAAAAGACTCTTGCACACCAGCTCTCTACTTCTTCACTCTCTATAAAGCAATATCCCCCTATTCCTCAGGTATAGAGAAGGAAGATATAGTACACCTTTTACATTTATATCTATCTATCTGCTCTGTTATCTTGAAACAACTAAATCAAGATTAGATAGTTGTGGGGTTTTTTTTCATTTAAATCTTCCTTCTGCATTTTATTTTGAAAGTCTTCACCATAAATGTTAACATACAGATGGCTGTGAATATGGCTGTAACAGGATTACTATCAAACTGAGTATAGTGTGAAGCTTACCTTACTTCAAAAGTCCTGTGAAAGTTACCTTAAAGGTTCCCAATATAGCTGCTGATTTTTTTGACTGTATTCATGAATGGCTAACAGGAGCCAGTGACTACCATGAAAGGAATGTCTTTAGCTTAGATAAAAAATACTTTCTTAAAAGCTTAGCTGAAAAAAGAAAACAATTATAGGCCCTCAATATTTGGTAGAAGTGTTCTAGCTTCAGTGGGGGCTTCAGCTAGCTTCACAGCAATAGCGTTCCTCCCCCCTCAAAATCAGACATCGGTTTCGAGAGGACTAACTTGGTAGCAGGTTCTGTGGATTCTGGCCAGTGTTTCTGCACCAGCCTCCCTGCTGGGTTACAGCAGTGCTCTCCAAACTAAAACATTTTTGAGCACTCACCCACCATATATGGATATTTATTTACTTATAGATTATGTACGTGTACTACTGTACTAATTTACTGTGAACCTTATAAAACATAAACGAACCCAGAAATTTAAAAAGGATGAGTTAAAAATGAAATTAACAATATTTTTTATTTTCTTTTATGTATTAATGGTACAGAAATATTTTCTTCCTGCACTCCAGTGACTTGTCGTGTGCAATGCCTGGTGTGTGCGCTCCCCGCTATGGAGACAACTAGGGTGGAAGAGTACTAATCTCACAGCGGTAATAACTGTTCTGCTGAGGTGTCTGATTGAAATCTGGTAGAAGCAACCAACCCTGCTTTAGGTAAGGCCCTGGAAGAAAGGAGTCAAAGACAGCAGCGTTGGCAAGATGTCTTTGTTGGCTGAAAGCAAGGAAGCTGTCGGGTCATGAAGGCTAACGCTGGCAGATGAGAGTTTCCCCCTCATCTAGGCCATCTCTGAAGGCTGCAGTCTTCCTTTACCATAGAATCTATCTTCTTCTTTACCATAGAATCTATGATTCTATGATTCTTTCACAATATTGGGCACCGTATAGAGAATGCAGCAGGAACAGGCACACCGAAGTTTTAGGTTTCTTCTTTTCCCCCTTCTGTCACTGCCTTCTTTCCCCAATCTTCCTCCGTGAAAGAGAGACATCGTTAAACTATTGGCTCAGGTTTACTGAGTAATACACGCACGGCTGTCTTCATAATAAACTAGTGTTGCACCTGGGGTTTAACTCCTCATGTTTATGTGATCTTGCCCTATAAAGCCAAGTAGTTGTCTGTGCTGGAATACCTTCCCTTCCGAAAACTGTGGCATATATAGTTGGGATGGTGTAAAGCAGTTAATAATTCATTTTTAATTTTATATTAGTCATTATGAGATTTGTTTATTCTAAAAACCAGTTTGTAAGTCGTATTTTAGTCTAAACACATTTAAACCACTTCAACCTAATACAATAACAGGGTTTCAACAGCATTGGTCTGGAAGCATTGGTCTATATTGAGTCACTTTTAGTCAAAACACTAGACTACTAGATATAGAACATTACAAGAATTTTCTTTATTAACTTATAGCACTGATCCAATTATAATCAGTGCTTTGTAGTTCAGCTATCCAATTTTCCCCTTCTAGTTGATTAACAGAAAACTCTGGCAGGTCTTTGGAAATTCATGGCCAAATAATTTGTCAATTAAATGTAGTGTATGTAAATTGATAAATGTAGCTGTTAGGAGGAAATAATCATTGCAAGTTGCTGATGAGAACAGAAGACCCTATTAATAGTTCAAAGTAATCATCACTTCCACTTTCTATCCTAGTCTGGTAAGTATGTGCCATCACAATATATTGCATTTTCCTTCTTAGAGATATGTAAATGTCAGGGCATGGGTGACTTCATATATGAAAAGCTTTTGCAAAAAGTTTTCTGTTTTTTTCTGTCCAGTCCCCATTAATCCTATCGAAGAAAGGAGCAAAGGAGGTAGAGTTTTTCACACGTAGTGGTGTTTATAAATCTGCTCTTGAAAAGGGAGACATAGCTTATGCAGTAAGTTACAGAAGCCAATCTGAAACAGCTTCTGTAGCAGCATTTATGTTTCCTAGTTGTTGTTTTTTCCGATCTCAAAAAAAATACTTGTGTTAGATGTCGAAAGAGCAGTCTTTTTATTTTTGGGTATTCTTCTCTCATCCATCTCCCTTCCTTCCCTCTCGACTTCAGTCCCCCCAGTGTTTTCAATTAGTGCTGTAGTTAGGAAGGCAATAGCATTTACATTTGAAGTTAAAGACTTTTCAAGGCCTTCGCCTTCCTCGAGTCTTTATTTTTGGCTCTAATCAGAAGTTACAGAAATAGCAAAAGGTTGTGTGTTACCCTCTGTACCACTATAAGAATAGGATTGTACTACAACTCAATTCTGAACTGCTTTTTGAATCCGTGTAAACATTGCTACAGCCAACTTTAGTAATGAAACCTTAATCTTACCACCTATGAGATGAAGAATTAACAAATCTTTTTCATGCCTTCTGCTTTAATTTTCACATAGGTTTCACTTAAATCACCTAGCTTTTGTCTTTACTGATCCATGTTGCAGAGAAAGGAAAAAAAATAAAGTAAAATCCATTAATGTCTCTACATGTATTTATTTTAGCAGGAATACATAAGTGTTTCAAGATTAATCTCTGTTTCTGCAGTGAAGTACTGATAACATGTTGCTTTATTCCTTTGCAATGGATTTAGATTACAGTTTATATTCAGCTTAAAAAAAAGACCCCAACAACAGAAAGGGATATTGATGGAGTTACAGTCAATGCCCTTGTTCACATTATTAAGAGAATCTGTGACATGAACCTCCTAACATCGATGTTTAAATAAGCATGATTTTTATTCCTTGATGAGTAAAAGTTAAAGAAAGCCCTGTTACCATGTATAATGTAACCCTTGTCAGGTTTTGATTATTTAAAGCATTTGCTGAAAATGTAGGCTATGGATGGCTTGTGTTTTGTTTAAAATACTGCGGCATATACACTGTGAAGAGATATAATTGTGGCTAGTCATTTAGAAAGTTATTATGGTTAATGTACAGCTTTCTGCATTAATGCTGACTTTAGTGAAAACAGTACTACATTTACCTGAATATTTTAAGAGTAGCACATCGTTAATTAAGAATGCAAGCAGCCTGAGGTACAATTTTTTTGTATCTAATTTTTTTTTTTAACTTTATCCTGTTATAATTTAAAGCTATATTAAGTGATGCTAAGCAGTAATAATGCTAAGTAGACTTAATCTAATCCAATGATTAATATAGGATTTTAAAGGTTTATTTTGCCTTTTTTTATTCAAACTGTACAGGAATAAGTTGTTTTGATGTTACTGTTTTGCTGTTCGGAGTTCAAGTGGCTTGAATTTAACTTGTGAAATATAGCAGTAGGTATCTTTCATCAAAGAAACAACAAGAAGCATGTCCTGTTTAGTGCGTGACGTGGGATGAATTACAGATTGGTAGCTGACTCACAACTGGTTACACTAAGAGAGATAGTAACTGAAAAGGCCTTGGGTCGAGCAGGACCTTGCTGCCCCAACGCTGCATGAGCCGGTCCAGTTGACATATTCTTGCACTACAAACGCCCACAGGCATCCAGGTGCTTTAGTTCTGAGCTGCCATTTTGTTCTTATTCAACACAGTTGATGGCGTAAACAAGGCAGAATTGTAATTAATCTGCTATGCACTTTTTTTGGGGGGAGGGGTATAAAACAATATTTGATAGTCTTAATGCCATTTTCTGGCCTTCTTGCAATCTAATATTTTCTGCTGCTTCCGTATTTTTCTTAAAATTTAAGTTCTGATTTAGCTTCTTGTCATATTTATAGCTGTTCCTTCTATCCCTCCTTTACTCTTTTATTGATACTAGAAAGGTGTAGGTCTTTTGATGAGCAGCGATTTATTCCATCTGATTCAAAGGTTTTGCCACCCTGGAATGTCTGGCGTGGTAAATAATTTATTTTACCAGAGTGATGTCATATTCATGAGTTTCAAGACCCAGGGGCACTGAAGTCTTAAAAACTGTAATTCCTTACCAATTAACTCTCTCTGAAAAATAAGACGTGTCTAAAACGACAGAGATTTTTTTTGCTCTGTTGAGCATCTCTGGTTCTCAGCTGATCTAGGAATAGGTACGGAACTTTCCAATCTGCTGTCTTCACTTAAATCAAAATCCCCTTCTAACTTTCTCTTTTGGCTTTTGGAGGTATCTCATTCTTTGCTTCTGCAGGAATAATCAATCACTTTGTGTCCGTAAGCTTTATCATCACTTCATGGCAATGAGAGATACGTACGTAGTCTCCTTTGTGTTCTGCTAACATACTCCATTCAATAATGGGTCAGAATCTGGCGCTGCAGACGTAATAAAGTCTGGAAAAGATGGTAATGCTTGTAGTCTGAGTGAATAAAGTACTTCCATGAAGGTCTCTCAGAAATATTACATGCTATATTTCTTGATAATAGCTATAAATAGAATATTATGTGCAAACACATGCACTTATTGTGGATGACACTGTCCGTTTCAGTGAAGCGTGCTTGCCTTCCTCCCTTAGACTCCTTTGAATTGCTCAGTCTGAAAGTATTGCACCAATGTGGCTAAAGTTTGCAAGCACTCTATTAAAAAAATTAAATCATTAAATCCGCTTAAACTGTTACTTAATTTTACTGCAGCCAAATCTCAAAGAGGAATACTGTGCAATGTGACTTGTAAGCAGGCTGGAGGACTTTTAATGGAAGATACAAATCCTGCAGCTAGTCTTTAATTCAGTGACCTCTCATTAGTTTCAAAGGTATAGCTTGGGTAAAGAACTTAGAAAATGACCTGTGATTTTTGCCTGTTCAAATTGCTAGTGGAGCTATTGCATCATCCTTCAGGAAGAGAATTATGGAAGTAAAAATGAAGTTACTAAATGTGTGGTTAAAAGTACGTTCTGTAGATTTGCTTCTATATTGATTTTCAGAAGCTTGGCAATATCTACTTACTACGCCATGGTTAGAGGGTAATCTCAAAAAAACCTCCACCTTACAACATTGGTTTGACATTGGTCCTTCTTGTAAGATGGAATTGCAAGAGGCTTTGAAATGGCCAATGCAATCACAGCTAAATTGAAACGATCTGTATTAGATTACAAGTTCTGTTTTGTGGAACTTCAGCCCCTTGAAAATCTGTAGGAATAAGATTTTGAAGAGTTTCAAGGCAGACATTCAAGGTCATTTTCTACTGGACAATTTTTATATCAGAAAGGTAAAATCTTAATTGCTTTTCATAACACAATTTATACAGAGATAAATATTGAAGTTTTACTTCTCTGTTGAATTGTCATGCTTCTTTTTAAAAGAATGGGACCTAGATACCGTGCCCCATAGAAACAAGTTGATTTCCTTCTTTCAGTTCTTTCGTTAGATGGTCCCACATGCAGGGGAAGGGAAAGAAAAAGCTTGATTTGCATGGAGGAAGGGAAGATTTCAGGGGCTGAATGAAGCATTCAGTTCTGCCAAGGCATCCGTTCTCATCTGTGGCATCAGTGCTCTGCCAAGATTGTCACACTGCGATACCTCCTTTATTTTTAATTTGGAGACTTTCTAAAACTAGGATCTTTTAGGTCTATGGGTTTGCAGTATGATAACATGAAGCCTGATGGGAAAGATGCACCGTCGGCTACTGCTCGGAAAAGCTTGGCCTATTGTTTTTGAGCAGAAAGCTTGCAGTGAAAGAAATGGGGAGGGAGGGAAGGAGCAATGAATGTTGAGTAAGGTTTCTTTACTTTTTTGACAGGACACTATGCAGAGTCAGCATGACTCTTCTTCTCTCTTCCACTGTCATCTTGATGGCCTTTTGGTACTATTGGGTGACAAAACTGTTAAGAAAAAAGATTCAAATACACGAGGACAAACAGACTCTAATGGGAAATACAGCATATAAAATGGTATTGCTCACTTTTTTAACTCAGTTCAAAATGCCTTCAAATGCCAGTTTTGACTGCATTGGGTTTTTTAAATAATGCTGATGTTGAAAAAAAAGAAATATAGGGGAAATCAAGATTAAAACGAGCTCACTACATTATTAGAAGTTATGGCAACCCTAGAGATTTCAGAGTATTACTGTAAGAAGAGAAATGTCTCACTGGTCAAATCCAATTTGTTTCAATATTGCAGCATGTGAGTTTTTTCATATTTCATCTAAGTTCATAAGCTGTAGAGTAATTATTAAAGGAAATACATTTTACATAAATAGCTCCATATTTCTGTTTCCCAGAATCCAAATAATGCTTTTGATTAATGAAAAGAATATCAGATGTTTCTTTAAAAGGGCATTGTGAGTCCTTCAGTGATTTCCAGATTTTCTCTGAGATGTATTAACTAAAAAAAGCTGACAGCTCAAGTGTTCCAAATAATTCCTAACTATTAAAGATAGTGCACGATTACATTCAAAGTTACGATATTTTGGATACTATTAATTGCTCCACTTACTAAATACTGCGTTTAAGCTGTCTTCTTGATTAAAAAATACAATCTAAATTTTTCATTTATTTATAGGATTATAATAAAATATCTTCCATGTGGAACTCATTGTTTTTAATTACTAATATTTTGAGTGTAGGCTTTTAGAGTACTCTGTTCTTGAAATCCTAGGTCATGTGGCAGTTTAGAGAGAAAATTGAGTTTCTACCCTGCAGAGTCTGAACACACTGAGACTAACTGCGGGCTGCATGCTGATACAATTCTCTGGTTTGGGGAATAGACTGGTCAGCCACTTACAGGTTTCTGTAGTCACTGGCTGAATTTACCCTGCAGGGTCATTGTGTCTCATTGCACCTGTCCAGCTGTTGCCTGGAGATGGAGTCCTGAGTGTCTGGTTGTAGCTTCATCACTGCCCATTTAGCCAAGTTTCTTTCAAGTGGAAGCCAAGGTGTGCGGGATCATAGTGCATGCTCATATCTCATTATAACCAATATTAGAATCATTGAATCATAGAATCTTCATGGTTGGAAAGGACCTTTGAGATCATCGAGTCCAACCATACACACACCAAAAAAAACCCCTACAATCTCTGCCAGTAGAGCATGCCCTGAAGTGCCACATCTAGACGTTTCTTAAACACCTCTAGGGATGGTGACTCAACCACCTCCCTGGGCAGGCTGTTCCAGTGCCTGACCACTCTTTCAGGAAAGTAATTCTTCCTAATATCTAATCTAAACCTCCCCCGCCCCAACTTCAAACCATTTCCTCTGGTCCTGTCATTATTCACCTGGGAGAACAGGCCAACATCCACCTCTCTACAGCCTCCTTTCAGGTAGTTGGGGAGGGCAATGAGGTCTCCCCTCAGCCGCCTCTTCTCCAAGCTAAACATGCCCAGCTCCCTCAGCCTCTCCTCATATGACCTGGTCTCCAGACCCCTCACCAGCCTGGTAGCTCTCCTCTGGACACGCTCCAGCGCTTCAATGTCCCTCTTGTACAGAGGGGCCCAGAACTGAACACAGCACTCGAGGTGAGGCCTCACCAGGGCCGAGTACAGAGGCACCATCACTTCCCTGCTCCTGCTGGCCACACTATTCCTGATACAAGCCAGAATGCTGTTGGCCTTCTTGGCCACCTGGGCACACTGCTGGCCGTCCACCAGCACCCCCAGGTCCTTTTCTGCTGGGCAGCTTTCCAGCCACTCTTCCCCAAGCCTGTAGCGTTGCTTAGGGTTGTTGTGACTGAAATGCAGGACCCGGCACTTGGCCTTATTAAACCTCATACAGCTGGCCTTGGCCCATCGATCCAGCCTGTCCAGGTCCCTCTGTAGAGCCTTCCTACCCTCAAGCAGATCAACACTCCCACCTAGTTTGGTGTCGTCCGCAAACTTACTGAGGGTGCACTCAATTCCCTCATCCAGATCATTGATAAAGATATGAAACAAAACTGGCCCCAAAACTGAGCCCGCAGGGACTCTGCTGGTGACCAGGCACCAAGAAGATTTCACCCCATTAATCACAACTCTCTGGGCATGGCCATCCAGCCAGTTTTTTACCCAGTGAAGAGTACACTTGCCTATGCCATGATTCGCCAGCAATAGTCTGGTTGCAGTCAGTCTCAATAGTTAGGAAACACTCCTCGGTCCACAGGCTCTGATATACCCTTTGTTTCTGTGGTTTTGTGTGCCTCTGCAACTGTTCTCAGCTGTTCTCTTTTTAACTGTTCTAAACCGGTGTTTATCATACCAAAAGTACTAATTTCTCTCCTAACTTCAAACTCTGCTAAGAACACCAACTGTTCTTTTTGGTTCTTATTTCACGTAAGAATTTTTCATTGTTTTAATCTGTGTTTTGCACTTGAAACTTTTAAGTTATATTTGTGTAATGATAAAGAAATATCAGTGACAGTTTCTGTACTGTAGCAAGGCAGCAGTCATTGCTCCCTTGTATGTAGTATAACTGTGTAATAAAATGTAAATGGTGTTAAGGAAAGATCACCTTTCAATGGAAGCTACTGACTGTAAATACAAGGCTTTGACAGATACTTTTAGAGACTACATTTAAGGGAGAACAACTATATCAAATGAAAAGGCCAGGAATTATTTAATGGGGACTATTTAAGTATTCTCTGAAATAATTAGACCTGAAAAGCCTTTCTGAATGTATTCCGGTGCTTTACCTGCAAAAAATGTATACTGCTTCCCTGATAGATAGCGTTGTCAATTTTTACCAAGTGTTGCAGCCAAATGGCAATATGTTGGTTCTCTGTGAGCTTTGCACAAGATGACTGCACTTCCAGACTGGCTGTGAGAGTGACAGTGACACAGAACTTGCTTTTAAGTTTGCTTATGTTACTCTATAAATATATAGGCAGGTTGTGCTTGAAATGAATGTGTTGACATTACATTGCTATACACTGGTATCTTTAATGTCATTTCCATTTCATTACCCTATCCAGAGCAATTTAAGTTATCTGTGATAGTGTTCTTTGTCTGCTGTCAGCATAGTATTGATAAGGCACTCAGGGACCAATGGTAATAAATGAAGACCGTGGGCATCCTTGCCCCACCTGCAAGATAAATTTGCAGAATGGTGCACTAGTAATGCTCAAGTTTCTAGAAAACTTTCCATGTCTGTCCCGTGGACTAGTCTTAAGCCAGAAAATGTATGACACTGAGACTGAATGTCAGTGTCCTGAGGGCACAGAGGCATTTTGTAGGTTTACCAGTTCCCAGTCCTTTCTCCTGGATGAACATTGAATGCCCATTGTAGGTAGCCTTGTCTCCAGTCCTGTGTATGGCCTTGTCACCTGGGTGGACCTTGGACATATGTTATAGGTAGCTTGTCTCCTGGATGGACCTCTTGGACATGCACTATAGCTTATCTTCAGTCCTGTCCCCAACCCTATCTCCTTATGCTCATGACTGAAGCCCCTAGATGGATCCTGGACCTGAGTGATTACTTCACTGTTTTGGGAACTGTTGATAGACTCTGTTACCACCACCCTGCTCTGCTCAGTTCCTTGGCTGAAGTGAGGAGCCTTGGCACAGTGCCATGTGGGGCACAGAGCTGACCAAAGATGTGTCCCTGAATGTTTCTTCAGAAGGGTCTTCTGTGGGGTTCAGCAATGCTGGAAGGTGTGCTCTCCCTGAGGACTCTTCCGTGTTGGTGATCTTGGGTCTGAGGGTGTGGGTATCCGAATGAGTGGAAAGCTCAGTGCTTTGTTCCCGCGTGAAAATGAGCTCAGGATCTCTGTAACAGAGACATGACTGTTTTGCTACCCCAAAGGTCTGGTGGTTGTTTACGGTCTTTAAAGACTAGAGCTTTTAATTTTCACGAAGAGAATGCAGCGCCTGGTCAGCTCACCCATAGCAGTGTAGTATGAGAAGCGCTACAGAGTAGCTCTGCGTGCCTAAGGCTTTCATGAGCCTTTTGGATGGCATATGAATGTTTAGCAAGCATATTTGATGTACCTGTGGAACAATATTTTCAGCTAAGTTTCCTCCTAAAAGAATCTAGTTTGCATGCACCATAGCTATTCTGCAAATTGAACCAACATTCAGTATGGTCATTACTTCATGGATTAACTTCAAAATCATGCTACTGCTTCAGACTGAAAGAGTAACGTAGATGCAGCCTGAGGACACGAGTTCCTATGATGTTTAGTTTGGTTTGACTGCCACTGAAAGGAGCAATAGCCCTCTCATTTTCACATCAACTTTTTGTGCGCTGCTTCTTCCTCTTCTGAGTTTGACTTGTCATGGTAAATCTTCCCTGCTTGGAGGGAAAGCTAACTCATGAAAAGCTGCGAGTTTTCCCCCAGATCAGCAAGCTGATGGGAGTCACTATTGAATTGCACAATTGCTAAATTTAACACAAGGGAAAAGGCAGAAAAGCAGGGAAAAAGCAGGTCCACCCCCTCTGGCCTCCGCCTGCTGTTAGATTGAATTAAGTATAATATGAAACTACACCCTGAAGGAGAAGCATGTAAGCTTATTCAGAGAAGATTATGAGTGTTGCTGCTGGTTGAGAATTCACACAGCTGAGGATTCACTGTTTAAAAAATGTGGTGGAATTCCCCAAATCATTCAGTGGAGGTTTTTTTTGCAGCAGATAATACAGGTTTTTAAGTGGCTTGTGGAGGTCTTTCCGGACAAACACTGAATGCGTATTTAGCTGTCCTCATTTTATTTGTTGACCTTCTTAGGAGAGTGGAAGAATTTCAGAAAGCAATAGCAAACTGGTTTATATCAGTATGACATTCATAGATACAGTAGCAAATGCACCACTAAGTTTATGCTTCTTTATTGGTCTTTCCAAAATCTTTAGATCAGTTTTGGTATGAGGTCAGCTCTCTTACCAATTTTTATTTGGCTTTGTCCATCTGTACTTAGAAGAAGATAAAGATAGAAATTGTACATTACATTTTTCTACCCATACTTTACAAAACTCAAATTCTCTGCTTTCTTTCCAATCCATTTGCCTTTTGCTGAGGAAAAAAACCCTTCTTAAAATACCATATTAAAACACTGCTCAGTCTATGGTTGAATCTGAGCCTTCTGGTGGAACTGCTCTCACCTCACTTTAAAATAAACATACCAAAAGGCAGGGGAGTATTCTATTCCTCAAATATACATTTTGTTACAAATAAGGTTATCTAATTAAAGCACGTTAGCCCTGGAAATTGGGAAGTCTCAGTGCTGATGTATAGGCAGATTAAAGTCGAAGTTCTAAAACCAAGTCTGCCTTTTGTATTCATGTATTGTAAGTTGTTGCCTTTCTGCTTGTACTCTGGCAGCTTTCAGAGACTTTTCTGGGTTGAATAGATACCATACAGTCCCTCTAGGCTCCCAAAGGTTTGTTGTTTTTGTTTTTTCCCCAGAGATTTCTCTGCAGTATGGCTGAAGTCTGCTTTCTGCTCTGAGCAGAGCCTCTCCCCTCTCCGCATTTCTCCCTCTCTGCCTCACCCTGGAAGCCCTTCCTCCTCCCTCTGTAGAATTGCTCTAAATCTGAGTGCAGCAGCCAGGAAAGATAGCTAACCACACACGCTTTTAGCGAAAATAGCAGATAATGTTTATGCATTGTGTTCAACAGTACAATGAATGCATCCAACACACTGTTAGAGCATTCAAGAAAGAAGCAGATACCAAGGAAGATCCCTTGGCCTTAGTTATATCCTGCAGTTGTTGAGAGCTCGTAGCCAGGACAGTCCAGGTTTAGTAATAGGTTTGTGTCAAATGACTGTAACTAAATGCTTGGGCAATTTAATGTACTTGATGTTTATTATATCCGTTATATTAAACATGCTTTAGGAAGTGAAATCTGATAAACAAGTCTGGCTTCTGAAACCTTGGCTGATCTGGTATTTCCATGGTTACCATTCATGAAACCGAAATGATTTTTCTCCAGGGGAGAATATCCGTGTGGCTATGTCCAGCAAGGTTGTGACAGGTTATATGGAAGTATATTGGTTTGTGTGATGGAGCTTTACACAGGAATCACCAAGGCAGTACTTCTGACGAGTGCTTAAGGATTGTGCTAGAACAAGCTTTAGAGTCATCATATTTTTGGATTACAAAAAAAAAATTCCCTTATGTGGTCATCATTTACAGGGAATTTGCATACATATCATTTTACCATAAGCTAAATTTTGCCAACTTCAAGAAGGATCCATGTCTATTTGTGACTGGTGCCCCCTGCTCCTGACCCCTGGTGCTGTCATCGTTCTGCCGAGGATGCCCAAAGAACCTGTCTGTCCCCATAATGTCGGGTGACACTACTCTTAGGGCCGCTTCTGAGGGCACTTCTGAGTTCCGTCCCACTGAAAATTTTCCAGAACTGGGGCAACGTAAGCATAGCTGGGCCTCTAAATCTGTGTGGATGATTCCTCTTCTTTGCCGTTTTTGTGTGTGTGTGTATACGCTATTGACACAGAATGGCTTTTGTCCCAAGACCGCTCCCTGCTTCAATCCCAAAGCTACTATACACCTTTCTGCAGCTTGCTTCAGGGTCTCTCTCCTGCATATTAGCTTTTTTTTTTTCCTAAACTGGTTGAAAAAAAGAGCTAAGTCTGAAAAATTAAAACTGAGCCAACTATAATTTTTCTTTTCTTATTTTAGTCAGCACAGAATTATACATGTCTCTGCAGTACACTATAAATCATTATCATCATTAGCATTATCCTTAGATAGGCAATTGTAGTGCTTTAAACCTGCTTCTTTCCAGTTGTTCTGTTCTGAGCTTTGGCTGCCCCTCGATATGAAGCCATGTTATGATTTCCCAGGGTTTCTCACTTCATTGTAGAGAACATCACGTCTGAATGTGATGTGTGTAAATGTTAATGTTGTGTGTATAAGTACTGCAGCTACCTAATTATTTTTATTGAAACCATTTTATCACGACATGAATGAAAACAATTACTTTGTCAGTAAATCAAGGCACATTCCAGAATATATGTTGATGGTACAACCAACCAAAATCTTTAATTAAATAATGTGGAGACTGTTGCTTTAGTTAAAAAAAAAAAAAAGTACATTCAAACCCTGACAGTTCATATTTGTCATCATCCTGTAGCTAAAATTGCAGCAAAATAGTGTGGCATGTCAGAGGACTGACATCACTGATGAGGTAAGTGCTATGTAAAAGGAGTGAATGTGGTGGGACATGACGATACTCCCGTGATGTATTCCGTTGGGCTGACATACCCGTTACAGGGAGGACAGCAGGGGCATGGCCATTCCCACAGGTGCAGAAATCATGTCTGAGGATAGGTTTCTAAGACAGTTCTCGACCATACGATACTGTGGAAATCCTCTAATGAAGAACTAAATATAAGGACCCAACAGTCTTGTGGGACCTGCGATGAGAATCTACAGTCCAGGTGTCCTGTTCTTGTTTTTCATGACTTCTAGACTCAGATTTTCAAAAACTTCCACACTTTGTCCTGTCTTTCAGGGTTACCTTTCAAAGAAGAGTTTCCAAGTGCAGAACAACTTTACCTAAAAGCACGCTCTCAACTGTGTTAGCTGCTCAGTGCAGTGTCAGGGTTGGTTTTTTTTTTCTCCTGAGGACTGATGCGCTAACACCCGATGTGCACCAACAGGCACTGAATCTCAGGCCCCTTGGAGGATCCTAAGGGAACAGGGAAGAAAGGGACAGTTATCTAGAGCTTTTATGCTTCTACAAACCTTTTCCAAACAGAAAGAAGAGGAAGTGAAGGTGTAGATCTGCAAGGATGCGTCCTGGTCTTTTACTGTAATGGCCAGTATAAATCAGTTTCAATGTAGTAGTTAAAGTAATGACAGCCTTCTCAGTTCTTGGAGGCAGACCAGTATTGCTTTGAGCTCTCCAAGTCCTCCATTCTGCATCTTTTTTCACTGAAAAAAAAAAATTGCTCCTGCTATATAACCATCTTCTTTCTCTGTCATATTTTTTTTTCTTTAAAGTTGAAAAAAGCAAAACTGCCACTCTGTCAAACCTGTCCCCTTTGGATGTCACAGGCTTGGGACTGCAGCACAGGGTGAGTGTAGCATCCAGCTTAGGTGGGAGAAAGGGATGTGGATGAATTGCAGTTCAAATAGGAAGAGCAGATATTGTGAGAAAACCTGGTTTTAAATACAAGTAAATCTGATGAATTCCTTGTTCCTAAGTCCTTTCTCACCTGAGCAAACAATCTCTGTTTTTCCTAAGCTCTTGAACTTCCATACTGGTAGCTGTGACTTCTCCACAGGGGCAGGAGAACCCTTTCTCTTTTCATTCCCTAGATGAATGTGTGGAGGGTGGATGCAGCCGCTGACTCTTTTTCTGGCTTTCAGAAGGGTCTGCTCTGTGTGGAAACCACGAGCTTCCAGACCTCTCCTGCTTGTCTTCATCTGGTTCTCTTTGTGTTGTGTTAATGTTTTTTGAGAAAAGGGGAAGCCAGGAACTGAATAGAGCAAAACTAGAAACGAGGAGGAGGTGGCATAGAAAGGTAAAAGGATGTATATGGTTGAGAGGCTCAGGAATGCAGTAGCAGGGTAAGTTAGGAGCAGGAGAGGGTGTGATAGGGCTGGCTGAGCAAACACAGGAAGCCAACAGTGTACCAAAATTTAAGAAAGAAGTAACTTGAGATTATAAAAGGAACTAGGATAGGTGAATGCAAGCCAAAGGAAGTGGGCAGACAGAGTCGATTAAAGATAGGCAAAACTTGTTTCTGCACAAAATGATGAATGTTAGACTCAAAATCTTGTTATCACCGAAAGGGAACACACCATATATAATGCAAACAGCAACTTACTGTTAGCCAAGTAAATATTTTAATTGTCTAAAAGTCCAAATTATCAAATTTATAAAAACATCATTTAAAATGTATACAAAATAAACTTTCAAGCAGCTGCCCCTTCACTGTGCCGCTGTGTGCATTCTTGCAGTGTCGGTCTGAGTCCCGGGGCTGACAGCATCGGTCTTCCTGAAGAAGAAAAGGGGGACAGCTAGAATGATTTTTCAGCAGCCTGCGGCCTGTGCTGGGGGGAGGTTCATGGTGGGGGTCCCTCTCTCCTCGGCCTTGGGTCTCTCTGGGGATATTTTTATGTAATGTCTTACCACAGCCTGCCTCCTCCTCCTCCCTGCTTCCCAGGCAAAGTCTGGGAGCCGCAGGCTGCCCTCCCCCAGCCCCGTGACCCCGCAGGGGCTGTTTGTCCGGCAGTGACTACGTAGGGGTGCCAGCCCCCTGCCCCGGGCGCTCCCAGAGCGAAGCCAGCACAGGGAGGCCACAGGCACGTGGCCACCAGGCAATTGCTGCCACGGCTAAAACCAGCTCCGGCCAAGGCAGGGCCAGAGCCGTCCTGAGACCCCGCGCTGCCGGCTCGCCACCAAGCCTCATATTTACAGAGCTATGGGAAAAAGGCTGAAGGAAAAGACAAAGATGCTGGAGATATAATCAAACTGGAAGAAAACGCTCAGAAGTGAACCTACACGTCGTTATGCAAGGAGATGGTGTCTGACACTCCCCACCCTGAGAAATGAATACCGGAGTTGGTTAAGCGTATGGAGTACTTGTGGATGAAGAAGTCAGAGCTGGGGAGGAGGTAGGACTGAGATCAACAGCTTGTCACTGTAAAACAGAGGAGGTCAGGCTTGGAGGAAAGGCAGAAGAGCCTTCTGGAAAGGAACAAATGTTCTTCCAGAGAGGGAGGTGGAGTCCACGATTGATCCTGCACGTTCCCATTCCTTGCTGTCAGGCAAGTGTCCCTTGGGAAAGTATGTCCAGTCTTGATATAGGCAGAGCATACCAGCCTTTAAATTTGTCAACTACTCTATTAATTCAGAAGAGTGCAGAGCCTATTGAGAGAGCCGCATCAGGCTGTTGATCTGCATGGATCGCAGCACGATGCCGTATTTATGGAGTCAGTTGTACAATAGGTAGCATCTGTGTGAAAGGTTACCCAAGGTAACAGTATTTTATACTTTTTAAGTCACAATCCTTAATAGCATGGTAAGGTGATATTTTTCTACAAACATCTGTGTCATTCTGTAAACAGGACGGATCAGCTCTAAGAATGGTTTAAAATTATTACACAGTTTAAGGTATTAATAAGTGGAATATAAAAATAAGTAAATGAGTTGTATTATGCTAGATATTCTCAAAAATGTGTTCTTAATCATCTTTCATATATATGTCTGTGAAAGCATACGTACCTCTCCACTCCTTCACACTTGCAGTTGTGTCACGTCAAGGGGCCTGTAAGTTACAATATAATGAAAAGTGGTATTTCACCTGTGCTTTTGTTGTATTTTGGATATACTTTAGAGAAGACAGTTGAATTTGGTATTCAGTCTGTGACAGCGGCCTCCTGCTGCTTTCTTTCTAGGAGCTGAAGAATTTATCAGCAAAAATAATAGATGAGGATGAAACCAAAACATGTATTCATAATGAGAGAAACAAGTTTTGTGTTGAGGCTATAGTGCAGGGATTTTGGTTCCACTGTATTAAAAGTAATAATAATTTTGTTTGACATTGCTACAGTAAAGCAAGTATTTAACTTAGATGCATTTTGATTATCTTGCAGAAAAGATTCATTTGTCAGCCCTGTCGTCAGTTTAACTTATCAGTAAACTGAGCTCAAAAAATGTGACTCGGTACCCACACATATTTTAGTTTCTGTGTGAAAATACCAAGTAATCTAAGTGTCACTGATGGAGAGGCTTCATTAATTTTGTTGGTTTTGCTTTTTTTTTTTTTTTAGAAAAAGGTCACTGCTGTGCCTTTTGGGAAGAAATCCTAGTGCATATATGGCCTTCTTTTGATGGTTTGATTAATCTCAAGGATGCTTGTGGCAAAGTTAAATGATGCAGGGACAACTGCTCAAACTCAATACTTAACTCTGTAAAGAGGACATGTACCTTGCACATACTGGCTCTTCCCCCGTCTAGGTCTTCTGGCTCTGGGCAATAGAAAGAACAGCCAGGCTAATTCAGCTCTGAAACTGCAGAAGAAATGTCCCCATTGAGCTGTAACTGAAATGCTGAGATGGGGGGAAGGGACCGAGAAAGGTAAAGGGGAGGGAGGAAGTTTAAACTGTAACTCGAAATGTGTTGTGGCAATGTTTGGAGGCATTCCTTTTTGCTGACCTGCTGCCCAAGCACTTGAATTGTTTACATTTGAGGGGGCCGAGGGGCCACCTTCCCTAGGTGACTGCTGGGCCTTTGTTTGGAGCCAGCTGAGCCTGTTCGTTTCTTCCCTGCCCATGGAAACACCGGTGTCAGTGAGATGGGGCTTCTCTCTGCTACGTTCTGTTGTGCTTGCGGTTGTGTTGCAGTGGTAGCGGAGAAGCCACAGACCGTCCTGTGAGGGCGATACTAGAAGCGGTCCATAAAATCAGGTCAGGCAGATGTCTCCAGGGCTCTGCACCTGTGGCTCTGACTGGTTTTACATATCCAGAGTAGGTTAAGAGATGTAATGGGCTCAAATAATGTGTTGAAGTGGAAATGCATGAAGTACAATTAGTTGCCCCACACTTTCTCTGATTTCACCCTTCTTCCTTTGTCAAGGCATGGTCCTAAGAACTTCTGCATTCCTACTGTCACTGTGGGAAATAAAAGTTTTGATGCCTGTGTCAAGTACCGGGATTTGATGTACGGTGTTATTTTAAGTTGTGAACTAACAGAAGGAAGAGAGGAATATATTCTGTTATCTTGTATGGGGCAACTTAAAATTGGCAACTCACAAAGAATGAGAAAATCCATATTTGTCAAATTGTTCACTTGTCAAATGCCAGTGTCAGGATACAGGTTATAATCTAAACTAAGTGTTGGATACTGTACAGCACTGGGTGTTCTCAGTCAACGCGCAGGACCATGCTGCCTCTAGATGACTCTTTATCTGACAAAACTGTTTCTCTACTAAGAATTCAAAGTACTCTGAATATTTTAATCAAATGGAACAGGACTTTGGAGGCTCTCTTCACCTCTGTATAGTATGTTACAGTATATCACTTGTTTCCTTGTCAAAATTAATGTTATTTTCTCATTAATGTTAAATTTCGCTTAGAATGGAGGAAATCTTAGGCAGTTTTCTTGTGTATGTGAGTTGGCTTTTGATGTCATTCAGATGGTGATGCTGTAATTCACTGGTTATGTTCAATTGCTGTTTAACTGACCCATACTAAAATTGGATCCCCGGAAGACTTCCTTTGTGATCAGGCTAATCAGCGCATTGGCAGTCTGTCCCTGTCGTGCGGGATCATCCCACACCACAAACAGTTGCGGGGAGCCGAGGTTCTTTTTTGCTCCACGTCAAGCTGAAGGAGTATAAATTCTGCTTTTGAAATGACTGTTTGAGAGGTTTTACTTTGCTGCTCTGCCAGCATCCCTTACAAAGGCTACAGTGTTTGAGTACAAAATAGTATTTCTTACCACTTAACAGGATGCTCTTGGATTCTCTTCCCAGCTCAGCAGGGCTCTAACACGGTGCCAGACCTTTATTTTGTGGGTATCCGGTCTGTACTCCCAGTTCCAGCATTCCTGTCAGCTCCAGCGAGGGACGGCTGGTCCTCAGGGGTGGGGAACCAGGGACAGAGCGTGCCAACAAGCCCGGCAGAGCAGGGGACTCGCCAGCTGGGGCCCCATCCCGCAGGGAAGGTCTGGAGAGAGGAACGAGGTTCAGAGAAGAGTAGAGATCACGCGACGTTCAGTGAAGAGGTCAGACAAGGTTGTGGTGATGGGGCAGGTTTGAGGCGAAGCTGGGAACACAAGTCAGCGAGTCGTGGTCAAAGTGTGCCCAGAGTCAGACAGAGTCCAGTGATCAGCAAGATCTCAGTGATGAGGAGGCAGCTCCCAGGTCAAACTGGAAAGTTGGGCTGGGGCTGGGTCAGTGGGGTACGTGGCCAGGCACAGGGACGTGCAGGGCAGCTGCAGCATAGCTCAGATGAGGGTCAAGCGTGACAGCCTCAACTCAACGGCCATTCCTGCGCTAGGGGTAGGGCAGCCACTGAGTCTTCTTCCAGCTTTCTCTTGAAGAACTCCAAGGCTGGCCAGGGCGTCTCAGAGCTGGCCTTTGCCACACAAAGCTGGACTAGACTGCCTTGCAGTCCCGACAGTCACTGGGATGTCTGACCTCTGTGTCCTATTTAATGATTATTAGAAAATACGCTCTTTTTTACTAACGTTTGACCAAGTAAGACCCTCCAAAGACAATCTGCTGGGATATCTTCTGTAGCACATGAATTGGGCAAGAACTATTAAAAAAAAATGAAAACAACGACATAGGACAAGTATGTTCCTGCTTGTCTGTACTCTTTATGCACAGATCTATGACATTTAATGTCTTCTCTATACGACCTCAGAGGCAGACCATACATGTCAATTAGTGACGACGCAGACAGGGTGAACGCAACAGAGTGAACAAAGTAAAACTCTGGTTTAGACACTGCCGTTTTCTTTCAAGTACCTGTAGGCAGAGTACCTTAGTCCTGCCACAGAGCAAGTCTAAAGGAAGTATTTTTAAGGTCTTTGGGCCCCTGGATGTGCTTTTATCAGCAAAGGGATCTCTTTTCTTCTCACAAAAGACCACTGTCCGTAGACCAGCCCTCGCTCTTCTGCCTTGGGGAAGGCAGTAGGTGGGGAATGGTAGAAGGCAAGCCAGGATGTCTCTGTGGGGTGCCTCTGTTAATCACTTTACTGACTCATGGAGGCTGAATCAGCCCATGAAAGCTCAGGTTAGGACAGGGACTCCTCCCCTCTCCTTATTTACACTTCACATACCTCCAACAAAAAAGTTTCTGTAAACCATTAACAAGACCTCAAATACTGAATTTACGGGATCTGGCACAGACACCGACCTTAGGATTAGCAAAAGTGACATCATCCATTCATGTGGTCTGAAACAAAATACCAAAGGGGTAAATGAATTCTCCCTACATCTTTATTGTTTTAGGACTAGCACTCCAAGTCCAACACCATAGTAGTAAATTTTGTGGAGCAGCGAAAACTCTGGGGGAACATTTTTCAAGGAAGTGTGCTGTGGGCATTTAGAGCAGAGCAAGTTGAGTGCGATGCCTTGCACTGCTGTGGGTGATCTGCACCTCCCATGCCATTCCTTCTGCACGGTGGCCCTGGGAAGGGCTTCCCGTTTCTATGGCTGGGAAGCACGGGGTAGTTTTTCCCTGCTGGAGTGGGCACATCTGCCCTGATGGGCTTACGCTCTCAGCTCTTCTGCCTGAAGATTTCTGGGGTCCTGGGCATGCTTCAGTGGGCAGACTTTCAGAGGTGGAACGTTATCTTGTCTGGCACTTGCTGATAAGTGTGGCTTGCCTCCAGGACGTAACAGAATAGATATTTAGTGTTGTGGTTTTGTGGACCTCATTACGCGAATCAAGGCAGTGTTTTATGTAAGGCCCGTGCAAAGCTTTCTGTACATAATGGGGACGTTCGGCGGGGAGTCTGCAGGGAACTGCTGGGGTATTTTTCCGCTTCAAAGTTTCTTTGGCGTTCACCCCAACTAAAGGCACCAGCTGCTATTAAGGCTTGGTTTTTTTCTTATTTTCTCTGCTTTTGTTTCTTTGCAATTAAATAATTACCTTAATGAGAGATTTCCAGTTATTCTGATAATGTCTTGGGACAATGTTGAACTTCTGTGATCAACAGGAACTCCGGCAGGTGTTGGGATCTATTTACTGTAGCAGCAGCCCGTCGGTCATGCAGAAAGGTAATGAGAAAGAGCCAAAAGCAGCATAGAGCTATGACCCAGCACAAAGCAGTTCAGTAAAAACACAAAGTCCTTTAAATCAAAACTGTCTGTCTGTTCAGTGAAGACCTACAATGGGTGTCTCAGTCAGTTTTGTTTCATCATTTTTATTTATTTATTTTTCTGACTAGGAAAGGAGTGAGTAGGAGAAACTGGAGGTTATTTCATAGTAAAGAAAACAATTTCAAGATATTTATATAGTACAATGTACTTTGATACTTAGGTTAATACACACTCGTCAGGAATAAAAGTGGGACTTTTTTTTTTTCCAGAGGCAAAACAGGGCATGAAGAAAACCGATTTGTAGCTGTAAAATTGTTGTCTGGGTACTTGTTCGGAGCGGTACGTGGTTTGCATGTCAAGTTAAAACATTTTTGCTGCATGTGTGTTTTTTTTAACTGTTCCACTTAAGTGCACTTGGAAAGTTTTATTTTGAAATGGTGAGTGCATTCAAGCAATGCTGCCAAATTCCAGGATTATTACAGTTAATATGGAACATTTTGTTGACTTTAATTTGTGAAAATGGTATTTTAGCAGTTTAAGAGTTGTTAAGGGATATGCACCCTCAATTATTTTTGAAAAAATTCTACAAAATCTGAAAGTGTTAGGACACCCAGATGATTCATAGAAATATTAATTTATTGTCAAGGATAATGGACCTGAAATGCATGCACAGGATAAAGTCTTTCTGAAAATGAGATGGTGTCTCCCCAGTACTCTAACTTCTGTTTTTTAAGAACCCACCACCCCATCTTTGCGTTTGCACCTTTCTAGAGGAAAAGGCATTAAGCCAAAAAACTATGTGGTAGCTGGTTTGAAAACCGTCCATCCGAGCAGAACCTTTGTTTTACTGAAGTTCTCTTGCCATTAGAAGATGTACATTGTAGGAGGCTGTGACAAGATCTCCAGTGAGATGAGTGAGCCTAGTCTTCGTCCTTAAAATGAGCTCCCCAAAGAAGACCAAAAAGGCTTTTAAAAGCAGAAGGGAAAAGGGGAAAAAAGTTTTTTTAAAAAAAGCTAGAATACTTATCTTTTAAATACAGAAAATTCCAAGTGACTAGGAAAAACAGCATAGAAATGAAAGTGGTTCCCACTGTGTCGTTGTGGTACAGTGAATCCGTCCTTCTGGGCTTGCTTTATGGCAGCTCAGTGACCTTGAGTTGTAGGGAACTGTGAACATCTCCCCCCACCTCCGTGGCTTGCTTCATTTCCCCTCCTTCCACCCCTGAAGCCCGGCTGCTCCGGGGTCCCTCTGGCCTCCCACTCTTCCCACAGCACCTCGCGTCCCGCCGTGGCCACCTGCCCCACCAGGCAGTCCGTGACGACACTTTTCCCCAACAGCCGCTGAATTACTTGGTGTGCGGCTGCTTGTTGCTTTCCAGCAATTGCGAAATCACAGTTCAGTCTGAGGCAAAACAAAGCTGCCCTTGACTTCGGGAATAACAGGCTGCGGCCTTAATTATTCTTGAATTTAAAGGCCTACTGTTAGCGCCAGACAATCAAAGAGAAGAACACTTTAATACTACTCATGATACGGATTTGCTGGTAACTGGCACTTCATGAAGCTGCTGTTTCTTCATCTGAGCAAGCTACCCTAGTTTTTGTGTAGTTTCACACTGCTTCTCCGGAGACAATAAGCGGGGGAGGAAAATTCCTAATTCCGAGCGCAGGGTTAGGGCAGGTTTTTTTTCTCTGTGGCTCAAAGCAACTTTGACAGCTTTTCTTGGTGGCTGCCCTCTCTATGGTGCTTCACCACATCTGCTGATGAGGGTCCGTGCGATATGGAAACTCGGTAGTGCAGGGAAACGAGAAAAGGTGCCCGCTGCGAAATGGTTGCTCCAGTGACTTTTCAGAGCCTCTCACCAGCCCAGGCAGGAGCGGGCCGAATGGCTGTCGGGACTGCGGCTTGATGGTATTTTCCCTAAACAGCTGGCACTGACATTACGTTTTGAATCTTTTGTACTTCTTCACAAGTTAAGTAAGATCAATTTGTCAAATATCTGTCCAGTAAATAATCGGTAGAAATACTTCAAGTTGCGTGTCTCTTTAGCTTGGCCGGGTTTTTTTCCGCCCTGTTACTTTACAGTTTGTCTGTGAGCAAAGTGGCTGCATCCCCATTTTGTCTGCAGATTTTCAAATTGTTAGTTTGACAGTGTTGTTTTAACTTCCGAAATTCTTAAATAGGTAGAGAAAATTATTATCGATTGCTAACAAATTTCATATTCAAATAGACTTTTCAAAAAATAAAATACAGGCCCTTTAATCCTAAGTTTTTTCCACTATCCTGCTCCTTGCCAATACCCTCCACTCCCCCATTGTTTAGAAAACAGAACTTTCTTTAAGTGCCTAAAAGGTTGTTTTTAATTCTGACACATAATGTTATTTACATGTTATTGCATATCAAAAGAAATTAAGCATTGGTAAACTGCTGAAGCGAAAAGTGAATATTAAACACAGAATTCATTTTAAGCATCTGTTTATAAAACTGCACGGCACACATGGACTCCCTGCATGTTTTCTTTGCTTCTGTTTGCACTTACAGACTGCGTGTCTAGATCCTGATAGTAACTGAACCATTTGATCAGTTTCTTAAATGTTCTGAACAAGAAATTATTTAGCTATTCAGACTAATAAATGATTCAGTGCCCTGTTTTGGGTTGATGTTTAAAGAAAACACTTCTCATTTATTTTTCCTAACTCTGAGCAAAATATTTTATGATTCCTATCAGTGGCGTTTAAACTATAAAATTTCAAGGGCTACACACGTTGCCATTATGCTTGACAACACTAGGAGACAAAGCAAAAAATAGAATTGCGTGAACTTAATTTTCCATAAAAAGACGGTTCAGCTGAACTCTATAAGTACAGAAGAATGGGCAAAGGAAGGGGAACAAAAGCAAGTGGAAAACGGTAAGAAAACTGTGTCTAAAAATGTATCTTTCAATTTCCCATAAATGTTTTTCTTTTCTTTTGCTCAAGTAAGGCACTACATGTGTAAAATCTTGAGCAAAAGAGCAGACTATAAAAACAGAGTAAAAATCAATGCCTTTTTTTTACATTTAGTTTACAATGCCTTGCTGGAGGTAAGGTTGAAAAACAAGGTAAAAGGGAAAGGGTTTCTTGAGTTGAAGAGAAATCTCATATAGCTACGTAGTTGAAACATGTCTAAAAATGATGTTGAAAGGTTTTTTCTTTCCTTTTTTTTCTTTTTAACAGCTATTTGATTTGTTAATTAACACTTAAATATAAATTTTATGCTATATCTAGGTCTTTTAAACTGGCCAAATACAAACTAAGATGCCGGTCTGCTCCCTGAAGAAAACAATTGTATTTTAAAAATTTCAGCTCAGGTTTTGTCAAGTGGTTTGTGAAACTAGACCAG
Organism: Chroicocephalus ridibundus; assembly: GCF_963924245.1. NCBI lineage: Eukaryota > Metazoa > Chordata > Aves > Charadriiformes > Laridae > Chroicocephalus > Chroicocephalus ridibundus. The sequence goes on from NC_086285.1 coordinate 90,564,994, forward strand.
GAAAAAATGGGATACAAAATATGCAGAAGAAAATAACCTTTCCCCCACTGTACACATCAGTTTTGAAGCCCTTGGGCTTTGAACTTAATAGCTTGGATTTCTAGGCCACTTTTACCCAGTTTTCTCTCCTTGTCCTCCTTTATTAACAAAGCAGGTCTTGTCTTTTTCAAAAACGGCCAGGTTGTCTTCTAAGGTGACAGCATCCTCTGGAAGAGATTAAAGTGCATTGACAAATAGTTCTTGGTTTGAATGTTTGCACTTCAGTGACCAAATTTGGAAAGGTGCAACAAACTTACTTGATGCTGCTCTTATTTGAACGAATTGTTATCCATGGTAATGGATACTCTTAAATACTCATTGTTAACCCTGTATTAGGTTGCATACTCGCTTAACGTTCAAGAATATTAAAGTCCAGTATGGGAATTAAAGCAAAAGTGAAGGCATAGTGCGGTGCAAAGGAGAGAAAAAATGTTTCACCAAGTATTTGAATGATAGGCTTGAAGCATTTAAGTTTTGGAACACTTTGTACTTTCACTTTCTTTGCATACCCTCTTTAACTTGATGAATAAAAATAATTCTGCATTTATTTGGGAAACTCTAGACATGTGATAATGCTGTTCCTTACAAAATGCGCATTTTAGTTGTCTTGGGGCTTCAGTGACTTGAGCCTGTATTTAGCATTATTGGTGTTTTCATCAAGAGGATGTCATACATGATGAAAAAAAGATCATAGAAGTTGCTTAGCTTTTTAAAGAATTCTCATTTTTGAAATATTTCTAATTTTATTATTTTTTTAATTTATTGTCCCTTTAGGTCTGTGTAAATACCCATCTGTTTAATTTTGTCGGTAGTAGCTGTCGTCAGTTTGGACATCTAGTCTTTCTCATCATCGAGTTGAGACTAGATGATCTCTAAAGGTCCCTTCCAACCCAAACCATTCTATGATTCTATGGCAGTAGGAAAATACCTTTGACTGAATACTAGCTTGGCAGATGACAAGAGATGCAATTATACATGTTGTAGTTTTTGCTTATTGCTTGTAATAATTTTTCTGATTTGGGGAGGGGGGAAGGAGTTTATTAAAATGTCTAGTTCAAAAGGACAAATGTTGGGATAGTAGTGTATATCTGTATTTCATGTTTGAACAAATGTGTACAGTATTTATTGATGACTACTCCAATTATATGTTGGGGGTCTGCAGGAGAAAAGCTGAGTGGCCACAGTGTAAGAACAGAAAAAATATAAATTTATGCTTCATATAACTGTCTGTTTTTTTCAGCATGACAGTGATATGATAAAATGAGTTTGAGTAACTTCCAAAGTCACACAACGGGAGGTGCTTCTACGAAGAAGAAAGAAAAATAGAAATAAGTATGGAGAATGCCTTTAGTTTTGACAAACTTTTCGTTCTGTAAAGATTAACTGCTCTTCATTTTACTTTTACAACCAGTGATTGACAACAAACATTTCAGAACTGTAGATGCAACAAAAGGACTTGAATTTAATCCTTTCTGTAATTCAGGAGAGGAGCAGTAAGGCCTCGATTCAAGATAAGAGCTAATAGCATTTGTTTCAAGTTAAGCACATCTTCGAGTACCGTTTCTGCACTGGAATTTTCCTGGTTTAACCCTGCAGTTACAATCAAACAAACGCCGAAACTCTTTCAATCAGCACTCTTGAGGCTACAGCTGCCGAGTCAGAATTGTGGTCTTGAGCCCACATGCCTCAAGGGGAATAGCCAATTTATTTGCCAGTAGTGACTTCCAGAACTGTCATGGATTTAAGAATGAGGATTTTTAAATCCATTTTTTGAGATAATGAACTAATTCAAGAACACTTCCTGACTGTGGGCTCTCAAGAGAGGGGAAGTGTAAAGTGTGAGTGTGGACTGTAATGGGAGCGATGGGTTTATATTGAGGAGAAAAAGGAAAACCTTACATTTCTCATAAATTAGCTATAGTAAGTTTCATGCATGACTGTTTGATTTCAGTTTTCATTATTCTCTGTACACAGAGGTTCCACTACTATGAGCAATATTTAGTTTTTGTGATGTTATTTACTGTGTAATCCCATTTTGTGGTTTTGCTGGCTCGTAAATGTCATAAATGGTGGACATTACAAAACTCAGTCATGTTTCAACAGGCACCCTGTCTGTCAAGGTGACAAATTAGCCACTGAAAATTGCATGGAAGTCCGTGGATTTCACTGAAGTTATAGCTGTGTGTGACAGCACTGAATTTGGGACACTGTTCCAAAACACTGAAATACTGACATTAAATGTGTTGATGGCCATTGAGTCCATAGCCTTCAAGTAAATTCATCGGACAGGGAGTTATCTTGACCTCCTTAGGAGCCCTATCCTGAATCAGTTAATCAAAATTTCATCACTGGTGTGTGTGTGCTCAGCATGAGGCCCCAGACTGGCAGGATATTTATTGAAAAACACATGTTGCAGCGTAACAAACATGTTCCTTTTGAGGATCTGAAGGACACCCCACCAGTAACGTACAAAACTGGTTATCCAGTGTAGACCCTTAAGCTATCTCAAATTTTTAAACGCTGTAAAGAGCACACAAGGAAAGTGGTGGAAGCCGTTTATTATCCTGTTCATTAATTTTTCCTTTTCATTGTTTTGTGAGTATCTCAGTAAAAGTTTTACTCTTCTTCTAGAGGACCTAAATGAGTGACACCTAAGTGAACAGTAGATATCTACTTTATCTCAATTGAAATTCTGAAATATTGAACTATTGTATCAGGCAATAGAGGAAGATGCTGTGACAACAAAAATGATTAAGTAGTTTCAAGGAATTTTAACTTCTTGGAAACTTAAGTTGATGTTTGTGACTCCTGTTTGTCTAAGAGAGAGAGAGAGAGAGTTGTCTTCCATACATCTGCTATTGGCTGTGCTGAACTGAAACAGTCTCAATCAAGACAACTGTTGAGAAATACTTGGGAAGCTTAATTTCTACCAGCTTTTTCATGGTTCCAGAATGTGTATAATTCCTTTCTCCATAAGTGATTTTCTTATTTCTAACTGCTTGTGTTTACCGAAAATTGTTCCTTGTTTTCCAGTAAAATTCTAGTTTGTACGCAGATGCTGTGCTGCAGGGCACGCAATTAAATATCAGAATATACACTAGTTGATTTATTCCTTCTATTAAAGTCAGAATTTTATGTCACTCTAAAAATTTGATTTAGTAGCAGTTCCTACTTTCCCAAATGTCAAATTTTATCCTGTTCTATCAGTGTATTTAGTTAGTGTTTATGTACAATCCTTGCATTTGCAGAAAGATGTCCTTACTGCAGTCTTAAGGTTGGCTATCTAAAATCAGCCTAAAAAATAAAAACAGTCAAAAAACAGTACTAATGCCTTGTTTCATCCCCTGCAGACTTACTAATGCTCCATTATGGAGGTCAAAGGGAGGAAATTGAATTAATTCAAAAAAGCTCCTTGAAAGTAAGGGCCAATGCTATTTAACTATTAGTTAACTAAGTGGTGGAGGTAGGGGCTTCAGCAGTGCTGTTCTGGTTGCCTCAGAAAGAAGGCAACCTTCCTCACCACCCTGAAGGGGCCTTGGGACACCAGAGCTATATGTCATTTTGTTGTCTTTCAAGTCAGGTAATCGGACATGAATGACTACATCTATATTTTACTAAAAGCACAAGTCATTGACAGCAAACACGAAGACTTCTTTGATTGCATTTTTGAAATAGTTCAAACGTTGCCCTGAAATATTTTCACCAAAGTAAGGAGGTAGTATTGCCGCAGTGACTCAGATTAAGTTTACACGGTCTCTAGTGTATTGTGAATAGTTTACCTTGCAGATAAAAATTTCTGATACATACAGTAACATGTACTATTCTGTGGACATTGCCTGTCGTCTTTATTTAACATCAGTCTGGAGGGATGCAAAAGCTAGCAATAGAAAAATTCTTCAACTTCAATAAATTAAAAAAAATTGAGCGCATTGGTGATAAAAAGCAACCAAGAATAGATCAATTAGCAAGACAAATGTCTAAAGGGTGGGAGCGGTCAGTATAGGATTGGAGAAAATGCTGAAAGCATCTGGTTTTGCTTCAGTGGTTTCACAAGTTGGAATGAACTTTGCAGTTTAACTTCGGCTTTGCGATTCCAAGTGTGTAGTTCAGTGTGGGCCTGGGTGAGTACCTGGCTTTTTTCCTTCTTTCTTTCTTTTCTTTGCAAGGTGAGGGGGATGTCTGCGAATGAAACGTTTTTCATTACAGCAATAAGATGTCTGTCTAATCATTGCTGGCAAGATGTAGAAGGATAGAAACTTAGTTTGTGATTTCATTTTGTGTGTATCTGGGAGCACCGGGCCAGAGAAATGCTTTTCTCAGTTATCCTAAAAAGCACGAGCGTATTCTGTACTTCACACAGGCATACTCATGTGCTGCGTCCACAGGTTGCGTCCACGCTTGCCATTGTGTCTTGTGCCTAAATGAAATGGAAATGTAGAGCGAACATCAAAAATACGAGGAAGCACAAAGAGAAGATGGTGTAAAATAGAAAAAAGACTTGTAAAAATATGGGGAAAAAAATTATGGCTAAAATGTGAACAAGAACTAAAACTAGATATCCAAAGTACATTAGGTGAATGAAGAAAAATGTAAAAAAAGAATAAATTAATCTCCCAATTAAGATTTTCAAAGAAGTCTTGATAAGGTTATCAATTCCTGTTGGCCTTAAAGAAGAGTTACAGGCCTAATTACTTTAAGCCTCTTTTGAAGCTAGGGAATTTGATGTATCATCTTAGATGCAAACGATTCTCTCATGAGAAGACAATTAAAATCAGTTGTACAAATATGAAGTTCTTAATGTAAAATATTAATGTCTGAGAACGCAAATAAAGTGATAATAAATGATAAATACAATTATATGGTAAGAGGAAGGGATATAAAACAAACAACAAAGATTTCACTTCTGAGGAAAAATCTAGAAATTAAGAGATAGAAGTCTAAGGAAACAACTATGTTGTTTGGTAGCAAATATATTGTTAGCTAATACTAAATATACAGCCCAACAAATACATACTTGTTTTTATCCACTGTTGATGGACACACATTAATTAGCCTAACTGGATATTACCAAGTTGCTTTTTTAAGTTACAGGTTTGTGAAATAGCACCGTCTTACTGCTTTAAGTGTTGCGTTTAATAGAGCAGGTAATATTGAGGCAGGTTTTTTACTTGCACTTTTTATATCTTTGGTATAAAACCAAAGCATTAGTGTGAGTGAGAATTACATATAACTGTCAGTATAGTGGAACATACTATAGTGTATAACGGAATTGTAAATAAGTTAATGGTGTGGAAGGAGGGCCGCACCAGATCCCTCTTCCGCTGCTGATGTTTTCCATGGAAGCTCCTCCTGGGATTTGCTGTTGCACTTTTGAAATAGCTGCTGTTCAAGCACACGGTACAAGATGTTTGAGCTGATTTAAATACTTTATTGAAGTTGCGTATTGTGTATGACAGCATGGAATTTAGATAAATGCCTTTATCCACCATACCTTAACAAATCCTTCCAAAGATGTGCTGCCTTATTAATCAATTGAGATTTGAGTGGGGATGGTTAATGTTCCATAGTCACACAATATAAGAAGTTGACATCTTTAAAGTGAGCGACTACTGTTTAATTCAGGATATATACAACTACGAGTACAGACTTAAGAAATCACATAAACTCAGTGTACATTCCTGGAAATGTCTCAGAACTAAGTGCTTAACATAAAACGCCTTGAAAGTCCCTTATGTTTACTAATTCTTCTTCATCTCAGCTTAGCTTCTCAGGAGATTTACGTCACTTTTGTAAGGTACCTTTGTAGTAAGAAAGTAGTATTCTGGTATTTCTATATGAGAAAGTAAAGGCAAATATGTAGTGCATGGGTCATTCACAGTATCTTAGATTGTCTTTTTGTGAATGGTTTTCTGTCATGGTGTCATATATTCATTTTATTATACTTTTTTTAACAAGGACATTTGGTCAAATGATATCTGTTAAAACTAAACAAAGCGGATAGCCCTATAAAAGTCTGCACAATGGCTATCATTAATTACTGGGTAATTTAGCAAACGAATGTGGACTATTGCATTGTTCCATGTGTATTTTCCTGATGAGAGCAGAACAAAGAAGAAAAGAAGGGATGGAGAAAATTCATTTCTGTGTTGTGGATATCTACTGACAACCCTTTTTCATGATCTCTGTTACTGAAAGGGTGGAGTTGGAATGCAAATAAAGCTTGTAATCTTCTGACCCAGGAGGTTGTAGGATATATTAAAATACTCCATCAAAGAATTAATATAACTTTAAATACTGCATAATTACTCACCTGTGTCAATTGGTGCCATACAAGTACCTGATCTTCATTGAAGAAATATATCCCCAAAATGTATGTAGTAAGCCTAGAGGAAGTGAATGTTTGCAGCTGTAATTTGTATTTGTCAATGTAGCATCTGCAAAGAAGTCAAGACATTGAACCGTCATTAAAAATGCAAATTAATTCTTATCTTTTCCAAACACTTGATAGTGGATGAGCTGTGATAAGACTGGCTGTGTGCTACACAGTGCATAAATCTGCAAGCTGTGTCAATGCGAGATGGTGGTTGTAGGATCATTTGGGCTGATGCAGGCGGCAATGCAATTCCCCAAACCTGGACCTCTGTTAAGCTGTACACTCTCTCTCATCAGAAATGTCTAGGTCTTGCGCTGAAATTATTTCTGGGGTGGATGTTATCCCAAGGTCAACTGATGCATAACCAGTAGAAGCATCCCACATGATCCAGGATGATGTTTAAGTAGTAAAGGGTGGAGTTGCTACTCATGAATTTCGTAAGAAAAATGGTTTATTAGAAATTGAGATGGATGCATTTTTAAAATAAAGCTGTTCCGCTGTAGGTCCACTATAGATAATTATGTATGTACCCTTTAGAGTTTTGGGAAAAACTGAAGATTTATGTAAATACAACACCTCTTAAATACATGCAAGATGTAATAGCTCCTGGCACCGTGGAGGATGATATAAACGAGGATTTATTATGAGACCTTTCCTCTGCCTAGGTTAGTGCCTAACAATGTTACAAACACAGCTTTAGTTGCATCTAGGAAGGTGTGCCAGTCTGGAGAGCTTTTTAACCCCTTCTGGTTAATGGTTATTTCAGCATTTTATTTCTCCATTTATTATGTGGTCAACTTGGTGATAAATCTGATTTGTCAAAGAGCCTTAGTTCACCTACTCCTTCTGGACTAAAAGTGTAAATGTATTATTTACTGTGATTTGAATTACATACTGGTTTAGGTCTCATCTTTCACTGAGTATCGCCTTGATGGAACACTATCTTTCAAAGACATGATAGCTTCAAACTCTTCCAAGTAGATCCTTAGCTTCTGTTTGGACAGCCTCTTGCTATGGGTTTCTTGCACCTGAAGTGACCAGCTCACTTTCCTGTTCCTCAGTGAAAAACAACTGTTCTGGTGCTACATTGACTCGCAATTTATATTTAAGGATGTGAGTTTACATTGGACTTACAGAGAGCTGAAGTCCTAGATAAACACAAGTTTTAAGCAGTAGGCTGTGATTTTGTCAAAATCAACCTGTTCATGTGATTGTAATGTTTTTTTAGTTGTCCTCTTTCCTTCTGCTAAATGAAAAGGTCACCTCCATGTGATGCTTTCTGGTGTTCCTGGGTAGTCAGAGGGCTCTCTCAAGAATACTCTGGCTAGTCCTTTTTTATACCTGAGAAATAGTTGTTTTCTGTACAGGGTGTAGCAGTAAGTTGAGACAAACCATATTGTTTTAAAATACTAATACATCTGTGTTAATTAATGTAATTAATGCTCTCCAGGATGGTAGGATAGGGAAGTGGAAACAGCCCTTTAGCAATCTTCATCAGTTGAGAAATGTTCCTTCTTGATTTCAGAGTATTTGATCATCTGGATATGCTCGTGGCACAGACTCTCATGGACACCATATTTGTTAAAAACCAGCCAGCTTGGAGATCAGTCAGTCCACAGGCTCAAATCGGTCCAGGGTCTCAGTTGTGTTTGCCCAAACCTGGCAGTTTCTGGTGCATGGAGGGAAATGACGACAAAAGTCCTGGGTTAGCACACAGGCAGAGCCCTGATACCCAGCCACACCGCAGTTATAATTTCCTCTTTGTTTCACGGTTATAGTTTAAGCCCTGTAGATCTGGACACGTATATTTTCCTGAAAGTGCACATCCTACACTAGCACTGTAGGGAAGTAGGATAAGACAGCTCTAGGGCAAACCCACTGAAAATACATAGATATGTTAAAATCATTGCTGCATCCATGACCAACACTTCTCTCTGTCCTGAAGGATGGAGGCACAAGTCGCAGTAAAATGGGCCCCATTCATGTTCCCAAAAATGTTTGCAGTTCCCTCCTTAGAGGTTTTCTTCTTTGAATTCCAGTTAACAGTCTTGCCTGAGACAAGCTCAGATCTTTTTTGAAATGAGGCCCTAGGAGAAAATATGCCATGGGGCCACTATCAAAAAAGACCGATACTTAGCTGCTAGAAAGGCTGCTTTTACCCTTATTGCAGCTGTGGATAACATAAGCTCTTAAACTTAAAGCTCCTCTTTAAAGGTGGTGAGCCTGTGGAAACTTGTCTGGGAAAGGTTCCTAACTGTGGAACGTGCCTCCCAGATGTCCTGAGAAAGCGAATTGACCTCAAATAGTACATTACAATGGGTTAACACTGGAAGTGAAAGAAATTTTTATCTTTTTCTAACAGACTCTTTCATCTTGGAATTTCTAGGAGCACATCTTGTTTTTCATTTTCATTATAGCCAGGGAACTCGCTTGTAAGAAGTGCCAGAGAAGGGGATAGGGATAAATAGTACTAAATGTACCACTATCTATTAGCCTTATAATGGTGATGTGGAAAAAATGACCAATTTTTGACAGATTTTCCTTTTCTGTAGATGTCTCCACAGCAACTGATTACTTTTTAAGGGGACTCTCGTGTTTACCAGGCAGTTAGGAAGAACTGATACTGCTTGGCTTCATTTGAGTCATGACACTGGAGGATGCAGAGGCTGCAGAGCCTGCATGTGGACGTAGGGTTTACAGAATAGCCCAGAGCTGTGTTGAATCCTGGAAGCCATGCTGGATTTCTAAAATAGGAAATTTTGTGAATTTAAGGGGAGAAATGGTCTGCGCTAAGGAAGTTTTCATGAGGATAGCATTCTCAGTCTTCTCTCATCCGTGTTAATTGTTTCAGTAGCTAAGCCATTACTATTGGCCACTTCATGGATGATAAAAGTACTGCTATCTTTAAACCTTTAAACTCAAAACTGATGACATCTTTATTTAGGAAGAGCAATATTCCCTCCGGTCTTAACGTAGGACAAAACCATCATTAACTGAAGTTTATACATTGTGCAAGGAAGTCTTAGTTCAAGTACAAGATGAGAAATCCATGAATGTGTATTAGCAAAGAGCAGTGAGGTAGTACCTGTTGTGAATAAAACGGCAGTAAAAGATACACTCCATTTTATTCTCCCAGTCAACAGTTCTACCCCCCATCTATATTTTGATGTTATATAAATAAATGTGATCATGTAGTTTCTGAAAACGTCCCTTGAATTAGGGGCTTTCCACATTTTTTTTTTTTTCTTAAAGTAGGAAATATCGGTATGATTCCTAGGAAAATCCCCAACAGTAACACATTAGAGAAAAATGAGGTTCAGTGAACGTGTGAAGCAATACTATCAAGTGTTCCCATATTGCAGCCTGGGAAGCCTTTAGGGATGGTACTGAGAGAAAAATGACAGCATTAGATTACAGGTGAATGTTGCATTACTCTTTGGCACATAGTCCCACCCATAAAATGGGTCTCCGTGAGTGAAGCTTTCAGAAACCTTTTCTGAAGAGCTTTGGGGCACATTTCAGTATTGCCTCCTTTGGTTTTAAGGGAAGGAGAACCCATTACCAGAAATGCATTGTTGGAGGATTATATATTTCTACCTGTTCACGTTTCTGGACTGGAGATGTTGGAATGTTTTCCTTTCTAGCGTCTTAGTGACAAGAATGATGTCTTTAGAGGATCATTGTTATTTAGGCTCTATATATCAAACATGGTATGGGTGGTGAGAAACTGGGCAAATTCTGTTGTCTGGCGTATTTTGTAAAGAAAGTGACAGACCAATAAATAGGACACTGATAATTCCATATTATGACCATCAGTCACGTTGTGCACTGATGCGAGTAGAGGTGTCTCATCAAAAATAAGTAGAAAACTTAGTTCCAGGTTATTGTTTGTCCCATCAGATAAAATACCAGGGTTAGATACTGTAATTAAAGCAATGCTAGAAAAAAAGTATTGTCAGAGACTGGTACTGTTATAAAAATTCATAATTAGCTTATATACTCATGGAATGTCAATAGTACATAAAACACTGTAGTAATTACCTTTCTTGTTAATATAGTACGCGTCTGTAGAAAAGTGATTAATTTATGACCCAAATGTTATTGAAACTAATGAACGTAATGCCCTGGAAAGCTACAGGAGTAACTGTCATACAGAAACGATGCTTTATAGCTTGGAGGCTATCTTCAAATGTTTTGATGGTTACATATTGTCATCAGCTCCCTACGGTTAGCACAGGATGCTTGCTTTTGGTACGGTGACACTGATGCCATATCATACGCAAGTTATGCTTCTGCCTACTTGATATCACAGAGCGGTTGAGGTTGGAAGGGACCTCCCAAGAGGTCCACCCAGAGCCACTTGCCCAGGACCACGTCCAGATGGCTCTTGAGTATCTCCAAGGATGAAGACGCCACAGCCTCTCTGGGCAACTTGTGCCAGTGCTCGGTCACCTTCATAGTGAGTAAGTGTTTCCTGATATTCAGAGGGAACCCCCCGTGTTTCCGCTTGTGCCTGTTGCCTCTGGTCCTGTCACTGGGCACCACTGAAAAGAGCCTGGCTCTCTCTTCTTTTCACCCTCCCTTCGGGTATTTATATACAGGGATAAGATTCCCCTGAGCCTTCTCTCCTCCAGGCCGAACAGTCCCAGTCCCAGCTCTTAAATCTGGTGACTTTTTTACTACAAGGCTATGCCCTTTGGGTGCTACTTGTTAACTTGAAACACTGATTTGCAAGGCAAATGGTGCTTGAATTATATGGTAAAATATTGCAACAAGCATATAATATCTTAAAAAGCATTACTCGTGGTTTTTTTTTTAAATTATTTTAAACAGTTCTCCTAACCAACATTATTTATTTGTGTAGAAAAGCTGATTATGTATTCTTCTTAATGGTCACCTAGAAGTAAAATTTGTACGTAATGTAATATGACATCTTCTACAGCTTATCTGTTTCTCTTGTCATGTTCATGACTAGTCAATATAATCTGATCAAGGGCTACTTAGCATTTTTGTTATTGAACTTTTGGTTCAATAATATTTGGAAAGTAGGTCCAGAATGGTATATCCCACTGGTTCTTGACTCCATTGCAATTTCTCAGGTTTTAAATAGTTAAGCAAACTTTGGATTTAAGGATCCTTTTTTATTTTGGACATGTCAGGTCAAAACCTCAGTTGAGTAGGTGCGTGTATCCATTTAGCCTTTGAGTTTCTTCATGTAAAGGCAATCTTTCCTTACATCCACATAGGTAAAAAAGCTGGGATCTTGAAAGAAAAAATAGAAATGACTGGCTTTGTGCACCAGTTGCTTGAATGTATCAATATTGATATAGGATATGGGATTTCCTGATGTTGAGATAAAGAGTTTTAATCACTTAAGTTTGGACAACGTACTGATGTTTTTGGTTTTGTTTCCATGCAGCTCAGTACCAGAGTATTTCTCTCCTACTCCTGTGGTACCTGATATATTAATTACTAGTCTACTCTTGCAGCTATAGGCAGAATGTCTTAGATCAACGGCAGATTTTAAATTCTGTTAATCATGGGGTTTTTTCCCCTTCTCCATTACCACAGAGTGGTTACCTGCATCATGTATATCCAAATCTGAAGGCAGCTGAGGAATCATGAGTTATCCATGCAGAAACAAAGCAGTAGTAAGCTGCGACAGAGCTGTATTATAAATGGCAATTTGTTACTCGGATGTCATGCTACGTCAGATAATTGATAATCTGATGCCTCTCCCATCCTGCACCTGCACCCTAGTTTACAAAGAACTGAGCTGCTGAATAGCTGCTGTGAAAAAAGCTAGATGTGGGTATTAAATGGAAAGAATACGTTTCGTTATTACCTTTCGACCCTGTACTCCATTTAATCTCTGGTACAATTGTCCTTTATGTCCTGCAGTTCTTTTCATTTTGCGCGCAGATTAAATCCTGCATCTGGAATGGAATAACCCCATCCAACAGTGGGGGCTGGGGCTGCCTGGGTAGAGAGCAGCTCAGGGGACCTGGTGGACAGCACGTGAGATGTGAGCCAGCCGTGACAGAATGAACGGCGATGGACACAAACAGCAACATGGGCAATTCTGATTACATATTACAGGTTGTTTTTTTTTTTATTTTCACCACAAGAGTGGTCAGGTTTAGGAACAGGTGCGCGGTTTGGTTGTGGAATCTCCATCCTCAGAGATATTGAATCCTCACCTGAACACAACCCTGAGCAACCTGATCTATTTGGACCTGCTCTGAGCAGAGGGTCGGGCTAACTGATCTCCAGAGGTCCTTTCCAACCTCAGTTTCTCTATAGTTCCATGATAAGCACGGGTGAGCCCCACAAAGGTAACAGAAAGTAGCTAATGAGGAACCTTCATTTCATTGTTGAAGTTGGAATAACGAATGATATTGTTTTCTTTTGCGTGTATAATTTTTGATCTAAATTAAGAAATCAAACCTAAATGAAATACGTTTTTCAGAAAGTGCTTTTGAATTTTGCGCCTTACATTATTTGTGTGCCTACTGAACTTGCTTTTGAAAACATTTTAATCAGTTTTTTAGGACAGACCAGTCATTGACTCCAAGTTTTAGTTTTACAACTATGGACATATGAGAGGCCTGAGTTGTAGGGAGAAAATCCTCAACGCAAGTATTATATATACAGAAGTTCTATTTCTTTGGAAAAAAATAATTAACAAAATTGTAAATTATTAAAAAATAATTTAGACTAGACGATTTTAGGGATCTCAAAACTCTATATCCAAGCAAAAGCTTGGGTGAGTAGGTCTACGACAATAAGCATCTATTTTAAGAATATTAGGAGTGTTAATTTGTAAGAGAGACAGTATGCAGGCTTCTGTTGGATTGTGATTTATTGTATTTTTCCTATGGAAGGAAATATAATACAGCCCTTGTTGCATATCAGGGGGGTTGAAACCAAGAAGGAAAGAGAGACAGGGCTCTGATTCTGGCAGTTCGCTGGCAAGTTTTGCCTTTTGGATTCTGCCAGGAGGGCAGGACCCAACATCTGTGCAGCGTTGATCAAATTGATTTTTATTCCAGTGAAACCAGTGAAACACGGCAACTATATTGCTTATATATTCTTGTATGTATAAAAAAGTGGTGTATATGTATATTAAATAGAAACGTAAAACACTTACATATTCTTCTGAGTAAAAAAACCAACTGAATCCCAGCAGAAATCTTCCCTGCAGGTCTCATATGATTTCAAGCTTAGAATTTAACAGATAATATCCTAAATGTTCTCTGAGACATTTCCCTTCTTTCTACTCCAAATGTGATCTTTTTTCAGGAAGTAAAATTATCCCAAAGGCAAGAAGGGAGAGCGGGAAAAAACCCACCACTGTATAAATGTCTCCGATGTGGGTGATAGGGCGGCCCAAGTATCTGTATGGGTAGCCCCATTTACTGAAATATTCAAATGTTACTCTTTCGTGTCCTGTAGTTTGGACATTGCTGAACAGTGTCATGTTGTGGCATTCATTTCTGCAGGTTTGGTTTTTGTTTGTTTTTTTTTTAAACGTGGCAAATAGAATACGTCTACTACAGCCAAAACCAACCAAGAGATGGCAGCACTGCTTTTAATATTCTGTGTGCACCATCTGCACTGAGTGGTACATCTGTCAATACTACTATTGAACTTTTCCCTTCATACATGGTACACAGTTCCACCGTTCAGTGAATAGGTCTTTCTTAACAAAAGACCTATTAAAATTGGCAGCCTTGCTGCTAATGGAAATTGTCTTTTACCACTGCAGATTTACATAATGCTGTATCGTCTCTGCGGCAGGAAAAGCCTAGCAGACATAGGAACTCCAGTGAATATTTAAATGCCACAGGGCTGCTTTAATCAGTGTGAATGAGCGATCTCGCTTCATCATTTGCTTTACTGCCCTGCAATTATTCCTGTTCCATTTTTACTCCAGAAAACATTTTCTTCCTCACCAGGCAAGGTGTTTTAGAATGTAGGACACTGAACTGTCCGTGTCTAGTGCTTTCTTTACCAGTAGTTTTAAATGCCTTCTACCGCTCTGAAATGAACATTAATCACTTCAGTTTAATCCAAAGAAAACCCCAAGGGGACACAGCCGTCAAAGAATTACTAACGTTGTCAAGAGATTGTTAGCGTTTTTAGTAATCGTCCATAGCCTGTATAAAATGACTTTGTTTCTTACAGTGTAATGGTCACGTTGCATCACTATGCATATACAAAGAGTCTAAAAATTTTAATCAACTAATTTTCTTTTTGTACTGTATTTTTAAGTGATTTTTTTAGCAAGTAGTAGACATCTGCAAAGAATGATAGAGTAAGAATGAGGTAATTCAAACTACAAATGAAGTATTTGAATATTAAATGAAATAGGTGGTGATACAGTGTGAGGTTTGATATTCGGCATATAAATGTGAGCATTTTTTGTTTTACATTTAAAGAAGGTAATAACATGCGTATGTCTACAGTGTCAACATTTTTCATTACAGATTTGGTCATGTTGAAAAGCAAGAAAATTTAGTTTAACCCTTCTAGAAGCAACATCCATTTCTAGCAAACTGACATACCTCTTACTGTCATTTTGCAAGAAAAATAAACAACCAGTATGCTGCTTGATCTTTGAGTTTCAGGGGGTGTGATTAATGTTTTAGCGCCTTCACTCTTGCCAGGACAGACTACATAAAACTTCCCGTTCTGAGTGACATTATGAGACTTACATACCTGTGGACGCCTAAACATTCAGAAAAAAAGTTCATGGGTCTGAACTTTGTTTTTTGGCATTATTTGACAAAATACCTTACCGTGTCTTTGCTAAGAAATCGTGTCATGAGAAATTATGCCTATTTCTGGCATTGCTGATCTGTCAGTACTCACCTAACTTGATTGTGCAGCAGTGCTGCTGAGTGAACTGGACTGTCATTATTTTAAAATAAGCACTTGGGTTTTTTCTTACACAGAGAACATATAACCCAAATGATTAGCCGTATTTAGAATCAGAGTCAAGTTATTTCAGCATTTCTCTTGGCAACTGCTGTGGACGTGGCTGTCACCATGCAGCTCTTAGGGTCAAATCTGCCAAACCGCACATCGATAATTTCAAATAGTCAGTGGAAACCGTTTCTTCAGATGCAGAAATGGTCATGCTGGGAAGTCTTCTGTACAAAGCTCAGATAGTTAGGAGATAGTGTGCTGGAGCAGTCACACCAAGGTGGTGGATTAGGGCTGGTATCGACTTTACAAGTTGCTGGATCAAGGAGAGCAGCCGGGGAGGCATGGGGGCAGCCCCAGCCCCAGGCACCATTGGGCACTATTCTGGAGACGGGGACGGGCTGAGGCCTGTCTGGGACACGGCACAGCTTGGTGGGGCCCATGGCCAGGCAGGGCAGTGGGGAACTGGAGACCAGCCCTGTTGCAGCTTCACTGGGGCAGGGGCTGGTGGCCCTGGGGGGCTGCCATGGTGTCCTGGGCTGTGGGCAAGGTGAGGGGAGCCCTGGGGGAGACTTGGGCAGGGACAGCAAGGCCTCTTGTGATGCTGATATGTCTCGACAGCTCCTAAATTGACCAACCATGATAACAGAAGGCTTTATTAGCAGCATCTAGTTGAAAAAAACCAAATAAACCACCTGCAAGTAGATATTGCAGGCATTACAATAAAGTATTTGTGCACCTTAGATGATATATTTTCAAAAACTGAAGCAGAAAATGAAGCAAAAAACTTTGTTATGCAATCAGTGTTGGTAAGTGATAACACTAAAGAAGGGTCACTGTGGCTTAACGCTGCCCTGGGTATGTGTTGAGAGTCCAGTGGAGTAAAACCACAGGGGTGACAGTAGGGAGGCCAACTGAAATGAGCAACTCTTGTTTCCTTATTGACCACCACCTGAGTTTTTGGCATTCAAAAAGGCCAAAATTTGCAACAAAAAGAACTGTTTGGAGTTGGGCTGAAGAAATGGTCTCTTTTCCTTCAGTTTCCTCTCGCCGTTTCCCTTCCCTCTTTGTGAGTGGGAGGGTGCTGTCATTAATGAAGTAGGAGCCTCAGGAACATTTGAACCTTTTGAAGGACTTCACAGTCCAACAGACTTTCACAGATGAAGACAAGGGGAAGAACACAGGGAGGTGTTTACCTGAATGATGTCTAACAGGCCTGTCTACAGGCTAGGCCAGGGACAGAGACATTAATTCTGTTAATGGCTGCATTTGAAATGTATTCAGACCATACAGTGACAAGAGCTTTGTGACGGTAATACTGGATTTTAAATTCACCACAAAGCCTAAAAGCTTTTCAGAGCTTCGCTAACTTGAAAGCGGCTTCTCAGTTTCTCCATAACCTTCAGAGTTCAAAGTATTCCACTATGAATAGTATGGGTCTTGATATAAACCAAATCAGAGAAAATGATAATAACAGTTAAGGCCTCAGTCATTATTTTAATTCATTATGTATTCATAATAGGCTCATCCACTATTGCTAACTAAGCAGAAAATGCAGCCACTTTTAATAAATAAGGATGTATTTGAGCAACTTAATTGGCAAATGACTTGAAACAAAGACCTGAAAGCATAAAATTGATCAAATCAAGATCGGTGAAAGGTACAACAAAATAGTTTGTGTTCATTGGTGGAAAAATAACTAGTGAAACAAAATCCTGAGTAATCTTTAATGGGACTTGAAGTATGTCCAACAAACCAATAAAGTCCTGCACAACAGAGAAGTGCAGTCATGCAATAAAGGAATTTAAATAGCATTGCAAAAAGTATTCCAAGTGTAACAGTAAAAGTTAACTCTAGAATTTAACTAAGATTTTGATTAATAAGAAAGCATTCCTTTAGCAGAAAGTCTGCAAACTTAGTTGCAGATGAAGAAAAAGGAATTTCTAATAAGTAACTTCACATTATAAATAACTACAGTGTAAAGGTTTTAGGCTTTTAGGCTAAACTTTCTAGCCTCTTTATAGGTAGTAGGATTCAATTCTAATATTCCTACTCCTCCCCCCCCAAAAAATTATAAAACCCTAGAAAATTATGTTTGAGCAAAATATCTACCTTTTTCATTTTTCTCTATCTGATATGAAGTGATGAAGGAATGTCAAATACAGCAGATGAAAGCAACTAGTCAAAAGGAGAGATTTAAAGTAAAAACTCTCCAGCCTTACAAAACAAGTCTTTTGATTTTCCTGATTCAGAGAAGTAGTTTGCTAGTAAATTACAAAATAGTACAATTACGAAAAAGCCCCACTGTCTTTCATGTGTAAACAACAAGCTGAGTATAGAAGAAAATACTATATATAGTGGCAGCCTAAGAATCTTGAAGAAAACAGTTGGAAAATACATACTGTAGAGAACCTCTATACGGGACATGCTTCCAAAGAAAGAAGCAATAGATGCAATAGATTTTGTTTTAAAAAGTGTTTCAGATGGCAATGTCTTTCATTAACATGCTCAAGGAAATCTTGGATAAGAAAGAATGGATCTTAATTTAGTTGCTGCAGAATTAAAACAGGTTGGGTCACCAGCAATTGCTGCTACGCTGATTGAGAAGGTACTGCCTCTGTAATGCTATTAGTGCCTGGAGTGTTTTGAGGGTGGCAGAGCACTGGAACAGGCTGCCCAGAGAGGTGGTGAAGTTTCCGTCTCTGGAGACATTCAAAACCCACCTGGACGCGTTCCTGTGCAACCTGCTCTAGGTGACCCTGCTCTGGCAGGGAGGTTGGACTAGATGATCTCCAGAGGTCCCGTCCAACCCCCACCATTCTGTGATTCTGTTATCTGACACCAGAAAATTTCTTGCAAAGGACACCTACGCACGGGAGACAGAATGAAGGAGAGTTGTGAAACCTCATTGGTGTCCCACTGTGTGAGCTTTCCAAGTAGGATACAATTGAATTTTGGACGCCGAGTGCTCACAACTCACTGGCAGGCTGCACAATTGCATCAAGCAGCAGACTTTAGGCAAGGTAAAATAACTTGAAGGATGAAGTGTTGACAGCTGTGCATTTGATGTATATTTATCTCTGTATATTTGAATTTAATTTTTGAATACATGTCAGCATATTGTAGATGAGAAAGGGATCTTAGAAGGGACTAAAATCTACTGATACAGAAGCAGAGCTAAACAGTTCACTATTTAGTTGCCTTGGCATTAAGAAAAACATCAAGGGCTTTGGCTTGCAGACAGCCCTTCAAAATTTGTAGTCTTGCTAAATAAAAATCAAGTTAAGGTATATTTCACAATCTAAAGACAGGTCCAAGTCCGCACTTCAACAAGTCCTGATTTTTATAATGGAAAATGAAAACCTGTCTTTCTAAGAAGTATGCCTTCATCAAAGCAAACATAATAAAACTTCGGCGAAATCGGTAATGCAAACCTTTCATGTACAAGCAAAATTAATTGAATTCTAAATTAATGACCCTTTCTCACTGGTCTGAATCATAGCATGACGTTTACGCACAAGAAAAACTACTATATTCAAATATTAGGCCACACAACAAATCTATGTTGTTTGGTTTCTGTCTTAGAAAGCATACTTACCCAGATCATGTGGGCTGCATGCAAAAAGTAGTTTCACTGTGGGGAGCAAAAATCCTCCTTCAGGCTTTTCTGTGTCGGTAACAATAACCTCAGGGTTGCAGTTGTCTAAATGGCCACGTTGCTAATTTGTTATTTAGATTCTCTGGTTTTCTGGAGCTGGCTTAGCAGGTGACCTCAGATTTAAATTCTCTGGAGCAGGGACCATACATTTATATGTGCATGAACAGTGGGGATTTGATCTTGGCTGGAGCTGCAGGCTATGACTGTGATGTAAATGTCAAATCATAATAGAGTAAGCTCAGGCAATTTCTCTCAGAAATAAAACTTGCTGCTTTCAAATGTCACTAGGCTAAAGAAACTTCAGCATAAACTAATGCTGAAGTCAGTGGAAAATACATTTATCCACAATGTAGCTTCAATAACTTATTTAATTGTAAGGCATATTGAAATTTTATTAATCCAGTTATGCTGTATTCTTCACTCCAGCAGCACCTCCATTTGAGATCTTCCATTTTTTCCTCCATTTGAGAGGAAAAAGCTTAATGGATGCCTATGAAATTGCCACACTTTCCTTCTGTATCTTGGGCACTCTTTGCAATTTTTGGCCAGGCATAGCCTAAAAATAAACAAACAAACAAGCAAACAAATAAAAATAAATATAAAAACCGTAGTAACGTCTCTAAACATTCTGTGTTAAATCAACCATAGTGCACACTCTCTTTTTAAAGACAAGTCAAGTTCTTGAATGTCTTCTGCATCATCAGTGTGATTTCTGGTTCATCTTCCCTCACTGCAAGTTCAGAAAAAAGTGTGTCACCTTGATGAGGAACCATAATAAATTGGAAAGATTTCATCAGTTGTTTAAACTCTTTTGAGCTACTTACTCAGAATCTCTGATAGCTATGGTGCAATTTAATTACAAAACATAAATTCTAGTAGTCCAATCTCAATGAGTGAATGGAAAGAACTCGATAGGTGTGATCTTGTTCGCTTTTCTTGCAGGGAGCCTTTTACTCCTGGAGTATACCTTTTGTTTTTAGGCAACTTAATTTGTTGCTGTAGTTGGAAGAAGTCCCCCTCCCCTCTCTTGCAGCTCATGGGCTTGCTTGCAGAACAAAGTTAGGAATTTAGACATGAGTTATACTAGGACTATGAGGAGAAAATTATCTATGATATGAAGTACGGAAGTATATATTTGAGTTGATGCATATGAATCATTTTGTTTTCTGTATTATGTATACAGTCTCTCTCCTGGAGGTGTCCCATAAATGGTTAATGTTTGAATTTCATAGCAAAAAACTACATAAAAATTAGATGCTGTTAATTTGGAATCACAGATACAAAGTCCACTTACATAAGTTAAATAGCTGCCATGATTAAAGGGAAAGAATTGAGAGGAAAATATGGGAAGTCACAAAGTCTTACAGAGTACAAAAGAAAAATATGTGCTATGATTTTCTTATCTTTAGGTAGACTGTTGCATATTTTGGCAAGTTTTGTTGTTGACTTCAGTGAAAGAAAGCTGAGGCCTCTAGTACTGAGCTGATGCACGCTGGGCTCAGGGGCTGATGTCTTATATCATGAAAGATGCATTTAGGGCCCTGGTCCTACACCTGCTTTTTATTTGATCTTAAAGTGGGTAAAGTTGGTTGGGTGCACACTTTCTTGGATAAACCAGTAGCAATACATCAATAACCATTGCCGTGGCTCACTACAACGGTAAGCTCCGACCTTTGAAGTGGACAAGCTGGATCCTAAGGCAGGACTCGGAAGGTGTGTCCACTATTACAGTTTGTTCCCTACACCTTTGTGAGAATAAGGAAAAACTAACAGGAGGAAGCACATCTCCGCCAAGTTAAGGCTTTTATGTAGTTCTGTCTACTTCCTCCTAGCATACAAAAGGCTTTGTCTCAATAGCTTTGAATTAAATCTGTGTGTTGTGTGTTGTCTGACATCTAGTCTGATTCAGCTATGAAGCCTCGGCAAAGAGAAAAATTAATTAAATGTAGGTCATTGGTGGTGTATCTAGCAGTGTTTTCCTGTCATATTTATCACTGAATGTGACTTGTAGAATCATGATAGGTCTTGAAAACACAGTTACACACTCACGTATATTACTAAGATGTAGCAGTCAGCATCAAGTTATGTAGATCTCAGTTGTATAATATAAAAGAGATGTTCATATATATGTAGCCATCACCTATAATTCATCTCCTTACTCTAAGAAAAAAATGGAGACCACTGTGTAAGAAATTAATCCACAACCAACGAATTCTGCAAAAATACTGTATTATTTTTGTATCTGAAACTCCTAAGCTATTTTTTCTCCTCACTTGGCTTTCAAATTGACAAAGCAGCTGCCAGGGGTTCTCCTGCATTGCATTCATCTTCGCTTTCACTGAGGGATGCTGGAAATGCTGACCTGCATAAGGTTGTGTTGGTTCAATAACTTATGTTTGTGTTTTGGCGTAACAGGAAGGTTCTGAGGAGAGAGCCTGGAATGGAGATGCAATCCAAGGCAGAAATGAAAAGTCCCACAGGTTTAACCGATAGGCTGCAGATTTATTTGTAACACAGTATGTCCGTATAAAGACGTAAGCCATGTCTAGGGCAGACTGAAGATGAATACTGAAATGCTACCATCCATCTAGGGAATGAGCTGGTCAAAGATTTGAGGCCTTAGCTGTATGTGGGGGCCTCTGCACATCTTCCCAAAGCTTTGAAGGTTGCAGCCTGCAACCACGCTTTCCTCTGAGAGCTTCCTTGGGCCATCTGGCCAAAAGAGCTGCCTTGACAGTGTGAAGTATAGCGCTGCTTGTCTCGCTGCACAGTTTCCATTCTCTTGCTGCTCTGAAAAAAGGACAGAAAGGGAAGACAAAACCAACCAAACCTCACATAGCTGGTTTTAGTCTCTCAGAAGGAAATTTCCTCTTGATCCCATATTGCTTTAGGTGACAAATTGTCTGATGGTGTAATTTCCACTTTTAATTTGACATAATTGAACTGGAATAGCAGGGCTCAGGGAGGCATTGTTGATCTGTTCACTATGGAAATAAAATGGGCTACTCCCAAATGAGATTGGATAATCCATAGTCCAATTTACCTTTACTAAGGAAAGTTCATTGATGGCTGTGTAAAGGACAGTGTCCTTAACTGAGGGCACTGGCTTCAAATCCTGTATCTGGCCAGCAGTGTGAATGAGAATACTACCTGAAATGAAATGAATGAGAATACTACCTGAAAGCCTAATTAGTCCTAGGGTTAGAAGGTTGGTAAAATTAAAAAAATAATAATTAAAAAAAAACTAATTTCAGAGCAAGAAATTTATGTAAAATGAAGATAGAGGAAACAGTAGCTTTATAGAAAGGGGAGAGATGCATAGAAATGCTTTAAAATCGTTGAGACAACTGTAAGAACTGAAATAATCAATTAGGATTGAGAAAATCATTATCATTGCCTCTGCAGTAAAACTATCAGGATATCCTGCAAGTTTCAATATCCACAAATTGTTATAAAGTAAAAAGAGATGTTGTCTCCTTCCTATAACTTATATGCAAACAGTGAAAGAAATAGTTTAAAGCAACTTTTTTAAAGGGGTGGTATATGTGGGAAATCCTACTGATGGTAATAATTGCTGGTACAAATAATACAATGTGTTGGTTTGAATGAAGTAATTGTTAGCTTCAATCAATTTAGTACTAGCAAAGTTGCATACCAGGTGACCTGATACGCTTATGATTACTACTCACTTCCTCAGTGCATTCTATTCCAGTGTCTCAAATCTAGTTATAAACTGCATAACAAACGCTCCTTCTCTTTTTATTCCGTAAGTTATTTGCCATAGATGAAAAAATCATACATGGACTTGGTATTCAAATATTTTTTCCCTTTTAGCAAATACATCACAGTTTATAATAGTTGTAATCATGATCAGTGATGTATCAATCACTGATGATCAGTAATTGTAATTATGGTTAGCGATGTACTTCTCAAAATAAAATGTTACTGTGTCAGAAAATTGCAGGCAAGTATTCTTCTTTCAGTAAACAAGTGGAGTGCATTTATTGCCCCTAGCTTCATTCCCCCTCAAGATTAATGCATTTCATCCTCATCCTACTTTAAAATTAGTTCTGAAACTTGAACAATTTGCAGTAAGTTCTCGGGTTTTTCATTGGCTTTTACATATCCAAGTGTGATGTAGTCTTAAATCTTGATTTGCTGACGAGCATTAGTACCTCTTCCAAATCAATTAGCACGGAAACTTCCACGCGCCTAATTTGCCTTTACTGTAAACAGTTTTCTATTCAATCTAAAAAAGCTAAAGAAAAGACCTTTCCACGAATGATTTTCCTTAGAATTTTACTATTTAACTCTGATTCTAAGGGCTGAAATGTCAAACAATGTGAAGACCGTCTTAAGATCACTGGTAGACTTCTGATCTGAAAGCTCTGTCAGTCACCCAGTCAGCAGCTGAAGTTCTCTTGACAATTTCAACATTCATTTACTGGGAGTGCTACCAGGGACGTGAAAGGTTCTGTGAAGAAAAAGCGGTGGTGGTGGTGGTGCAGGACTCAAATAAGGGGCTTGTGTGCCATCTGTAATGGTTGTTCTAATAAATTACCCCTCCTCTCCAAGTGTCCTGTGCTTGAATGCAGAAAAATACACATTGTGCTAGGATCTGAGTGGTTTAGATGATCAGGTTTAGGTCAAAGGTTGTCATAAAAGCTGATCTCCTGCTGGTCTTCAATGTGAATCTTCATGTCTCTTACGTTCCCTAATAAATGACTGCAAGGCATATTCACTCACTTTGGGTATGATTTCTTAAGCTTCCTGAAGTACTTCTACTTTCCATCCGTACTTATGTTGTACATTTTACTCAGCCAGTTCATCATTTGGTACATAATAACAGTAAGATATCTCCATAAATCATTTTCTTCTTACACCCAGTGCTCTTCCAGCTTAGGCGGACAGCTGGCAGGACTCTTACATAGCAGAATACAGTATTCATCTAAGTAATGCCTTAAAAAAGCTGTAGAACCTCAGTGCTCTTTTTTTCCCTCCCTCTGCAGTTATGAACATGCGTTTCAAATGGATGTCACCTTGTCTGGAGCTTAAATATGATCTGAATTTCACTGATTGTAAGCTGGCGCCTGTGGCCTCATGTTTCATACATGTGCTTCCAACAGTTATTCTCCCAGCCACACTTCTTGCAGCCTTTTTGCATTCTCAGCTTGTGTTCTTTTCCTTACTATTATTTCCCAGGATGCAGCTCATGTTAATACTGTGATGGAAATGTCAGGCTAATTATCTGTGAGGATAGTAATAGTTTGGAAAAGAAGAGGGTAAAACAGTTACACCACAACAAAAGAGCTTACTGCTGTAAGGTTTGCCAACTCTATTTTGCTGAAGTGAATGGCATTCTTTCACTTCTTGAGGCAAGCATTGACGTCTGTCAGTAAAAGGTATAAGGGAAGGTGTTTGTGGTTCCTAATTTTCCCTTCTACGAGCAGTAGTATGTTTACGGCTGGGATAGGAATATCCATTCCAGAAAGGATAAAAGTGTTTTAAGAGAGGACACTGCATATTCATGTTCATGCCTGTAGATGTCCCTTGTGTTAGTAGAAAAGACCATAGCATAGCAAAAATTACAAAATCTATGCTGCCAAATGTTTATCTGGTTGGAAGTTACTTTACTTTGCTAATAAAAATGTTGGGCTGGGCTTAAGGTACAGTTGTCACCTATTTAAGGAAATGTCTTCGAATGAGCCAAGAAACTAGAGGTTCAGATGTTCTGTGTCTGGATGCTATCCCTTTAGAGCCATCAGAGATGCCCTATCAGGTCTAATTTTCTGCTTTCCAAGGACAGTGGGTGATGACTGAATAAATGCTTAGAGTATTTTGGAGGGAACAGTGACTTCCCAGAAGAAGGTACAAGAATACTAGGCCACTGTCCTGTTAGAAGGGACAGGAACAAAAGCCTTGCTGGTAAATACCAATCAAACTTTCTATCTGTGGTCTGTCTTTCTCAGAGAAGTAATAGTTAGAAACTTTCTTTTCTTTTTTTTTTTTTTGTGTTAAACTCTTCTCTTTTAGAGTAGCGTGCTAAGTTGGGAGCTTGTTTAATGAGGTGCATCAAGTCAGCATTATTTGAACATTAAGACAAGCCAGTTTCAACAGACCAGCTCTGTGGTCCTATAAATACAGCTACATCTAAAACAGAAATTATTGGAGAAAAAGATGCTTGTTTCTCAATTCAATATAATACTGAATTTTAACTTTCAAATCACCTAAAATATTTTCTTATTCATTTATTGTGTAGGAAGGTGTATTTTTCAGGTGTTGAAAATGATGGAAGAAGTCCTGTCTTCTATATACAACACCATATTGGACCGTTCTCTTACATCAGTCTGTTTTGTAAATCGGTGAGAAGCAGGATGGTAGAATTGTATCCCATGACAATTAAAAAGTTTAAATACAAAAAAACCAAGTAAAACGACTACATTGGCGTTGTGGATTTAATTCTCGAAAGATTTCATACAACAGTTTTAAATGAATTCTAAATGTAGGGCTAAGACTGCGGTCTAAGACTTGAGATAGGGAAGGATGTAAGGAAGCTTGTTGGAAAGCACATCTCAAGTTCAGCTAGGAGATAGAGGGTAATATGCTTATGGGTATTTTTTGCACTTTATTTCACGGGTCCAATTTTTTTTTCCCCAGAACTTACATACAGAAAGACATAACATGGATCCTTCGAAATGAAGTTGTTGTTGTCTGCAGTTAGTTAAAAATAGGCCTAAAATACAGCTGAGTGATTTTTTTCTCATTACCTAAACAAAAAAAAAAATTTCCTTTGACAAGTCACTTAGAAGTTATTCACGGAATCACGGAATCTTCAGAGTTGGAAGGGACCTCTAGAGATCATCTAGTCCAACTCCCCTGCTAGAGCAGGATTGCCTAAAGCACATCCCTCAGGGCTGCATCCAGGCGGGTCTTGAAAATCTCCAGAGAAGGGGACTCCACAACCTCCCTGGGCAGCCTGTTCCAGTGCTCTGTCACCCTCACCGTAAAGAAGTTTTTCCGTGTATTTGAACGGAACTTCCTATGTTCTAGCTTGTGCCCATTGCCCCTTGTCCTGTCACTGGGAACCATTGAAAAGAGCCTGGCTCCGTCCTCCTTAAACCCACCCTTTAGATACTTGTAAACATTAATCAGGTCCCCCCTCAACCTTCTCTTCTCCAGGCTAAAGAGTCCCAGCTCTTTCAGCCTTTCCTCATAAGGGAGGTGCTCCAGTCCCATAATCATCTTGGTTGCCCTACGCTGGACTCGCTCCAGTAGTTCCCTGTCCCTCTTGAACTGGGGAGCCTAATGTATTTTTTCTCTCTTTTTTTAAAAAACCACTATTTTGAACCCGAGCAACTCACCCTTATTATAAGTTCATTTTAATACTTTCTAGGTAAGTACTGGTTCATAATCTTAACTTTCCTACCTGTTTATCTAAGAGAACACATATATAGCAACTTTTAATTTTTATAACAAACATAGAAGTGACAGCAGCATTAGTAACTGCTTTAAGGCTTGTATTACTCGAGATTGGGGTAATATGAAGCATCCTTTTGGCAGAAATAATATAACTAAGCATCGAGTGAATACATAGTATAAAGCCCTAAAAAGGACTAAAATATTCTTTATATACATTCGACCGTCTGTAATCACAAATGCATTCAACAGGAGATTTTTAATCCTATGTTTCAAGTGCAGGACCTTTGCATATTTGTGTACTGCAGGCTAAATTCACAGTGCATCTTATTTATGCATTTATGCTTTAGAAAGAAAAAAAATTCTTTAGCCTTCTTACAGTTGCCAAAGTTTCTAAGTTCTTTCATCTAAATAACATTGCTACCACAGTAGAAAATCAAGTAAAAGTGATATAGGATCCACTTGTAAAGGAATTTTAGATAGAAAACGAATGTGTTATCCAAAATGTACATAGTAATACCAAAATACTGTTTTGGAATAATAAGACAAATGCACTGGCTCTCCCCGAAGTTTCCTTTAACATAAACTGGATGACGGGTCATCTTCTGATGTCTAAACACTGCATTCACACAGAATCTTGAACAAGCAGCTAATGCAAGAACCTGTGTCACAGTGGTAGAACACACGACTTTGAGACAAAATCGATGGTTCCTGATTGTATAGTAGTATAGTTAGTTATAGAAGTTAAGTGTAATCTTGAATAACTTCTAGTATAAAGCAAAATAAAAGTTTTGATTCTTTTTCCATTTTGCTTCGTGAAATACCTCTAAGGTATGATCTGTTTATTTTGTTCTGCCTAGCCATCATGGTCTTACCTGTCTTGCTTTCCTGGGTTGAAAATTTGTGCACATATCTGTTCTGACATCTATTAGCTGAGGGTCAAATCCTACAGCTTTGATAAAATCTTTGAGGATGAGTGGGATTTTAGCTCGGTACAAATGCAGTTTTGGCTTCAAGATTTGTCAAGAAATGCTTGAAGGATATTAAAACAGGTTCTTTGTAATTCTCAGTGCCTGGAAAAATAGCATAAGTCCAACTCTGGGTAAGTTGTTATACTGAGGAAATGTAGCCAAATATTTTTAAGGCGATGATGATGATAGTAATAGTGATAATAATAACAACAACCTATCTTTTGAATAACCATGGAGAGATTCACAGCTTTCAGTGTGTTTATGTTTGATTGCAACTCATGTTTATGTTGATAGCTTTAATTTCGTGTACGAAGGGTCTCTAAGCTCATCTCTGGCGTTTGTGGTTTGGACAGATGGATGCATAGAGCACTGGAGTTATCGGTTGTCTCTCTCAGACATCTGCTGAGTGTCCTTGGTTATGGCTGGAGTTTTTCGTGAGTGTGCTGAGCCCCAAAGAGTGTAAGTGCTGGTTACTGTGGACATAACTTGTCTTTAATTTACTGTGGCTGTGAGCTAAACCACATGAGGTTAAGAGCTTCTCAGTGTGATCTGAAACAGTCAGCATACTGAATGGGGCATTACCTCAATTCACAGTGCAGCTGTACACACCTAGTCACATTTTAGGTCCATCGCTGCAAGCTTCAGGAGGTCAGTTCTGTCTACCTGAGGCATGCTGGTCTAAATCTCTTTCTGTATATTAAGAATGTAGCAGATACCTTCCACCCATCTCCAAAAGGCCACCAGAAAAGTTGTTTGATGCTTTAGGTAGAAAATGTATAAGAGCCAAGTTCAATTCATTTCCTTAATCTGCTAGGAAAATTTTCTAATGACCAGACACACAAATTATTTTTGCTGAGATTTTTTTTTATACTTCCTGTGATGGCTGTTCTACTATACACGGAACCGAAGATTCATTAGGGTGGAAAGAGGTCAAGGAACATTATTCTGACAGCTGGGGAGGTACCTGTATTCCCATCTGTGCTTCTAGGACTGTTTCTGTGCTGTGGTTTCAAGGACTGAGACATCAACATTTAAAATGTAAAACTTCCCTCCCTGCCGCCCCCCCCCCCCCCCAATGGCCAACCCCATGTTTGCTAAATGTGAAATTCTATTTGGGTAAACAAATATGTTAATAGACATGGAAAGATGTCTTAATTGTCATTGCTCTGATCCTAGGTGAAAGAAAACAGTGGGTCTTTTGTTGTGGGAAGATGACAGTATGGTTTGTGTAACTGGAATTGTTGTTGGGGGTTATCGGTTCTCTGAAGGTTGTTCAATAAGAATGGCACAGCGAGGTGAAAGTTTCTAGCCTCCATCCAGGGTGCCTTCAAGTAAAGGAAGTTTTCTCAGCTGAGGATTATGCCTCTTACAGAATTTGAAGTAGTTTTACTGTGCAAAATATTCATATCCTAAAATAGTTGTTAGGATTTTAACCACTTTTTATCTGTCAAATGTGGTGGTTTTGTTTCTAAGTGACAGGCTTTCTCTTCAAAAGGTTTGTGTTTTTTCTTTCAATCCCCAGCCATGGATCTGTGGGTTTGGTCTTTCTTACACATCGCTGCTAGTATGCTGGTGCTAACACACAAATGTCAGTCTTGGAAACAAAAAAGGTAATTGTCATTTAGACAAACACGTCTTTTAATGAAGTCCAGGACAGTACAGAGCTGTGCCCATTACCCACAAGTATACCTAGCTTTGCATGGGTTATAAGAATAAATTAACCAAGAAATTATTTTAGTTGCTCCAAAGACCAGATCCAGAGTGAGTATAAGGTTTATGAGGAGGAACGGTAATTTCTTTCTCCCCCCAAGCTTTTTCTAAAATGAGAAGAGGACTAACCAGAAAGTTAGCGCTTACTCTCACAGAAAGAACATCACAGGGAAGAATGCTCATGTGACAGCACACAAATCTCTAGCATGCAAAAGAAAATCAAAGCCTGTAGAATATTAAGCATTAACATTCGAGCCAGATGTCATAAGATTAATTATTCTTATGAATCCTGTTTTTAAGGTTTTACAAGCTAAGTCTACAGTTTTTGCACAGTTCTCCTTCAGTGCATTCAGTCTAGTGGTTACATAGGGTTAGCCTGATCCTACAGAAGACAATCACACATTCCGAATAAAAGACCAAATGCCTTGAAGTAGATCACTTGGAGATAAACAGTATTAAAATGGAAGCACATCTGCCAAGTATCAGCTGTCAAAGCCCTGCAGCTATCTGAAACCAATCAAGTGTTAGAATAATCCGTTGTAGTGCACTTCATCTTTAAGTCTTTGTAATCATCCAGCCAATTTTATGAGCTACATGGAAGAGCATACGTATGTGTTTGTGATTATAATAAGGCTTTAAGTGAAATCAGAAATAAAGAACAGACACTGAATCTGCAGCTACGAATTTTAGCACCTTATTTGATCATTATTTCCTGATTTCCCATTAATTCACAATTTCCTATGGCAGCTAAAAACATTTGTTCATTCTATATCTAGATGAGAATTAAGAAAACTTGGTCTAAATACTCTAAACCTCTTACGCAAGTACATACAAGACTTAAATGATTCCAACATACACATTGTTGCACTTTTGTCCTTTAAAAATGTTTGTATAAGACTCTTTGCAGAGGGGTAGGACAACCTGTTTG
Organism: Chroicocephalus ridibundus; assembly: GCF_963924245.1. NCBI lineage: Eukaryota > Metazoa > Chordata > Aves > Charadriiformes > Laridae > Chroicocephalus > Chroicocephalus ridibundus. The sequence continues at coordinate 90,595,017 of NC_086285.1, forward strand.
CTAAGATCCAAAGTCTAATTTTCAGCTTATCCAGTTGTCAGCTCAGATGTCTGCTGTATTTCTGTGGGGGCTGCAAAAGTTAGATGACTTCCTCGTACTCTGTCGTGGTCACCAAATAAAACCAAAAGCATTCTCTGATAGAGAAAAGATTGATAATGAGAACTGGAAGACTGTCACATGGAACTGGAAGGCAGTCTGTGGGACATAAAAAAAGCCATGTCATGGTCCCCCTTTTTCTTTCTTTCTTTCTTTCTTTTTTTCTTTCTTTCTTTCTTTCTTTCTTTCTTTCCTTCCTTCCTTCCTTCCTTCCTTCCTTCCTTCCTTCCTTCCTTCCTTCCTTCCTTCCTTCCTTCCTTCCTTCCTTCCTTCCTTCCTTCCTTCCTTCCTTCCTTCCTTCCTTCCTTCCTTCCTTCCTTCCTTCCTTCCTTCCTTCCTTCCTTCCTTCCTTCCTTCCTTCCTTCCTTCCTTCCTTCCTTCCTTCCTTCCTTCCTTCCTTCTTTCCTTCTTTCCTTCTTTCTTTCCTTCTTTCTTTCCTTCTTTCTTTCCTTCTTTCCTTCTTTCTTTCCTCCTTCATCCATCATCATATTATTTTGATATTTTATAGAGCAGAAAGTCACCTTTTTTATAGACAAGGTCTAGCATGTTTGGGTGTTCCTAGAGCGCTTGGGCACTATGCTGTACAAACTAACTGCCTTCCTTATGCTACCTAAAGGCTGCGTTTCAGGCTGTTGGATTTTCAAGTGGGGCAGAATTCTGGGAGGAAGGGGGGAGGAGATGCAGGAGAGAAGTTGAGTGAAGTCTAGGCCATGTCCACTGCAACATTACAGATGCTAAAGAAGTTCAAGAAGTACTAAATATCAATGGCTAAAATTGTATCTAACCTTTGCCTTTGGTTCTCTGCTTTTCAGCATGGTTACTAACTTCAGTGCGTAGATAGACTATTTTCCTTGATATGCAGATATGCATTTGGTGCAGTCTTTAAAAGTTGCATGGACAGAAATGACTCTCTAAGTGCTCACATCTGACCTCTCACTTAAGTCATTTAATTTCAGTCAGCTTATATGTATTTGAATAATACGTGTTTACATCAACATAATTGTCAGAGAAATGCAAACTTTTGGTTTATAGGCATTAAGGGATATAGAGTCTATTGGTGCCGTTGGCAGTTTGTAGCTCTAGTGCTTAGCTACCATCATGAATATTCATGTCAGATTTTCAAAAGAAGAGTTTGCTGTTGTTGTGCTCTCTTGTTATGCTTTCTGTGCTGGAAGAAGACCATAGTGCCTCGACTTGGGGAAATAGTTTCATATATATTGTAATCAGGCAACCTCTCAATCTTCTTGATTAACTGATCAAACTAAGCCTTTTAATCATACAGGTCATAGAGAGGCATTTTCATCAGTTTAATTTGTATTATTCTTCACTTTTTTCTCTAGTCCTTTCAGTGACCCCTTTTGAATTTGATCTCTGTAAGCAATATTTTAAAATCAAGACTATTTCTGAAAGCCTTTACCAAAATAGAATTTTCTCTGGTACTTTTTATTCTCTTTCTACATACAACCTTTTTATATTAGCTCTTCCTTTTACTCATATCACTCTCAACTAGATAGATGTTTAACCATGACCCCTAAAATCCTCTGTCACTGTTTTTCCAAGACACATTCTCCATTCTGCAAGAAAGACCAGAATTCCTTGTTTTTTAATGAATTATTCTTCTTTTTAATAAAACACATTTATACCTAGGAAAGTAATCACAGTCAGTCTTTCTACTTGTTCCCCTTGCATCTAACAATTTTGCCAATTCCAGTCATCAGCAAGCTTTATAAAGTCATTATAATGCTTAGTTCCAGCTCATCAACAAAAATGTTAGCTATAGAGAAGCCCACAAACTTGCTCCATTTACCACTGAAGATGTCAGCCGTTTCTCCACACGTGCTTTGATTCTGCTTCATCCTATTTTTTAGCTGAAAATACTAAATCAAAATGGTCTTGTAGAAACTGTATCTACTGTTACTTTTTCAAAATAAAAATTTAGATCTAAGAAGGCAATGAAATTACTTTGATAATCCTTGTTCTTGGTAAAGTCTTGTTGACTGACATTTGGGACCAACTCTAGCTTGGTCAATGCAAACAGAAGATATCTTATTAGACCCATCAATAGTTTCAGCAAATGGCAAAACAGGTAGACCGAAGCAAAAATCATGAAAATCTTTCATCTACAGTTGATCTGTCTTCTCAGTGTGAAAAAAGCACAGATGTCTTAGACTGATGTTGTTTCTCCTGTCTCTGTTGTGTAACCCCACAACAGAATTTCAACTTTAGCAGCTGTTAATCAGGCATGATTTACTTCGGAATTTATGCTTAGAATAATATTCTTCTTTTTGGGGGCCAGAATTTGCTAAACCAATTTGCACTTTGAATCAAGAGATGGTCTAATAACTAGACTACAAGTGATGTGAACAAAGTGGCTTACATACATAGTCTAAAGCCTGATGAGGCAGGGAGAAACTTAAGAGTACTTTGTTGAGTTGTACCAATAACCTGTTCTTCATTTTAGATTCCAAGTATAAATGGATGAAACATGAGTTGGGGTATAATTCTCGTCGAGGTTGTATTTTGTAGAATATTATGTGCTAAATAAACTTGCAGTCATTATGTTTACAATTGTTAAGCGTCCTACCAGGATACAGGCTTAAATACAAGTGACTGTTTAGACTGTGGTTTAAGTTTCATTGTGCTTCTTAATATTTTCTAAGTGTAAATCATATAGGAGACTAACCTTGAGCTTTTTTGAAATTCATTGAGTTGGCAGGGTTTTGTAATCAGCATTTGAGATCACAGGCAAATGAACCAGTACTGGAATTACTTTAACTGTCCTTCGCATGCTATAGCTTTGTAAGATGTTGCATTGTCTATCCATTGTAAATAATTCGCCATTCTTTTGAAAAGATCCTGGAATAAATTAACCTGTTAATTGAATAAAGGGTTTCCTGTATTAAATTTTCCTGTTTCCATTAAAAAATCCATTCTTCTCTTTTTCATTATTCAAGCTATTAAATAGTTTGGACTGTATAATATATTAGATTCTTCTCACATTTGAATCAGAGCAGTGTCGAGATTGCTTTTCGGTTGAGACAAACCTGTTTCTGTAGCTTGTAATACGCCTGCAGGAGTGCACGATGTTCAAAATGTTGGTGACGGTATCCAGTTCTGAGGGGCAGAGAGGCCAACTTACCTTTTTTTTTTTTTTTTTTAACCATCAGACGTAGTATTAGGAAACCATACTTTCTAGACCAGGCAGGATGAGTTCAGCAGTTCCTGCAACCTCTAATACTCTTCGCGGGCTGACTGAGTTACCCTTGAGGATCAGTTGTGAAGGGGTCACAAATCTAAGCAGGCTCTCCTTACTTGACAGCCCTGTTCGGGAGTTCAGCTAAGGAGATGTAGGTAGGAGCCATATGGCTTGGATTACCACACAGTATAAACACTAGAGACGAAAGAGTACAGGGACTTCTCTGAAGGCTGCTGATAGGGTGTATCATCCCCCCAGACAGCAAATACAAAGATTTGCGTATTTTTGCCAAGTCTGGTAAGTGATACTGTATTTGACATTGAGAGGAACAGTTGTTGCAGTCATTTATAATAAAGCTAAGACGTTTTTGTTTTCCTTTCTTAAGGAAGTTCTTTCTTCTGTCATCAAAAAAATAGCACCACAATTTTGCCGATTTAACAGGATGAGGTACTATTCTTTTTGTTTATGTGAAATTGTCCAAAATCCTTAAGGAACTGGGAGCATGTAGATAATGCTAGTGTCAGTGTTATAGCTCTAGCAAAAATACAATATGGAAATTAAAGTATTTGTACATGCATATAATTCGCATTGGTGGGAACTCTACATGCAATCACTCTTATTTTTCCTGGTGAATGTGCTCATAAGGAAAGAACAATACAGCATCTCAGCACTTTGCAATACTCAGTGGTGATTAGCCTGATTAAGTTACCTGGTACTCACAATAAGTAACTTCAAAATATATAATATTCAGAGATAAGAGCAGGAGAGAACAGGCTTTTTGTCTGAACAACATAGCTTCTACCCTTCAGTATGTGCTTACTGTTAACTCTTCAACAAATGGCCTTTTGCTTTGTAAAACAACGTAGTTCCTTTCAAATGCCAATTTTGTGACTTTTGTGAATAAGACATACAGTGATAATATGCACCCTTCCTTAGCTTTTAGGAAACACTTGCGAACTCTGGCAGAGTTTGGCTTCTTCCCTTCAAAATTTTGATCTGCCACAGAATATGGCTCGTTACTTCTCCTAGGAGTTTGTTCTCTTTAGCCAACAGGGGAGTTCAAGGTTCCCAGCCTGTCCAAAGTTGCCTGTTGAAACATCTAATTCCAATATAAATTTCTTAGCTTAATCTTTTAATCCAGGACATGACACCCAAGGAGAGATGTGAGTTCTGTGAGCAAATAAAATGCAATAGTTTCATCTAATGAATATGTTATAGCTTTTTGCAGTCAGAGCTTAAGAAACACTGGGTAGCAAGTAATGTTATCCAAAAAATATTCCCCTCATTTTTTCATTAAAAAATATTCCTTCAAAGTATGTATATTTATTCTCAACCTGATTATACAGTTTGAATTTTTTAGCCAAAATCCTCTTTGGCCTCCTCATAATGATCATGCTGTAAAATGCCTTCAAATATTAAAAAACAAAACAAAAAAATTCAATAACCGATTGTAATATTTAGTGTCTATAGATCTCTGCAGAAAAAGCCTTTTTTTCTGTCAAATTAACTACGGAGGTTCTTATTCCATCCTTATTGGTTTTTTTCCTGCAATATTGCTGGCATCATTACCAAACATTTATGTACAGCCGTGCATGCACTAATGATTTGAGAATATTTTGCAAGCGAGAGAAACTCAGTATTTGCATCTTTGGTAGCTTTATCCTGACTTCTGATAGATGCCTTTCTACCAGCAATACTTATTATGTACTGCTCACATTTCAGCCTTTGTTATTTGATTCAGCTACAAAACTGGAAATTTCCATATATAGTATTTGCTCTAATTGCCTCTGATTTGCCTTATTACATCACAAATACCCAGAAACAACAGAAATATATTGACTTCATAAAGAGATTATTAATTATAGGGAAGACTGAAATGCTCTGAATATTCAGGTGCTATTTGGTAGGCTTGCTTGTTTTCAGGAACATACTCTAGGATGTCTTGTAATAGAGACAGAACATCTCCAGGCCTGCCTTGTGCTGATGTAAGACTGATAAACAAGGTATCTTTCTTTAATTATTATTATTTTTGTCTGTGGAGAAATCGAACTAAAACTACACACTCGGTTCTAATCCACAGACCAGCTATCTGAGGAGGCAGCCTTTCCAATTTGGATTCTAATTTAGACAATAAAATGAGGTCTTTATCCTGTCATCTGTCTGTGCCCTGCTGAGTGCACTAGAAGAACATAGCTATAAAAAATCAGCTAGTTTTAGGGAAGAAGTAATCATGGTAGGTATGTATTCGGTTCTGAGATTTAGAACCTAATAATGGAATATTTTGATTGTTTTAAATGATAAGCAAGTTTATCTCAGAGTTGTAATTTTTTTATTTTCTATTCAGACAGAGATACAGAAGATGCTATTTATTAGCAACTACTGTTCTGATGAGGGAGTGCTGGCGCCACACTTAACATGAAAGAAAAGATTTTTAATAGTGCAAGCATAAGATAATGATTATTTTAACTTAAATCAACATTTGCAGCAAATTTTGGCACGGTTTTTATTTTCTGTGTGTATCTGATTTGAACAGATTATTTTTTAATACATCACAAAAATCTGGAATTTAAAAATAGTTTGCGGTGTAAGGATTAGAATCATCATTATCATCGTCATTCTTTTTTCTTACTTTTCGGAGTAGAAAGTGGAGACTATCTGTCCATTAATTTTTTTCCTCGAGTTCCAACTGTAATTATTTTGTAGTATCACATAGCTTCATGTTTAAGCATTCCACTTGTACAAAATATTTTATTTTTGACACATCTCAAGGGTGTGCAAGAATATCTTTTCCCAACTCAGTCTGGACTGAATGTTAACCTGTAGCTCATGGCGTAAATGTTTTTCTTGCTTAGCCAAGGTGCATCCTCAGTTTAAGAAGAGTCTTCCTTATCTGTTTTTTGTACATGTCTCAATTTAAATATTTGCAGAATGCAGTTTGCGCTAAATTGACACTTATCATAAGACTGTTCTTGAAATATAAGATTTACTGAGCAATTTAGATGTGGGAGGAACCCAGCTTTCATCCTGGGTGCATGATGTTCTGAAAATAGAAATGGTATTTCCGATGCTTGCTTATGATCCAGCTAAGTTGATATATGCTGGCATGGTTTTTTGGGAGCTGCACACATTTCTTATTTTCAGGATGACTTCTTAGTCTGAAATCAAATCTCCCTTTCCTCCAGCTGACCATTAGACAATGGAGCAACCACCCTTTTGAGTTCTGAAACTCAAAAGAAACTGCATTCCAGGGCAGTGTGGTTCTGTTCAGGTTCTTTTTTAAGATTTGCTTGGGGTTAGATTTTATTTTGCAAATGTGAACATCACTGTTTGTCTTCTGAAAAATGTGTTTATCTTGTCTTCCAAGTATTTCTCCTTTGAAAACTAATGATACAAAGTCTCTGATTGTGGTAGCCAACAGCGAGGCAGCAGGCAAAAAGAATGGGACTTCATTGTGGAAAAATTTAGTAGCTAAGATGGAAAATAAGAAAAGTTGGGGTTTTTAAGGTAATTGCCATTGTTTTAAGGTAATCAGGTAATCTAGAAACTGGTTTCACTTTCTCTCTGTTCCTTTACAAAACAAGAGTGTTTGCAAAATCACATACAGATCCCAATATGCTCCATCTTTTTGGAATTCTGATGTAAAATCACTGAATGGTTGAGGTTGCAAGGCGCTTCTGGAGGTGTCAGCTCCAACCTCCCAGCTCACAGAGGGATCAAATGGAGCAGGTTGCTCAAGGTTGTGTCCAGTGAGGGTGGAAGATGGGATTCCACAACCTCTCTGACCAACCTGTTCTCGTGTCCCAAGTGCAAGAAGTTTTTCCTCATGTTTAAGTGGATTTTCTAATATTTTAATTTGTGCTCATTGCCTCTTGTCTTCTCACTTGCTACCACTGAGAAGAGCCTGGCTCCATCTTCCTTACTCCCTCCCATTAGGTATTTATACACATTGATAAGATCCCCCTAAGCCTGCCCTTATTGAAGCCCTTCTTGAAGCTCTCTTAGCCTTTCCTCATGTGACAGAATCTCCAGTGCAGTTGTCATCGTTGTGGCCTTTCACTGGATTCAACCCGGTATGTTTATGTCTCTTGTGTCCTAGAGTGCCCAGAACTGGACACAGTGCTCCAGGTGTGGCCTCACCAGTGCTGAGCAGAGGGGAAGTGCTTTTCCTAATGCAACACAGGGTGCTGTTGACTGACCGCCTTTTACTTCACGGGCACACTGCTGGCTTATGTTACACTCGTTATCCAACAGGACCCCCAGGTCCTTCTCTGCAAAGTGGCTTTCTAGCTGGTTAGGTCCCAGCTTGTGCTGGTGCATGGAGTTGTTCCTCCCCAAGTTTTGGAAACGCTCCTTGTTAAACTTCGTGAGGTTTCTGTCAGCCCATTTCTTCAGTCTGTGCAGATCTCTCTGAATGGCAGCACAAGCCTCTGGGCTCTCAAACACTTCTCACAATTTTGCATCATCTATAAACTTGCTGAGGCTGCGCTCGATCCTATCATCTACATGATTAAATTATGATGGTCAAAATGCACATCTCCACACTGATACTAATCCATGTGGATTTTTCATCCAGGCGCCTTTCCCTTGAACTGATGAAGAGAGGGCAGATGTGTTAGAGGATAGTTGTGCTGCACATAAACAACTGAAGAGCGCTTAGTTTCCTGTAGTCTGGCAAGGGGGTCCAGAAGAGTGATTTGGATTTAAAGCATCCAATTGGATCCAATTTGTATCTAAACGACTTGCAAACTTAGGTGAGACTAGTTATGGATATATATGTAACTGTAGGATTTTCATTGAGACTTCATTTTAAGCACCAAATTTGTTAGTTCTGGATCTGGCTCGCTGATCTAGCATGTTTCTGATTGCTGCTGTATGCCCCTTCTACCTTGCGCACCTAACCTCTCTTACATTTACTGGTATCTGTATTTGATTCTGAAGTATGTAGATCATTCTGTTTAATTGTTTTTATATGCATTGCTTTAGAGAAATTTTAGGAGATGCGTCTTGAAATTAATCCTGCTATGCTCAAAATGTATCCTACATATGTCTATACGTAATAGTTCACAATTTCAGAGTTCATACTTGATGGACAATAAAAGCCTATTAAATAACCATCTTCTTGAATATATGTTATTTTTGTCAAGAATATTCATTTATTGGTTATTCATTTAAGTAGGCTCTATTTAAATGTTTGTGTAGTTTGATTCAGGCTACAAAGGCCTTGACTGTAATTATACTGACAGCTGTGGATCCAGTAATCCATTTGTATAAAAATCAAAGTATTACCGACAGCCTTAAAGCTGGAAATTGTTAAAATGGTAGACTAAAATTTAAACCTGGAAGTCAGAGAAAGAGAGAAAAAGAAGTTTTATGACTGGAATATTTATAAGGTTAAATTAATTTTGAATATGATTCACTCTGTGATGTGTGGAGTGATGGTAGCTTCAGAAATAAATAAAAATACCATCACCTCTCTTAGCTACTGATTGAGCCATGTTCTAGTCTCATGGAGTTATTCAGGTATTTTTCCTGCTGTAAATATGTGTAGAATTTCTACGTAGATTTGTCTAATTTCTAGGGAAAATAGTTTTATGTTAGGTTTAATAGCCCACAGCTTCCACAGCCAAAGCATATGTCCATCAAGTAGACTAGCTGCTGGTACATATGGCAGGTAGACTAGCTGCTGGTACCTATGGTGTGAATGGGACCAATGAGGTGTGCTGACCCTTGCTAGTTTATTTGCCTGAGAAGTTGAGAGGAGCCACCGTGAAAAAGCCACTGTCAAAGAAGTTTGACATGTCTTGCTTCCTTCTGTCCTATTTCTAGTCATGTGGTGTCTTTGGTTGCCCTGCTGCTGCATGTCAGGCACAGATAGCCTGTGCTGGAGCTGCGTTTGCCATCCTGAATCTGCCTTTGTCTTCTGTGTGGACCTTGGACCTACGCTGTAGGTAGTTTGTCTCTACTTCTGCCTCTGGCCCTGTCTCTTGGGTGGACTTTGGACCATGCTGCAGCCTGCCTCCCGCTCCATTTCCTGCTGCTAATGGCTGGGCTCCCTGGAAGGACCCTGGACCTGTCTCGTCACCCTGCCCGGCCCAGGGCTGTTGACGGAGCCTTTTGCCAGCACCCTGCCCTGCTCACTCAGCTCAGCTGCTGGTCGGTGAGGGCACGGCCTGGGCTGTGGTCACCCTCGGCTCATGGCTTCTCTTGGCTGATGGAGGAGCCCACCCTCGCAGTTCTCCTGCCCAGCTCCCTTCTGCGAGCTGTGACGAAATACTGCCTCAGAGAAGCTATGAAACCTTTTCTGCTGGGCTGCTGGTGGAGAACAGGGGCCTCTCCATTTCCCTGACAGTGAGTAGTTAGATCCCCAAACTCCCCAGAAGCACATCATTATGAGAGCATCAAAATAACTCTTGTGGATCTTGTCCATAGTTCTGCCTTTGTTTGATTCAAGCTTACTTCTCCATGTAGTAGGCATATATATAAACCCAAATTAGTCACATACTTCATGTATCTCTACAAAATGCTGTCAGCAAGGCCATGCAATAAAGCCGTATCGTCGCTGATTCCCTCTGATACGCAGGGACTCTTTTCCCACATAAGACAGAGGTGGTTAGATGACAAGTAACAGCGTATGCTGCAAAAAGATCTTTCTTTTGAAAGATGTTTGCATAATGTATGATTTTGCTTTTGTTCTGATACAGTAAGTTAAGATGCAGGCCCCATGTAATGTACACTGCAGGGGAGCAATATGGAATCTGACAGTGGAAACTGGGGGGTTCCTGCCAGGGGCAGGTAAGATGCAAAATGGGATCGGGGCCATCAGGGATATAGAGGGAAAGAAGGGTGAATTCAGGGCAGGTATAAAACACATCGTGGTAGAGCATGGCTTTCTACGGACTCATTTTGAAGTGGCCAATGCTTTCATAAAATAATGGTGCCGATGTTGAAAATTCATCTGTGTAAACAGATAAGCTTGAGCCTTGTGGAAAAAAGGGAAAACTGCAGAATAAGCGTGCGGTTAGCAGCCCCCATGAAGCTGAATTTGCCACATGCAGTAACTATGTCAAATACCCTGTAACAACTAATAGACTGACAAAGAATGATTTTTATTTCTGGTTTGGTTTTTTTTTTTTTTCCTACAGAAGGCTTAGGTTATTCTTTGCTCTAATATAAACTTACAAAGGGCTTGACGAAAAAGGGGAAGGAGGCTATCTGCTGTCAGATAGCCTTACACTTGAGATAACGCCCCATTTGTTCTTGGCAGGTTGTTCTTCTGCAGCTGTGAGAAAGGTTGCCCTGTCTGTCACATGCATACCTTGTGTCAGAGCTCTAAAGAGTGAATTGCAATGAAGGAGGGCTTGTTGTGAGTTTCAGTTGCTTTTCAGGTGTTGCCAGGTATGCCTTGTTGCCCTCTGCTGAAGAGGAAATTGAACCAATCCTTTCCTTTCAAATTCTTCACCAAAAATGGAGTTTAACCCTGAGAAGGTGGTATCATGGGCTGCTGCCTCTGCTGTCCCAGTGATTCCACATGAAATTTTCACAGTTTAGAAGTAAAAATAGGAGTTAGATTTCCCTTCTCTTTTTCCCATCTGAAATGCAACTTCAGACTGGATTTTAAATGCAGCCTGGTTTCTTACACGTAATGTTCCTGGTTAGCAGGGCACCAGCACAGGGTAATGCTGAGCTCGCTGTACAAGCCAGAACAAGCCACCTGTTTTTTTCCAAGCTTTGTTGACTCTTAAGTTTATGGAAGTTAAATTTATGTAGCTAATGTAAGTACTGACATGCTCAAAACATATCTGCTTCATATATTTGGAACCAAGTTACTTAATAAAGCACCATTTTTAATGTCTTGTTTTATGGGCAACCTCATTTGCATGGTAATCCTACCTTCTTCAGCTCCTACTGATTTGAGTAAAATATGAAGTCCTTAGGAAGAAATTAAAGGATCCACGAATAATTTGAGATAAACATATTTATTCACTGGATAAATAGTGTTTGGGATTCCAGTGGGCTCAGTCTTGTCACAATTTCCTTTAATGCTTTTTCTAATAGGGTGAAAAAAAGGCAGAAGATGGGAGGAGGAGACAATAGTTCTAAAAAACAAACTAAAAAAGATTTAAAAAAACTCTGAACAAGTTATGCTAAAGGTTTTCAGAAAGACAGTACTTCTGGTAGAGGCGTAGTTAGCAGCAAAATTGCAGTTCTGTCAGAACACCCTGTGGTTTGGGGTTGGGGTGGACAGGCATGAAGTAAGCGATGAAGCCACCATGTTTACAAACACCATCTGCCGTAGGAGGATTTTCCTCACATAGATTTACTGGGAAATCCTTCTTGATCCTTCTCCCCTGGTGCTGATGGTGAGTTCGCCCGTGTGTTTGCACGTCTCTGGATTCCCGCTGGCGCCAGGCTCAGCTTGCCCTGGTGCGAGGCAGGCAAGGGTGCTGGCGGTCAGGCTCATGTCGTCTCTTGTCGCAGTGTCCCCAGCTCCGTGCTCTGCAGCTGCCTGGCACTGACCTGGCACACAGAGGGGTCCGTCTGTGATGGAGCAGTACCTGCATCCTTCTGCAGGCTACTTTTTTTTAAACCATACGTTGATTCTTCAAAGTGCCTCTGCTGTTGTAAAGCTGACTTTGTAGTGCACGTGGAGGAGACAGTTTTGCCTTGTAATATGGAAACATGAAAGGAGTTCTGGGCTTACAGTGCTGCAGAAAAACATGTTTTCAAATTTAATCTGTCAGTAGTGAAAACAATGACTTAAAAAATAGGATGGAAAACTTCTATCCCCTATTAGTCCGCATCACCTAAAATTCACACGCAATTTGCCTAATAGTGTTTATTTCTAGATACAATTCTTTATAAATAGCTACAAGATATTGACATAATGATAATTGAAGTGTTAACTTTTGTAAATAAGCATGTTAGGGAGTCACTTGAATATGTTTATAATTGCCAAATTTTGTTTCAGGCTCTTATAAATAAATAAATAAATATATATATATTAGATTTAACGACTCATACAAAGAGATATGATTCTGAAGTACTCAAATGGTTCAGTGCTATGTCTGTGTACCCATACGTATGTATGCATATATAGAGAGAGAGGTGTAGATGAAGATCTGCTTTCTCTGAGACTAGAGGCATTTATTTTCCTTGAAGCCTGGAATGTGGAATTTAAACTAGCCTGTATTTGTCATCTTGGAAGATGAAAGTACGCTGCAACGTGCAGGTGGAACGTGCACATACTGTGGTGCTTATGGAAACTAATAGCTGTGTTTCTAATACAGCTTTGTGTCTATTCTTTCTTTGCTGTCCTATGCTTTTTTCCTCTTTCAATTACAGAAAATATTTCCCTGCTGAATGAAAAATTAATGAATATACTGGACCAAATAATGTTTTAACTTACTGTTTCATACAGGTAGTGGTATTCATAGTAAACCTTGATTTCCTTAATGTCTTTCAATTTGACTATCCATATTATTGACAGTACATTTTGGAGCAGTTTATTAAAGACTTATTTATGAGCAACATAAATTGTATTGCTGACATACATTCTATTTTATAGATGACCATGAACATATTTTCAGAATTCTTCCTTTCTTTCAGAAACCTGTTCAAGTTCATTTCCTCTTTTTTCATTGAAACAAAAAAAATCAACACCACCCCCCACCCCACAAATTTGTCCAAGGAGAAGGAAGACAATTTTTAATCTTAGTTTGCTGAAAAAATTCAGTCCAAGTCATAGTAAGAGGAGGCTAGAATTAACCTAAGGAACAAAGACTGCAGTCTTATGTGATATCAGAAGACTGCTTTAATACATTCCAGGTACTGATCTCACCTCATCTTCAAACTCTCTGAATTTTTGGAAAAGTATATTCCAGGATCAACCCCAAGACTCATTTCTGAGTAATCCCTCTCACTCAGCTTCACTCTAACACCACCGGTATGGCCATGTTTATGCCCACTGTTCAAATCTTATATTGTTTCCTACTTTGTTTTTTTTAAGCTATTAACTTGGCACTGTCATATGATAACTGGTTAAATGCCTGATGGAGTTCCAGATATATTAGATACACATTTCCTTTTATTTACACTTTGAGAGAAATTTACCATTTTATGTGCTGCCTGAAACCTTAATAAAATCATGTGCATTTATTTATTTTCCTGTTGACCATTACAATTCTAATTATTAGGGAAGTTTTAACTTGGGAAGTCAGCCTAGACGAGTTATGTTTGGTTTAATTTATTTCCCCCTTTCGTAAATAGGTACAATACTTTGTAATGTCTGTTTAGAAAGCGCCATCCCCAGCTTGACAGATTAATACAATCTGTGATTATCAAAGTTATTTCAGTTCTGGACCAGAGACTATATGGTTCATCATGGGGTGTAGAGTGTACTGTATTCTTTGGATTCTCCTTATCGTGATCCCTCTGTAGAACATTCTTCTCATTGAAAACAGGCCAGACATAATTCTTGGCTCTATATAGGTCACTTTTATACTAGTCACATCCTAACTTCAAAGTTGTCCTGTATTGCAGTCATTTTGTGTTGAACTATATTTTGTTACACTTCTACAACGTTGAATTTGCTTGACCATTAGAGATTCTTAAAATGTTCTTTATCAGCGGGTGTTTTCATGTTTTCTTTGTAGACTTTTTCCTTACTCATTATATTCTTTAAAATAGAAAAACATTAAGATCTGGACACAATTTTTAAGAATAGAAGACTGGTAATACTTCCCAACCAGTGCTAGCTGACCCTGCTTTGAGCAGGGGTTCAAACTACATGATTGGGAGTAAAAGTCTGTCTCTGCTTTCAACGCTGACTGCCCTTAAGCTAACTGGCAAATAGCGCTCTTCCTCAAAATGGCCACAGACACATTGCTTTCTTGTTTTCAACTGTGAGCCTTAGCATTTCTATACTGTGAAAAATTAATTTTGTCAAGTCCAGAACAGATTTTATGTGGTTCATATTCAGAGAGAAAAAAAAAAAAATCAGTCTCCACTCTTTTCATGTTAGCTCTGTTTTGCTAGTGAAAACAGATTTAGCTTTTTGATGGGACTATTTCCGAGATGCACTGAACAAGTAATATAATAGTCTCTATTTTACAAGCAGCTTTTAAACCTAGATTAAGATATTTAAAGAGAAAGAATTTGCAGGGTTAGCAAAATGATGGGAAAACTCAGTTGAGAACCCTTCAAAATTTCATTTAGTATAATCAGAGAAAAGAAAGCTAAAATAAATGCAAAGCTGGTAACTTATTTTATGTATATGTAATATTTCTGATCATAGAACATGTGATTAGGATGGGCATCGGAGGGAACAATATTACTTAGTGGCATGAACCGTAGTGAAAACTGAAGGATTCTGTATCTACCAGCCATAGGGGAGAAGGAATTTTAATGAATGGTTTTGAACAAGTGATGCTGAGGCGTCCTAGAGAGGGATTTGCATAGGTGGCCAAGAACTTAATTTTCATATGGTTCAGGAACCTTTTCACCAAAACAAAGGGCTAAAAAAAAATTGTATCTGCCAACGTAAAGCTCAGCTAGTTACTTGAGGTCTGTCTTTCATTTCCCTTGTCGCTTTTTCAGCAGAGTCAGCAGAGAAAATTAGTGCTTTTATTTAACCTAATACAGTTCAACATTTTTCTGCATAATTATACAGACTTTCCAGAAAGTACTAGATGGCCCCTTGAGTAGAATGAAGTTCACTGCCTTATCTTAACACTTTAAAGTGTTACAACTTTTCTAATTTGAAATGCTTTGAGGACTGCAGTAGGTGGAATTTGATTTTAGCAAGTAAGCCATCTGAGCGGTTGAATTATTGAGAGGTCTGAGATATGACCTCAGTGCTACCGTAAGTGGTACAGTAACTGGTCACTTAAATTTTTACAACTGATAAAAGCATATAGCTATGCCTCCTGTGTTTTTTTTGAACGCAACGTGAGAACTTGTAATATTTGTGAAGTCACTTCTCTAGTATATTAGGGACAGATTTGCATCAGAAAATTTTGCACCAATTAAGTAACAAGTAGCTTTCACTACTGGTCCAATTTACTCTCCACTTTGGTCTCCCCAGTTTGTGGGGAGAAAGATGGTCTTTTGTCAACCTAAAGGAATAATAATATAGAAATTCAGGGGCATACTTTTGTTTTTCATAAATATCAGTGGGATTGCCCAAAACAGGAGTGAGAGAGACAAAGTACAACAAGGCTTAGGAAACAAATCTTCCGTTCAGCTGTAGCAAAATCAGCTGCATGGTAATAGGTGCAGACAAGGAATTTGGTACTTGTTTTGATACGCAGACAGTGAGCAATAGAGAGGTTATGGAAAAGCCAAGCAGAAGAAAGAAGTCATGAGTAGAACTTCTAAAATCGACTGAGCACTTGTCTTTTGATTTAATCTGATTTTCAGTCTGACTCTTACTATTAGTGTAGCCCTTCGTGGTTCACCTGGCTGGCAGACCATAAAGTACAAATCAATGCACACAGGACCAGGAAATCCCATTGCCAAAGTTCTCTTGCAAAGTTTTGACGCAGTATTGAAATGTGTAGATTATGTACCTAAACCAAGATGAAAAGATTCAATATTTAACTACCTCGTGAAACTTCATGTTCTGGATGTAAGGTATATTTAAGTAGAAAGGTGGTTTCATCCTTTTGTTAACAAAACAAAATTTGAAAGGATTGTTGTCAAGTAACTTTCACAACATTTAATATTGTAATATTCTGCTAGGAATAAAGATAATTCAAAATATTACTGTGCTTGGTATTACTGGTATGGTATCTGGAAGATACGTTTCTTTAAGCTTCTACAAAAATACTCTTTAGGAATATTCTCTTTAATGCCACATACTATTTTTAGAAATAGAATTATAATTTGTTTCTTACATCTGTCTTTACCAAATGTCTGACTTACGAGCCTGGTTTTACATGCATAGTGTCTCCTGTGTTGTATTTCTTTAGTCACTGGTAGGCAATGATAATGGAACAAATATTATTTTCTTAGGGAACTGATCCTTGTTTTCTTCTCTTAGTGGTGCAAAAAGCCAGAATAAAAACACTGTGTTCTTAGAGCAAAGCTCCAAATCTGTCTGAAGGTTACATTTATTTTTTGTCACCTTGCATTAATATAATTTTAGTCATTTTCAGTAATGAATCTGTGATTAAAGGTTATCCATATAGCTAAATAGCTGTTATTACCATGTGCCATTTCAGTTACTTGGATAATTTGTCAACTCTGTATACAAACAGACAGTTTACAAATAAGAATTTTCACTCCCATAGTTAAAATCATAAATCAGTAGCAATAGTTCAGGGGTTGATCCTGCTGCTTATCACCCACCTAATAGACCAAATTACCTTTACATTAATCCAACATTTTAGGTTAGAAAGTAGTTCTCTGCTGCCTTTACGTTCATCCGTTGAAATACGTCATGGTTTAACCCCAGCTGGCAACTAGAACCACGCGACCACTCGCTCACTCCCCCCAGTTTGGATGGGGGCGAAAATCGGAAGAGTAAAACTGAGAAAACTTGTGGGTTGAGATAAAGACAATTTAATAGTAGAGCAAAAGCCATGCACACAAGCAAAGCAAAACAAGGAATTCATTCACTGCTTCCCATGGGCAGGCAGGTGTTCAGCCATCTACAGGAAAGCAGGGCTCCATCACTCATAACAGTTACTTGGGAAGACAAACGCCATCACTCCAAACATCCCTCATTTCCTTCTTCTTCCCCCAGCTTTGTCTACTGGGCATGACGCCATATGGCATGGAATATCCCTTTGGTCAGTTGGGGTCACCTGTCCCGGCTGTGTCCCCTCTCACCTTCTTGTGCACCCCCAGCCTACTCGCTGGTGGGGTGGTATGAGGAGCAGAAAAGGCCTTGAGAGCTTAGCAACAACTAAAACCACCAGTGCGCTATCAAAAGTATTTCTCATCCCAAATCCAAAACGTAGCACTATACCAGCTGCTAACAAAAAAATTGGCTCTGTCCCAATTGAAACTACAACAAAATGTAAATTTGAGACTCATCATTTCTTGCATACGTGGTTCTTGATACTGCCTGCTTCTGGAACGACTGAGTTTCTCCATTGCTCACTGTTTCAGGTGGTATGAGGTATTAATTTATGCAGTTGTGCATATGGTGCTTCATGTAACAATCCCCAAGTTGCCAGCATCACAGATTAAGTAAGATTAGCTCAAGTACAGAACTGGAGGCACCATCCTGGGATGTAGTACAGTTCCTCAAAGCTGAAACTAATGTCAGCTCTTTCTAATAAACTTATCAAACAGACTTGTGAAAGCAAGTATGGTTTTGCCACCTCAACTCAAATTGGATGGGGATGTCTGCTCCCATGACATTTTAGTACCTTTTTTAAATTTCCAGCAAAAATTTCAATGACCAGTTTGAACCTGTTTGTTCTTGTCCCACCTGTGTGCTTCCTCTGATTATTTATTTTTCTCCTGTCATTTAGCCTTGCTACGTTATAAAAGCCAGTTGTGCTCCCTTCTCAGACTTCAGTTGTCTCATCTGAACTTACCAAACTCTTATAACTTTATCTTTTATCAGTTTTTATTTTCTCTCTTAAAAAATGAGAAATAACTAAACAAATTCTGAACAGCAGAATTCTGAAGGGAGTCTCCTGCACACTGTGGTACAACGTTATGTCCAGGACAGTACTTTGAAGCTTTGAAGTGGGGACTGGACCAAATGTTGCCCAGAGATCATTCCAACATAAATTATTCTATGATTATTCCTCTTTCATCTCAACAAAAAATAATTTGTTCAACACATGTATTAAACTTGTCTTCTTTAATGTACACCTCAAATTGTTTACTTAATCTTTCCTGCTCCCTGCAGAATCGTCTGTTTCATGACAGTGTTTCATGTCCGCATATCTGGTGGAGGATACAGAAATAAAAGATAACGTGTAAGGTAGAGGTTACTACCTTGCAGGCGGTTCAATGTCAAAATTCAGACCGTATATTACCATTAAGAATATTCTTTGTTGGTTACAGGGGACTCCCCACCACTGTTGGCGCAGCAGGAGTTTGCTTCTGGCCTAAGCAGCTAATAATGGGCATAATCTATGGGAAAGAGAATAGCAAAGTGATCAGCTAAGCAAGAGAAGAAACATCCTGCCTCTGCGCTTTGTTCTGTGGGAGGGGAGAGGGAATGGAAAGGAAAGGAGAGAGTGGTTTACATGGAAAGAGGTGAAGGGGAAGAGCCCTGAAGGGGTCGGTTTCTTGGAAAGAGCTGTGAAGCTAATGTGAAGAGGCTGCAGGGGAGAGGAACTGGGAAGGGCTGCGATGTGTGATTTCACACAGTGACAGACTACCTGTGTGTGTGTTGGGAGTTTTCTGGGTGGAATGCACTTTCTTCAAGGTAGAGGCCGTCTGGCTCCTGCCTGCATCATTTCCCTAAGGAAATGCTGAACTCGAAATGAATCATCCCTCAAAACCTAGAGAAAATCACTTTCTTAGTAGTTATCAAGGACAACACAGAAACAATATAGTAGCTGAAATAGTCATATAAAAGCGTGGTCATACTTAAAATAATTCACCTAAAACAGTGGTCAGCATGAAGCTCTTAACCTGCATGTTAACAATTAAGTCTTGTGCAAAAGGGGTATCCATGTGCAGTTTGTCTGTAATGAGGACAGATGAGGAGCTTCATGTTACTAGTGGGATTTTACGTTCTAGCAGTTAGCTACCCCAGGAGGAATTATTGCCGTTTCCTCCTGTACAGAAGTGGATTTCCTTAAAGGGATTGTATATATATTGCACCGTATTTCTTTCGAAATGAACTTTCTGGTACCAAAGTCCAGATCCAAAAAGGTACTGAAAAAGTGTGTTGCAGTGCTCATTTTCAGGTGACTGTCCCCGTGCATCCATGGTTTGGGTTGAGTTCCTATAATGCTCATGCAGTGCACAGGGAACTATGTGCCTCAGATAAGGATCAGACTCAGTTCACTGAATGTTTCTTATTTAACATCAAAATGTTGGGCAGGATCTTTAAGGTACACGAAATCCAGTCTCACATCTGGATCTTCAGTACCTTTTTCTGCTCCACTGGGAAACTCTCTTCCCTCTCGTGGGTATTATGGTCTTGCTCCCTTTCTCTGAAGCCGTCTTGCAAAACTTGGTGCAAAGAGAGGGCAGCTGTGCTGGTGTCTTTTACAACGGAATTCCTGAACTAAAATACTGTGTTTTTTTCTACACAGGCCTGAGGATTCATAGGAAACACAGAGAATAGTCTGGTGGTTACATTCAACTTAGATATTGGTTTGATTTTGCACAGGTGAATGTGCACAAGTGCGTTTAATAGCTAACTATTGCGGTAAGAGAGATATGGGAAAGAAGAAACTAGACCTCATTTTATCTTGCAGGGTATTGTTTTGTTTGGGCTTTTTTTTTTAAGCGTGGCAACCATTACCATATTTTGTGTGTGATGCTGTCTGTTAGGCATGCTTCAAGAATGTAGTTTTACAGGTACTGATAGGCTGCGTGGTGATTTAGGCAAAGCTCGTTTGCCTCAAGGCAGAGATGATTCTACCTCTTCACTGTTTCATTTCTCTAATTCACAATTTCTGATTTATTTCTTGAGCACTTTAGTCCTTCCTCAATATTATTTTAGATACTTGTTTGGTTTGGATCAGATCCAGATAACACCGCTGGGGCTGAAGAAATACAATTGTACACTACCATCTAAACTGATATGCTGTGGAGACGCGGTAAAATTTTAAATGTGCTCCTGTTGAGGTAGTTCAGTTTTGGAAGTGAGCTCCTTTCTCAAATAGGAATAGGTTTGAAGCAAACAGGAAGAACTAACATTATTACCTTAGCAGGAATCCAGCCCTGAGCCAATTCCTTCTCTTTGAAAACCGTCATCCTTTCTGTTAATTAATTAATAAAGGGAAATTGCGTGATGAAGTAATTTGATTTGATTTTAGCTTCTCTAAATAAGAACATAAGAATGATTTTATTGATTCAGAGTTAGGGTCTGTCTATCCCAGTATCCTGTCTGGAATACATGGCGGCAGAAATGGACGCCAAGGGAAGGGTGAGAATAGGGCAGTCATATAATACATATCTCCCTAATGCTGTCATTGCTTCCAAGTGTAAAGTTAAATAAAATATAACAAGTATTTGCATGTGTTGCCCTGCAAATTCTTTTTTCTTGGAATAGTAGAGCTTCACAGGCTTCCGCCATGAAAGGATTCTCTGTCTTCGCTGTAACTATCTGCAGCATTGAAACCAAAGGAAGCTGGCTGGTATTGCAAGCTAAGTAGCAAGTGTTTTGTTTCTAGGTGGCTACGTTCAATCAAAACTTCATTAAGTGTTTTCTGGGGGGTCGGTATGTGTGAAAAGAATTCAGCAACTTACAAGTAAAAAAAATAAAATTACTAGAATTGATACTCTTGTTGACCATTTCAGGAGCGACGGTCAAAAACTACAGGGAAATAGAGCGTATTACGCTCTCTCTGTTAACTAGCAGCCTTTGCAAGCGCCGCCCCAGCAGCGCGCTGCGTGGAATGCAAGAGTGCTGCTGCTGGCCTTCTGTGCACGCTTGGTGCTTACATAGTGCTCTTAGCTGTGTAGCACATTGAACTTTAAGTCACATTTAAATAAGAAGAAACAGAACAGTCATTATTAAGCACAATCAGTACAGGAAAAGTGAATATAAATAGGACTGGAGCAGTTAAAAAGTTGCTTTTAAAGGAAAATTATGTCTGCAAATTTCAGTGAGTGCTAAATGCGGAGGAAAGCATTGATCTTGGGGCCTTTTTGAAAATTTGGCTGTGAATATTTCCACGCATCATTGGAAAGAAGTACAAAATGTTCATAGCACAGCCACAAAGTTCTGGTATTGATTTTGTAAAACCTAGGGAATAACAATAATTTGTCTGTGAAAAAAAATAGAAAATTTTCTTTCTCTGTAGGAGCTTGTAGCAAGGCCTTTCTAATAAAGATGGGAATTAACTACCTGAATGGTTTTCTGGCATCTACAGCTAAGAAGTTGTTTTTAATAATTTTAAAAGCCAGTTTGAAATTGACAGGGTACAAAAGAGGAGCCATCAGTAAAATATGTGGTGGATTTGTGGGGCGTGTTGTTTCCAGGATCGTTGTAGGGGATTGGATTAGGTTTGTTGGAACATCAAAAGGACTTGTTGATATGGCAGCCAAGTGGATAATGCAGCTGACTAATAGAGCACAATTAAATATTTGACAGAGGTTACTGTGTCACATCTATAGAGGTGACGACTGAAGTCAGATTTTAACGTAATTTTAACTTGGGCAACAAAAAAAATTTGCACTTGGGGGTTGATCTTTTCTATGGTAATTTCCTGATGGGTTGGTAATTTTTCACAGATTTATTTAATGTAAAACTTATTCTTAGGTCTTTTATTATTTTCCAGATAGTTGATACCGAAGTTTACTTACTGTTTTGCAGATAACCTAAAGTGTACTGCTGATTTAAAATCTGCTTCTCCTTTGCTTTAGATGGAATATTAGTTTCTCAACCTCCTTGCTTTTTGTGAAATGCTTCTGAATCTTTTTTCTTCCACCTTCCACAAGCAGAACAGCAATTGAAAAATCAGTGAGACAGTGTCTGCCTGTAATTATACACAGCAATGTTTGTGTGGCTCCATTGCAGAAATAATTGGAAAGATCATGTGCTGATACAGCTCCTTGTAAAAATGATTTCATAGCTGCTGTATAATAGTGTTGGATACAATTTCATGAATTGTTTTAGAAAACAACAAGAAGAGGTACTTTTGTGTAGCAGATAGCTATAGCACTTTCTCCAAAAATGAGTGACAACTGTAAACTGAATGACTGCACACAAAGAAGAGGCACACAGACACTTCTTGGATAATGAAAGGAATAAAAAAGTGTGGGTTTGCCCTGGCAGCCTGTGTGCAGGCTCTGTGAGAAATTGAAGAGGTGTGACTGAAAGAAGTGACTGAAAGAAGACCTGCACCCCTTCCCAGCAAGAACTGAGTTTCTTTGCTATGGTGTCCTTCTGAAGAGCAGTAAGGGACAAGACTTGAATAACCAAACCATATGGCCTGATGTGCATGTGCACTGATAAATACTGGTGCACAGGGTAAGAAAAATGAATTTCTGCAGGCTGCGTAATAAATACCTGGATGGAGGTATGCTGGGAGAAGTGTGTAGTGGGTGGTTAGAAGCTATCAAGAGGCATTCATCTAAAGGGAGTCAGGTCTGACATTAGCCCATGTAATGTCTAAAACTAACCCCAAGCGATGCTGCAAGTACCGCTGTGACCAGGTGTATGTGTATGTTGGGGTGGGGGTTTGATCTAAGTTGCTTTTGCCCCACCGTTGTCCCTGCTACCAAGTCCACGGGGACACTCCCAACTTCTAGGAGGTTAGGTGAGTCCAAGGTGCCCTTGCTGCTCCCCGGCACCTGCTTTGAAAGCAAATCCTTGGGTGTTTCCACAGGCCCTATGGCAGTGATGTCTGAGGATGTCTCGGGCAGTTTTTCTTCTGCTAGAGTGCTCAAAAGTCTTCCCCACGTCTGGGTTACCTCCCGTGAGGCTTCTGGTTACTTTTACAGAAACATGGCTAGTGAGCACAGTCCAGGAAAGCAGTGTTTTGGTGTCACTTTGAGTGTTCACTCCAAAAACTGCCACCAAAATTGCTTTTGGTGCTCATAAATTGTGGGGAGACGTGTTTGATGGTCATACATAACTCAGCTCGTTCTGCCGGTGCTGGCTATTCTGGGACAGTTTGGTCGTCTCCACAGAGCCCTCTTGTCATGCTGGGTTCCTGTCCCTATCAAGTTTGTCTTGAAGAGGACACCCACTTCCTGTTTAGCTTTACTTGAGGTACAGGAAAAAATAATGAAGGCACAATTTGCTGCGTGTTTATAGACATACTGTAGCTCAGACTGGGATTTTTCTATCCATGCCTGAAAAGGGATAAAAAAAAGGGATGTAAATATAGATTGCCGGTAATAGTTGGACATCCTTTGCTGACTACTGAAACTTGGCATTTTCGCAATGCTTTGTGCTTCTGATATTTGCATGCTGTGCAGAGACAGGTAGAGCTCCCTGAGTGCTCTACTCATGTGCTGTTCCCCAAAACGAGCTCCCTGCAGCACGCCATGCTCATTTGCCTTTCGTCCTCCTGGTGTGCAAGGTCACACGTAAAAGGTTTGTTGCTATTTCGGTGCTTTTATTATATGCCTGCAGAAATGGGAACACATGAGTTCAGCGGGAATCAAGATGACCACTCTGTGGATATTTACTTCACTCATTCTTGCCTAGGGAGGAAAACCAATTTTCACTGGAATATTTCCTTGCACAGGTGGTTATTGAAGGTAGTTTTAGGCACAGTGTCATGCATCCTTGCAGAAGATAATCATAGAATCATAGAATCATTCAGGTTGGAAGAGACCCTTGGGATCATTGAGTCCAACCCTCAACCCCACTCTACAAAGTTCTCCCCTACACCATATCCCCCAACACCACATCTAAATGACTCTTAAACACATTCAGGGATGGTGACTCCACCACCTCCCTGGGCAGCCTATTCCAGTTTCTGACCACTCTTTCGGTGAAGAATTTTTTCCTAACGTCCAGTCTAAACCTACCCTGCTGCAGCTTGAAGCCATTCCCTCTTGTTCTGTCACTAATTGCCTGTGAGAAGAGACCAGCACCAACCTCTCTACAATGTCCTTTCAAGTAGTTGTAGAGAGCGATGAGGTCTCCCCTCAGCCTCCTCTTCCTCAAACTAAACAGTCCCAGCTCCTTCAGTCGCTCCTCATAAGATTTATTCTGCAGGCCCTTCACCAGCTTCGTTGCCCTCCTCTGCACTCGCTCCAGCACCTCGATATCTCTCTCGTATTGAGGTGCCCAAAACTGGACACAATACTCCAGCTGTGGCCTCACCATTAGCTTCAAGATGAACATCCAGAAATACGCATATGACAATATCTGGTTTTTTTTTTTTGTTTGGTTGGGGGTTTTGTTTGTTTGTTTGCTTGTTTTTTAGCATTATCTTCTCAATTCTTGAATTATTCTGCTTCCCTGGGATTTTTCTTCAATAAATCCTATTTTCCAAAGACAATATAAGTATAGAAGAATCAAAGTTTTGGATAGTTGAATGGTGACACAGGATTCTTTATATCACTCGAATAGAATTAAGTAGAACAGTTGTCTTATTTGTACTAGAGTATTTGAAGTAGATACAGGATGCAATGACTACCAATAATGAGAGAAGAACATGGCAAATAAATCATTATTATTCTTCTGGGTTTCGACTACGGGAATAACAATTATACCTGCCTGAGTTCTCAGCTCAACATTTTATGCTACTATCTTCTAACGCTATACTAATGTAATTCTGGTTAAAATCTCCCTCCTCAAACTCTTAAGTTTCGTACAGGTTTCCATAGTTCAGAACTTCTCAATAAAGTATTTTATTCCTCAGCTTCCTCAGTCGAAGTTGGTAGAGTTTGCAAACATATAATGAGGTATAGGAGTTTGCAAAAAAGTGGTTGATAATGAATTTAAAACCTTTTCTTTAGAAAAACTATAAAGCAGAAAGCTTTATTTTGCTGAACATGCTGAAAAATTAATTAGGGGGAATACTTCTGTTAATTTCTTTTTTTGTCTTTTGATGTATTTGATGTGAGTGCACAGTCAGTTGGACTGATCTCTTGTGAAGCTGGAAAACACCTAAAAGAAACGCACAAAAAAAAAACAAGTACTTTTGTTCACTCAAGCAGATTTGGCATACTTGTGTGACAGCATAAAGGCTCCCTGCACAGACACGTCTGGTTGCTTCAGTCAGGAATCCTTGTCAGGCCAAGAACAGGAAAAGCTCATTTTTAAAAAAAATGTTTAAGATGAAAAAAAAAAAAAAAGAAAAAGCAGGGTATGTAAATTTAAAATATGTCAAATTCTAATAAGATTTTCCTAGGGAAATCCTTTACGTGTTTGCCTGCAAGACTAAGGCATCAGTTTATTGATACCCTTGTAAGAGCAAACGTATTTTTAATATAGAATCACAGAAACAGAATCATTTAGGTTGGAAAAGACCCTTAAGATCATCAAGTCCAACCATTAACCTAAACTGCCAAGTCCACCACTAAACCATGTCCCCAAGTGCCACACCTACATGTGCTTTCAATAGCTCTAGGGACGGTAACTCAACCACTTCCCTGGGCAGCCTGTTCCATCTGTTGAATAAGGAGGTGGCATCAAGTTAAGAATTTTGATGGTCAGTCTGTTACCTTGACTATAAAAGTTACAGTATTTATTAAAAGACCCTTACAGTAGTTGTGAGGAGAAGCCTGGTACAACTGGAAAAGCCAAACTATGGTATAAAATTATTGCAATCCTTTTTTTAGACCTTCCCATCTAAGATTTCGTAAGGCAAAATGTTAAAATGTTTCTGTGGAAGTCAGACTAGTGATATTAGGAATCACTACTAATCAGCCACTAGTGATCCATTTAATACTATCTGTACAATGCCAATAATGAACTTCTACATTTCATACAGTTTTACTGCTTAAAAAGGCTAAGCTGGAATTCCTGGAAATGGTAATTCACTCTTTATGCACAAACTTGATTTTCTTTTCTCCCGGATTTGGATGAGGTGGCACAGTCTTCGCTGTGTTCTTGCCAGCAGCATTCGGTAATTCATTCTGACAGCAAGAATGCCACCCGAGATACTGAATTTTTTAAAACTTTTTCTGTCTTTTGAGGTGGTATCTATCACATAGAAATCTGGATACTGGAAGAGGGACTGTATAGTGGAAAGTAATATATTGCTTATTATGGATGACACTAATGCCAGAAAGGAATGTCGCTCTCAAGTCCCAGCGTGTCAGCTGAAGCTGCAGTTGTTTTAGTGATTTTCAAAATCAGGCAAAAGGATTTTCAAATTGGAAGAAGTAATATTTCAAAAAGAGACACTGTCCCTAGTCAGCACCCAATAGGGCTCCATATGAAAAGGTAATTTCAATTAAAGTAATTTCTTCCAGTTTAGCTTTTTGCCATTATTATTTACCAGAGGATTCTTGCTATGTTTATCTTAAATATTATTAACTTCAGTAGGCTTGAATGCAAGCATTTTACTTGAGTGTCTCATCAAAGGGCTAGTTTCCTAATCTATGAAATCTCACTACAGTGAGTCAATATAAACCACAGATGGTAGCTATTTGGAAATTGATGATCACGTATAGATTTGAATTTGTCAGGTTAACACTTTTGATGCCAGCTAGAAAGTAAAAGTTGTCCTTTTAGAGCTACTTATTTAAATTAGGCAATTATCCTTTCTTTAACACTATTAAATCTGATAAATAATTAACCCAAGTTCTTTTCCTGTAAAAAGAAACCTCCAAAAAGAAGCATTTAATTTCATTTTCATTATTCTTATTCAGAACATAGATAGTAGGAGCTATACTCACATATTACCAGGTGCCCACTAAAGCCACTCTGTCACTGCCCTACTCAGATGGAGAGGGGAGAGAAAATACAATGAAAGGCTCATGGGTCGAGATAAGGACAGGGAGATCACTCACCGATTACTGTCATGGGCAAAACAGACTTGACTCGGAAAAATTAATTTAATTTATTACCAATCAAATCACAGGAGGATAATGAGAAAATAGAAATTAAATCTTAAAATAACCTTCCCCTCACCCCTCCCTTCTTCCCGGGCTCAACTTCACTCCCCATTTCTCTACCTCCTCTCTCCAAGCGGCGCAGGGGGACGGGGAATGGGGGTTGTGGTCAGTTCATCACACCTTGTCTCTGCTGCTCCTTCCTCCCTCCTCTCCATGAACTTCTCCACTGTGAGTCCTTCCCACGGTCTGCAATTCTTCACTAACTCCTCCAACATGGGTCCTTCCACGGGGTGCAGTCCTTTAGGAACAGACTGCTCCAGCGTGGCTCCCCCACGGGGTCCCAAGTCCTGCCAGCAAACCTGCTCCAGCGTGGGCTCCTCTCTCCACAGGTCCTGCTGGGAGCCTCCTCCAGCGTGGGCTTCCCACGGGGTCACAGCCCCCTTCGGGCATCCACCTGCTCCAGCATGGGTCCTCTACAGGCTGCAGACGGATATCTGCTCTGCTGTGGACCTCCATGGGCTGCAGGGGGACAGCCTGCCTCACCATGGTCTTTACCACGGGCTGCTGGGGAATCTCTGCTCAGGCACCTGGAGCACCTCCTCCCCCTCCTCCTTCTTCACTGACCTTGGTGTCTGCAGAGTTGTTTCTCTCCCATATTGTCACTCCTCTCTTTGGCTGCTGTTGCTCAGTTGTTTCCCCCCCCCCCTTCTCAAATACATTATCTCAGATGCTCTACCACTGTCGTTGATGGGCTCAGCCTTGGCCAGTGGCAGGTCAGTCTTGGAGCCTGCTGGCATTGGCTGTATTAAACATGGGTGAAGCTTCTGTCAGTTTCTCACAGAAGGCACCCTCGTAGCCCCCTGCTACCAAAACCTTGACACGCAAACCCAATACATTCCACCCCTCACCTCTGTGAATCACATATTTAAGAATTATCATAAAAATCCACATTCATCACACAATCTTCACAAACTTAATTCACATCCACAAAAAAGAATTCCCCACACCAAAATCAAAATAACATCATCACAACACCAAATGGAAGTGGACAATTTACGCACAATCTCCCCCTTGTCCCTTTGCCACAGTGACAACAGGAATTCCCCACGATCATTCCACTTGTCACTTTCTTGCTATGTTCAGTCCATATTTTGCCCATTACCTCTCCCAGTTACTATCATTATCTCGAAATCCTTATGCCCTACATTGGGTGCCAAGAAGGACTGTGGTGGGTTGACCTTGACTGGATGCCAGGTGCCCACCAAGCCGCTCTATCACTCCCCTCCTCAGCAAGACAGGGCGGGGGGAAATAAGATGGGGAAAAAAGCCTTCTGGGTCAGGATAAAGGGAGTTTAATAAAGCAAAAGCAAAGACTACGCACAGAAGCCAGGGAAAACGAAAGATTTATTGTCTGCCTCCCAGCCTCCCATTAGCAGGTGATGTCCAGCCACTTCCCAGGAAGCAGGGCTTCAGTACATATAGTGGTTGCTCTGGAAGACAAATGTCGTAATAAAAAATGCCCTCCTCTCCCCCCCCCCCGCCCCGCTCCTTTCTCTTAGCTTTTATTGCTGAGCAGACGTCATATGGTATGGAATATCCCTATGGTCATTTTGGGTCAGCTGTCCTGGCTATGTCCCCTCCCAAGATCCTGCCCATACACCATAGTGTTGGTGGGGAGATGTTGGAGAGACAGCCTTGACGCTGTGGGAGCACAGCTCAGCAGCAGCCAACACACTGGTGTGTTATCAACACCTTTCCAGGTACCAATACAAATCCCAGCACTGTGAGGGCTGCCTTGGGGAATATTAACTCCGCCTCAGCCAGACCCAATACAAACTTCAATCCTTTCTGTATTCTTGGCATGTGAGAAAGACCTATATTGAAGCATAAACAGATGATGCCTTGGAGGAAAGTGTACTCATTGCCTAATTGAATATATCATTCATTTTATCGTTCGTTTGAATTTATCGTTCATTTTATAGAAAAAAGACTACCTAACCCATCCTCTAGTGTGCCTGCTTATTATCTTAAAATTAAGACCTTCCACTGCTTAAGTGCATGTACATGGAAGCACAAACACATCTAAATTTACTCTCTTGTGTAGGCCAATTGAATTAACTTAGCTGCACATTTGAATAATATAAAAATGCACATAATGATCAGTAGAACCAGGAATCATACTCCGAATTTCTTTTAGAAATCACATGTAACTATTCACCTAAGAAAACAATTTATAACTTTCTCAATAAAAATGGAAAATCAGACTAATAAGAGGATCCAGAAAAGTTGCAAAATGTTAACATTTTGGTGTTGAAATGGTGTAATTCATTTATCAAGACTAAGAGGACAGTTTCTATATGTATGTTTTAAATTAATTAAGAAGATGCTTCCTCCCTGCTGAATGAAGGCTGTTCAAGTCAGTCATTTTAAAAAAAATATTCCTTCAGAATAGATTTAGATCTGGATATTGATGGCACGCTGCTGAATCATTTAATAAAAAATTAAGCCCCCTTTTTTTTTTTTTTGCAGTTCAACAGAAGAACAATTTCACTGGCAAACACAAGGTAATGTACTTATCTACATATACGTATTACATATATTCTCTCACAGAATGATCATATTTCCTAAAGAAGATGGAGGGGGAAACAATTTTTATTTATGCATTATTTTGTTTGTTGTTGCTAGTATGTGAAAAAGCTACTTAAAACCTGGCAAAATTTGGCATTAGTTGTTAGGGTTGGCAAAAAGAACACCAAGACTAACGTAGAGTTTTGAGAGGGGGCATTGCTAAACGTTTTAAGATTAGACCTAAACTTTCTCATTTTGCTTTTATTAATCCAAGGCCACGCTTTCAGAGGACGGAATAATTTTCAATATGGCCAGCCTCCTCTGAATATGTGATCTTGGTGTGTTCTCCCTTCCTTCATCAGCTGTGAAAGCTTAGTCACATGTAAGTGGTTATACCTTTTGCCTTTCTTTTACATTTTTATGTTGTTAATTTTATTACAGATGGTCAGAAGGATATAGAAGATGAGCTCACCACTGGTCTGGAGCTGGTGGACTCCTGTATTAGGTCACTGCAGGAATCAGGGATACTCGATCCACAGGACTATTCAGCCAGTGAAAGTAAGTTGCTAGAAATGTGTTTTCTGCAACCCAGACATATTTGTAACATTTCATGCTTTAAAACTGAATGCATGCATATCTTATAGTGTTTTTCTTGATTATTTTCTGGTATTGGCAGAAGACAATGTAGTTTTGAGCAGGCAAATTGCCTCCTTGCCTTTGCACGTTAACTTTTGGTTTTGTTTGTAAAGAAGAAAATTTCACTGCTAGTTTGTGGGAAAAAAGTCAAACGTGGAATACATTTTAAGGAAAAAATATTTTGTAATTGCAGTATTGCTGTACTGTACTATAAGGTCATGCCACAAGACTTCAGCATCACCACTACAAAAGTAACTTCTAAACAGCACTTTTTCAGTATGCAAAAATAATGCAGTGAAACGTAGTGTAGGGCTGTGAGTAACTCTGATGTCTTTTCATAACCACTTGGCCAGGTCGTCGATACTCCTTAAGGCTAAAATTTTTAAATGGATAGACAGACAGAAATTGTTAGGGGAACTTTTTAAAGATGATGCAGAGAATGGTAGCTGTAGCATGAAAGCTGAAGTCTTTTCTCAAAGGTTGCCTCACTGGTCATTTATCAGCCATTCTGTTTGCAGAATTGTGCAGTGAGTGGGTAGATCCTCTGCTAGGACCAGCTGTTGGGGAAGTGAATCAAGGCTAAACAACATCAAAAGTGAACAAGGGACATGCCATTCAACGTATTTGTAGAGCAGATGTCTACAAACGCTTGTGCTCATGAGTCACAGTGAGACAAAGTTTTCCAACAGGTTAACAGGTCTGTTGTCAGAGGTAGCACTAGATATTGAAAAAGCAGGTTAATTCCTTATTTTCCTTTCCTTTTCCTCAGTCTCCTATCTGATACTCTGTTCCCATCTGCCACAATATATACCCACTTTCACCTCACTCCTGCTGCAGCTCCTGACGCTTACCTTGGCTTTTCAGTTTTCTCAAGTATTCCTTTACATCTCCTTCCCTCTGCTCAGTTGAGCCATTTTTGTCTATTTCAATCCCCCACTGCCCAGTACCCTCTCGCTGAGTCATGTCTTTTGAGGTGGCTGCCCAAATTCAACTTCTGGAAACCAAAGGGGATGATCTTCCCTTCAACTGGAAAGGCTAATGGATGTGACGGCCGCCTTCTGCAAAGCGTCTCCAGCAATGACAAGTCATCACCTGAAATGTGGTCATCAGGTGACGAAAGGAAGGCATTGCAAATCGGATGTAGAATGTTGATTTGTCAGAACATTTTTCATTATTTTCAAACAAGATCTGTAGTATTGAGATTCACAGCTGAATATCCTGGGACAGTGGAAAATTTTTCACTTTTCGTATGCACAAGATTTCTGGGCCAACAATGTCACTAACATTTTTGTTAAGGTGTTGCTTGGTCTGAATAAAATTGAGAAAACATGATGAACCAATGTAAGCCCTTATAATTTGCCCTGTTTTTTCTTCATTTGGGAGTGAGGAGAAACAGATTAAATGACCAGCATGATAAGGATTGCCTTCAAAATGTGATTTGATAGAAAAACGAAGCTGTGTAGATGGCAATAGAGGAGATTGGGGGCAAGGAGGGGCTAGCTTGGATGGGAAACTGGCAGAAATTGGCTGAAGAGATGGAAACTAAGAAAAAATGTTTGGGAAAGATGAAGATGGTAGATGAAGAGAAGACTGGGTATGTGAAGAAAACTAGTACTAAATCAAATTTCTGGGGAGTATTGCAAAAAGATTAGATACAAATAGGAATGTAGGTAAATGGGAAGGAGAATAAGGAACGTGGGCAAATGAAAACCAGTGATGGAGAAGAGGAGCAATAGGGATGGGTTGTATGGGGGACCAGCAGAGGAGGAACTGAGATTTGTTGAAGCAGGAGGTCCAGTCAGAAAGTTGAAAACTGAATTCGCTTGGTTGGATGGTTTGTTCATGGGATCAGGAGTTAGGTGCAAAGAGAGGGAACAGCAGGGTGATGGGAATGACATTCGAGAAGGGAAATAGTGATAGAGTTATGGACAGGACAGTAGCTGTCCCTAAGAAACACAGGTTTGGAGAGAACAAGCGGGTCCATCTGCTCACAAGGGAGCAGGCTTCCCCACAGAGCTGCAAGCTCTTCTTCATTGTCAGGAAATATTTGTGAAGCCTTTTGTCACTGTGCCCCATACGCCTTTGCTCCAGGCCCACCTCATAATGAAACTAGATTACTATTTGCCACTTACAACTTTAATTAAGGATCAGATATATATGCCAAAGCTAACAGTTGCAGCTCTGCTAATCACTCATAAAGGCAATTAGGATGTCATATACTGGATTTTCTTTTTGGGGTCTTTTATCAATCTAGAATAAAATGTCACAAATGCATCAGACAGTTAAAATGTTACTGTGTTTGCAAAGTCAAAAGTACCAAAGTCAAGGCCATCTGTACAACATAATTTGAATTTCTTACGACTGCATTATAAAACAATTATTATGATGCTCTTTTTTGTATATTTTCTGTCCATGCCTCATTTACCCCAAAGCTAAGGCCCAGATTGCAGAGCTTACTGAAGGCAGATTTCATCTGGAACGCTTCTGACTTCTCTAAGCATTGAGTAGAACACACGTGCTATGTGAAAACAAAAATCTCATATTTGACAGTTCAGCTTTGCACTTAAAATTTAATTTTATCCCTCCTTTATGTCCTGACGTTCTGATGCTATAGTTGTGAAATCATTCAAGGTATCCTCTACTGATACTTAGTTTTAGGTGTTCCCAGTTAGTTCGCAGGTGTGCGGAGAACAAACAACTGTAACTGGACACCGTGGAAGCAGTCTCTAATATATGAAGCGTGATGTAAAAGAAAGTTTACAACTCACTCTGGAGTCTCTCACACACAACATTTGTATTTCATAGAAACTTTTGATCTTAATTCCTTCAGTCTCCAAATAGGAAATGAGATCTATATAAATGTCTCACTTTACAGGTATTCTAAAAATCATCATTTGTGATGTATTTGAAGTAAACGTTGAGTGTCAGAGAATAATCCACCAGGGTGCTATTTTTTTTTCTTTGTATTGGACATTTTTCAATGAAGACCGGAGGTCATGCAATAAAAAATGAGGCAACTACAAAACACTGAATAGTTTTGCATTGTGTGCACTGTCCCTAAGACAAGGAAGGAGGGGAAGAGCAATGATTCAGAAAAGACAACTTAGTCTGCCATTTCCTAACTTTTGAGCTCTTAACTTTACAATTCTAGTTATGTTTACTTCTGCAGTTTGGCTGCATAGCTGTATTTTAAGTAACAAGGCTGACTCTGAGGAGAGCATTTCCAGCCTGCCATGGCAGTTCTAGTCTAGTTGAGGCAGATTTTTTAAATCATCATATGAAAGCCTGCCCAGGGACGTGACCACAGCTTCTTTTTCTGAACTGTGTGTGTCTGGTCTAACGAGTAAATCTATCAGTAGCTCTGCCTTTGTAGAGGATTAGTGTGTCTGCAGTCAGAATCTTTACAATTTTGTTTCACGCATTCTGATTTTCTCAGAATTAGTTTTAAAAAGTCGTCACATAGCAGACGGCTGGTATAATACTCTAAATCCCAAACATCACTTCACATGTGCTATTCCTTTAGTAGCAAATAAAAGCCATGAACAAAGGCTAATGGGACAAGTCACATGAAAGTGGCTTACACAGGAGGGGTTCTGTATTGCTAATAGAGATGCTCGCTAATTATCTTTACTGAGTGTGAATCAGCAAATTAAAAAAAAATAAAGCTTTTATTAATTTGGGGAAATGCAAGCAGAGCAATGACTGTTTTTAAAGTAATTATTATCAGACAAAGACGGGCAGATTCATAGCTGCTGCGTGCTCTCATACAAGTTTTCTGTGGTTGCGCTGACCCTGGGAGAAGGTTATATGCATCTGAGGGGAACTCCTGCGCTGTTGCCCGTCTCTTTCTTCTGTCGCAACTGAGTATAAATTGGCTTCCCAGAAGTATGTGTTTCCAGTTAAAAGTGAACAAAAACCAAAGTAAGGAAACTTCCACATTTATGCAAGATGCTGCAGCTGAGTTAAGACCTGAACTTGCATCTCCATGGTCCAGTTCCCTGTACTGCAGTGATATCTCTTTACCTTCACGTAGCTATAGATCTGTCACCGCTGCATCACTCCAGTTTACATCAAACATGATCTGACATATTTTTTGTGGAGTCAGAGGGGAGTTCAGCTTGTCCTAAGTGTTTGTGGGGATGTCACCAGCAGAATGACAGTGGCCCGCGTGTACCCTCCGTCCCTGAGGGTGGGCAGGTTACAGGCTGCTGCTAGTGGCAGTAGCCATTAGCTGTGGTGTGTCCTAGGGACCAGTCTGGTCCCTCAGTGTCACTGTGAGGGCACTCGATCCGTTCTTGTCCGTGCTGTACATTGCTTTAACACTCAGCGTGGCAGCCTGGAGCTGACCGCAGAGCTGGCTGCTCCTCTCTGAAACCATTTCTTCTCCCCATCGTTACCTCTTTCTGACAGGAACTCAAAAATACTGCTTTTGCGCAAATGAAGATAAAAAACTGACTTTAAATAGGATCAGGGCAAAGACCAGACACAAGAACCCCAATCTAATCGCATGTAGGACGCTGGAGACAAGTCATGGGAGAAGGACGGGAATGCACAGTATCTGTAGGACCTGGAATCACTAGGGAAGGAAACATGCAGAGGAGCAAAATTTATTTCAGGACAGAGATAATGCTAGGGATGTTTCAGACAGACATAAGATACAGGAGTACTGAATGGTGACTGTAGCTCAGAAAAGCTATTTTCATGGTAGAATTGGTTCATTTAGTTGGGAAAGAGATAAGACAAAACATTTTGTGAGGGCTGAGTATGTACTCTGGACATGAAAAATTAATATTGAAGATGAGGACACTTGGGAAAATGGGGGATAAAGGAAACAAAAGGCACTTTTTTTGTCCCCTTCCCATCACTACAGCACTGTCTCAAAATCACTCAATTACTTCAGATCCATTCCTTTTACTACCTGGTCAGTACACCTCCTTTTTTTCTTTTTTTCTTTCTTTCTTTTCTCTTCATCCTCCCCGCTTTACACGTAAGAAGAATTGAAAAGGAAGAAGGTTTCAGGGAAGGTAGGAGAGTAGACACAGATACACAACTCTGGGTGAAGAAGAGCGATTACTGGAGGACATTTGTCATTAAGGCTTGATAAGGTCGCATTCTGGCTTCTGAGTGATCATTAAGGACCAAACTACCTTTTTCTGCAATGTTTGTAAATTTGCATTTTACAGGTGGGTAGCGTGAGTAAAGAGTGAGATAAATGTGGAACGAGAGGAAAATTTCGGTCCTGTGTTGCTTTTCCTCTTACTAAGTTCCCCTTTACCCCAATCCCTATGGGTCATGATACTAGCATCAAAACCATTTCTGAAATAATTAGCTGAAGCTCATTGAATCCTTACAGACAACATTGAATCCTTACAGGCTACAGCAGTGAAGGTGGGCAACAGTTACTCCCTCTGTCATGGCATTAGCAAAATGAGAGTGAGATGGACTGCGGAGATTACTGAGCAAATCTGTTGGCACTTTCTTCCTAACTTAAACCACAGACTCAAATGTCTTGTAATCCAGAAGTCTCTGATTTTAATTTAAGGTATCTATACTTCAATCTTTCATACTATTTCCCTTGCTTCAGTCTCCACAAAATGAGCATAAGACCGGTCTTAAAAAGGATTATGGGGCAAATTTATGAAGCTTTTGGTGTTTAAGTTTCTAACTGAAATAGAATCTTTTCACTGGTTTTCACTTGCTTAATCTCTGCATGTGGCAACCCTCTTTCTTTGCTTTCTAAATAATTACTACAAACTGCAGACACAGAGTTCTTGTTGACATGGGTCAGAAAACCTCTTGGATCAGTCTTGCAATTGTCTGATATTTCTACAATGATACATTTTAAATTTCAATTTAAAGTCAAGTGGTTCATATTGGGATTGCCATTTCCCCCACCTGACATTGCCAGTACTCCAGACAATTTTTTCGCCCAGTTTTCTGAATACATTTTTATTTACATCTCTGACCCAATTGTCCTGGTATTCAGGATTAATTACAGAATTCAGCACACTGATAAGGGAATAAATACAGTGTAGATTAAATAACTGTCTTCTTGGCTAATGCCATTTCAGAGTGCACTTCACCGAGGCTACATGTTGACAGAAATGCAGGCAGCTAAGGATGTCTCGATCCTCCTGGGGAGGAAGAAGCATGGCTCACCACTGAGGACTCCGTCCCACAATATATTAACTCTTTTAGTCACTTGAAACCATTTGCCCAAAATGCAGCATAACTGCGTAGTAGTACCATTTAGATGTCAGTTTTTTTCCTCTGAAGAATGACTTACGTTACATGAACAGATTATTTTTGTCACATGAAATTATATATAGCTGTTGTATTAGACAGCTACAGTTTTCACTTCACTAACCTACCTAATTCTGAGGCGAAAAAGATGGGCTAAGCTCTTATTTTATTTTCTTAATTCAGTTTTGTTTCAGCAATTTTTTAGAGTAAGGGAGATCCTCCTTATTCAGTGTGAAAGCAGATGTCCCAGTTTGAAAGAGCACTCCTTATTCAACCTTTATGATTTTCATCCTTTATCGGCTGATTTGTTTATAGATACTGAAAATGAACCGAAACAAAAAGGCACTATTTACACAATGAATGTTTAAAAGGCTGTGTGTTTATGTGTTTTCCATCCCATAGCTCTTGCTTTGTGAAATTACCACCTGTCAGATGGCTGACATGCTCAATGAGATGAAATTTATCATCAGTGGACTTCACAATTTGTTGATAGATAAAGTTCTTTCCATTTCATTATCTGCTGTGAGAGCCAGGGCGATCGAGCTGAGTCATTCTTTCTGCACACCAAGGAGGTGTTCTGGTGAGATGTCCTGGTAAACGTATACAATAATAAAATCATGTGTTCTCTGAGTACATTTCAAAAACGAAAATCACCTAGGAAGTGTGCGTGCCCCTCTTTCATTTTAGGATTGGAGTTTTGGAGTAGGAGTGGCAGAAGTGTGTGACGTGGGTTATGCCACCTTTCATTCTGCTGCATTAATGCAAACCTGGCAGTTGACTCAACAGTCAGACAAGTGCCAGTCAGACAAGTCTTAGCTCCAGATAAATTGGAGTATGAGGTCTGAGGAAATTTTGATTCATTGATGAAAGTTCTGTCAGTATTGTAATATATCTAGGGTAAATATTTGTGGTTCAGCATTTTGGCTGCCTCTCCCAATTCCATCCATCTCTGCTAATACAAGCCTTTTTAATATCTTGTCTTCAAAACTTCGGGGTTTCAAACTCATCTTTGTGCAATTTGTAATGGAGTAAATCTTGTGAAAGGTGGACAAAAGGTGGTCTCACAGTTATTCGTTGTATGTTCTCACAGAGAAGGTTGTACAGAAACTGTCTCAACTGTGGGCCACGTTCAGTCTTTTGAAGTAGTTGTTAAATACTTAGATTTCTGAGAAATGGGGATAAGAGGTTGTTTCCTTTATTCTCTTCCCCTTCGTGGCCCCAGTCACCCTAAGTGTGAGCATGAAATAATCATGGTGTCATTGAACATTGTAACAGCCACCGGCTGGTAGCAAAACCAATCCCTACAACACCGAGACCTGCTTCCAGGGGCAGTCCTCAGCAGGAGATTACTGTCCTTTTGCGAAAGAGCTGACCATGTAAAGTTTCTGTAGATTCATCACTAAAACCCCGCTAAGACATTAAGATTTGATAATACGGAGCAGGCTCTAGTGCTGACCCAAGAGCCAGCTCTTACATCTCAGCATCGGTATTTACAGCCAGTGCAGCCTCAGGAAATGCTCCATCGGTGCTGGCTGTCCCGAGCTTGGACTTTATTGTTTTCATCCTCTGTCAGAGGCAGAGTTCAAAGGCATTGAGAATAGCATCGGATGAAATGATGTAGCTCAAACGCTGTCATTCAGTACTCCATCACCTCTGCTCTTATCACAGGTATCAGGATGGTAAGGGCCAGGTAAAACAGGTACGTCTTTGTTGCTGACATACTGCGTCCTATTAAATCCATGCCAGTGTTCTCACTTTAAGAGCATCAGTGAAGTTTCCTTTGGTCTCTTCCCTTATGAAAGCAGGAGGAGACCACTGCAAAGAGTCAGACTTGAGACCAGAGCCACAGTATGGGCCCTCACCACTGGGATTCCTGTTCCAGTGCCTCACCACCCTCACTGTAAAGAACTTCTTCCTAATGTCTAATCTAAACCTACCCTAGGTTTAGTTTAAAACCATTGCCCCTCGTCCTAGCGCTACATGCCCTTGCAAACAGCCCCTCCCCAGCCTTCCTGTAGATCTCCTTCAGGTACTGGAAGGCCGCTATAAGGTCTCCCTGGAGCCTTCTCTTCTCCAGGCTGAACAACCCCAGCTCTCTCAGCCTGTCTTCATAGGAGAGGTGCTCCAGCCCTCTCATCATCTTCGTGGTCCATGGGCTGGACTTGGGTACAGCTGATCTTCTGCTTTGGTTTGCTGCTTGTTTTCAAGTTCATGTGTGGTTGTTTACAAGCAGAAGGCCTGGTGAAGGCTGAAGGAACCATCACAGTTCCTCAGGGGTGGCACAGTGGTTGCTGTGGGCACTCTCCTGTGCAGGGCTTCAATCCAATTCTTCTGTGGCCCTTCTGTAGATCAATAAGGTGTCTGGGGGGGTTTATAGGCTTCTCAGGGAGAAAGCACTAGAAGCCACTGTTGAAAACACGATGGTGCAGTACGTGTCCTTCCTGTTGGACCTAAACTGCTGTAGGCTGCCTCTTGCAGTTTCCTCTCCTCTGGAAGGAATGTCCAGCCAGAGATGCTCATGCCATCTTGGTGTCTCTCTCTAGCCCTCTCCTTTCCTCTGCTCTCTTGCCTTTTCTTGCTGTCCCATCTTCCCCTAAACTACCCATTACTGTCGTACCATATCCTTATGTCTGTTGCTTCCCTTCTTGTTTCAGTTCCATCTTTGCTTTTCCAGTTCCTTTATCTTTTCTGTTCTCACGCATCATGAAATAAAGCCTGTGTCTTGTCCCCGAAACAGATGATGATTCATCCTCAGAGGCAAAAAAAAAAAAATAAAAAAATTCAAAACACGTTTTCTGGTAAAAGTGGCATTGCTATCCTCACTTTTTACATGCTTATGTAATTTCAAGCAAAACGACATTGCTCACTAGTGTGGCATGTTGGGAGTCCAGAGGTAATGCAATGACAACATTGCAACTAAGTAATTTCTAATTTCCCTCCTTTTCTGTACTGTAGCCTATAGGCTGATTTTTTTTTGTTTCAGTGTCTGTCACCTGCAGCATGTTTCTTGGAGTTCCCTTATCTCCAGTTATGTCTACATGATGAAATGTGCTTTTATATTTAAATTCCATACTGATACCAGGATAATACTTCATGTCTCTGAGCTTGCTTGTCCTGAGATGAGTCTGACTTTGGTACCTGGTGTCATTTAATGCTGTGCAACTGGCTTAAAATCCTTGCCTAAAGAAAACAACCCCTCAAATTTATCTTTATTACTGCAGTACAAAATGTGAATGTCAAATAAACAGAGGAGCAGTAACAGCAGGTAAAATATATATGGAGGGGGGAACTGGAAAGATGAGAGAGTCAAGACCAGGAAAGCAGGAACAATTAGCAGCAATATCAAAGATGGAAAGGAGGTAGCGATCAGTTTTGCAATGCTTAGCCCGTGGCAAACACACATCCTGCACAGGCAACCAGGTGTTCCCTCATCTACTGCAGGAAGCAGTTACTGAAACTCATTAGAAAGTGACAGTGACTTATGGTAGCATCTGTAGGAGCAGAACAAAGAAAGACTTTTGGCATCCGAACCTAGAATGCAAAAGAGCATCAGTAAATATTGCGCCTGTAGTATGGGCCAGGAAATAAAGGCACCCACACCCTCACGACAGACGGATAAACCACTTGCCCCTCTTGTGCCTTAGTGTCATGCCAGCGCCCGCGCGCTCGGTGCCGTAAGAGGTGCCAAGAGCCGCATCGTCCTGAGATCTGCCGGTGCCAGCTCGTGAGCATGAGCAGTTGTGTAGATGCAGCCTTGAAAAAAGAGATAGTTGGCTTGTTAGCCTGGGTGAAATGACGTATATGGAACTGAAAATTTTGGGAGGTGTGGGTTTGGGTTTTGGGGTTTTTTTGTGCTTCCTGCAGTTTACATAGCTCTCAATAAAGTAGGATTTTTGTGACTTCTGTGATAACGCAGAGTAGGGAGTTGCCTCAGTTTTTTCCATTCTGGCCTCACAAATGGAGAAATGCATTTTCTGAGTACAATATGAGAGCAGAGAACAGTGCACAACTGTGGACACAGACAGAGAAAGCAGAAGCAAAAGGGCATGCTTTCTGTTTTACGGCAGAGGAGTTTTTGGTAGATGAAAAAGATTGTCATAAAATATTGACCTTTTTGACTTACTTCTTAATTGACTTCTGAGGTAGTGCTAAACACATTCTGAACTGGCTCGCCTCAGAGACCTAATAGCCATTTTCATATGTGGACAGAAAAGATTGAAGATTTAAGCCTGCCAAAGGTCAGGAAAAAAGGGAGTTCTACTTTGCACAAGAAGAGAAAACCTGTTTTGTGCAACTGGTTAAGTTCATAGAACAACATAATAGCACAACAGATCTACTGATGCCTTTGTATTAGATCCATATATCTGTGACTAGTTTTGTATGGTTCATAGTCAGAAGCTGGTAGGCTGTATTAAAATTATTATTCTTTTTCAACAGTCTAATTTAGGTTTATCAGAAGAGATTTGTCTTATTTTTTGATTTCTGATAATGCATTCAGCTTCCATGTGAGTCATGTCTGTGTGATGTCTATAACCATCTGATTTTATTTCCTAGAAATAAAAAGGGAACATAATAGTTCAATACTATCAATAGCAGCTTTAGGCTGCGCTAGGCACAGAGAGTGACTAGGAACACTTGACATTCAGAGTTGGTCTTTAAAGGTATAAAATACTTCCAAAAAATTAGGGTTTAATCATGGAAAATATGTTCTTAATTTACTTGGCTTTTTTTTTTCTGTAAACAAAGCACACACTCCATTTTAAATGTAGTTATTCTTTGCAAAATGGGAGACGGATAATGAAAGCACAAATTGAAAAATAAAATTGTTTATGCCAAAATTCACCGTTTCCCAAATGGAGACATGGCAGTTCTTTCCGAGTCGGAGCTTGCAGTCTGTGTTGCCGCATGCAGTGCCTCCTCCTGCATGCAAGTTTCTTCTTGTGGTCACACTCAGAAATGCATCTAATCCCATCCAGAAGCCCAGTTCAGGTACTGTTCTCCTGTGGTTCCACAGTCTGATCTTTTAATAGATAGTAAACTTCTGTTACAGTGAAATATTGTGTGACTTCTGCCTCTCCTAATATCGCGTACAACCTGTAGAGTTTCACAGAAGTACCAATCATGCCATTTGTGGAAAGAAGTGATTTATAGTCTTCATGTAATTCATATGATGTCTACCGTAGGCCACTGACAAGGTTTTGTTGGCAGAGGCTTCTTGTGGACGTGTAACAAGTGCCAGCAGAAATTTTAGTGCCAAAAGAGCTCCACATTATCTTTAGATATCCTTAGATGGAAGGCTAGAGGATATTGTTTTTCCTCTTTGTGTCCCCCATAGTGCAGAAATGTAATTTAGTAGTTATCCTTGCTGCCCATCTTGTTCCTGTGTTCTTCCTATTTATTGCTCCTATAAAGCACATCATCCTAATGGCCAATGATAAATTATCTCTTTCGGAGGCTATCTCATTTTGTTATCTGCCGAGTTTAGCAAGCGATTTCATAAAATATGATTAATCTTCTGCAAAAGAAGTTGTTTAATCTTGGGGTCATTTAAAAATTTGCAGTAGTAGGTTATCCTTGTTTTTAATCTAAATTTAGGATAGCTTTTTCTATTAAAATAAAGGACAAAGGCAACTTCTGTATTCTGCACTTAAATATGTATAAACCTATTCTTGCTCAGTGCATGTCTGTAGGTGTTGTTGTCTAGCATCTTCAGTTATTTCTCTCATTAGTAATGGAACTCCGGGTTTTTTTTCTACTGTCAAACATTACCAAGTATTGCTTGTGAAAGAAGATCTGGCTGGATTACATTTCATACAAACATCTGGAGTAGTGCGATGTGTGGTACGATATAGAAAGCAAAACATACACTATCTGAGTAAATAACACTGAAGTTACCCAATTATGTCAGGATTGTTTAGGCTTTGCTGTGTTACCTTGTTCCATGAATCTATCTGATAGTATTTCATATTTGCAATACGTTTCCTAACTTCCAGAAGAACTTTTATGTAAACTCACTGGAAATTCTATTCTCTTTATAATACACTGCCTACAAGCTCTTGCCATAAAGTTTATCTATCCCTAAAGAAACTCCTTGCTATTAAATACTTCCTTAGTATGCTCAGTTATTGAAGAACTACTTCTTTCTCTTTGGTTTTCTTCCTGTCCCTCGTAGGTGCACAGTTAGTGAGTTTTAACCACTGGGTAATATTTTGCGAGTGCCGAGGTTTTGAAAGATGTTCCTACCAATCGCTAAGAGGAGATCACATTTGACACTCTGTAGCCCTAGCTTAATCACACGGGGATTCCTCTTACTCAGAGGCATTTCATTAGCATTACGCAGTAGTTGGAAACCTGGTAGTGTCAGGTGTCTTCTCTGAATTAGACATTGGTGCTCTCCCCTGCCCCGACTCTGGGATTTCAATATGACCATCCAAAAAAAAACTATCTTCCAGTAATCAAAAAAGAACCATTTATTCTTGGGGTGTGATGCCTGATGTTTTTCTATGCACTTCAGGTCTTATGTTTTTCTCCTGCTTCTTGTGGACATTTGTGGTGCTTTGCTGTCCCTTGGAGTAGTGATTTATTATTTCAAATCCTAGCCAACACCTCTGTTTTCCTCTTACAATAATGGCAGAATTTTTCTCTTGTGTAAAAAGCATAAGATAATCAGCATGTAATGAAAGTGTTTTCTATTCGCAGTTCACTTACTCTTGAAATAAAGACTTCTTCATCTTTTGTTCCAACAGCAATTAGGTCAG
Source organism: Chroicocephalus ridibundus (assembly GCF_963924245.1). NCBI lineage: Eukaryota > Metazoa > Chordata > Aves > Charadriiformes > Laridae > Chroicocephalus > Chroicocephalus ridibundus. Next base: position 90,638,124 of record NC_086285.1, read on the forward strand.
AAAGAGAGTTAGAAGGGATATCCTTGTATTGTTCCCTTACATAATGGTATCAGCCTACTTTTTGCATCATTTCTCCAGATACGTATCATTTAGAGAATTCTTGGGTGAAAATGAACTTATTCTACATTTCTGAATGTATTCCACCAAATCCTATTTTCCAGTACCTAAGAAGAGGTTCTGTAGCAACACTAAAGCCCTTTTCTCTATTTGTAGGTAGAACATAGCCCTCTTAATGCTGGTAGAGCATGGTATTGCATATAAATTACTTTCCGTTTTTGGAAAACAAGTTTGTTTTCAGTGTACTCATTTAAGAATTGCTGCCTCTAATCTAAAGAGAAGTGTTTGTTTCATAATAAGGGAGCTGCTTGTGATTTAGCATATAAAGTATTGTCATTTCTTCATTCTAAGCATGCATTCGCTCCCCCCCCCTCCTTTTTTTCCAACTTCCTGCATTACAAGGCAACGTAATACCTTTGTTATATTGCAGCTTTGGCATTTTTTCTTGTAATACAAAGGTACTGATGTCTTTAATATTTAATGCCTCCTAGAAGGTAGGTCTTGAAATATTTTCCTAGTACTATTCTAGTACTAGTCCTGGATTTGGAGGGAGAATGGGGGCAATGCTTATTAGTATTGTTATAGCTACTTGTTATCTTCTGTTTGAGATCTCACTAACAGTCGGCCCGAAAGTCCTACTTTTCCTACAGAATCCGTTTGACCAGTTGTAGCTGGCAGGATTTGTTTTAGTCTTCAGATTTTAAATTTAGCCTTGGTTTAATCTCTCCTTTCTCTGGCTGTAATTAAGAAAATGTCTTCTTTTTATGATAGCCACAGAGGTTCTCACATCTAGTTCCCGGGATTTTCCCCCACAATTTCCCCCTGTCTCCACTGCTTCCACCTGCGCTTCTTGCAACTTCCCCAGAGACTAGAAAATGGGGAAGAGACATCTGCACTTCAGTGGCAAGGTGGCTGCTCCTTGCCAGCCCCCTGAGGCACCCGCAGGCCTTCCCTTCCCCGCAGGCCTTCCCTTCCCCTCACTCAATTCCGTTGCTTTCCAAAACCATCCTATATCATCTCAGTTTCTTCAAAGAATGTTTCACATGACCTCAAAAATAGGCCATACCACAACAGAGGGGTTTAAAATAAACAGACAAACAGATGTTCTTTACTGTTACGATTTGGAGGGAACATTTACTCCTGGTCCCAGCTGGAAAACACAGCTTAATTCTGGGAGCAGGACTTGAAAAACAGGATACACCAGTGAGATGCCGAAGTATTTAGTAACCCTATGAACAGGTCCATCCACCTCGTCTGTAACTATTATCCCCTATTCCCTACTGTCAGATGCTGTGGAAAGACCCTGGCAGGTTACCATCAAGAGCCATCCCTGGTTTTATTGCTCTTTCAGTCTAGTTGTAGGATTCCCCCAGCATCCCAAATACAGTGGAGCACTTGGAAATTGAGTGCTCACTCTACAGGTACCCGACCTGATCTTTATTTTATTGCATCTTTTTTAATTGTCCATCCCTTTGCAAATCTGGGCAACAAATACAACTAGGAGCGGTCAGCGACTACTTACCGTGAGTATACACACTTAAATGAACAAGTGAAAAAAGGAGGTTGTAGGGTAGAAATCAATGTTTCACACTCAAACTAAATGACCTGAAAGGCAGAAGGAATAGTAAGCGGTGACTTTTTGGTATTTGCAATCCTTAATTAGGCATATACTAACAGTTAGGAGATGGTTCCTCTCTCTGGGATGTGAGGCACCTCAACCTATTAACTCTGTAAATGAATGTTTAAAGGACATTAAAGGAGTTTTGCTAGTGCTTTCTTTCAACTGTTACCCAAATGAGCAAAGCAGGTTGAAGAATGTGTGAAGTGATTAATTACACTAATTAAAAACACTTTATTTACACTTACTCTGTAATTTATCATTACTACTTCTGTCAGTTGATCGAAGGTGAGTGAAGTGTTGTTTATAATTGGTATGGGAGCTAATTAAATGTTCGTTGGAGCACGTTTTGGTCTATTTCCTTTGTCAATTAGAACTGGCAACGCAATAGATGACTGACCAAATGGAGATGTATAACACAATAGTAGTGCTCCACTTTACTACTTCCTTGGAGAAGGAAAAGTGCCCCGGTAAGCCAACGGGCTTGAAATCTTAAGGAGAGAAAAAAAAAACCCTTCTCCTTTCACTTGCATGATGTTTTGGTTGGGAACTTCACATGACAAACTAACAAGCATGCAATTATCTCATGGGGGCTGACTAGGTATATGTTTCTGTAGTTTGTAGTGTAATTATTCTAGACAATTCAGAAGTAATTATTGCATAGATTTAGAATACTGAATTAATCATGCCCTTATCTTGTACTAATATGGTACTGTATGTAACTTTCCATTATACGGTAATTATTTTATAATTGAACAACTAGCAGATAATGTATTATTGAATAGTTGTTCCACGATAAATTCGGCTCTGTAATGTAATATATTAGTCCCATTTCATAATTCAGCCTTTTTCTTTTTGTTTTGAAGATTGACCAGACTATTGCTGTAGTATCATCTTGAATTCTTACATACAGTGAAGGTACAATTTGTGAAGCATTCCATGAGATACTGCAGTCTAAGGATTAGGCAACTGGAGTAACTTTTCAAATGTTTGACTGGTGGACACTATGGATAGGCTGTCATGGATATCCCCACAGGGAACAAATTTTTTTGGTTTCTTTTTGTGAGTTCCTCCTTTACAAGAATTCCACGTTCATCCGGCTATTTAGCTTTATGACCCAGCAATGAAACTACAATATAAGATAGAAAAGGTATAAAGTCGTCTGAGTTTACAGTGCAGTTAATCCACAGATTCCTACCACTTTAACTATCTGCCCTGTATGTAAAAATACATCATCACAAATACTGATTGTACTTAATTCTTATCTGACTTCACATCATGTGTTTGTTTTTAAATCCTCACTGTAGTAATGTGATGTAGTAATATGACAAATAGCAAAATTTAAGAGGTTGTGCTTCTTCGCCCCCTGTCTCTAATCAGTGTAAGGGTACGAGACCATACTCTCCCCAGTTAGCGTGATTTCTCAGCGCTTGGAAAACTGCTTAACTTCTGACACTGGTAAGCTCCTTAGAACCCAAGTCCTAGTGGGTTTCCTACGTGAGATACTCTTCTGCTTGTGACAATGAAGGGCTACAATTCGGGTGAGCTGTGCTACTGCTTGGTCACCAGGCAAGGCCCTACCCTCTGGGGGAAGGGAAGAAAACGTCAAACATCTCATGACTCACTAGCTCTGATTCCCAACCAAGTTTCCTGGCTATTCCTTCACTGACGGTGCTGATGCATAGTTTTTTGTAATCTCACTGAAGCTCCCATAGGCTTTGATGACTATTCATTGAATCAATATTCAGTACTGTGCTGATTCATTGTGGTCTTTGTTTCTTGCTCTTTTTTTTTTATTTATTTTTATTAAATCTAATCCTTTCTTTGCATAATTTGGGCATTGTGCTACCTGGCCCAGGACTGTGGATTGCAGTGGGCAGCTGACACCCAGCATCTTTCAGGGTTTGCTTCCAAGCAAGCGAGGAAAGGAAAGCTACGTGCCATACTCTTGGATTTTGGCGATGCCAGGGAGTGTTGAATCCCCTCTTGTCGCAGGAAAACTAGCAGAAAGAAACACGCTTTTAAAATTTGGAGCAGTGGTGCTGACATAGTTGGTCTGCTAAACATTTCTAATAATATAGCTACTCTGTTAACAGCAGCCTATAAGTTAAAAATGGGTTTTATACTGTACGTTCAATTGGTGCATTTCCTGTGTTAGCACATGTCCTGGGTTCAGCTGGGGTAATTTTCTTTCTAGTGGCTGCTGTGTTTCAGATTTGGTATGAAAGGAATGTCAGTAATGCATATTGTTTTAGTTGATGCTAGGTGATGTGAATACCATTCAAGGACTTTTTTCGGCTTCCCATAGAAGCTGAGAAGGAGCATAGGCGGAACGACAAAATGGCCAACAAAATGTTCCATACCATAGACCTCATGCATTGTATGTAAATGGGGGTTGGCTGGAAGGTGGGAACTCCTGATCACTGCTCGGTTCAGTGCCAATTCACCAGTTTATTGGGTGGTGAGAGTGACTTGTGTCATTATTGTAATTATTGCTATTTTCCTTTTCTGATACTGTTCTGTTGAACTGTTTTTATCTCAACCCATGAGGTGGCTTTTCCCCGCCCTTTCCTTTCCCCTCCTTTTCTTTCTCTTCTCCCTACCCATCTGAGGGTGAAGGGGGAGAACTGAGAACTGGGCAAGCGGCTGTGTGGTCCTAGCTGCTGGCTGGGGTTAAGCCATGACAGCACACACCACTTTAATACTCCTAGAATATCTTAAAAACTTACTTGGCTCCTACTGAAATTGGCAAGCATATTCCAGTGGATTGGAATATAGTAGCCTTAGCCTTTGGCAGTTTCTGAGCATACAAAAATGGACATTTTGGACCTTTCTTCAATGTATAAGTTGGATTGTTATGATGAAATGTAGGTATAACTTCAGTTGCACAAGTGAATATAAATTTTTATGCTGAGGAACAAGATATTGTTTAGAAGCAAATACACTTTTTTTTTTTTCACACAATGGAAAGCTTCTTTTATCTTGTTTTAAGTATGCTGCAAAGTGTGGTTTGAAAAACAGGAAATCTAAGGGATGACCTAAATAGAGAAATATGGTAAAGTAATTATACCAGTGGAATTTTATTGTTGTATTACCATTCTTTTTATCTTCTTCTTTTTACTTATTGGTCTGCAATATCTTATCACGTCTTGAATAAGAAGTGGAATAATTAGAAGTTTATGTGTATTTGTTGTATATTGTAACTAATTTTTTGTTGCCTAAGCAAGCACGGGTAGAGGTAGAACAGTATGTGCAGGTATTGAGAAGTATCCTGGTATTCTGCTGTTCTGAAACAGACATATATAGTATTTCTGCATGCAAACATTCACTGTTCAAGAATAATTTGTTTAAAAAAGTAATTCAAACTGAAGGTTTTAGGTTGTGATCTTTTATTTTGCCTGGTTGGATTTGGTTTGGTTTTGTGGTTTTTTTTAACTCTGAATGCTGGAAGAAGGAAGAGGAGGTGGTCTGAAGAGAGCAGAAATGACAGGCAAAAGATTTCATTTCCAAAGGAAATATTGTTTTTGAAAATAAGAGGACAAATGTTTTTATAATTTCAATTTTTTCTGCATTTTTGACCCAGCCATGGATGATAATAGTAAGCTGGATCCTTTGTGTAACTTCAGTTTCCCGTAATCAACTGTTACAGTGATGCCCTTGAATTAATAATAATCTCATCATTTTATGGCCACTTACTTACTTCCTTGGTTTGGTTTTTAAATAGCTACGCTGCGCCTTATTGCAGCATTGTCTTGTTATTCAGAAAGAAAAACAGCAGCCCATGAAGAAATACTGCCAGTGCAGTACCTTATCCCTCCCGGGTGAGGGGCGCAGGAACAGCCCCAGCTGTGTGTGGTGGGGCTCGTTCTGCAGCCTTTGCCTTGCGCTTCTACCAGCTCCCTGACATACTCCTTGCTGGAAGATCTACCTAGCAGGGAGACGCTGGGGAAGCTCTCCTTCTACTGTGGCTTGTGAGGGAGTCTGTAACTCACCAGCTTACATTTATGGCCATGTGCAACATACTAAATGCCACGCATCAGCCTGTTCAGCGTGACGCCAGGCTACGCTCATTTTGTTGAATGCAATATGGCAGGAAGGTGGCAAAGTGTGGGCTTCAGTGCTGCTCTCTTTAGTGGTGGAGCCCAGGGGAGGGTCAAGTCCTGCAGTGTATCTGCTCCTCTTCCCTCTTTCGCTTGAAGTAGGTAGGTCCTCTCAGGTGCTCCAAATCTCTTCAAACTCTTAGGTTTTTGAAAGAGAAAAATACTACATATAATAACATAACTGCCAGTAAGAGGGGTGGGTAATATAAACTATTTAAAAGGGCTTCACAAGAAGCCTGCCCCCTCCCCTCCCTGTCTGAATGGGTGACTCCTTTCCTCTAATTCTGCTGTGCCTGCTGGCACCTGGGTCTCCGGACCACAAAGGAAGCTCCTGTTTCCCTTCCCCAATTCCTAGAAAAGTCCTCTGCTCTCCATCACCCCTGAGGTTTCATTGTGGGTTGGCTTCCTGATGTAGGCATGTCCTTCATCCTCCTCTGTTCTCTTCTTGCCTGGTCTTCTCCATGCTCCAGCAGCTTTCCCCAGCTTCAGTGCACTTTGTCTGTGTCCCAAGGTAGATGCAGACCCTCTCTCTCTCCTGTGAGCTCCTTACTGAGCCGGGTTACAGCAGCCAGGATGAGGAAGATGTGGAGCCTTGCACACTGCTCTGCTCGAGGTTAAGAGGAAGAGGAAGGTACTGTCTGCCGTATGTGTCCGCCAAACTGGAGACAAATTAAAGAGTTAATTACTATGCCCTGCTCCATCTTTTGAAGTTGGTCCGCTGTGGCGTCTCCTGCAGTAGGGTGGCTCTGACTTAGTTTCCTGAATTTGCACTCATATCTCTACTATTTTAGTGATGATGGTACAGGAGGAAAGTGGCATTGACTGAATCAGTGAAAATTTGGTACTATGCATTATGAATAATCCAACACTAATATTCATTCACAAGGCAAATAGATTTTTTTTTTTTTTTAAGGTGGTGGTTAAAAAACAGGGGAAAACAGGTAGTTATACCTTCCCCATATCCCCAAATAGAAACAAAATGTAGTATGAATTTTTAAAGGAATACTACCAATCCTTGGTATCTGCTAAACTAAACCTTATGAAGCTGAAAGTGTTTGTTTTCAAGCTCATTTTAAATTGAAGATTGGTAGTTAATTATGTAGCATTAAGGGAACAAATAAGACCGCATTGTTCTGGTAGTTAACTAGTGATTTCCAGTGCCTAAGTGAAATTAGAGAATTTCCAGCTGCCTTAGCTCTTCTGAAAACAAACAAAAAATAGTTGCATGAACACAACAGGGTTTAAATTTTTGCCAGGAAGAAACAGTATGTTGTCAAGAGCCATCAGCCTATGGAAGTACACAAACAAACCACTTTCTTCTCTCCTGGGTGAGCTGCGGGCTCTTCAGAAGGTTTCGTTTTGCCTTCAGATTGAAATCTCCAGAATGTTAATGAGAAAAGCAATCTATCTTTTCCCTATCAGACAAGATGGGACTGCTTGTAGTCCCTAAAACTTGAAAAAGGAACATGTGTTTTTTCAAGATCACGCTGATTGATCTCAAATGTATCCTGTAGATTGTACGCTTGGTTTAGACTTATTTACAGGTGAGCAGCCACAAGTCTATTCTACGTTTGCTTGAGAAACGTGGGCTTACTTTAAATTTAAATATCTATCTGTTTGTCTCTCTCAAATGACTTTGTAATTACTTTATTGTATGTACGTTTTAATTTTTCGTTACTGCTTGTTAAGGTACAAAATAAAAAATGCTATGCAGTAGTTAGTGAACTTAAAACCACGTGCTCCAGACTTTTTACTAAAAATCTTTTTCTACAGTTTGGATAAGTTTCTTAAAGTGCATGGAAGTGTTTAGGCTAAATGGTGCAGGGAACCCATGTATGGGATTCTAGCTGGCTATGTAAATCCCCTAGTGAGCCACAGTAATATGAAAGGAGCACTTGAAAGCCAGATGCAATGAAAATTTAAACATATTGAGTTCATAGCATGTGATAGTTTAATCATTATTTAAGCTGCTGAAATGCCACAGCATAATTACTTTCAGAATGAGTACAAACACTTTCATGCACAAAAATTGCTGCAACTTCTGCCCCTCCTGGGAAAGTTACGCTTTTGTGAATTTTCTGAACTTAATCATGTCACTTGATGGATCACGGGCAAACTCTCACTGAAAATTCAAAATCCAAAAGACTAAAATAAAGTCTACAGATACATTTTACAACTAAGTCTGTATTTCCTCTATGCTCTTTAAAAACATCTGTGAAAATATTTCTTTCACTAAAGAACAAATTTGCAACAAAATCAGTTAAATGGAAAATACTTAGTAAACCCTATTTGCAGAGTCAGAGAATGGAAAGCTGCAAACTGTTGGATTTATAAGCACCCATGCAGGATTACTTTCATCTCTCCTATGCATGTGATACATTTTTAATAACCTCACAGCATGCGTGGAGCCCTGACTCCTTCTGTACTTGTAAGGAAAATACAAGTACCAGAACTTACTTTCTAAATTTGTTCTATATCTGGAATATTCTGGTGAATGGAATTGACTTTGCAGTATAAATTGGGTTGATAGGTGAAATAGTGTCATAATCCCAGTCTACACTTTAGATGCGAACGCTGCCGCTTTATATAGCCTACTACAATTTGTTTATAAGTGGTTCGGGTTGTTTTTTGGAAAATGTCAGTTATAATGATTCTGCCATTTCTGACAAACAGGCTAGGGGAAATTTGTTAATTTGGGGTTGCGGTTGTTTGCATGTTTTCTAAGTAGAAATCTTTTGGGAGCAGCTGTACGACCTTGTAGCAAAGACTTAAAGGACATAAAATTTGGCCTTTGCTTCCGGAATGTACAGGGAGTTATTTCTGGTAAAATTCATTGGCGCTTTGCCATTGTGAGTCTTTTTAAACTGAACTTTTCACGTGTTCTGTAGGAGCAAAATCAGTGTAATCATTTCACATCCCTTAAGGTTTGTGTCACCTTCTGTGCTCTCATGAGCTTGTTAGTGCCAACCAGAAGATGAACCTGTCGTCCCCGTGGAGCCGCTGAATCCGCTATAGATGATAGCTGTTGGGTTGAAGGTAGACCTCTCCGTAACTCAAGCAATGGCCAAGGCATAGCTCTCTTCTTTTCTCTCCTCTTGTATTTCACTTGCTGGGCCTGGACACCATGGAAGAGTAAGCTAGTTTATTGAGAATTAGAAGAGACTAGAATCAGTGAAGGCATAGGGAAAGGATTAGGTGGGCATTCTTTAGTGTAGTTCTTTGTGTACGGAGACAGAACGAGTTCACCATTAAAAGTGGTTGTGGAAGGTCATCTCTAAACCATGTGAGAGCGCAGTGTAGGAAGAGCCTTTCCCTGTCTGCTGCATGCTCTCAGAGCAAAAATCAGGGAATTTGCTGTGTGTACGTGGTAAGTTAAATCGCTTGTACTTGAACCTAGTGAATATTAGAACATGCGCTGGTTTTGTTAAACGACTAAATAACTGTGGAAGGTGTCACTGTTCACGCTCCCAACACGCCCTTCCATCTGGCAGCCCCAGTTTAAGCTGGCTGCCTGCACTTGGCTCTCCGGCCGCGCAGTGCTGTGATGAGGAAGATAAGATGGGCTGACAAAGATTCACCGACATCAGGGTGACTCCTATGCCACGAGAGGAGCTATTAATATTTTAAAGGCTGCCATCCATCCCTACAGGCACCAAAGTATTACATCACCGTGTGTACGCGACAGTGGCAGTAATCAATAGATCTAATGTGCTGGGGGCCCAGGAAGGGACAAGTTAGCATTTCCCATGCAGAATGACTGGATATAATTAAGTGAAATAAACAAGGCTTATCCTTAGAAAAAAAATAAAGAAAACTCATCAAGTACTCTGAGCTGAAAAAGACGACTTCTTTATCAAATAGTACGCTTGGGTTTGTTTAGGCTTGGAATTTTTTGGAAAGAAAGCGATGTGGACTGTAGCTTGAACACAGTAATAATGATGACTGAATGGTAAAGAAACTGTTTAATATATGCGATCGTTATTACAGAAAAGCCAAACTGTGAAAAGCTGAAGCCACATACATCTGTTAATTTCGGGGCTCCCTACTAATACAGGCTTTCTGACCCCCTTCTGACTTTCTGCTCCTGCCTCCGCAGGGCCCAGCCTCCTCTCCCAGAGCACGCTCCAGCTCAATTCCAAGCCTGAAGGGTCCTTCCAATACTCGGCCAGCTACCACAGCAACCAGACCCTCGCCCTGGGCGAAACGGCGGCCGCCCAGCTCCCGGCCCGCAGCGGTCAGGCCAGAGGTGCCATCCAGAGCTACAGCCAGGTACGTGTCCTAAAAGCAGCTCGGGTCTCTCGCATCCAAAAATCATGCAGGGTGGCTCCTGGGAAACAGAGCTCTGTTGGGTGCCCGCCAGCACGTGAATGTCTGCCTTTACTTTCCATCTTCTTCAACGCATCTGCAGCGGGAGATGTTACCTGCTCCATGTTCCACCTCGATGTTTGTAAATCTAAAGCAAATCGTAAAAAAAAGTTCGTAAATCGAGTGTCCACCTTGATGTTCATAAATCTAAAGTGGGTTGACTCGCATAGTAATAAAATAATCCTGATTAAAAAGGAGATTTACATTGCCAGTTTTACTCGCTTGCATATGTATTTTGGTGATCACATGTTTAGGCATTTAAGTTTGAACGTTTCTGTGGCAGGGCTGATTAGAAGCCCTAACTAAGGTCTGGGACCTCCCTGCCTTCGTATTAGGATATTACTGAAAGCAATAGGCATCAGCAAACAAAAACAATGCCAGGCTGACACCAGATGCGAAACCTTCTTGGGATACCATGCATCGCCTGGTGCTGCAGCCTAATCCCAAGTGTAAGAATAATTTTTTGCCCTTTTTCCCCACCCCATATTGTATGACATGCAGTCTATCAGACAGCCACCTGTACTTTTCGAGCATTTTGAAATATTGTTTCAGATACTCATGAAAACTTTATAAATCTCTCTTTCTGTCTAAACGATCCTTCCCGGCTTTGACATGTAACCCTCTCACCTTCTGTGCTTCTCACCGCGACATCAAAGCCTCTCACTGGGAAGTTAAGCTTCAGTTTAGACAAATGTTTCTAGAAGCTTTCATGCTTCTGTACATAAACAAAGTCTGCCTGGGTTTCGTTGGTCAGCTCAGGTTATTTTCTCTGTTGAGATTTTAACCGTCCCAGCAAAGCAGACCATCGCAGTGTTACACTGGCACACATTATAATTCAGGGTTCTGTAGAAGTGAGTAGTATTTGAATTTCAAAGCCTTAAATTGCTAAGAGATTTCCAGTATTATATAGTCATTGCACAGCTTGTGGGATACCGAGAGACATACAATATTCTATTCTCTCAATTTGCTCGGAAAAGCTCCCTATCCTCTAAGACTGAAAAATGAAATGAAGCACAGTTAAATTTCATTTCAAATTGAGTAGGTACTTTTTTTTCTTCTTCGAAGAGTTTAAAATGAGCCTGCATAGTGGTCAGGCCTCTGAGTTTTTCTGTGTTTACCAAAGAGGACGTCCCTCATGTTCTTTGGGATTGGAGCCAGCAGGAGAGCAGGACTCCAGCTAGAAAGAAAAAGGAGGCTGTAATATCCAGTTGTAGCCTGGGCAGATGTCGTCAGGAGTTGTGCTTTGTGAAAAGCATTGTACCGTGGGGGTTAGCGTGAAAGGGTGGGACGCATTCTTCAAGGCAGCTAGAAAAAGTAAGATGATGGAAAAGGAATAGGTTATGAGAGCAACAGAAACAGAAACAATGAAGAAATGAGAGGGGAAGGAGAATGAACCTTAAAAAAAAAAAAAGGCAGGGAAGGGAAAGTGTGCAATTGTCTAGTGGTTAGAAGTAGTGATACTTTTAATATAAATTTCATCATTCATTCATTCACAGAAAAGGATGAATTTATGGAGAAGGGAAAAAATTAATGATCTAGATTTCTTTCATTTAAATTACACTGAACAGCCATTACTTAGATCGGAAAAGCTCTCATGAACCAGCTACTTCACAGAGAACTGATTACCTTCAGAAAGATAACTAGTAAGGTAGTAAGGCAACCTTTCCTATCCTTTTTTCTTCTTGGTATGAGAGGGCAGAAAATAGGTTTTCTTTCTTCTGGTTCCTCCAGATTGTATGGTAGATGTTCCTGCAGGAAAATAACTCACAGAACATAACTTCACACCATCATCCTGCAAAGGATGCTTTACAACTTCAGGTCAATTAAAATATATCTTGAAAATATTAACAAACTGCCATATAAACTATGAATTAATACCATAAAAAGCATATAGAGGAAGTTTTAAAAGAGGCAAACAAGAAGGGGAAGAGTCCAAAGTTAAAATTAAAAAGTTCTGAAAATGACCATAGCTGATCCCACAATTAAGGAGAAAAAAAGTCAGTTCTTGGAATTGTTTTGCTATCCTTCTTATAATTGAAATAAGCCTCAGGAGTCAAAACTGCTCAGATTGTGATAATTTCCTTTGGTATTTGTGTGCAAGGAATATAGCTATCTCTGAACATGAATGATAGCCCAAATGAGTGGAAAAAATATGTAAATAGTCCCAAGGCCAGCTGTGACAGCAAGAACAATTTCTGAAACTGCAATTGTATAAAAAAGAGAAACTAATTAGTTTTGGGACTTCCTGTATAGTGCTGCAAAGTGCAATCTAACATTTTTGTCAATTTGGAGGACTTCATTATAGATCATAGAGTTGTTCCACTGCTTTGAGTACTTTAGAAGACAAAACTTTTATCTTCCAAATGCTGCTGGAATAGGATTTCTTAGCAACAACTGCTCTTCTGGCAGGGAATTACTCTGTTTCTCCTCTGAAAACAGCTTATCAGACTTGGTGTCCAGATCCTGATATATGCTGTATTAATCGATCAAGGTTATTTGTGAAGAGTCACTAGTGGCTCTTCCTACAAAAAGTAGCAGATTTTGCAGATGAGTTGCTCAAAAGTGAATCCTCCATTTGGACAATGGAGTTTGTGAACAACGGATTGATTTGGTTTACTGTCATCTTGAGAAGGGTCAGCTTACATTGTAGCTATCGTAGGAATCTAAAGCATAGCGTGTACTACAAATAGTGGTTTTCCACATGCTCTGCCGTGTATTTGCAAGGGGAGGGGAAAGGAAGTGAAACTAGTTTGCATCTCTGGATGAGGACTTTTGTAGCTTCTGGTGATGCTGTGGTCTTTTCAGAAGCTGAGCCAGCAACCAGAGGTAAATCCCTATTCCGTATTATCCTATGCCGCTGAGCCTTCTGGACTGAACAAGCTGGCACAGAATTTGAAATCTCTTAAAAACAAAAAGTAGATGGAAAATAAAGGTAAATAAAAAAAAAAGGCCTTGAAAAATCATTTAACGGTTTTCTAACTTGCATCCTTTTTCCTGTAAACAAGTCTTAAGTTTGTCATTCATCAAACCACCACACCTCACTGGCCCTATTTAGAATATTAGCAAATGAGTACAAGAATGTGTTCAGCTGTCAAGCAAAAACTGTATACTGGCCTTTTTCAGTTAGACTCGTAGCTCTTCCCGCCATCAGTCACCTGTGCCACAAGGTGATAGACTGGCTGCTTGATAATCTACCCAGACAAAATCTAAAATAAGGACTTCGCTTCTGGCAGCATGTGGCAGATGATGATGTGTTTAAACCTGGATTCCAAATACGAAAATGAGACTTTTTCTGTCATTAAAGGAAGCAGATGACATCTTACGACAGATTACTCTTATTACGACATTCATAGAGAACAATTCCTTAGTATAGCTTATGGTAGTGAAGAACTGATCTGCATAATGCTGATCCTACAGTATTGATCCTACAATAGGTAATGATTGCAGCTTTCATTGCTGCTTTAAAACCAGAGACTGACCATCTCTGGACACTCTGAAAGGATGTCACGGAATTCTGTTTGTGGATGTAGAAGACTGTGATGGTATTACCTACCTTCAGCTGTACGTATGGCCTTTTGAGATTAGGATCAGGTAGGTTGACAGGTTTTTGTAATAGCGTTGGGGTGTATTTTGCAAACAAAGTATAGTGATGACCTTGCGCTGGCCATGACCTTTGTGATAAAATCAGGAGAAACACATGGAACAGGCCACGTTTGAGGGATCCAGAGGTATAGGCTGGCATCCGTTATCATGTAAGTGCATTTGAATATAGGTAGCATCTTTCAAGTTATGTCAGGAACTTATAAATGGCAGCAAAGCAGTCCTGCAGAAGAAAGACCCTTCCACAGGTGCTGCCCAAGGACTGAAGTCTGCATCGCAAAGACTAAAAAATATTAAGCATTTTCCATACCCTCTTTTCCCCTTTGTAGAAAAGTGTTGATAGAGGTATTGGACCTTAGGGGGGATCTTATCAACACTTATAAATACTTAAAGGGTAGATGTCAGGAGGATGGGGCCAGGCACTTTTCAGTGGTGCCCGGGGACAGGACAAGAGGTAATGGGCACAAATTTGAGCATAGGAAGTTCCACTTAAACATGAGGAGGAACTTCTTTACCCTGAGGGTGGCAGAGCACTGGAACAGGCTGCCCAGAGGGGTGGTGGAATCTCCAACTCTGGAGACATTCAAAACCTTCCTGGTCGCGTTCCTGTGCAACCTGCTCTAGGTGACCCTGCTCTGGCAGGGGGGTTGGACTAAGTGATCTCCAGAGGTCCCTTCCAACCCTATGATTCTGTGATTCTATGACCAGAGCAGAGGGATACCTCGAGTGAAGAAATATGGAAGGTTCTTTGGGCTGACAGAAGGAAAGCCCTCAGTAGACTGTCAAGCCTTGCAGTCATTGAAAGAGCACAGAGCATCACGTAGATCATGGAACAGAGATCGACCTTTTTACAAGATCACTTGTGTCTCTTGAAAACCCTAGTAAGGATGGTCAAGTTCGCTGCCTAAAGCTGGCAACAACCACAAATATATAAGAAGCCAAAGCAGCCTGGAGGGACGTCTTCCACACAACTTGAGCATCCAATTGGAAAATCCTCCTCAGAATCGAGAGAAAGGGTCTTCCCATAGGCAACAGCATACTGCATATGACAATGTTCATATTCATCAGATATGACCTTGTTTGAGATTTTAAGGGCCAAGTTATCCCTGAATGTCCCAGACAGCAAAACAAGCTGAAAACTGCTGCTGGCATTTAATGCTAAACTAAAAGTGCTTGTTGGATACAAGTTCATCCAGACCTAAGACGGGCGTGCAGACTTACTCAAATGTAACATACCTTTTCACTTTCTTCTGTTATCTGTCACAGAAGTATACAGGACTTTGAGCGCAAATTGTCATTTCTTAAGGGTAACTGGTACCATGATTCAAATTTTCCAGCATTTTCCTGGAAATTGTATCATTATCGCACTACCAAGAAATGACTATGAAGCCTTTTCTGCTCTTAGTTCCGTTTCTAAGACTCACGCGGTTGCACTGACAGAAGTTCTGTTCCTTAGCACCTGTAAATTATGAAGCATAGATGCACAAAATCTGCCAGGTTTTGGGTTTGTATTTTGGCATGCCTAAGAAGAAAACAGTTTGAAGGGATTTTAGATGATATACCAAATAGATCTGCTGCACCTGCTAACACATTCATAATGGTTCCTCTTGTTCTCTGAGACCTTTGCTATTCCAGTTTTGCTGGTCTTACACACCATTTGCCCCTCTGGGAGCAATCTCCAAGAATCAACATACTGACATTTCAGTAATTAGCAGCTGACCCCAAAGTTTTGCTTAAGCTGTCTAGCCATCTAGGATTTTGTAATTCCTTATCCATGAAAAATTTTCAGGAGAATAGATAATTCAACACAGTTACTTTCCCCCATCAATTCCACTTCATAAAACAGAAATCTTGTATAGCAGTCTCTCACTTAACCTTTTTCAGTTAAAGTTCTGATTAAAATTTTCAATTGGAATTGTAAAAAAATAATAATAAAAAAATCCTGAAATTTAGTATATTAAATGCATGAATTATGGCAGGCAAACAGCAGTTAGACTTTTCTCTAGTCTACTATAACCTAACTGGACACCCTCAGTAATTTTCTTTATAGAGCTCTACAGATCTCATTTTGTCCATATCAGTAGAGAATGATCTTTCTACTAAGATTAAATGAGAAATAAAATATTTTCCTAGCTGTATTGCTGTTTTCATATTTTTTTCACATATTTCTGCTGTTAAAAAGGATATATCAGAATCCATATATTGAATCCAAATAAGCAAATCAGGCTCCTTTTCTTTGGGATACCCGAAAAAATTAAAGCTCTGAGTCTTGGAATAGATAGGGCTGTAGTAAGAAAGTTCTTTATTTTTGTTCAGGTCTATGAAGTAGATTGTTGCAGGAGGATATAACAAATGGGAAGCAAATTTGCTCTCAACTTATTAGTTTAAACAGTTTCATTATCAGGTTGACAACAATAATGGATAAAGGGAAAAATAAGGGGGAAATACCATTCCATTTCATTCTTCCATACCAAGTATAACCTCACACGTCGGGATGAACAATGACATGTCTGTGTGGTTGTCTTCAGCAACAGACAGGGGGAAACGCAGGGAGAAACTAAAACACGTTTTACCTCTTGAAAACACGAGTGGAGAATGTGAGTGCACACTTGGCCCTTCGAAAAAACATAAGAACCTCACAGTAAATTTAAGACAGGTCTGAGATTAGTCACATCCTAGAAAATACTGCATGCTAATGTTTTCATTGCAATCTGTTCATCCAAAAGTTCTCTCCTTCATACAGAGCAAATGCTTAGCTTTTTAGGAAGTGCTGTACACTCCGGTTTTAATTAAGCATTTAATTCTTGTGCCCTGACGCTACACCTTCTTCCCTGTAAGAGACAATCATGAAGTGGGATTTTTTGAGTTTTTGAAGTAGTACTTGCAAGAATGCCTGCAGCTTTATAGAGATTTATTAGGAATATGGGAAAATATTGGTTTACTCAAAATTAATTACTCTAAATCCTTGACACATCAAGCCATGTAGAAATAGATTAGAAAAAGAAGTGCTGTTATACATGTTGACAGTGCTTGCCTAAAATCCTTATGATAGATGGCAAACTGCCTAAGTTACCAGTGTGTTAGCAGTGTGTTGCAGAAGACACTGGTAACGTTGCAGAAGACTATTTTGGAATGACGTTGAATATTACAAAATGTATTACTATGCCTCTGAACAGTCCAGAAAGTAAAATTTATTAACAAGTTTCAATTAATGATGTAGCTGGTTCAAATGACCTTTCATCATGTGCAAAACTTGCTCTGTCCATGTTGCCTTAAATCTTGCCAGCCTGTTTTTGTTTTATGAAAGTTGTTACCATACAGTTTAAACCTTGAAAATGAAAACTGTACTCCTGTCAAATACGTTACTGGACAGTCAGTTGCAGATTAGAGCCCTTCTTTCCAGTTTAAAGCAGAGACGGTAAGTAGCTCAGCATGAAAGTAGCTTTTAAAAGTCCGTTGATGTTCCCAGACTTTGCCTTCCTGGTTTTTGTTAGGAGTTTTTCAAATGAGCAACTTGAGCTTGATGGCCCTTTATGAAAATGTCAAAGCCCGTACTCGCTGCTGTGGTGTTTGTATCTCGTGGCCGCAATCAGAACGGTCCACCTCACCAGCGAGCAGGCTACTTGTATCTGTGATCCCCTCGCCTGCCAGGGGCTTACCATACAGAACAGCTGGAGGGGTCAGTTTACATTGCAGTTATCTATAAGGCTGTTGCTCTTCGGGGTGCAAAAACTCCTGAAGCCAGTGGGGTTTGGGTCTGGCAGTGCTCCCTTGAGACGCCTGAACACTGCGAGCGCTGGTGGGCTCCATGCTGTTAAATGACTGGGAGCAAAGCACCAGGAGCAGCTCCTCCAAAGCCTCACTTCTTGACCATGTCTAGAAAAATACGTGTTCTTCCCCCAGATGCAAAGCACTTAAGATGGGGGGCGGGGCTCCAAAAGTTAAAAAGGACAGAAAAATTTCCAGTGGGCGTACATGGCAAGAAGTACAAATTTCTGGCATTTTGAACCTCATTAATTCTTTGCTCTGATTAGTTGTTTTATCTTGCCCTCGGTTCCTGACTAAATCCTTTATTGGGTATGGTAGTGAAAATAAATCAAGTTTCATAGCAGGAACGTGCTGCTTTTGTTTACTTGTTTTTTTTCCCTGTAGGATGCTAGTAAAAAACCATGTTGCTATTTAAATGTGAAACAACGCTGCTGTCAGCATTCACCACACCTCTTTGAATTGAGTCACAAAATTCATTATTCACATTTTAAAGGCTTTTCTCGCTAAGGAAATCAGTAGCCGAGAGGTGTGCGTGTTTGGGCGAAGCACTGGTCAGACCGTCAACTCCCGGGATCTGGAGGACTTTCTAAAGATTTCAAGTAAATCCCCTGCATGACCAGAAAAAAAAAAAAAAAAAGTATCTGAAACAAGAGCGCGTCTTCCAACAGAGCGCTGAGCTCTCGCTCACCGCGGGGTGCAGTTATTAGAGGATTTTAATGTTGCCAGACTCACAGATGATCTCTTGAGCCCAAGATCCGCGATAAAAAAAAAACGGGGGAAGCCGCCTGTGTGTAAGGGCGGACTCCATCCTCCGCTGCTCCAGAAGCGGCTCAGGCGCATAACTGGAATTTCTAACGGGCAGCATCTGCCCAGGATTTTCGCTCGCTGCCCCACTCCTCAGTGTCCCGACCCTCCCCCTCCCAGTGCCTGGGTTTAAGGCAACTCGGCGGCTGGCGGATCCCGAGGCCGGCGGGGCGGTGTGGTCCCTCCCTCCATCCATCCATCCCGCTGGATTCTCCGCTGGATGCGGCCCGGGGGAGGAGGGCCCGTCCCCGACAGCTCCTCCCGCGCCCTCCCTTCCCCTTTGCGCCGCCTAAATCAGTGAGAGGAGACCGCCTGCCGTGCGGCGGGGCCGGCCGCCAACCCGCCCGGGGCGGCTGGGGCTTTTCCCCGCCGTTCCTTCAGGAGCCGCGATTCTGCCGCCCGTCGCGCCCTGTCGCGCCGGCGGCAGCATCAGCATCAGCGGCGAATCGCGGGTGCGGTGCCGGCCCGGCGCGGTGCCTCCGCCCGTGCGGACACCGAACTGCTGGTCTGCGAGGGAGGAAAGAAGTTACCCGGTTAAAGCCCTTTTCCGCGGCTTCAACCGCTGTCTTCTCATGGATAGAACTATCTATACCTATCTAAATCTATAAACCGCAGAATAAAAGTTTGGGGGGCGATGAGGGAGTAGGGGTATTTATTTATTATTTATTTATTTAAGCTCGGGCTAACGGGTGCCTGGTCGACGGGCAGGTCCGTGAGCCCGTTTCAGAGCAGGAGTCCCCCATCCCGTCCCCCCCCCACCCCCACACACCCCCCCCCGGAGCGGTGCGCCCGGCAGCCGCGACGCGGAGTTTTGACGCCGCTCGGCCGGTTCCCCCCCTCCCCCTCCAAAGGCTGGAAAACGCTCCGGCAGATTAACAGGTCCCCCCCATCCCCGCTGCCGCCGGCCTGCCTTAAGGGCAAAGAGGGGGCTGCAGGCGGCTGGGAGGGGTTCCTCCGGCGAGCCACCCCCCCACCGGCGAGCGACCCACCACCACCACCCCGCCGCCGCTGACGCCTCTGCCTTTCCTTCCCGCAGCAGGGCCCGGGGGGCCGCGGCGCCCACCCGGGCGTCCCGGAGCCGCCGCCGCAGCCGCAGCCGCCCGCCGCCCCGCAGCCGCGGGAGCCCTTCGCGCCCAGCCACGGCAGCGCCTTCCACCTGCCCGAGCCCCAGCACGCCGCCGCCCTCTACTACGCCAGCTCCACGCTGCCGGCGCAGCGGGTGAGCTCCCCGCTGCCCGCCCAGCCCGGCGGCTCCCCCACCAAGCTGCCGCGGGCCGGCTCCGCCGCCGAGGGCGCCGCCTACGCCGGCGCGCAGCGCCTCTCCTCCCCGAAGCAGTCCCCCAGCCGCCTGGCCAAGTCCTACAGCACCAGCTCGCCCATCAACATCGTCGTCTCCTCGGCGGGACTGTCGCCGTCCCCCATCCGAGTGACCTCCCCGCCCACCGTCCAGTCTAACATTTCCTCCTCTCCTATCCACCAGTTAAGCTCCACCATCGGCACTTACGCCACCCTGTCGCCTACCAAGCGGCTGGTTCACGCTGCCGATCAGTACAGCAAGCACTCCCAGGAGCTGTACGCCACCGCCACCCTGCAGAGACCCGGCTCCCTCGCAGGTAAATCGCGGCCGGCGCCGCCGCCGTCTCGGGTCCGCGGCCGCGGAGCGGGAGGCGGGGATGGGGGCTGGGGGGACGCGGGGTGCGCCGCGCCCGCGGAGGCGGGGGGGGGGCGAGGGAGGGGGAACGGCGGCCCGCGGGAGGGTGGGGGGTGACCGGGCTGCCCGCCCGGGGGGGGGAAGGAACCAGGTGGGTTTGATGAAGAGTCGTTTTGGGGGGGAATTGTGGGGTTTTCTTCATCCCGGCAGCGGTAAGCGGGGAGAGGCAGGCCGCCCGCCTGCTGCTTTGAGAAAGTACCGTACTTCTGCCGGCTCGTCCCGTCCCCCCGGGCCTTGGGGTCGGGGCGGAGCGGGGCCGGCAGCCCCGGGGGCCGTGCCCTCGCCTGCGGTCGGGGTGGGGAGCAGGTTACTATGGTGAATCCTTTCGCCCACCGCGGCCAAAACCGGTGAGCCTTTGGCAGAGATTCGCTCTTCCCCCGATTTCCGGGCGGGTCAGGGGTATTTGGCAAGTTTGGGGTTACTTGGGAGGAACTCCCGGTGTACCGAGTTGTGCCGAGGAATAGGTAGCGGTTCTTTGGCTCCGAGTGCTCTTTAGGGAATAGGCTGTTACAGCTGATTTAATGTCTCTGTAACCGCAGACTTTGAATAGATCCTAGAAGTGAGATACTGGTGCGCTGTTCCCTAAACCATCTCTCTGCTAAACTGAGCATCCTTCAGGGGTGGGTTTTTTTTGTGTTCTCAAAATTTCCAGTTTCATTGCTATAGTAACAGCTGCTATGCTCATATGTTCTCTTGTGTGACATAAATAGATTTGAAGATAAATAGGATACATAAAGAGGTTTGTCTGTGTTTATCAGGCAGGTACACAAGTTTCTTAGTGGAGTTAAAACCTCTTCTCATCCCGCTTTCCCCTCTCACCCATCTCCCCTCCCCAGCTCCAGCAGTTGTTGGCATCCTGTAGAATTCTAGTGTCTGAGATCTAAACAGACAGATTAAATTAACTGATAATAAAATATAGTATTAGTGCATCTCCCTGTAAGAACTGTTGGTTGGGTTTTCTTTCCTATTTAAGGGGTGGGGATTTGAAAACTTTTTTGTTTATGTAACACTATTTTGGAAGTTCAGAGACAGTGAAGAGGTCGCATCGCTAAGTGATGCCAAAATCGAGATCTCAGGACGCTGAAATCAATCGTGTTGTCAAATATTCGGTCTCAAATTACAAAGTGGTTTATTTAGCAATTATGCGAGTATAGCTTCTCGCCAGTGTAGTCCAACACACTCTTGGCCACAGGTATTAAATACTGCCTTTGCGGAGTAAAGTGGTAATGTAGAATTGCCACAGACTTTGTATTTTAGGGAGTTTTGCAGCTTCATCCAATGGCAAGAACTGCTTGAGTCTGAATAAGCATGGAGGGAATTGTCAGCGTTGAAGGAACAGAGGATAATTCAATTTAAAACTTGTGTACCTCAGGGTATGAACTACCAGTATTTCCCTGATTTTTCTTTACCTTTGTTCTAGGATAGAAGTCTCTGCTTAGGGAATTTTCTAACAGGTGCAGTCCGTATTTCTTTTTATGTGCTTTGAGCATTGGAAATCGTGTTGTATCGGGGTTCTGGTTTTTGAAGAAAGCGTGTTCTATAGCATTGCAGCATTAAGCCTGTGACAACAGCTTAGTCAGGACTTGTTCTGTAGGGCTTAAGGCCCATCATAATGACTCTGAAGTGCTACAGTGTTCGAGAAGCTGTTTGTCCTGCACCAGACCCAAGTTTGGGTCTTTGGATTTTGACTTTTTGGGCCTTTTTGGCCAATAGCGCTTGTACAGGCATTCCTAATGGGGTTTTGTTCTTTGGTTTGAATACAAGTTAAGGAACTGGCATTTTCTTGGATTGCTGTAAAGTAAAAGCTTTTGATAAGACTTCTGCATCTTGCGTAACATAAGTACTTCCCTCCCTGACTCTTTTTAGGTCCCACTGTGAGGAGTCCCTTGTCACTGATTTATGGCTCGAGTGAAAGAAAAGCTTATCGATACATACGTTTAAGAAATGGCTGGTGTATTTTTATGTGGATTTTAATGGGGGGGGAGCGATTGCTCATTTGAACTTGCTATTAAGTTTGTAAAACTTGGTAAAGCAGCACTAACTTTTATGAGCGTTGTGCTGTTCAGAACAAACATAATGAGCTTCTGAGTTACTTTTTCTCATAGGGAACTGCTGTTAAGTATGCTGAAAATCTCAGTGTCTTTATACCAAATGGAAAAATCCTGTAACTCGAATAAGTTGACAGACATGCAGAGATAATACTGCTACTTAAAAAAAAAAATCAAAGTGGAAGCAACAGTATGTTAGTACATAGCATTTATTTTATTTTTTTTTTTTTGCACAGCGGTGACATGCCTTTCAAGTAGTCCTTGAAAGGAGCTCTATCACATGACCTGTTCTTTCGCAAAAGTTTCCTATTGTGTGCTCCCACCCGTTGTTTTCCATTACCATTCTGTAGCATGTTCCTCGTGGCCCCTCTGCCATCCCAGAGTTACACATTTGCCAGCAGTGTTAAGTGCCTGACTAATCTAGACTTTCACTGGATTCACTGAAGTCAATGGACTACATAGAGGCTTAAAATTAAGACGTGCTTTAGAGTTAGCCAGGATCAGATGTTACAGGTACTACCAAGGCAATCTTCTTTTTTTTTTCTATAGGCGTTTTTGCTCAGAACAGGTTTGGTATTTGAGCTGTAAGTATATCGTATTATTGCAGGTGTTTTCCAGTCATTGTGTTAGAAATCAAACCCATTGAGAAGGAGAGCAAGCAATTGTACGTTGGAAAACTGTTGTTCACTAGATGAGACTTCTGCTTCTTGTTCACTACATCCAAAGATGGTTTGGGTTTTTTTTTCTTCGAGAGAGGAGGGGGAGGAGTGGAGAATAGTTGTCACATTGCACTGATTGATGGTTTGCCTACGGTGATTAATGTGAAGTTGCATTGGTATGTATGTGTCATCACAGGGATGATGTTGCTGAAAGTAATCTTTTTTTACCTCCATGAAGAAAAAAATTATTATTTGTATTAATTACTGGGGATACAAATAATGCATTTGTTTTAGTTTTTTTCATGATATTAGAAAATTGTACTGGAGCTACCTAGTTCATGAATACTACCAGGTCTCAGTGTGCTAAACAAGCTGAACGATACCAGTACCAAGGTTAGATGTTTAAAAGAAAAGACCTTCAGCTATGATGAATTTTTTTAAAAATTCGTAAAAAATTTGTATTTCATGTACAATACAAACATAGATTGTCCAAAACTGAATCTGTGTAAGACTTAATTGAAGAGATGGCATTATTTATATTAATTTCCTACAAACTTGATTATGAAACAGCTCCAAATTATAAAAAATGGCAATTCTTAGACTGCATCCTGAATTTAAAATAAGACATGCAACAGCATGCAGTGACTCAGTTTTAACCGAGTAACCTTAGAAACGTCTTCAGAAATGGGTTTTAGTCTAGTTATACTTGAACTGTTACCATTGCGAAGCGTGTGTGTGTATGGGTATGTGTGTACATGTGTATATAGCATTTTTTCTGAGTGTACACTTACCGTGTTTATTCTTAGTCTAGCCGCTTCATTGCTATGATCTGCAATTACGATTTTGGAAGTAGTTTTCCTATCAGCTCTGCTCCGAAGCCCACTGTCTGTTCAAGCAGCGATCGGAATCCAGAAAGCACAGTTTGTAAATACCTCCTTGCAGCCACCGCGCCTGGACTGAGCTGCGGAGTGCCGCTGGGAGCCAGACTCCCCAAAGCAGCCTGTTTTTCTCTGGAAGGAGGAGTTTGTAGGACAGCAGGCAGCAGAAACATGGGAAGACCCTTCTGGGAGGCAGGTCATCGCACGGGTGCCCACTCTTCGTGGTCCTCTTGAAGCATCTCCCGCTGGCCAGAATCAGTACAAAAGGAGTAGTGGGTTTGCTTCGGAGCCAAGGGAGAGGAGGCGGTGAAAGGGTGTTGTTGAGGTAGTTTGTGCCTCAGGTTAAGTGATAGGGGAGCAGCGCTGGTATTGCTGAGCTGCTCCTGCCTCTTCATCCAGGCCTAGGGAAGACTAGAGAGACGTAAGGCAACGGTAGGTAATTTTATGCATTGCTTTATTACAAAAAACTAAAAAGGAAACTAAGTGCGTTTGAAGACCGCATCATGCTCAGTCAGCTGTACTAAAAGGTTAGATTTAAGAAATGAGTGTTGGTGTGAATCACTTTGTGTAATGTCAGCTGGAAAGAATATTATGCAGCTATTCTTCATGTAGTGGTGACGTGTTCCACTGAAACAAGAGCTGCAGCATCCCTCAGGCAGCCCTGGTGCCGCTGCTGAAAACTTCAGTGCTCAGCCTCGTGTTTGCAAACAGAATCTTCATTCGGGTCCCTGTAAAATCAAAAAGAAAAGGAATTTGTCCTTTCTGAGGTAGTACTGTTTGTGAGCATCTGTGGTATTAATACTAAAATATCACCGGATTATAAAACTGTGGCATGGGTTAATGTATAAAATATGCGTTATGCTCTTTATTGAGCAAAGAGTTCTAAGTTTATCACGGTCTTAACTGGTTCCTTCTGCTCCTTCATCTGTCTTGTCTCGCTCTTCTC
This sequence comes from Chroicocephalus ridibundus, assembly GCF_963924245.1. NCBI lineage: Eukaryota > Metazoa > Chordata > Aves > Charadriiformes > Laridae > Chroicocephalus > Chroicocephalus ridibundus. The sequence goes on from NC_086285.1 coordinate 90,662,678, forward strand.
TCTCTTTGCTGGGGACCTTCCTTTGCCCTTTCTCCTTCTGTATGCTTTTCATTGCATATGACACGTTGAACCCTGGTTTCCTGTTGAGATTTATGGCAGGGCTGCTATTTGATGGTGAGTGTTGACATGTTCTAGCATTTTGGTGTGCAGTCATATGGGTACAGCTGTGTATCGGAGGGCTGATATACATCACCACTAGCGTGGATTTGGATTTCCTTTCAGTTGCATGAAAATATTGTATCATCTATATGTAGCTCGTTCGTTGCTGTCTTTACAAAAAATTACCTGGTTAAGTGTTAAAATTCTCCAGTAAATCACGCTGTGCTATGCGTTTGGGCTAGAATGGCTGCATTACTGCTCATGGGCATATATGCATCCACCCCCTTCTTTCATACCACTACAGGGCAGCAGAAATAACTCTTTTAGCAGAGTTAGGTAGTATTAAAATCAATGGTAGTGCTAACCTGCGTTAATACTAGCCTCTTTGAGGGGTTTAAATTGTATGCAATGTATGTCAGCCTACATCAAGCCCAGATTCCCGCCAGCGTTTGCAAATGTAGACGAGGCTCCACCACATGCGTCACCATTCAGCTTTTGAGCAGGGCGTTACAGATAGGGAAGGTACAAACTAAGTGTTAACCCAAAGCCGAAGTGGATCTAAATCACCCCAGAATTAAAAGTTCTCTGTGCCTGAGGCACGGTGCTAAGCTAATAAAACAGTGTAGGTGTGAGGTTTGTCTTTGGGCAGGTAAGGAAGGAAAATCTTTGGAGTTTTTGGCTTTGAGATAAGCTGTGAGACCTGGACTATCAATATGATTGATCATAACAAAAAGGACACTCAGTTGTTTCCCTTAACTATTCTTCTTGTATTTTTACAGAATCCTGTATTTCTTTTATAGAGAAAACAAAATTGCTTCATTAATTTTAACCAAACTAGTTTTCCTGTAGATTTTTTTCTAAGTTTTTTTGTTTGTTTTTATTAGCTAGAAAATTCCTTTATGTGACAGTTAGAGCCTTTACACATGAGAACATTTTTAATGCCCTTTTTGTTCTGGGACAGACAGTGCAAGCCTGGGATTTTTTGTCTCCTTCTACTCTTTGTTTGTTTTGAGACTCTTTCTTTCAGACAAGAAAGCAAAACAAAAGATTTTGAGGCATCCAGTAATATTTAAAATCGTAATCAAAGACTAACAATTTGGTGTCTTTCTGATGCTAAGTTATTCATTTCCACATTGTAATCTGGAGGTTAGAAGTGCTGTTTTGGTCTTGGAGCTGATACAAATATACAACTTCATGATCCCTTTCCTTTTCTTTGCCTCTAATTCTACTTCCACCTATTCCTTCAGCGATAATTATGTTATTAATTTTTACAACTGAAACATTTACAGTAGTGCTCAATTCCAACTTGGACAAGGTATCCAACACGGACAGTCTACAGCAATAAAGCAGAAGGAATAAGATGGATGTCTTTAAAGTATCTTCTTATTGCCATGATTTTTGTTCCTGCATCTTTCAGATCTAGCTTACATGAAATTAATTTGCTCGTAGAAGAGGGATAATTGACAAGAGCCACATATGGAGGCCCCATGTACGTGGATTATCTTTGAGCTAATGAACTTGATCTCTGACCTCCTGTGTGAGTAGGCACTACAAATATGTCTAAACTTCTGTCCTATTCTCATACTGACCGTCACCTTTCCCTTTGCTTCCTGTTCTTGGTATGGGAAATCATTTGACTGGTCTTCTAGTGGTCTTTCAGAGGGATGAGAAATCAAATAATATTGCAAAATAACAAGCTCTCAGGCAAAGAAAACTGGCCTGCAGCATTGCTGAAAATAGATTCAACTGGTATGAAGCGTTGTAACTGAATGGCTGGGGGAAACTGGGTGGCAGTGGCTGTTTCTGGCCTTTTAGGTGAACGTAACATTGAAGGTGCTTCTGCTCAGTACCGAAAGCTGTGCTGTTGCTTGGAACCACACAACCTGGCATGCAGTTTCTGGCCTCTGGTCCTGAACTTTGGCAGTGTACCTAGAAGGCCAGGATTCAAACGCAAGCATGCAAGCCACTGGAAGGAATTTCTTAACCATCGGAGCAGGGTTTAAGATGTCTGTGCTTATAGACCTGCTGAAAAGATGCAAGAGAAGGAGCTGAAGTTGGCAAAAAGCTAGCAGAGAAGTGTTAGTATCCGTAGCAGAAAGATGGTTAATCCGAGGATTTCTGATTTCCGGAATTCTTCTGTCAATTTTTCTTGGCTACTGAAATTCAACGAAAGATGTGAAGTTAAAGAGCATTGTTTTGTGAACCTAACTTTTTGGAACTTTTGTTTAGAGCAATAGAAATACATCAGCCAGTGCTGGGACTCCAGTTCATTCAGCTGTGTCTTGCTAATGTTGATTTGTATAATTTTTAGTATGTGAGATTACAGGAAGAGGCTGGCCCCTCACAGACTATGACATGTCCATACTTTTTGGTCTTGAGGGCATGCTAGTGAGGCTGAGTCTTGTCTGTGCCTGTTACCACCCCTTTTGCACTCAGGTCTGAATGATGTCCTCATGTACCTGTTGTCCTCTTCAGTCACCAGGAATGTGATTTTGGGTCCTTCCAAATGTCTTTGGCCTTGAACTCACTTGTTCAGAGCAGAAGGGAGTGTCGTTGCATGGGAGAGGGGGTATTAGGCATGGGGAAGGTCCCCTTCAACTCAAATTTCTGATAGTTAGGTTTTTGTGACATCAGTGAAAATACTTGCTTGTACTGTACGATCTAAATTGGGATGACTGATTGTCTCACTTGTGCCCTGGGCCAAGAAGGCCCATGTGGAAGTTGTAGCTTCCTCATGGTCTGAAACCCCGTTGCAAGGCCATATCCAATAGCCTGGAAACGTTTGTCACAAAAGTCTCAATAAGGAGTGACAAGTCTTTAGTCCGTCACGCTCTTCAGGTATTTAAGAGAAGTGAGAACTTGCCTTTCATTTTTACTGTGGTAGAAAACATCATGCTTTCCAGTTTCTGTGGCACACAAACTGTGGTAGGCAGAGTAGCTGAGATCTAGAAAGTCAGTGCACAGCTCATTAGTAATGTAAGCATTCATTTCTTGGGATATTTAATAGCTTTTTACTTATTATGTGCATGCACCAGCTTTAAAGCTGTGCAGGTGACTTTAATCCAAAGTGATTAACTATGTCAGGAAGAAGATTGCAAACTGGTGGGTTGAGGAAGGCTCCCTTTATTTCAGGCCAAAACTTGGGTGGGGATGTGCCCATGCTGAGATGCAATGTGCTCACAGGTGAAATATGTTAGCCATCAGTGGTGGCTGCCAGAAACTACACTGGACGAAGTTCTCTCTATGACCAATCATGGGAGATAAATGAGGCAATTTTGCTGTAATCGTAGGGTCAAACTTGAAGATCACCTAGGTATGGACCCAGAACGGACAGAATACTTTTTGTTTTTAATAAAAGTGGTATTACTGAGGGCAGAGAGAGATTGTCTAATGGTAATGAATTCATGAAACTGTATATTATCATAAGTGGGCAGAAGCAAAAGTCAGAATTTAATATGCTGAAATGAGAAGGACCAAGTGATGACTAATCTTACAATTATAAGGCATGGCATATGAAGCTGCCAGTTGGATGACATAGATTTTTAATAAGTACATCAAGTTGCAACTTGTAGTGTGTAAGTGAAGAATAGAAAAGTGCCATATTAGTTTGAATACAAGTGGTCTTAAATTTTAAGAAACCCTCACTTCTCTGAGGAAATTTTTGCATATGCTTTTCTATATTTATCTCTTCCATAGCGTATGTCTTTATTTTGCCTTATGGCCCCTTACTCTCCTCCTCCAACCCAGGTGCAAAGCAGTCCCTTTTATGGGATAGCCAGCTGTGCTGCTCTCAGGCAGTAAAACCTTTTGATCACAGGTCTGAAGCTCTCCCTGGGTTTAAAGAGCATTGCCTGGGAGGAAAGCAGGGGTGGAGAAGGCGCTGTGGCCCTCTGATGCTGGGGCAGATTTCCTGTGACTGGAGAGCAAAAGGACTCTTCTCCATGGGGTCCTTCCCCTGCCCACACCTTCCCTGAGCATCCTGGTTTGGGAGGGATGCAGTTGTGTTTATGTTTGCTCACCAAAAGGTGCTGTAAGCTCTTCAAAGGCTTTGTGTCAAAGTCCTGGGAGCATGATCTGTGAAGGAGGGTGAGTTGGACTCTTTCAGGTTTTTTTGGGTTTTTTTTTTTTGGGGGGGGGGGGGGGGAGAGAAGGTGGAGGGAGATGAGATGACAGCTTTTTGTGTGTTTGAGGCTAATAATGCCCTGAAGAAAGGGAGGACTGAGTACAAGAAAAATTGCAGACCAGCTAATCATAGTGCCTTGTTGGACATTACAACAAAAGCTGATAGGATGATACAAGACATGAAGATGGTAAGTGGTTGATGGGATAATTTGCAACATGAGTTTACCAAAACCGGGTTGTGCTGGAGTAACTTGCTCACTGACCTTTTCGTAGATTATATCTGATGTCTTTCTATTTCCTATCAGGGCTCTGAGCACACATTTGCTGGAGTGCCACTTGGGAAATGTTTATTTAAGCTAGGGGAGATGGATATTCTTGCAAGAGTGTAGGTGGGCGAGGACCTGGGCAAAGCAGCATTGTCAGTTTGTCATTTTGAAAATCCAATTAATGGAAGGGAAGGATGCTACTAATAAAGTCCCACAAGAAGAACTCTTTCAGCCACTTGAAAAAGACTTTTTCATTTTATTATCTTGGCACAAAACCCCAAAGTATGCCAAGGAGACTTTTCGATAGTGGAATATTAGGAGGCATTTTCTGAAGAAAGGGAGGTAAATCCTGTGTAGAATGAGTTTCCCAGATCAGAGGGAAAGAACAGAATTGGAGCCGAGCTAATAATGCACCTAGTGGCTAGTTACAAATTAGGGATCTTTGGCTGAGAACAAGGGTAGGAAAAGACCTGGGTGACCATCTTGACTACAATACGTCTCAGCCACCTATGTTAGGAACATGATAGAATATTTCACAGCCTAATCATGTAACAAGCAAAATTGTGAGCGTTATGTACGGTTAGGACTTCATCTGGGGAACTGTGCGCAACTGTGACCCTCTGTGAGCAAGAGAGACTCTTTCCAGCCCTCTTCTCTTCTATACTGGTCTATCTGGATGATCAAGAACTTAAGAAGCCTCCTGTACACAGAGCTGACTTAGTGTGTTTCCTTCTTAACAGTGGAAGGGCTGCTATCTTATGTAGCTGCTATTAGTAAATGGAGGTTATACATCAAGACTGCTGAATTGTGGTAAGAATAAGTAATTTGATGAAGGATTTGACAGCCTTTTTTCAAAGACAAGATTGGTTGAGTCCTTGGCAGCTTTTAGGATAGCAGCATCTGACCAAGGAGGGAGTGAGGCGGGGGAAATAAGAAATTAGTGGCTTGTTTTCAGGCAGCAGGCTTTGCTTTTAGGGCTTTGACTAACCAGCCATGTTGTGTTTGGCTTATGTGGAGGATCTCTGTGGTACTGATGCTCTTCAGTTTTCCCTCAAAAGAGGAAACACGGTAGCCATGTTGAAGACAGAGTGATTCTTGAGCCATGATTGCACTTTGTCTGGTCTCTGACCAAGCCTCAAAGTTTTCAAGGCTTATTCATCAGAACTTTGCATTTCTTTCAGTCTGAAGCTGGAGTTCTTGTCTAGCTCATGTCATCCGTGTCAGTGTAGCACCTTGAGCAGCTTTTGTCAAGAATCTGAAGCTATGCAGAACATAACTGAGCAGCCTTCTCCAAATTGATCGCGTTTCTGTCCTGCCTTGCTTAAGGTCCTATCTCGCAAGTTGGGGAATTCAAGGATTGACTGTCTTAGCCGAGAGTCTCTTTTTCTCTGAAGTTTATTAAGATTGTGGTGGGTTGCATGTCACTATTCTTCTCAGTCTGCAGTAGGTTTCAGACTGCTTTTGTAAAATAGGGCAAAACTTGATGCAAATGACTTCAGCCAGCCATATGATAGTGGAAGTGTTGGCCTCGCAGGTGAGGCATCCATTTGGCATGCAAATTATGTCCATTTGCATTTATGAATAACCAGGAACTAACTGTGGGACAGTTCGGAATCCCTCAAGTGTTTGTCACCTTTGGACTAACATGCATCTCATCCTTCTAGTTGAAAGTACTGTTAAAGCCCTTCTTGAAGCTGAACCCTTCCAGTGGTTTATTGCAAACTGCTGTGAACACATTTCTCACGTTTCTTATCTCAAGTCTGCTTTCCTTTTACCTGTGACCTTCTGCCACCATTTGTTTCGTGCAGCATTTGTCATGGCCATTTCTTTTTAGCAGGGACTCTCTGCGCAAGTGACAGGACTCTTTCAGCTTACGGTCCTTTAATATCTGAATTTGTGGGATTCACGGCATATTGCAAGGCCTGCTGTGCTGGTTTTGTTTCTTTTCTTTTCTCTTTTATTTCTTTTTTTTTTTTTTAAATAAGTTCCTGTAAAAAAATCTGTAGCCATCCGTTTTCTTTTTTGCTTGCTGCATATTGTGGAAGGATTTTCATAATGTATTTTTCTGAGTTTTTGGAAGCTGGATACTGAATGCTTACTATTGTGCAATTGTTGTATTAGTAAGCATAATGAATTAAAAGAGAAAACTTTATTTTATGGGATATGATCTGTACGATGATTACTCCAGCATAAACTTTACTTAAGTCCTTAAGCCCCTCATGATCTCAGTGTTAATTCCTTTTCTTTGTCTCTATGCTTAGCATTTCTTTTATTTCTTCTGTTTAGAGCAAGCCTGTTAGAATTGCTTTAGATTATAATAGGTTTAATAATAGGAGATTATTTTAAGTGTTTTATCAGAGGTCTCCGTGTATACGTAAAGGGAACAACCTAAAACCAGCTTGAATAATGCTATGACAATCTATTGAACAAAAAGCCATAATTGTAAAAGTGGATAATTGCTGGTCTAAACTTTTTTACAGGCATAACTAAATTCTTTAGTAAGGTTGTATTCTAATTGATTACGTATACACTTAATAAAAGCTCCATGTTTTCACTCTAGCGTTTTAAATGCAATGAGTCTCAAATGGGTAATGAAAACTTGATGAGTAATACTGCATGTTACAGAATATCCAAAGAGATCTTCCCTTTCTTGAATGTGGCATTGAAAGACAAAGATAATAAACCCTGTTTTTACCCCTGGAATGTCACAGACTTATACCTTGGGTCTTGGTGAATTCTAGAAATTGAGGATCACAAATAAATGGCCACTGAGGAGGAGAAAGACACTGGGAGGAGAAAGCATTTAATATTCTATCAAAGATGACTTTACGTAAAAGAACAAATGCTATCTGATGCTTTTCTCCATTCTCTCAGTGAAATGCAGGCTTGAGTACAAAGTGTTACAGATAAAAATCTCCAAAAGTTAATATTGTTCACACGTCTAATAATATGCAATCTAATTGTAAAATGAATTGCAAAAGATAAGTTGATGACTTTCTTCTGTGAGCAAACGCCAGATGTGGTGTCTTGGATTTCAACTGCAGGTATCAGACTGGAGCACAGGTTTGCAAAAGAGGTATGCGCAACAGTATTCATCATAAATTAATACCTTTTTAAAAGATGCACATGTGGTTAGGATTTATTGGAATTATCTATTTGCATTTTCCCTGGTAGCAGGAAAACCACCTGTTGGAACTGTGAACTCCCAGGAGTGACAGTACGATTAGATCAAAAATTCAGGTTGCCCAGCAAAAGCCGGTTGAGGAATACCGTAGTTGGACAGACTTGACGCTTCATTACCCAAGTGAATTTTGTTTTCTGGTGTTACCCTTCCCACAGTGTTACACTGCAACTGTTCTTCCTTTGGGAACCACTGTTCTGCAAAAGCATGCTCCTTAATCAACAAATTTTCTGTGCCAATCTTGAGACTTCTAGTTGGATTTAAGCTCTAGAAATTCTTTCTGTTCCATATGCAGGGAGGAGTCGATGCAGGAAGGCTTTCCCCTTCCCCCTGCACCAGGGCTGCTGTGAAAACTTGGTCCGTTCAAGGTTGAGTGAGCTTATGGTCGGTTTGGGGGGAAGGGTTGTGAGTTGCTGGGGTTTTTAGATGCTGTGGTTTTCCATGATGTTAAACACGATCAGAAAGGGAAGTTTTCGCTGGTGGGCATCAGTGGAATAGTACCTGATTTGCTTTGCTGGAGGCAGCAATGCTTTTTTAGCAAGTCAGTCATGCTGCTGGAGGTGATCTGTAGCCCTACAGAGGTCTGTGGGGTTGGAGATGTTTAGTCTATACTGGTGCTTAGCAGGCAGAAATTGGGTCCCCAAGTCTGTCTTGGTATGGCCTCATGAGAAAAGAAGACCCACCTTTGGGCAATTAAAGACACACTCTTCTTCCTTTTGATCTGCAATCCTTGTCAGAGAAGCGCTAACTGTAGGGTTTTACAAAATATCCCATAGAGGTTTTTACTCTGGGGGCATGTCTCACCAAATATGCTAGTATTTCTGCTCCTTTACTTGCCGAGTTGAATGTATCGCCACAGCACCTGCTTTAGCATTGAGCCCATGGCGCGACACAAGTTCTTGCAGTTCAAAATCGGAAATAATAAACTTTTGTCCTTCCTAAGATAAGGATGTTTAGCAAAACTTCAAAGAGATTTCTTCTGCTACAAAGGCTTGGTGTTATTTTGAATGGTTGTGAAGCCGCGGTGAAGTATCCAACCAGCGTATGTGCGGCTGCTCGGCATCGTTGCTTAGTAACATCATGCTGTTGCTGAGGCACTCAGTCCTCAGTCGAAGCGGTTAGCGAGCAGGAAAGTTAGAAACAGTGATTTGTATCGCTGGATAGCAGGATCTATGCTAGGTTCATGCGTAGGACTTCTTTCCCCTTTTTTGTAAAATTGGCAGGGTTGAGGGGAAGGGAAGAGGCAGAGCTTAAGAGAAGGAAGGGTGGGGGGGGGAACCCACCCACAGTGATCATTCAGTTAATAGTTTTGATAGAAAATTAAAAATTTTCTATCATTTTTTGCCTTGCTGAAGGCAAGTTGTTGTTGCTGTGCGGTAGTGGTTGATTTGGGGGGGGGGTTGTTTTTCGTTCTTTCTTCAGTGACAGTTCCCTAGATCAGAAATGAAATGGGAATTATCTCCCTGAACTTGTCTGTCACATTTAATCTGCTGTTTCTTCCTGGCTATCTTTGCCTCCTATCTCTTTGCTCCCAGTCACACTTCTCTTCTTCCACTAACAATTTATTTTTGATAAAATGTTTTAAGCAGGTGAATGCTTTTCAACAGAACGAGGACAGTAGCAGGAAAAATAAAATGCTTGTGAGGAAACACAAAATTATGGTGTGGGGTTTTTTCTGTTTTGTTTTTTTTTTATCCTATATTTGTAGAATTAAAATAACCCATACAATACTTTGCAGTAAGGTCACATTGCATGACTGAAAAGTAAACATAGACAACTTAAGAAAATATTTTTAGCTTTATTTCTCTTTTTAAATATACTTAGGAGTGTAATTAATATTTGGTTAAAAACTAGTTTAAATGGGATAAAAATTATCCAGATACGTAGTAAGCTTTTTCAAATGATTTTTTAAAGTTTATTTTGGGCCTGTTTATTACAGTTTTAAAAGTGTAATCCATTTTTTTTTCTTTTTCCCCTAGCTTTCTCTATTTTTAGCACTGATGTGAAAAGTGCTAACCCTAGGTCAGAGGCTGGTTTTGCAGTCTCCCTTAAGCAGACAAAGCCAATCTGTTTTGAGGAGACTTTCCTAAGAGACTTAAGCTGGTTAATTGGACAAATTATGTCTGGGAAATGCGACAGTGTGAGCCATTCCGCTGAACCTGACAGTATCCTGACAGTGAAGCTGCTAATAGGTTTGATGGTGCAATGATAGTTTACAAGAAACACTCCAGGCCATGCGTCATATTACACTTTAATCTTTTAAGTAGAAAACCTGAGGAAAAGCAGTCTTAAGATGCTGAAAAATGAGGCGAGTATGTTCTTTCACTTCTGAGGGCTTCTGTGTTATAGCACATACTTGTTTTGTGGTGATCTCCTGCAGTGTGGAATGGGGGTGCCAAAGTAGCAAGTCCATGTTATTTCCAGACATAGGGAGTTTGACATGAGTTGAAAGACATCATGTGTAACCAGTCAATTCAGTGATGGTATTATTTCTTTCTTTATTTGTACAAATAGTCCCGAGTCTTGGACAGAATAGTGTAGCGAGAATGCAAAAAATATAAAGACAAAAATGAATTTAATTTTGAACTTTCATTAGTTAATCGGAAATTTCCGTATTTGGAGAAAGAAAAACTTCAGACCCAAATCAATATATTCAGTGTCTGTGTGTCTAAAACATAAACAAGTGAGAAACCTGTGTTTAAGGAAAAGCTAAACGAAATTAAAAGGAATATAATCCATACTGTGTTTTGGTTCTGGTGACTGTAGATCATTGGTATGCTACGGGTGCAAGCTGACATACCCAAGGTGTGCATTAGCTGGTGCTGCCATATGGCCTGTCGTGTCTTACTGGTTAATTTAACCATCTGTCACGTCTTGACAATCTGTATTCACTTTCAGTACTTGGGTTAGGTACCTTTCCTTCTCTTTGGTACTGTGCTTTTCATCACACAGTGCTGGCATATTCCCATTATCTGAGTTTTATTAGTTTTATTTATAATAACATTTGTTGTAGATCATACTGTCATCTTCCAATGTTGTTAGGAGAAGATGCGTGTATTCAGATAAGCATTTTGGAGAGGTTTCTGCATACATTTCTGGGGAAAAAAAAAGTCAATATATGAATGTTTGACTTCTTTCTCCTCCTCCTCTGCCCTGTTTACTCCTGATTCTGCACTTGGGTTCACATCAGCTTCTTTACTACATAAAGTAAACCAGGTTAATGCCTGTAAAATAGGTTTTGTTACATATGAGTTCAGAGTAAAAGTCCTACTGTTCATATTCTTTCTCACATGTTGCTTTTTCAAAATTACAGTGAAGCTATGACCTGATATATTGTATAATTTTTTTTTTTATAAGGACAGTAGCATTTTAGGGCGAGCATCTAAGAGAAAATCATGTCAAAAAGGGGTTTCAGCCCTGATATGCCATTTAAATCAAAAAATTCTTTCAGTCCCCTGGAAAGCATGCAACGTGCCAAAGCTACAAAATTGCTCTGATTCCCTTTTAGTTTCTGTGCCTGCCGTCTCTTATCTCGTTGATGGGGTTGTTGCAATTTTACTATTGTGTGGGGTTCGGTTTTGTTGTTTGTTTTTGTTGTTTTTTTTTTTTTTTTTAAAAAAAAACTTGTAATCTAAGGAAAATTCAGTGCAAATTAGATCGGTGATGTTGTCATTGTACTTGGAATTAAAGTTCATAAAGCCAGTTGTGGATGCCCAATCCTCTTCGTGGTTAAAAAAAAAAAAAAATCAGATCTCCTGAGTACAATGTGTTGTAGCGTTTTCAGAATCAGAGTTTGATACTTAGAGCCTCAAGTAGCTAGAGATACGCTGTGTGTTGAAATGTGGGGGGGCTGCAATCAAGTAAGTTAAATGGTGTAAACACATTACTGGTAAGTGGTAATATAATGGTCATTGAGCTTCACCCTCAGATCATATCTCATTGATGATGTTCCTGTATCATAGACATAAGGAAACTGCTTAACAGGACTCTTGATGAATATATTTTGTGATAGGGGATTCCTAAATGAGGGCTGAATGGTTTATCTGGCCAACTCTGGATGGCTTGCTTCATGTTCAGATGATCACTTGCATATCTCATGCTTCCAATGAGCTCTTAAATCCTGGAGAGGATGGCCGTACCGTATGTTCTTGCTATCAGAGGTGTTTATAGAGAGTATCATGAATTTGCAGGGCTCCTTCTTAGGACTGCAGCAAGGCAGGATGACTGGTTGTAAAGGCTTTCACAAGGGCCACAAACAGAGACTGTGCAGGTTTTATTAAGCATATGCAGATGCCTGTGTATCCATTCATTTGAGTAGTTTTAGTGTCTTCGGTTTCTTGAGATGACAAATGCTGCCAATATAGTGGTTTACTTTATTGACCTAAACTGTCAGATTAGCAGTGTCATCCAAATGTGTCTGTTGTATTTATTTCCATGACCGCCCGGACAAACTCTGACAAGTAATTGGGGATTATTTTGTGTATTTCTCTGAGGCTACACTTGTCTGATTACAGCACTTCCTGTGGAAAGTGAGACTTTGCCTAAAAACAACCATTTCCCTATACTGCTGAAGAACATATCTGAATAATTTGGTAACCTTTAGCTAGTGGGGGGCGGGGTTTGTCATGTAAAGGGTGGAGATTGTCTTTTTGATCCAGTAGGTAGGACCGCACTCCTCCTGAGCTCTTTCTGTTGCCCCTCTTGAATGTCAGAGGAGGGCAAAGTTTGTAGGAATGTGGTATCTTCATCTGGTAAAACTTCTGGCTGGTTCTAGGTTACCATCGTTGCCCTAATCTGATTGATCTGGCCGGGGGCTCACACAATAACCCTGCTGGAGTCTGACCACGGTCTACTTCTACAAGCTCTATAGAGAAACAGAAGAAGGGGCATTCCACTTTCTATTGGCTTTCAGCCTTAACTTGGAGACTTTGGAAGACAGAGAGGACTTTCTTTTCTATGTACTTTGTTCTTATAGATCATCAGTTTCTGTTTAAAATAAAAAATAAAAAAATCCACTACCCTCACCCCCAAATTGTCTGCTTCACTTTTGATACCTCTCACTGCTATTTTAGAGCTTTTTCGTTTTCTCCACACTTGCTGCTGTGATGCACCTCTGGCATTGCAATCAAATAATTTCTCAGTCTTTTGTCAAACTAAAGATTTGACTATTTAAGTAAGTAATTGTGAAACAGTTTCTTCAGCCCCCAGATGATGGTTTAGCTCTTCTCTATGTTTTTGTTTTTCGTTTGTGGTTTGTTTTTTTGTTTTTATTCTAGAAAGGAGAAAAAAAACCCCACTCCTTCAGAACCATTATCATGAGTTCTGTGCCTACTCTGGTGCTAAATACATCATCTGTAATTAACGGCTTGCAGAGCTGTAAATTTAGTAATGATTTCTCTTTGAACTTGTACGTAGACCTGTCTTTGAATGGGCTTGATGCCTTATACTTCCTCAAGGGAAAAATGGCATCATTGTTGGGGATGGGTTGGCCATGGAGGGGGATGAGTGCATTTTTGGAGTATGTCAGAGAGTTGCGTGTTGCCTTGATGCACATCACCACTTTGGTTTCAAGCACCCCAGAGCAGTGCAGCGTTATTACTGGGGTGAAGGGGATGGTGGCTGGTTGAGGTCTGGACAAATGCAGTTTGGGTTGAGCCACGTGTTCGTGATGTTACGTGTAGGGAAGCCACTTCTGAGGGCGATGAGCCTCCTTGAATGCGAGAATGCTAATGGACCTTGGTAATCCGATGTTTTATTGCTTCCTGGTAGTATATTGATTGCTGCTGACCATTCTGACCTTGTTGCTTTTCCAACCTATGTGAGCTTTAGACTGCATTAACGCAAGGGCTTTTTTGAAGCAGATGATACAGCTCAGCTTGCAGCTTCAGGTAGTAAATGATATAGCTGTTTGCTGCTAACCCAAGATGCAGGCAGGAGGTGTGCTATCCCTCTCTCTTTCTCAGTGGCATCAGTGCTTTGAGTTCACGGTCTTTGTTTTGATTGGTTATCCTAACCGTCTTTCCAGTGTCTTCCAAAGTAACATCAAAATATGATGGAGGGGCTGAGTGCGTAGATGAGGTAGGATGCTGTTGGCTGAAATTCATCACACTTCCCCCTTGTTCTTTTTTTTCTTTTTATGATAAAAATTATCAGTGTTCTCCAAAGAGCACTGTTAATTTGTAAATGTAGAAAAGAAATGTAGTACTTATAGAAGGGGCTGTAATTCTTTATTCCGTAGCAAATCTGGTCTCTTGATGCACTGTTGAACCTCTGAAACATTGCCCTCCATTTTTCTATTTTATTTTATTTTTTCCTCTGAATACAGATAGAACCAAGTGCACGGTGAAATTTGGATATAATAATAACAGGCTGTATCTTAGGCCACTCTGAAGGATGCTAGACTGGAGTATTTCTAGCTCTGAGAGTCAAACTCAAAGATGCAGGGTTAAAGAGCATTTTGAAAATGAGGACCATGTAGAATTTAATTCTGTAATAGTGATATCAACTTCCTGGATAATTGCAGTAGTTATAGGTAAAATATGTCTTAGGGATTCTTGGCAGACTTTCTAGTAAGGGGAACAACAGAATTACTTTCAGTAGTGTGCTAATGGCAAGTCAGTCTGAAAAATGTTTGAAGTGAAAAATATGCAAATAGGGTATTCCACTGAAAACATGCATGTATGTTGAAAAATTCAGAAGCAAACACCTATATGGCACAAGCTGATTAGAAAGAAGGAAATGGAATAAATTATTCTTTTCCTCCAGACAATTTGTATTAAAGTTTAAGTAACTTTGTGTGTGTGCATCTTTCTCATTTTTTATCCTCTGTTGCTGTCACATGTTGTTTTATGTGTGTGCTTTGCATTTAAAAAATATTTAGTGTTTGTTTACGCAACAAAACCACTGTCAAAAACACTGTGAATGTGGTATAGATTTTCGGTAGGTGTGGCTACGCTGTTTTTTCTGGGCAGCACAAGCTAAGCTAGTAGAACATCACCCACATCCAGGATTTTAATCTCACAGGAGTATCAGCAAGGGATGTGATAGTTGTATCTTTGATTGCTTTTCTAAACATTTAAATAGCATGTTACTACTTTGTGGTATGGACCTAACCTTTGTCAAGTGTTGCTTGCATACTTGCTTGCTTCTTGCCTTCTAAATGTGTAATGTTTGCATGGCTTCCCCGTGACGCTCCTTGGGAAACTTGCTAACAGACCACAGAACTGAAGTACCTAGGTGACAAAGTGATTCAAATGACAACAGCTGGAAATATATACAGTTTTGAAATATTGTGATAGAAAATAAGATTTTAATAGTAGAATAATAACATTTTAATGCCATTCCAGTTGATCTTACTTAAAAAAAAAGAAAAAAAAAAAGCCTTATCATCAAAATAATTTTCCCAGAAGGCATGTTTAATTTATTCATCCTCAGAGGATTTAAGTTGGAGAAAGTCTTGCTGATGTGATTTTTTTTTTTTTTTTATTTTATTTTTTTTAATGTTGAGGACAAGGTGTTAATAGGGCATGATGGTTCTGTGGTGGTTTAGTAGAGCAGCAAAAAGATCAGCACACTGGAACAGGCTGCCCAGGGAAGTGGTGGAATCACCATCCCTGGAGGTATTTCAAGGATGGGTAGACATGGTGCTTAAGGACATGGAGTAGTGGTGGGTTTGACAGTGTTAACGGTTGGACTCGATGATCTGAAAGGTGCCTTCCAACCTAGATGATGCTGTGATTCATGTCACTACATCTATTCATCAGCTTTGCCTTATTTCATTTGTAGATATAAAGATATGAACGTAAGATGTGAATTTAGTTCTGACTGCTTCTTCCTTCTTCTCTTCCGTTCCTGATTCTTCTGTGGACCCCTCTGGTCTAGGGCATTCCTGGATCTTGTAGCTTAATTTTTTTTTTTTCCCCTCTGTGTGAGAAGATATATGTATCTCTCCAAAATATGTAGTTTTCTTGGAAGAAATGGGGCTTTGGAGTAGATACAGACAGCTGGATGATGCAACTAAAGTGATTAACTGAAGCTGTTGCTGCCCTTGCATGCTGGTTTTAATTGTATGTTGAAAACATTTCTTTCTTTGGGTTTTTTTTGGTTGGGAGTTTGTTCTTTGGGGTTTTTTTGGGGGGTGAGGGGGGGTTGAAGGGCTGCTTTCAAGTAAACTTTTCAAGAAGTAGATCCTGCGTTTGTCACTTTTTCCTCTCTCTTAAGTGTCTTTTATAAATCTGTTTGCAGCTGGGTCTCGGGCATCTTACAGCAGCCAGCACAGCCACCTTGGCTCCGAGTTAAGGGCACTGCAGTCTCCAGAACACCACATAGATCCTATTTACGAAGACAGAGTTTATCAGAAGCCCCCTATGAGGAGTCTCAGCCAGAGTCAGGGGGACCCTCTGCAACCAGCACACACAGGCACATACCGCACTAGTACAGGTAGGTGGATGTAACTTGCATGATTGTCTTTTTATCAGACGTGCCTTATTCTTCAGTATTAATTATTCTTCTCTTTCTAATGGGCTAAACAAAATGTGTTATGTGCATGCCAGTCAAACAAAATACCTCGTGCAGGTGGCAGCTCTGTCAGAAGAATCCCAAAGGCATGCATAAATAGGAGAAATACTTAATGTTGTGCTATACATACAGTGGGTTAAGCTAATTTGGGGAGGGGCCTTACTCATAAGGCGGGAGAATGTTTTTATTACTCTTGTGTATTGTCTTTGAGGAAAACCTGTTGTCTCTGAAGAAATTGCTAGGATTTTGCTTGCAAAGGTATTTTGTGTGTTGCAAAGGGACCACAAAATTCCTTTCATGTGAAGCTAAAGGATTGTTCACTTGCTTTTGAAGTGGATCATACATAAATGTTCTTCCTCTCTCCCACAGAGGTACGCTTAGGTATAGGTACACTTACTTATGTCTGTTGGACTACGGCATAGAGAAAAGCTTCTAGCATCACTGGTTTATCCATAAATAATGATTGTCCATGAAATGCACTGGTGTACAAGTCCTATTTGCAGAATGTCCTCTCAACCAAATGAAATACAGCTGTATGTTGGAACCCACAAATAGATCACAAATCAACAGGGATATTTATGGTATTTAATGCACAAAATAATTAGAGTACATAAATGCTACAGCTAAAATAGCCTAAAGCAGATGTAGAAGAACTTGCCTTAGGAATTGTAAGTATTTCTGGTGTTTTATCTTTGCTGTATTGATCAAAGAGGGAGGATTATGTCCATTCTCAGATCACTCCCATTTTCATCAAGAAAAAGTTACGCGTACTTTTTTGGAGCAAGATACTTTGCTTTCTTTTAAAACTTTTTTTTTATTATTTTTAAAACCATTTTTCCCAGGGCAAAGCTGGCAGTTTTTGCACGTCCAAAATTTCTGTTGCTTTATGCAAGTTTTGGGTGTTCGGAGTACAGGAGAAAATACTTCAAAAGAAGTTTTTCCATAGAGTTCTCTAGTTAAATACCTGTGACAGCTTATACTTTTTGAAGAACACCATTACACCATTTCCTTCTTGTGAGAGAAAATACTGTAGTATGTTTTGTTTAGTCATACGTGTATATGAGAAAAGATTGCTCTTCTTTGCATGAAGGGGACAAGACCTCTGCCTTGATGACTGGGCAGCGGAGGCAGTGATAGTGAATGAAGCAACTACTGATATTGAACTTTACGCCTCATGTTCCACATGCTAGGATTTTGCTTGCAAAGGTATTTTGTGTGTTGCAAAGGGACCACAAAATTCCTTCCATGTGAAGGAACGCTTTCCCAGTTGTGCCCTGAACAGGGTTTCTTGTTTTGCTTGCAAAATATCCCTTCCTTCTCTGGGCTGAAGCAGCGGGCTGGCTTGTGACTGCAGCCTTCACAACCCCTCCTTAAGGAAGGAAGCCCTGTCGACACAGATCACAATTATAGTGAACGAAACTGGGACGCAGGATGTTTGTGGGTAATACCTGAAGATGAGTTTTCAGAAGGGAAGAGGAAAAGCTTAAAAAAAAAAAAAAAAAAACACCCCAAACAAAAAAACCCGCTGATTTGGGTAGCAGAAGCGGGCCCTGCAAAGGTGAATTTTCTTGTACTGTTTGGGATGCGGATTTGAACATTTCTCCAGGCTCAACAACCCCATCAGTCCAGCTTTGTTGGGTTGATCCTTGCTGGCTTTCCCCCTCCACCCCTATCATCGAGGTCAGGGAAATGAAAGCAGGAGGATGTGTGCCAGGCCAATTATTCTGTTGCTCTGTCAATAGCTCTTAGCTGCGGATGCTGTCAGCCTTTCACACAACCAGGCTGAAGAGCTGTCAGCGCTCAGAGGGAATTTTGAGCTGGATCGAATCGGCTCTCGGACTCCTCCTGCCTCTACCACAAATTCCCCTAGGAACATATCCCTTCTGATGAAGACCATAGCGTTTTTCTCAAATTAGCAGAAAGGAGGGGAAGGAGTTCAACTGAAGTTTGGCACACGTAACTTTTTATTTCTTCTTTGAGTTGTCTTAAGTGTTTTTTATTGTAGGACTGAGTAGCTATTTGTCTTGACTATTTGGTGTAAGATATGAGGGATGTAGATTGCTGTGTACTCCCTGAAGATACATGCCAAAGGTTCATGGCCGGTATCTTCTGTGTGCATGAATCGCACCAAGGCAGGGAGGGTGGAAGCTTTAAGGCTTCAGTGTGTTCCTTTAGAGACCACAGTTCACTTTCTTTTGTCTATTAAACAGTACTTCCAATCATGAAGATGGTACATGCTTTTTCCACCTCTGATGGAATAAAAAAGGGAAGGCAAACTTAGACTAAGGACTTTGTCCAAAGCCTGGACTATTTTTCTCTGCAGCTAACATTGCCCATTAGAAACAAAAATTATGCTAGTTATTCTTGCAAGTCATTTACTTCTGTATGTTTGGGATTTTTTTTTTTTGTTTTTAAAAACCATTCTTCCTGAATTAGGAAATTTCACTGAATTGGGAAGATAAGTGACTCACAGAAAGAAAGCTTTTTTTTTTTACTATAGACATCACCACTTTTTCTCTTTTGTGAGCTCTTCAATACTTATTACATTCAGGAATGTTTACACAACTAAGGATAATGCCCACTCAGAGTTTTTCATCCTCTAGGTGAATCAACATTCAATGAGCAGAATTCAATAAGCTAAAATTTCTCTATGGGGTAAACTAAATTCAATTTGTTCTATTTACTCACTGTTTTTTTGAGTGTTGGTTTTTTTAACTTTCTTATTTTCCTTGTATTTCATCCATGACGATAGTTCTTCACTAAGGGCTGCAAATTGCAGAAGATACCAAATAGCAGGAGTTTACTGAACATCTCCCTTACTAGCATAACTTTAGAAAGGGGCAGGATTAATTTTTCATTGCTTTGTGGCTTAAATTATGACCAGGTGTGTTACTGTCATGCTGTCTAAACTAAAAGTAATCTTTCAAACTTGACAGCAGCAGCTGCATAGGCTTTTCTTGTCTATCACTTTTATTTAACAATCCCTTTTGGCCTTCAAAGGGTAATACCTTCTCTCATATAAAAAGAACCGGCCCAAACTTTTACGCTAAAAGGAGCAATAAACGTGAAATTCTACTTTTGAAATGGGAATCCACAAAAGATATAATTGGAGGAAGTACTCAAACATAAATAGCAAATTAATTTACTTGCTGAATATCAGTTTAGAACTTGTATTTGTAACCCAAATAAATAACAGTAATAATGTCTGTTCAGGCAGGTGTGTTACTTATTTTCATTACGTCATGGTTTCAGCTGGGACAGTTATCTTTATTGCTGGCAGCTGGTTTTGGATTTGAGATGGAAGTGGTGTTGCTAGCACACTGGTGGTTTTAGTTGTTGCTAAGCAGTCAGTGCCTTTTTTGCTCCTCATATTGCCCCACCAGCAAGTAGGCTGGGGGTGCACAAGAAGTTGGGAGGGGACACAGCTGGGACAGGTAACCCCAACTGATGAAAGGGCTACTCCATGCCATATGATGTCATGCTCAGTATATAAAGCTGGGGAAAAAGAAGGAAGGGGGGGATGTTTGTAGCGATGGCGTTTGTCTTCCTAAGTAACAGTTACGTGTGATGGAGCCCTGCTTTCCTGGAGATGGCTGCACACCTGCCTGCCCATGGGAAGCAGTGAATGAATTCCTTGTTTTGCTTTGTTTACACACACAGCTTTTGTTTTACCTGTTAAATTGTCTTTATCTCAACCCACGAGTTTTCTCACTTTTAGTCTTCTGATTCTCTCCACCACGCCACTGAGTGGGAGGGAGGCAGAGAGCATCTTCATGGTGCTCAGTTGCCAGCTGGGATTAAACCTTAACAGTTCTTTTTGGTGCTACACATTGGGCACCAAAAAGGACTGTTGTGATTTAACCCCAGCCGGCAACAAAGCACCATGAAGATGCCCTCTCAGTTCTCCACCTCCCTCCCCTGAAGGGTGGGGAGATTAGGGAGAAAAGGAGGGCAAAGGAAAAAACCTCATGGGTTGAGATTGAGACAGTTTAATAGAACAATAACAGTAATAATAATGGTAGAAGTATATACATGATGAAGTAATACACCATACATCACTCTTGCCACCCAGCGAGTTGGTTGCCCAGCCTGTTCTGAGCAGTGATCGCAGATTCCTGCCCCCTGGCCAACCCCCATTTGTATACTGAGCATGATGTCTATGGTATGGAATATTCCATTAGCCAGCTCATTCTGTCTGTACTTCCCCTCAACTTCTATGGGAAGCTGAAAAAAGTCCTTGAATAATATAAACACCACCTGGCAACAGCTAAAACAATATGCATTATCTACGTTTCTTTCATACCAAATCTGAAACACAGCAGCCACTAGGAAGAAAATTAACCTTATGCTGGCTGAAACCAGGATGGTATCATAGAATCACAGAATGTGTTGGGTTGGAAGGGAACTTTAAAGGTCATCTATTCCAACTCCCCTGCAGTAAGCAGGGACATCTTCAACTAGATCAGGCTGCTCAGAGCCTCATCCAGCCTGGCCTTGAATGTCTCCAGGGATGGGGCCTCCAGCACCTCTCTGGGCAACCTGTTCCAGTGTCTCACCACCCTCATTGTAAAGAACTTCTTCCTAATGTCTAATCTAAACCTACCCTAGGTTTAGTTTAAAACCATTGCCCCTCGTCCTATCGCTACATGCCCTTGCAAACACCCCCTCCCCATCTCTCCTGTAGATCTCCTTCAGGTACTGGAAGGCCACTATAAGGTCTCCCCGGAGCCTTCTCTTCTCCAGGCTGAACAGCCCCAACTCTCTCAGCCTGTCCTCGTAGGAGAGGTGCTCCAGCCCTCGCATCATCCTCGTGGCCCTCCTGGACCCGCTCCAACATGTTCATGTCCTTCTTGTGCTGAGGGTTCCAGAGCTGGGCACAGTACTCCAGGTGGGGTCTCACAAGAGCAGAGTAGAGGGGGAGAATCACCTCTCTCAATCTGCTGGCCACGTTTCTTTTGATGCAGCCCAGGATGCAATTGGCCTTCTGGGCTGCAAGCGCACATTGTTGGCTCATGTCCAGCGTTTCATCCATGAGTACCCCCAAGTCCTTTTCCGCAGGGCTGCTCTCTATCACATCATCCCCTGGCCTGTATTAATAATGAGGATTGTCCTGACCCAAGTGCAGGACCTTGCCCTTGGCCTTGTTGACCTTCATGAGGTTTGCAGGGGCCCACCTCTCTAGCTCGTCCAGGTCCCTCTGGATGACATCCTGTCCCTGTGGCACATTGACCGCACCACTCAGCTTAGTGTCGTCAGCAAACTTGCTGAGAGTGCACTTGATCCCACTGTCTATGTCATTGATGAAGATGTTTAACAGCACCAGTCCCAGTACGGATCCCTGAGGGACACCACTTGTTACCCCTCTCCAGCTGGACATCGAGCCATTCACCACCACCCTCTGGATGCAACCATCCAGCCAATTCCTTATCCACCAAACGGTCCACCCGTCAAATCTGTATCTCTCCAACTTGGAGAGAAGGATGTTGCGGGGGACCATGTCAAAGCCCTTACAGAAGTCCAGGTAGATGGTATCTGTAGCTCTCCCCTTGTCCACTGATACAGTCACTCCATTGTAGAAAGCCACTAGGTTTGTCAGGCAGGACTTGCCCTTGGTGAAGCCATGCTGGCTGTCTCGAATCACCTCCCTGTCTTCCATGTGCCTTAGCATAGCTTCTAGGAGGATCTGTTCCATGATCTTCCCAGGCACAGAGGTGAGGCTGACAGGGCGGTAGATCCCAGGGTCCTCCTTTCCACCTTTTTTAAAAATGGGTGCAATGTTTCCCTTAATGGGTGCGATGTATCCACCCGTAGTCTATGGGCCATCCCTCTGGTGTTTAGGTTAAACCATGACACCTTATAAACCTAAAAGCCTTACATTACTATTATTAACTTAGAATTTAAATCAATAAAGATAAGCTTATTTGATGGGATATTTACATGAACACTGATGGAATTTGAAGGGGGCTATTACTTAAGAAGGGGTAAGGATTACCTTTCAGCCAGAGTGGGACACAGAGCTGGCGATTGTTTGCTTATTTGCAGAACTGGAAGTTTGGGCTAGGAATGTAGTCCTTAATTACTGGCATTTAATTCACATTAAACATGAAACAGGTCTTGCTGTTTAGCAAGCCTGGGATTTCTGTAGCTGCCTTGAAGAAGCAGCTTGGCTGCTCAGGTTCTGGGCTGTCAGTGCCGACCTGCAGCAGGGGAGCATGGCTTCAGCAGCGGTGGGGTCTGTGGGATCAGTTCCCATCACCTTCTGGAAGCTGGCAGCACTTTGGAGGTTGGTAATGACACTTGCCTTTCATCATGATCCCTTGGTGAAAGAGACGAGCCCTCTTTTCTAAAAAGGATGTGATTTCCGTATGAAGTTATTAAAAGCTTTGAAAGAGTGCTGTCCCCACCGGTCTGGGAGGCAGGGGTGGTAGTTGGGAGGGCTGTGTTTATTCTGAACTCTCCACAAACTTGGGCTTTATCAGTGAAATAAGTGCTGCTGGTTTAAAGCAAGGCTGACTCTGGTAACTATGGACATTTAGATCTCAAAACCTATGGAGTGTTCATGCTTTAAGAGCCCTCGCCTGGTTTCAGGGCTGCAGGCAAGTATCTTTGTCCTCGACCTCACACAAGTGGCAAGGATGAACCAGCAATTACACCGGAGGGGTGAACCTGTCCTCAGCAGCTCTGTGAAGGATGTACACATCTCGCTGGCACCAGGGGAACCTTGATGGCCTTGAAGAAAGTTTAAGGATTGCCTCAGGATGCAC
Organism: Chroicocephalus ridibundus; assembly: GCF_963924245.1. Lineage (NCBI taxonomy): Eukaryota > Metazoa > Chordata > Aves > Charadriiformes > Laridae > Chroicocephalus > Chroicocephalus ridibundus. Next base: position 90,685,627 of record NC_086285.1, read on the forward strand.
AGCCTGTGGATGATCTCTGCCTCTGGCCCCTGAAGGTCACCATAGGGAAGGCCTCGTGATGCAGCTCAGTTGTGGGAAGTCCAGCAGCTTTGTATGGTTGCATGGCCAGTTGGCATTAGTTTTGAGTGCTGGATGTGTGGAGCTGAAGTACCTCCTTGATGAAGACAGGGCACATGAGGAAGGCACTGTGAGGGCTCTTTTGTGCCTCCCAGAGAGAGGGGGAAAGGGTTAGGAAAAGGAAGAGTAGGGTCTGTGGCTGATACTGCTGAAATTAAAAAGAGGACTCCGACATGAAAGATTTATTGAAAGGAGGTCAAACAGTGAAAGGAGAAGCAGTCAAAGTTTGCGTTGCCTCTGAAGAGTGGCTTAGTGTGGGACTTGAAGGGTTTACCAGGCATGTTCTTGCACTGGGTTATCAGTCAGGGAGCATGTGTGGGGCAGGGGCTCCTGCAGCACTTCTCGTGCTACCTCCAAAGCTGCCTGATGTCTCTGTGTGCTCAGGTGGTTGCCATGCTGCCCTGCAGCTTCTCTGGTGGCCTCCTGTCTGTCCGTCAGGCTAGGTCTCCCCGAGCTTCCTCCCGCTGGGGCTTGGGTGGTTCCACCAGTGCACCACCACCTCTGAAGCTTTCTCTTAGCGAAAGCTGTGCTGCCACAGGCTGCACCACCTCCTGGGTGCCATGGTGGAGAGTGCTGGTCAAAGAGAAGAGGGCTGTGATGTTCGTGATGGCAGGCGCAAACCAGAAGCATGGCTCTCTGCGAGTTGGGTTTCTCTGTGGAGGGAGAGTGCTGTCAGGAGAGCTGTGGAGCGTCAGGGGGCTCCCTTTTTGGAGGGAAGAGTTATCGTTTGTTCCTGGATGTGGCTTCTGTTCAAGCGCTTTCCGGCAGCAGGGAAAACTCAGTGTTCCATTCCGTTGTGATGCGGCTCAGGAAAAGCTGCTGAAAGTGAGAAATACTGTTGTGTTTCTGGACAGATGCTGCCCTGCTCTTCTCTGCCTTCCTTCCCACTCCTGCCTGGTTCTTCATTCGCTGGAGGAAAGGAGTCTGTACTGAGGGATGCTTTATGTCAAGTCTTGCTCCTACTTATTTGTAACTTGGTCTTTCTCCTGTAAAAGTGTGTCTTCCTGTAGTGGGGTAGGGTCAGCCTTTGCTCCCGAAGTCCAGTCTTTGTTCATGGGTTAAACATGCTGCTGGAGGGATGGGAAGAGGATGCAGGCGACCGTGCCAGGGTTTGCTGCTTTGCCCCTGCTGCATTTGGCCCAGGCTTTTGCTGTCCTGGAGGTTAAGTGGTGTCTGGGGGCAGGATTTACAAGGAAAATTGGCGTTCCTTTTCTCGTCACTGAGCTGGTGACTTTCTCACAATGTGGCTGAATTGTTTCTCTTTTCTGCCTCCTTTGTCCATCTTGTGAGGTGCCTGTGGTGAGGATCAGGTCTCTATCCTAAAGGAGAGGGAGAAGCAAAACCCCCTTTCTCTGCCGTCCCAGACAGGAGCAGCCCATATAAAACTGATTGCACTGTTGGTTTGTTTTTTTGCAGGGGGGAGAGTTGCTAGTTTTGATGCTTGTGGGTGGTCAAATGCCTCTGACCTCTTCCTCCTCTCCTCCTTTGCACTGCACAAGCGAAGCTCTTCAGTGTCCCATCACCTCCCATTCTCAGTCCCAGGTTCACGTGCCATTCTCCCCCACTCCCTTCATAATACTCCTCCATAACTGCCAAGTGCAAGTCAGTGTTTTATTTATTTTTTTTTTAGCAATTGAGATTTTTACAGTAATACGGAGAAGGGTATTGCATGTACCGCTTAATGCTGCTTCCCAATACCCAAGTACTTCATTTGCTGCATGTTTTTTATGCTGGTCTGGCTTAGGCTTTCTTTGATTCTCAAAATTTTATCATGTCTCAGCTCTTTTGTAGTCCCTTACAAAAGGAGCACAGGGCTACGAAGGATACATGAATTGATCCAAGATACATCATCTTCACTATCCTGTAAATATTTGTTTTCATACATATAAAGTACTGGATACATTTGATGTTTTTAGAAGTCATTATTTCAAGGTGAAGACTTTTTCATATTGTGAGGCAATTTTCTAATATTTGAAAAATTTGCTATATGAAGAAAGCTAGACATCTGTATCCCGTAAGAGTGGTTTACTCTTCTTTCAATGATAAATAAGCCTATTTTATTGCAGCCCTGTGGCATCACAAACTGATGGTGGTTTTCTGTGTCTGCTTTTACAGATAAACTTGCTCTTTAACCATTTTTAAGGTTTTTAACCTTAAATGTTTAACCTTTCAAGGTTTTTCTTTTTTTTTTAGTGGTTATGAAATATTTTATAACAGTATTCAGATATCTGAAACAAATATGAGAATGTTTTTTGAAACGTTACTTTGAGAGGTATCTTTTTGATAGTCTTTTGCGATACCTTACAGCAAAGCGGTCCCTTGGTAAGTTGTTCTCTTTTGCCATTTCGATTCACTGAAGTTGTCTATGACTTAAACATAGTGAAAAAACTTCAGAAAATGAGCACAGCATTCTTATGTTGAAGTGAGACGTTGTAAAAATGACGTTGTGGGACTCCAATTTTAATGTCATGATGAATTCCACATAGAGGGCTTGTGGAAGAGTAACTGCGGCTCTGGGAGTCAGACTCTGAGTTTGAGCCTGGCACATCACCAGTGGCAGGATCCCCAGGGCCGTTTGTATCCTGGTTGCCCCCAGCTATCTCATCCTTCCCCAGGTTTTGTTAGTATTGCTTCTTGGCATGGAACTGGAATAAAGTTAACCAGATGTATCACTTGTAATCCCATAGGCTTCAGATTAATGAATAAAAGGAATTATAAGTGGGTTAGAGGGGGGAAAAAAATAAATATGCAATTATATATACGTATGCAGTTAGGTGTTTTTACATTCTCACAGTGAGCATCAATGAGTGCAGTGGTGTAGTTTTAGTTGCTTTCAGAGCAACATCTAGGTATTAATGAAAAGCTGCTGTTACATGCTAGTTCCTGTATTACAAATACTTAATTTAAAACTGAAAAGGGAACCTCAGTTTCAAGAATACTTGTCTTTATTTGGCTTTAAAGTTGTCACTTGAGGCGAAAAGGAGCAGCAACAGAAAAATCAGCTTTGACTAAGCCCCACTTACATCGAACACTTTGTCCATTATACTAATTCTCAAATCTTTATTTTGTTTTTGTTCAGCCTGAAGTGCAATAGTTAGGTGTTAAATACCAACCATTGGCTCTTTCTGCTTAGGTTGTGGGTTTTTTTCTGGCTGGGGGACAGGTTGGTTTGTTTGGTTTTTTGTTTTGTCACAAGCGGATGTGCTGTGCAGGGGCATACTGTGATGCCACAGCTGCAGATTAATTGAGAATCATGCTGGTAAATCACACAGCATGGAGTTCTGGCTATAGGACGTAATGTTTTCAGGGAAATTAAAAAGAAAAATTATTCCTACCGCTGCATCTCTATTAGTTTGGTAATGTTGTGATAATAGACCTGTATTCCTAGCTGACATCCACTTGATAACATTGCTTTGGGAGAGAGAATTATAGGAAACAAGCGGGGAACAAATCTTCAGTACAAAGTAAATTGAGCACAAAATACCTTGGTGATCTGCATAGTGAATAAGAAGTCACCTCGAAGCAATGCAAAGTCATAATCCCATTTCATCTGACAGATCCGGGGTGTCTGCTGTAACCTTATCAGTGTAATGTTCTTGCTTACATGTTTTTAGGTGATTCTTTTTCCAGGTACAACGGCATCTTCTCTGAGAAAGAATTATTTTATTTCCTTCCTATTAAAATTTTGGCAGGAGTGTAATAAAAGACATTGTTTTCAACTTCAGTGGCATCCAGTGATGGCTGTAAAGCTGTGGACAAGAGCAATGAGAGAGGGAGGGAAGTGGCAGGAGGTGAAAGCCCTGCGGAACCACCTTTGTAATCTGTGAGCAGTGTCCCCCTCAGAGTGGAGAAGCATTTCTCCATGTAAGATATTCGTAGCTTCAAAGTATTGAGCCCGTGATTGGGTTCCATAGAGAAATTGTACCCATCTGAAGACAGCCCAGGTTTCACTGGTGCTCAGAACAGAATCCTTTTAAAATGGTCGGTATCCGGAGCTTTCTTCCTCTGTCTCACGAACAGGATACCTCCAGAGGCTTGCGGTTTGGCCTGTGTATTTTCTAATTCTTCTAATCTCCTTTTTTAATAGAAGGATGACTTAGAGCGTGTCTCAACACTTCTCAGATGTCCCTTGACTTTTGCCACCTATTGAGGGAGAAGTGTGACTATAAAATCTTGGTCAGGGAAGTATATACCCTGTAAATCTCACCTGCCACTGTTGAGAAAATACAGTGTCTACTCTGTGCCAGAAACTAACAGTGTATTTATCATTTATTTACTGTATAGGTGTAGTCTCAGGTTAAAGTCTGGTCACATTACACTTTAGTGATGCAGGGCTGTGTCCATTCTCTTTTATTTATTTCAGTGTTGTGTAGAAATACAAGGCTGTCATTCATGAAATAAGAAGCAATTCATACACCTTTCATAAATCTCCTTCTTGTAAATCTTTGCTGAACAAAAACACAGTGCTGTGCCTGAGGTAACTACTCAGTAATGTCTTCAAGACAACTAATGCTTTTGTTAGAGGATCATTCTTTCTGCAGCATTATATTTAAAGGCACTCTTTTAAAAATTACCGGCCCATTATTTATTTTTTTTATAGAAGACTGCCTACTTTTAGAGGTAGTGTCTTCCTCTATCATAGTTTCAGCAGCTTATGTGTAGGGTTGGAGTTTTTATGAGTACAAGTATTCAAAGATGTGAGTTTTTACCCTGATGGGCCCAGCAACTTTCAAACTGTCATTGTCGGAAGTTGGGTTAATGTTTGAGGTGTACGTATCACATGGTCTAGCACTGCAATACAAATGTGGTTAACTTAATAGTAAAATAACTACTCCAGAGTGGAAACTATTAATTAAAATAGCTGAAGCTCGGTAAGGTGTTCTAAAAAATACCAGTTAGTAGCCATTTTATTACTTAGGATTATAGTGTACTAAATAGGGAGAAATCAAAATCCGAAAGAGAAGACATCCATGTGTTTGATGGCTATAGCATGATGCAGTGCAGGTTGTTCATCTGTTATTATCTCATAATATTTATACATTTTTTTTTATGGTAATTGTAACTTTCGCCTGTGCGTTCTGTTTTATGTTGCCCAGCTGGACAGGAAACTTTTAACAGGGTTTTCAAGAGAAGGTGAATTTGGAGTGAAAACAGAAATTTAGTTGCAGTAAGCCAGTCTATGCGCAGTAGTATGGTCTGTGGGGTTTCGCTGTGATCAGGTTTTATAATGGTTATGATCATTATGTCCCAGGGGCACAATGTGAAACCGCGTAGAGGTTTCACAAAGAGGAGGAAAGTGATGTGTGTGTCTTGTGTTGTGCCATTGCTCAGGGTTGAATTTTATCTCCAGTGAGGAGATGAATTTTACTATCTCAGATTCTGAAAGGGCAGTTGCTTTTAAGAGCCTTGGCAGTTGTGGCTTTCTCTGTTTAAATGCTCATGTAACAAATGCATCAAACTGCACATTCTCCCCTAATTGTGGGATGCAACTGAGAGAGACAAGAGACAATCTGAGAAAAGATCTTGGCGTAACACCTTTAGCAGCCAAAGTTGGCATCTGATTACCACGTTATGTGGACACACCACTTTTTTCGTGCAGAGCAGCAGCACTGAAACACGCTAGAAGCCGAGTCTGAGAATGGAAGTTGCATATATTAGTGGAGATTAAAATCCAGCAGATTTAAAATGCAGTCAGTTCCTGGAGGTGGAAAGGAGTATTTTTTTATTTTTTTATTTTTTTTTAACACCACAAAGTTGAAAAACACACCTTCTGCCATGTTTGGTTGTAAAGATGGAAGGAAGTCACTCCTGCCTTGAGTCAGAGAGTCGGGAATCCAAAATAAATGGAAATATGTAGTTGCCTGGGGAATCCCATTTCCTCGGTGTCCCCTCAAACTATGTGAATTTCAAAATGATGCTTTAGCTGTATACACTTTGGAGATGCAGGCTGTGTTACTGTGATGGACACCCCGTAACTCTGGAACCTGATAGTGAAGGATGACTAGAGGGAAGTATGTAGAATTTGAGAAGGTTGTGAATATGGAGAGGCTGGGCACAGCAGTGAAGCTTCGGAACAGCCCTGGCGGTGGAAGAGGCTGCATTCAACTTCTGACTTCAGGTTTCGCTGAAGTTGCATCAAGCACAGCTGCAAATAAACTTTGATTGGAACTCATTCATCTCAAGCACCGTATCTGTTGTACTGAAATACAAATTTCTAAGATACAAACTCTGTTACCATTGCTGCTCACTGAATTATGTGTCTACCTGTTTCTTGCTTTAGAAGTACAAAAATCCTTACCGATGACTATTCATAAGGTATGTATTTGCTTCCATTGCTAACCCTAATGGAATTAGGCGATTTCAGATTGATACCAGCTAATCACATACTTGAACCCATAAATAAAATAATTAATAGTAAAGAAATGCCAAGTCTAAATTGGTGATTAGGAAATTATTCCCCATATGCTAAGGGTTAGGCAATGGCTGTTATATGGCTTCCCCCAATGGAACTGTTCAATAAAAGAAAAAAAGGTACGTATTTCAACCAAAAAATAAGTATGAAAGGAAAACTAAGATGCAGACAATGTGAGAATGTGCAAACTGAAGTGGGACAATATAGACAAAAGGAGCCTTCAAAGTGACCAGATACCAGCTATTCTGTAAACAGAGGAATAGCTCAGAAACCGAAGAAGCAGTATTTTCTTTCACCGATTCTGTCTGCGTTATGGAAAAACATCAGTTTCTAAGCAAAGGAATGTTCAGCCTTATTGTAACAATTAGTGTCAGATCTAAAGAACGCTCTTAGAAAATTGAAATGAAAAGATACATCAGTGCAGTAGCAACTTCAGTCTTCAAAGATTGTCAGTTTTTGCATTGGAAGAGGACTTATTAAGCATGACAATATGCAGAACACAAGTGATGTTTCCTTGGTTTCTATGAAGCTAGGAGTTGTTCTCCTGCAAAAGCGGCACGCGAATACCACGATGGTCAAGAGATGATTTTAAGATTATTTTGTTTTGAAAGAATCAAATAGCAAGTGGGTAACAATTCATTACTCGCACATACAATCACTTTGAGTGTGTTTATGATCTTCATTAGGCTTAGTCCTCTGCAGCTGCCAGCGGTGGGAGTGAATCAGTTCGTTAATTCAGAGATGCCCTGAGTATTTCCCACAGAAGTGGCAGCATGGTGGCTAAATGGCTACCTCTGGTTTTGAAGATGGGATGGGAACGTATGAACAACATAAATCTCCTGTGATGCCATCTGGAAGAGACGCGGATGTTGCTTTGATTATAAAGGCTTTCTCCTTACCACGTTCATGGAAATATCTAATGATAAAAATATTACTGAATACGTGCTTGCAACAGCATGTAGATGCGCTGATTACAAGCAGGTGTGACAGCCAGGTATAACCAGGACCTGAGAAAATTGTGACTAACATGCTTGTGGGTGGGAGAGAGACCTTTTTTGCTAAGCACCGTGCTGTTCAGTATCTGTTTCTTTCGTTTGCTTGCATTTCCCCTGTACAGCGCGTTACATTCCCCTAAACGGACATACCCGGTAGAGCAGAGAGACTGCCTAAGTGCCATACCCGCCTCTTTGAAGGCACTGAGCTGAGCATGGTGGAGCTGACTGGAGGGAAGGAGCTTGTATCTCCCCTGAAATACACAAAACGTGAATATTTGGAGAAAGCTGGGGCCAGCAGAAAGAACTAGGTGGAACAAGGCTAGCTGAGCGTTTGAAGCATGACTAGAAATCCCTGAGAGAAGGAGGGGACGTGGAGGTGATAGAGGGAAAGAGGCTTTCCCACTTGACTGTGTGGAGTTCGGTGCAATCCTGAAAGCCCTAAAAGAGTGATGCGTGGAGAGCAAAGGCTTGCTGGATGGAGAAGAGCTTGTGTGAGGATGTAAGGGAAGATTTGCTTACAGATTCCTTTGATTTCTCTTTGGCTGAGAGTTTGGAAACTGGAGTTTTCATTGCAAGATTAGTGACAAAATGGAGAGTGTGGAGAAGCAAGGGAGAAGAAAATGGAGAAGAGGAGGAGCAGAAAGTTGTGATAGTTTTGACTGTGTTTTTTCTGTTTTGACTGCAAGAAATGATGTGGCAAAGTTCCCAAGCTACATAGGACTTCTGTCCTATGGGGGGGTGGGGGTTTCCCCCCTCTTTCAGTGTTTTTAGGTTCCCTCAACCATATATTTTTCTAAAATCTTATGCTTACAATGTGAAAAAGTGCTGCTAAAAGTAACTGCTAAGCAAATTTATTATTATTATAATACATGTAATATCATACATCTTGATGAACAGTGTTAAACTTGACTGCTTGTGCTTGTTACTTTTGATTGCTGATTTGCTCCAAGTCTGATTGTAATCCATCTTGCTAAACTTCTATTGCAGAAAAGCTAGTGCCTGCTCTAAAACACTGACAACGTTTACAAATAAAAAGTGTTTGTATCCCCCAAACTTGATAAATTCTGTTTACTAATTGACAGAGAATGCACAGTGTTATCTTTATGGTGTACTAGATGGGGGAAAATATCTGGTTTATGACTCTTCCTGTATATTTGCTACCACTAGAATGCACTGCATTTGTATCATTTATGACTTCCTAGAGGGATGGTGGATGTACCTTGCAATGAAAGGACATCTTACTGAGATCCAATTTTCGACTTTCACCTGAGAGTGAGAATCGGCTGCAGGTGCAAATCAGTGGAGAAAAAAGAAAAAAAAAAAATAAAGAATTGCGAAATCTGTATGAAAGGCACAAGGAGAAGGTTAACACAGGGATTGAATGTCTAATATAGAATAATAAGACGAAAATTTTACAAGGTAATATCCACAAGTTAAACAGCAGCATCAGCCAAGTAATTTTCAGGAAGAAGGTGTTACAAGATAAGTCTCATAAATGAGTTTATCCTTTCTGAAGGTTTGATCTCACATATGTTAACTGGGCAAAATGCCCTCTGACTTTTAAAAAGTCTGAAAATTTTAGCAGTTCTTAGTGAATTTGGTCTCCCTAAGATACTTAGGCGTGGTGTAGTAGTATGCCTGCCTAAATCAATGTGTTCTTGCTTTTTGGGTTTTGTTAGTTGTTTCCAGAGATGTCATAGATTTTAAAATAAAATACAAAACCTGAAAGTGAATTTCGAAGTTGAATATCTCATTATGAGCATGGTTGGAGACACGCGTAAATTTTCAACATTAATATAAAAGTTGCATTGTCTTTGATGCTAGGCAAAAGCCATAGAAAATGATGAAGGCTGGCTTTTCTATGTGCTCTTTCTGCAATCAAGAGAACCGTAATCAGGGCACACATCAGGTCTTTGGAGGGTTTTCTCTATAGTTAGCAGGGGCTTTTTGTTCTCTTTGGCAAAAATTTGTTAGAATGTATTAGATGTTTGTGTGGTACCCCAGATGCTCAGTTTTCTGGGGATGTGATTTTGGTGCTGCAGTAGTGAAGGGTTGAGATGATATGGTATTTTCAAGGTATTAATGACATGCCAAGTTAAAACAAAGTCTTAAAGAAATTTTTAGGTGACAAACTGAAATCTCTTCACTGAGATTGTAGTTCTTGATTTGCACACTTGGGAATTCTCAATGAAACCCCTTTCTCAACTCAAAATTAAACCCCTCCTCCTCGAGCATGATTCTTATATTGAAGTTTAAAATTTCATGAATGTATAGAGATCTGTTGGCCTCCCACTGAGCCTGTTATTTGCTATACCCAGTATCTGCTAAGCTGTGGCAGAGAGTGGGTGCCGTGACCCTGCTGTCAGTGGGACCCAGCCTCAGCATTGTAGGATGCCGTCCGTGCAAGCCCCTCTCGTGCGCTTGGAAGGGGTGGCCAGCTGCCCCCTATCTCCCCATGCCTTTGCAAGGCCACTGTGCCCAGCAGTCCTGGGAAGGAGCCTCCGGTCAGCTGCCCAGTGCAAAGGGAGCAGAACAGAACTTGTGAGACTTACTATGGGGCATCAACCACTGAATTCCCTTGTAAATTTTTAAAAAGTGGGGGCAGCAGTCACTGTTTAAAAATGGTGCTTTCATGCATTGTTCCTTAGGTAAAGCAAGATAGGGGAGAAAAAAAGGTTTGAGGCCTTTTGGTTCTTTGATTTTGATCTTGATCTCCTTGTCAGTTTTTGGACCGTTGAAGACCAGAGTGAGTTCTGGTTTTGTGGACAACTTTATCTCCAAGCTTCTCATTAAATCAACGAGGCGTCAAGGTGTCCACAAAACTAGACCTCCTTCTTCACAGTCTGGTCATGACTTTTGGTTGTACCTTTGTGCAGAGTCAGAATGGGGTCTGCCGTAGACCCAACGTGATCCCGCTTCAACTAGGCTAGATCCCAGGAAGGCTGGGCTGGTGGCTGGTGCTGGGAGCCGGGAAGGCAGCCCTTTTTCTCCAGAAACAGCACTTCTGTTGCAACTCCTTCCCACCCCTCTCTTCCCTTGTTGGGGCAAACCCCCGACCCTTGTCAAAGTAGTATTGCATCTTACGCTGAGCTGATTCTGGTCGATGTGTAGCTGGCTTGGATTTGAGAGAAGTTAAATGGAAAAATTAGAGGAAGGGGTAAGCGTCTTCAATTTGAAAACACATTAAAAGGTTGCATTGACCACCTGGAAACATAGCTGGCACATGAACGCTTTCTGGTCCACTCCAAGTGTGTGCCTTCTGGATGCCCCTGTGCTCTAATGAAGATTTACTGTTGCTGGGTGAGGCAAATGGACTTCTGAGTTTATTTATTTTAATAGACATAATCACTACGGCTTTGCTCTTATAATAGCTGAATAGAAGGGAGATCTCGATAGACAGAAAGTTTGCCATATCCTAAAGAGCCACACTTCAGTCAGTAAGTCTGGCTGCCGAAAGGATTTGTTTAAGCAAGAGGAACATATTGGTAGGAGATGGCTTTGCTTCAGTTTTACATTAAATTGTTTTTGTAAAAATGTCTGCTAAAGCTTAGCTCTTTTACAGTCCACAAAGGTGGCTGTAGTCAAGTTGGGTGTAGAACTTATTCTAAAGTATTAGCTATTTGGTTTTTCTGTTTTCCTTTTAACTGATCTGGCCAAACACGCTTATCTGTGACTATTTAACTCAGTCATAGATTTGTCTCATTCTTGTATTCTGACTATGGCACTTCTGTGTTCGTTGCGATAAAATTCAAAAGGAAGTAACAGTTTGCTAGGAAGATAATTTGAGAAATGAATCAGAGTGACTCAAAAAGCATGTAGGTGTTAGGGTGACAGCTAGTTTCAGTTCATATAAATAGCTATTTTGATAACAAGACAAAGGAGAAAATAGAAAGAAAAGTTTTCAAAGAATTTAAAAACAAACACTATTTCCATTGAAATGTCTTGCAAAGGAGAGGAAGGGAAACACAGTGGACTATTTTGCAAAGCAATCTACATTACAATGAAGTTCTCGTTTTCAGCAGTATTAGTGTTGTAGGGTTTTTTGCAGTTCCCCATATAATGTGTCAAAGCTAGCAGCATATTCTGCATAGTGACAGTACTTATGTCAGTATACCATTACATTTGTGCTTTTTCACTTGAAAATATTTCCAGTGTTTTCTCTAACTTGTTTTTTTTTTTTTTTACTCTCTTTCTCACAAGGCACCAAATTTTGGTTTTGAACTGTGTGTATTTTCTGTTAAAAAGTGATGTTTTCCTTGTGTCTTGCTATATTCCTAAAACTGAATTTAGCATGATTTATGCATGGGATGTTTCAGTATGCTAATACTGTTACTGCATGTTAACTGATGCGGTTTTACAAAAAGGTCTGTATGTGTCTTATTACCTTATTTCTTAAGGAAATATATACTAGCATTTAAACAAAAGCAGTACTTGTAAAATGTTGCTGTATATGTAAGTTAACGTAATCATAGACTGGTTTGGTTTGGAAGGGACCTTTAAAGGTCATCTAGTCCAACCTCCCCTGCAGTGAGCAGGGACAACTTCAACTGGATCAGGTTGCTCAGGGCCCCATCCAGCCTGGCCTTGAACACTCCCAATGATGGGGCAATAGGTAAATCGGTGATTTCACTTACCTATGTTTACAACAAAGTTACAAGACAATACTTGTTATTGTAAAATTATATACTTCAGAGCCATAAGAAAAAATGAAAATAAGGCAAAAAATTGATACAAACATAAAATTTTCAGGTGTTGTAACTTTGACAAGTACTAGGTCACACGGAACTGCTGTGGTTGTATTTAAAGCTCAGTCTTGTTCATTTGCTGTCACTTTGAGATAAAATGCTTAAAGTCCCTTTCATGGACCTATAATATATTAAAAATATTTATTTTCTTAAAATGTAAATGTGCAGGTTAATGAGAAATGATTGGGAAATCTATTATGAAAACCTGTCTGTTGAATATGCGGTTTTGCCTACAGTTTTGCATATGACTTTGGCACAGCTAAAAATAGTCCTGCACCTGGGCCCACTCCTGTTGGCAAAAGTATTCTTGTTACGTTGGGACAGGGGGAAGTGGGAGCCACCACCATGAGTTCACGTGCCACTTCAAACAGTCCGAATTTCCTTCGGAGCAGATCCAGCATTTAATTGGTATTTGTTTCCAGGCTAAAGATCATGTGGATATTGGTCCTCTGGCCCTTACAGTGAGAATCTGTTTTCCATTACCTGGACTTTGGTTGAAAAATATTGCATGTTTTAATAACAATCGTAAAGCAGACTGGATCTCCAGTGCACGGTGCTGTAGCAGAAAGAGAATGGGCTGTGAGACAGATTAATAAGATTTCTGAGTCGCAAAAGCATTAAGTCAGTTTAAATCTATTGGTTAAGCGTCTCAAAACTGGTAATGCATTAATCTTGAGCGGTGGTGTGTGAGCACAGCCGTTGTTGGCGTGCATTAAGACATCTCCGTGATCACCTTGTGCTTAGCTCTCTTTCAGACTCAGCAGTAGCAGTTCCCTAAGTCTTACTTAAGGTGAAATATGCAGAAGATTGGTTAACGAAGCATACGCAGCGACTCTCAGTAGCAGGTGCCTGGTTTTACCTGCTTTATGGATACCAGGACTATAAATTTGGGATGGCCGTGGCTGTCTATTTCTTCTGCCATAGAGCCATCCGTCCCAATTTGGAGACTTGATCCTGGTTTGACCCTCCTTCTGCTGGTGGATCTGACTGACTTCCACCCCTGTAAGGACTGCAAAAGCCTCACGGGGTGGTGGTTGTGAATCTTAGCTTGACTAGTCTCTTGCTTCTGCTGCACTTCTTTCATTTCAGGGTAGTGCAGTTAAAACCCCACGTGCAAAGCACTACTACGGTCTGTTTAACTGGTGTAAAGGTCTTCTAGTCCAGAAGTGGCATGTCATTTAGAAATTCGTTTAACGATTATTTACTTCAATGGTTTTGAAAATGACAATGTTGTTTGTTGTTTTTTTTTTTGTTTTCTCATTCTTTTTGAACCCCTGTTTTATATGTGTGTGTTTATTATTTTTATTTTTTTCCTCTGCCTAGACCTGGTTAACCATTTCTGTGAACAGGTCCTCAATTTTTTACTTTGTCCCTACTTTCCTGTCGTAGCCCCATCTTCCCCTGGTGTCGACTCCGTACCCTTACAGCGCACAGGCAGTCAACACGGCACACAGAACGCAACAGCGACCTTCCAGAGGGCCAGCTATGCGGCCGGCCCAGCCTCCAATTACGCAGACCCCTACCGACAGCTGCAGTATTGTCCTTCTGTTGAATCACCATACAGCAAATCTGGGCCAGCCATCCCACCTGAAGGGACCTTGGCTAGGTCACCTTCCATTGATAGCATTCAGAAAGATCCCAGGTGGGTGAAACCTTCATTGTCTACTATTTCTTGCTCGTGCAGAGGTTTGTAATTGCGGTTTGCTTTGTATGTTTCTGCTGTTGAGTATAAAAAACAAAACAAAACCATGGTTGTACATGAAAGATTTTGTTTGCATAACAGCTTTGTCCTACTGTTGTACCTTGGAAGGCTCTCATGAGCTCTTCTGTGAAATGAAATGATAGGTATGGTTTTGAATATGTGTGTTTAGCCTGCTTTCAGCAGTGCCACCCCTCAAAAGGGTATAAGAAGTAATTTTCTCTGAAAATGAGAGGAGTGGTGTAACTGTTTTAACTCTGTAACCATTGTGGATTGAATTTTCAAGTTGCTCCTTGGGCAGAAGTTGTTAAAAGTTGTTGGTTTGTCTCAGCAGTTAATATTCATAAAAGCTGCAGAAAAGGGTATTCTGGTATTGAACGAGGAGACTGAGCAACGTGGAAGCAACACGTAATCGGGCTTACGCTTCACCCTGTGTGTTGTGCGGGCTTCCAATGCCAGTACCCGGCAGCAGAATGTCTGCACTACAGCTTTGCAGAAATGGTTGTTACTGTGCATGCTTTTTAAATATATAGCACAACTTTTAGTGTTGCTGTCAGGCATGACCATTCTCATATACCTAGAGAAGGTGCAAAGAGGAAACTTTATAGCCATACATACCCCAAGCAGGTGGATGGATTAGAGAGAGTGAGTTTTCTGGCAAACAATTTGACTTCGTGCAAACAGCAAAGGAAATGCTAACCGTAATCGCCAATGCACTTGGTGATTTTGTTCAGTTTTCTGATGGAAAAGAAAGCAAGTCTCTTCCGTAACTGAAGTCTAAACTTGTTGAAAGTGTTAATTTATACAAGGTTTTTCTATGGCAGATGGTGTGATTTATTTATTATTTCTGCTATGTGTAATTTAATGATAGGAGAGCCCAAAAATTTGCCCCCAACTAAGATGCTGGAGGTGTTTAAGCAACAATTTGAAAAGACTGCTTCCCCTGCATTAAAAACCAAATACTCACAGTCTGATCTCTCTGCTCATTTAGCATTATAGCAGTTCTCTCTGTCTCTCCAGCCAGGAACACAACAGCAGCTAAATTTTATGGCACATCGGAAACATCACTGCTTGCAGCTACTTCAGCCATTGCAGAGCTTTACTTGTTGAGAAAGCTTCTGCCTTTTTTTTTTCCCCCCCTTAGCTTTTGATATTCCTCCACAAATTTGAAAAGAATATAATCTGAATTCCTCCTGCCTCAGAGCAAACATTGGTAACCAGGGGGAGACAGTCTTTTTCTGAAACCTTGGTATCTTGATATACTTGTATTCCAGGATATAAAAGCCCTTGAAGGAACAAAGCTTTGCTTTATAATACTCGTGTTCAGATGTAGAGAAAATTATATTAGGAGTGCACTAAACTAGAGGAGAAATTACTGTAATCCATATGGTATGTTCTTAGGAGAAACATGATAATGTTGAAGGCACTATTCCCAGCAGACAGGAAAAACATATTTACAGTATCTCTACAGGTCCTAGACGTAATATCTTTCTAAGAAGATATTATCTCTAATTATTTGCTCTTCTATCACTTCACAACTGTTATTCAGCTACTGTATAGGATACGGGCTTGTAAAAGAAGATCTCCTCATGCAAATTTTTCATTTGTCTGTTTTTCGGTTCTTTCTCATCTTGTGATACCGTTTGTGCATTCGTGAGTATTGATTTCTGTAGGCAAAGTAGGAGCGAGCAGGCATCCAGGTATGAATGGAACTTGATAAACTCTTTAGGGGGGATCATTAAATATTATTACAAATTACTATTAGATGGGTTGGGATTTTTCACTGAATAACTTTTGTAAAAGAGGTTTGCATTACTCTTGATCTCATTCATTTGATCCATGGACTATGCCTGGCATCTCTTACTTAGTATTGCTGCCTTTACTTGTTGGTTCAAATAATTCTTATAAAACGGTATCAGAAGCGTCCCTGACTATGTTGTGCCTTAGTCCCCAGAAACAGTAGTCCACCGTCCCCAGAAGCTGTAGTCCACCTAGGCAGACTGGCTTCTGAAGCTGTCTGTGGCCCACAGCAGCTGCTCGTCATTCATGGAAAGGCATTGAAAAATCAGAAGGAGTTCAGAGAAAACAAAAGCAATCAGGAGACTTTTAACATGTTGATTTCTATGGGTAGACTACAAAAATGTGGATAAATGACAAGTGTGGGAAGGAGGGGACAGAAGACTCTTGAGATGCTTGAAAAAATATTGTGGAAGGATAGAAATAATTTAGGGTAGCACAAGGGAAGTATAATCAGAAGTACTGGTTTTAATTAGAAAAAGGAAAGCCTGGCCCAAATACAAAAAAGACTTTTAATGGCTGTGTTAAGTTGTATTGTATTCTCCAAAGGCTTATCCTTTATACATTACGTAGCAAGAAAGAAACCAAACATGTAGGTCAGTGGATGACTGTGTCAGCTGATAATTCTTGAGTTTCGTTCTAGACCTATTGCTGCTTTGGGTGGCTGGATTTTTTGTGACTGAGGTGAATCGTGGAGGGGAATGGCAGGCATCACTTTCAGACGCTGAGCCTACCTGTCCAACCAGGGGCTCACTGGCAGAGGAAAAATTGCAGGACAGAAGCACACTAATTGCAGGCTTTTGATTAGCGTTTGCTTTATGTCAGTCAGTTCAAGATGAGAAACAGACACATAGAAGAGAACATACTCATCCTAATAAGCAATTAGAGTTCCTAAAACCGAGCATTATTTTCTGGAATCTTCAATTCAATTTCCATCTCAAGTCCCAGAAAAACGGTTGGCAGGCACTGATGTAGTTGGCAATTTTTTCCATTGTTTTCACCATGTAGTTTGGATTACTAATACTCCAGTTTTACATACGTATTCTGAGCTGACATTTGGCAAATGAAATTTTAGCTCAACATCTGTTCTGCATCATTCAGCTGTCATAAAATGCGGTTTAATGTTCATTACCTTAAAGTTTAGGACGAAAACTAGTTTTGAAAAGTATCAAGATATTTATTATCAAGTTTGTGGTAGGGGATAATTTTTAATTTATGCAGGTAGACTGCTAGCTGATACGAGCTCACATAACAGGTAGTAAAAACTATATGCATCTGTACTGGCAGAGAGTCTGAGTCTTTGTTATTTAAAAAACAAGCCCCTTATCACCTGTCAGAAATAAAACTTAAGTTCTGCATGTGGAAAATGAGGAGGTTGAATATCAAAGGTAATTTACAGATTGATTCTTCAGAGCACTCTTTTTTATGTTTACTTCATGTCAGAAAAGGAAGAGAAGTATGCAGTAGGGCTGTGATATAAACTGTTCTATGCCATAAGCTCTTATATGAAAAAGTGGCATAGGAGGGAAAGAATACAATATTTATTTTCTAATTATTGTCTTGCTTTTGGTTCCTACCGAACTATGAATTTGTATTTTAAAGTACCAGAAATATATGTTCATGTGATATTTTCCAGCCTACTTCCGTTTAAGAAAGATTAATCTGTCTCTTGGCACCAGTAAATTATCACAGGTTTGTCTGTTCCTAGACTTCAGGGGAACTGGTAAGCCCTAGAAATAGAAATGCCAGTACCCAATTGTCAGTCTGCGTGCCTTCCCATTTTTACTCCAAAATATGAACCTGACAAATATGTATAATTTTTTTTTTTTTTAGTTTTGAACCTACTAAGAAACCATGTACATATACTGCTGCTGATAAATCACACTTGCTGCATAGCAGATGAAAAATACGTAATTTTCACATCCTTCAGTTTAAACACGTACCAATGAAGTTTTGCAGTACCAGTGGTTTTGCTTCTTTATGGACTCACTGTGTCTAGTTTGATGAGTTGAGGTAACAGGTTTCCGTTGTTGTTTTATGACTTCTCTTCTTACTTGCTTTTATTGACATGCCTATATACACACACCTTGTCCAGCAAAGAAGCTGGCAAGAAGCTGAGTTAACAGCGAGAATTGTTGAATACACTCCATTAAGGCTGTCAAAATTAATTTCAGAGTTCAAATGCCTGTTTTTCATGTTGCATTGAATTATATTGATCTGCACTTTAAATTTTCCTTTATGGCATCCCTCTTCTCAAGATACGTGGTTCAGAACCTTTAAAACTATTTATTCAGAAGAAATGGGGTAATTTGGTGAGTGAAGCTGTAAAGAGTTCATTTTTCATTATAGAGCAGATTGCACTAGTGATCGGGCTCTTGTTTAAAAAAAACAACAAGGCAACACAAAACCACTAGCAGTAGAATCATGTTGCAACGTTACAACAAACAAAATTTTTAAAACCAGCTATCTCGTAGTTGTTCTCACCTTAAGAACCGTCTGGGTGTAGGTCAAGATAGAAACAGAGTTTTCCAGCTATTGCATGATTTAACTGTAATACCCTGAGACGTTTCTGCTCTGTTCTGTGCTTTCAGAGTCAACTTTCCATTTCATTACCTCTGCTGGCCTTAATTTCCTCCTAAGCAGAAGATGACGGTACTGTCTGTCTATCTTCTAAACTTCTAAATTGACTTTCTTTCTGCTTATGAAAGGAAATAAATTAGATCAGAACATTTTGTGTGGACTGTAAGTTTCAAAACTCATCTTGTTTTTTTTCTGGTGTTTTATTTTCCCCCCCAAAACACGCTTTTTTTCAAAATGCAAGTTAGAGAGCTTTCTTTTTCCATAGAAAAAGTGATAGAAGTAAAATAACTCTAGTTAAATTTCTGCGCTCCAGTAAAACTGCTTGTGAGATTAGCACACAGAGTTTGGAACATAGCCTGTTAAAAGATAAGTGTTTTCTGCCGGAGTCTTCACGACATATTTAATCTCACTTTGTTCCAAGGATTGTCTCAGTGTTAATAGTGTTAGTCTACTGTAAATCTGAATAGCAGCCAGGCACAGGAACAGTGTAACGAGGTAAGGAAATAGCAGGGTAAACCTGCATGTGTGGGAGGTTGGACATCTTGGTGGGAACATGTCTGGTAGCTTCTTTGGGAAGGGTTGTCACCTTCAGAAAGAAGCTTCTGGTGGGGTAGAAGGCCTTGCTGTGACTACAGTAGAGCGGGTGGCAACACTGTGCAGCACTGCTGTGATCAGTCCTGAGGTGGGAGCTTGGGTTTTCAGCATCCAGAGGGCTGTCGGTGGGTCTCTGGCATCACTCTCTAACCCAAGAGACAGAAGACTGAAGTTCATATTCCTGGTCTGGATGAGACAGAACAGGGCTTGTGGATATACCTCTTCACTTTTATATGACACAATGTGTGATAGGCAGCTCTCCTTTTCACTCAGTAGTTTACCCTTTTCTGAAATTAAGGGTAAAGTAAAGGGGGAGGTGATTCTCCAAAGGTGGTGGTAGTGGAAAAGCCATGGGAAATGTACTTCTAGTGGATCTGAGCATATAAATGTTTGTCAGTGTAGGCTTACGGCCAGAAGTAAATGGTTGAACGTCCTAAGTCCTACTAACACCCTGCTAAGAATTTTTGCATCAAATTTACATGGGCCAAGCCCCTTGTATTGGTAGAACCAAGGAGATGGTTTTTGAGAGCGCTCATTTTGTAGCTCTGTGTTTAAGTATGTCTTTCATTCAGCAAGGAAATACCTGGTTTATTTTCCCTACATAAAAATTGTACTGTCTCTCAGGCTTTAATATATACTCCTCTGAGTATGAAAAACTGACCCTAAAAGAAAATAAAATTGAAGAGTCTAAACAGGACAAAAATATACACCCGTATCAGGATCGCAAGTCTGGACCAAATTGCAATTCCTCATACAGATTCTTTCTACATAAAAGGCATGAATTTTTACTTAGTGTACAGAATAGTTCTAAGAAAACATAGCAGGTCTGACAAAATAAACAGCAATCCGTTTCCCCTTCCTGCTGTAACTAAGGATGAAGACTGCTTCCTTAGCATAGGTGAGGTGGGAGTCCATAGACTATCCTACAGTCTGTTAATTTGGGATTTCAGGAGACTTACTTAGCTGGAAACCTGTGCTGGAAAAGACTTTCCTAGAGAATAAACGAGGAGCAAACTGGTCCATGCAAGTATCAACTTGCGATGAAGTAGAGGAGAGTGGTGCCTAGAACTTGGAAAACTCGCTTTTGTGTGTATTTGAACACATTGCTGTATATGCCAACAGTTTCTGTCTTTCCAATGTTTACATCGAGGTGTTTTAAATGGTTGTGGATGCACTGGACATCAGTGGAGTAATTTCACAGTGCAGCAAACATGATTCAGTATGCAGAAAAGCATCACCTGTATTTGCTATTTCTAGAATTTTCCCCATGTTGTTTAGCAACCTCCTTTCTCTGGGAGAAATACTTGGGGAAACAAAAAAACAAAACCCAAAAAAACCTCCAAAACCAAAACTCAAGTGTACTCTACAGCAATAAAGTGTCCGTGCTTTTAGCTCGTGAAGCACTAGTACCCACTTTCTCTTTGTCACTAGTACCACTTTATCGACAGTGCAGGATGCCACTCCATTTAGTTGCCATCCTGTCTTTAAAGAAATCTGATCCTATCATTAACAAACCTGCCCTATTGTAACCCCAGAACACCACAATTTCGGTATATCACAGTAAGACGGACGGTGCCGGTCCATGTACTTTGAATAATGAGTCTGTCCAGAAGTGCTTACTATTCCTAAACCGTCAGCAGAGTAGAAGAGGTTATACGTAGCCATTTTATCTGGTAGGTTATTTATGCAGC
The DNA here is from genome assembly GCF_963924245.1 of Chroicocephalus ridibundus. Classification (NCBI taxonomy): domain Eukaryota; kingdom Metazoa; phylum Chordata; class Aves; order Charadriiformes; family Laridae; genus Chroicocephalus; species Chroicocephalus ridibundus. The sequence goes on from NC_086285.1 coordinate 90,706,257, forward strand.
ATACAGGGTATAATTTTGAGAGGGATGATGCCTCATCTCTTTTTTTTTTTTTTGATCTGAAAGCTTAGCTCTTATAATCCTTTTCCTCCACCAAAAGGTAATTCCTTTCCTTTATATTGGAAGAAGTGAAAGGCCACTTACGTACTTGTCAACGATACAGGGCGTTCAGGAGGACAGTGGCAGGAGCGCCACGTAGCGTCGAGAAGTGGACCTCTAATAGTTGGAGGGGAGATGAGACTGGTGTCTCCTTTTTGGACAATTTTATTTAATGCAGGTCTGTCACTTGAAGAGCAGCAACAAACTCCTCTCCACTGTTTCTTTCTTAATCTGTTGCGTATTTTAATGGCTTCATTCATCCGGGAAGGAGCAGGTGGGCAGTGTACCTCATCCTCATACTGTCCATAGCTCATTTATGCTTCTTGTACAGCATAATTGAGCTTCTAATGGTGACTATACGTCTCAATGCAGTTTCTGCCTTTGTTTGCCACACATTTTGCTCAGTATCCTGCAGCTCATTTGCAAACTTTGACAGATGCAAAATCCGCGTGGTGCCTTTCTGTGATGACAGACTGTAAGAGCCAGAAAATGTTGTAAGTATATTTTCCAACCAGACATCAAAAACATGGAGAAGAACCATACTTTCAGGCTTTACTGGGCTCATGTAAGCTGTTACGATCTCCTGGCAAGATAAACCACATAAGAAGCTTCTCGGTAGTAACTCTTGGACGTCTCATCAGCCAAATGGATAATAATGATCTTACGGTTTACGGGAATGTTGAGACTAAGTTAAATTTCTAAGGTGCATCGAAGTTCAAAGGATGATCTTACTTCTATGGGAAGCATGATGGGAGGGGAAGGGAAATGTGTTAAGTGGAGGAGATGAATATGGAAAATTTTCAATAAGCTTGCTAAAATCAGGACACATACTCTCAAATTTTTCTCATTAGAAAAAAGCAACCGAAAATCATCCTCGCCACTGAGACATAATTTGCTGTGCAGAGGTTGTTAGTTTCTGAAGCTGGACCTCAGTGTGATGTTGCACAACTGTTTTATAAGCAGGAAACAAAAGCCAGCTAATTTTGTAACCATTGTACAAAATGTGTCATTGAGAGCGCAGGGGATTTCTGTAAGAGAATACGACCAAGGGTTTGCTGAAATAATGTTTCTAGTGTAGAAACTGTTAGCTAAAAATGATGAAGGGAAAGAACTATCAACAATGTTTATTAGTTTCTAGCAGAATTTTATAGCTTTTATAAATTAAGAGCCTGACTTTAAGAACCCTAGCTTTATGTAGATTAAATATGTTAGACGGGAATAGACCGATCTCTGTCAGCTCACTCGAGATCAGAGCCTGATGTGAAGTCACAGAATCACAGAATCATAGGGTTGGAAGGGACCTCTGGCGATCATCTAGTCCAACCCCCCTGCCAGAGCAGGGTCACCTACAGCAGGTTGCACAGGAACACGACCAGGAAGGTTTTGAATGTCTCCGGAGACAGAGACTCCACCACCTCTCTGGGCAGCCTGTTCCAGTGCTCTGCCACCCTCAGGGTAAAGAAGTTCCTCCTCATGTTTAGGTGGAACTTCCTATGCTCAAGTTTGTGCCCATTACCTCTTGTCCTGTCCCCGGGCACCACTGAAAAGAGCCTGGCCCCATCCTCCTGACACCCACCCTTGAAGTTCTTTCTCCAGCGCATCACTGTTCCTTTGGCTCTCTCCACCACCTTCACTTAGATCTTTCTTTCTCACCCCACTCCACTGCCCCGCTCCTGGAGCCCGATGAACAAGTGAGGTTCAGAGATGCATCACAGTTCTTAGCATTAAGCAAGTGGTTTCCTAGGACGCAAAAACCACTGATCCCATGGAAGTCCTACAGCCATGGTTGCCAGGGAAACTCACAGCCTCTAGACTTACTGTGAAACATTTGATCTTTTTACTTGGCTTTGGTTTTGTTTTGGGCTGTTTGGGTTTGGTTTTTTTAGCCACTGCAGCAACAGTGTGATCGCTTGCTGTTTAGCTTGCCACCCACCTCTAATAATGTGGGGTTCATGTTTATCCTCACCGTGCAATGAAGCGGAGGGATCTGAGTAGTTGAAGACCTGGGAAGAAATGGAAAGGTTCTCTTAGCCCAAAGGACGACAGAGTGAGATCTCTAGGTTTCTTTGACATACCAAAGGTAAAAATATGGAGGAGTAAAGCACTTGTGGAGAAAGGAGGAGCTGTGCAAACCCTGGGTCAAGGTAAAACAAGTCATTTAATTCAAGAACTGAGCAAAAACTAAACAAGTTTAAAGAATAAAGTAATTTAATTTAGTTTTTTACTCTTTAAAAATCATTTGATGTTAGCTTGGTAATCCTTTTGTTCCATACCGGGACATGATGTATTTGGTTCACACACTCCATTTCAAAGAGGAGGGCTGGTTTTTGTTTTTACGCCATTTGATGCAATGTTTTCCCTTCCACCTACCTGAATTTGAGCGTCTGGAATATAAAAACTTAGTTTGAGTGTTTGGCCCTGATAGCTGATAAGGCTAAAGAAAAGTGATTGTGCGTGTGCTGGTGGAAGTGGGAGGAATGAATGCTGACAGCGCAGGTGAAAAGCTGTTTCTTAGTGCATGCGACTCCCTTACCTTCCTGTTAGTCGGGATCAGGTCATGTTCTGTGTTACCCTCTCTCAGAAGCTGTGCTGATCAGTCAGCCTCAGTTGTTCCAGCTCTTGTTACTAGTATGAAAAGTGATCCCTCTTTTTGACTGTCTGTGAGTCCTGAAAAGATTCAGAAACTAAATTTCCTATAGCTGTTTTTTGTGCAGTTTTCATGTCTTTAAAATATTCATGCTCGATAACTTCTCTCAAACCACTGCAAACTAATGCAGTGTTTGCTGTTCCAGAGTCCTACCCATCGCCTTACAGAGGCGCCAGTATGATTTCTGCCTCCAAAAATCATCAAGGTTACTTCCACAACGGTTTTGCAGCGTGGGGTTCTCCTATTTTTGATTTATAGATGATTGAAGTGCAGAATATCGTGTGACCTTCACGTATCAAACAACTTCTGCCAGAGTAAAGAATTGACCTTAAATCACCTGCATTAGAACAACGAAAAAGAAAAAAAAAGGGTTTTTTTCTATTTTATTTCTTAACATGTCTCAAAAAAGAAGCAGGAAGGTGTTCCAGGGGTGGGTTCCTCTGGCCTAAGGCCCAAAATGGTGCGTTAGGTGTGATGTTCATGACCTGGGATTTTCCCACTAGCAAGGCACTGACACAGGTGGAAAATTACCACCATACTTTTCCTTGGCACAAGGTGACACAGGGACAGCCTGTCACCATGGTGCCCGTTGGCTCTTCGGAGGATACCTCCCCATGGGACTGACTGGGGCGGGGGGGGGGGAATGGTGCTGACTGGAGATCTACTGATCCCGTGCCCCTTGTGTTGAGGGCAGAGCAATGCCATGTGTGCAGCCAGGGGTCACCAGACTTGGGTGGTGACAGGGTGGGGTGGCCTCGCTCACCAGCGACAGAGGCTGGAGCTGCTGCCACATTGCAAGGAGGACCCCAAAGAACAGTGGTGGTGAAGCCCAGGAGAATGTGGTAGGACTCCAGACAGAGGGTGAGCCTGGAGCAACCTGCAGGTTTTGGGTGGTTTTTTTTTTTTCTTTTTTTGGAGTTGATGCTTTCCTGATGGCTGAATTATATGACTGCCATCCCTTTTCAATACTGTGAGCCGAGCATCTCCAAAATGTGAGTGTGCAGTCAATTATCTGCTTGCAGAGTCAAGGTGTCTGGGCCTACTCACAACAGGTGTTTTGCAGTTAATGAAGTTTACTTTAGTGTTAGACATACAGTGTTTGAAGTATTTTAGTCCTTTGTAATTCGCATCCAGTGATTCAAGGATAGAAGCTGTCTTTGGTGATGTGGTCATGTAATTACGTAGGCGTTCATCTCACCATACCTAAATTTATGGTCTGGAATAGCCTTAAGATGGATGGCGATTTATACTTTTTTCCCCTGCAAGAAGTTGGCTTTTGTAACGGGTTACCCTTTTTATGCCTTTTTGAGTTTTCTGTATAGTTCTGTGATTCCCTGCAATAGCTTTTAATAGGAAAGGTTTGACATTTTCCTGCATCCAAGTAGTTCTCGGATGTCTTGTAAAACTCTGGCTGCACACAAATTGGTGCACAGAGGATCCTTTAGATGTTTTAATGTTAGATAGCTTTCTCAGGAAAAAAATGGGAGAAGGAGTTTGATTTCTCCTGTGGCTTTACCAACCTAGCTGAGAGTGGAGTTTGCTATGAGCAGCCAAATCACAAAACCTCTGTTTAGGCAAAGCTTTTCCTCACGTGTACATCAAGATTCTTTTAAATGCATAAAATCTTCTCTATGTGATGAAATCTTCTTTGCATAGACTTCTCTAGTGGATGTTTTGTTCCATTTGTCAGCAGCTACATTTTTTTAAATGAAATTGTATCCTAAAGTCTAAAGGTTTTATCTGCAGGCGCTAAGGGATAACAGATCCTGTCAGCCGCTGCATTTTCTGTGGCACCTCTCCAGCAGCCATCTGTTACCTTTTGGCTTCTGCGTGATTTACACATCAGAATCTCCCCCCCCAAAAAAAAACCACAAAACAAAACAAAAACCAAACAAAAGCCACCACACCACCCAAACAACAACAGAGAAGTGCTTCAGAAAAGCTTACTTCTGACGTATGTACGATTATATACACTATTTGAGTAAAAACAGGGGTCCGGTTCTTGGGTCTGATAAGAGCAGAGACTTCAGAGCAGTTTGGCTATGCTGTATAGGAAGGAGGAGGCTTCCTTTTCACAGGGGGAACTTCCTAAATGAAGTTTCCTCATTGACAAATGCACACATGTGGCTTTCACAGAGGAAGTCGAGAGCTGATGTCTCGAAATGCGCACTGAACGCCTCTCCACCTTTTCCTTTCCAATTACGGGTTCTCGCTGATTCAGTTTTCAAGTCAGCTAGATGGAAATAACTTTCATCGAGGAGCCTATTTATCACCCCCTATATGCCTGTAATCATATCGGTTGCACACACGGGTACAGTGAAACTGAACCTAATAGTTCCTAATCCCCAGACCGTTTATTACTAGGCCAGATTTGCCTCATAATAATAAAGCGAACAGCTTCTCAGAAATGTGAATGCAGAAGCCTTACTCTTGTTCTCCTACATATTCATTGGCATAAAGCTGTCTGGTAATGAACTTACATCTTCTTTCCTTTTGTTATTTTATTTTAAAATCATAATTTGGCTTAGATTTTGCTTTTTAGTAGCATTAAACATGACATAGTTTCACTCAGTTTTAGTGAAGTGTTTCTGTTGTGCTTTTGGGGTGGGTTTTTTTACTGTTTTTTTGTTTTGTTTTGTTTTAGTTAGCAATAAGAATGGGATAGGAGTCATCAGCTTCTCAACTGTTTTTCAAGAATCCGCAATGAGGAAAAGCCTGCACTTCATGGCTAAAAGGAAAAAAAAGAGGGGGGGGCGGTTGGAAGGGAAAAAACTGATGGATCTGTTTTCCTTTAGGAGAGTGCTTATGGGGGAAAAAAAAAATGAGGAAAACAATCTATGCATCAGTCTCTCTAAAATTTATTTCAGAGCATTATTTATGTTGCCTCTGTACAATTAAGAACAGAATGGATGGCGGAGGAATGATAGAGCTGGTAAGTGACAGCTGAAATGTGCAGAATAGTGAAGGTAGCCTGTCACGCTTGTGTTGACAATTTCAGTGTAGCCCGAAGGATAATGAAATGCACGAAATAGTTTTCAGAAACATTTTATAATAAACTATTTATGAGCTCACTTCTCTAACATTTTAAACTTCTTTGGAAGATGGAATTCTCTGCACATGGTATTGATTTAGTTCCTTGGTATCACAGGCTTCTTGGGAAAGCTAAGTTCCTGGTGCTCCCGGTTGTGCTGAATATAAGCAATATAAGCTAAATCTTGCAGTCTTTTCAAAGAGGAAATTCCGTTTACTTGGTAACATAACTTTGAAGGGAGTAAACGCAATAATACAAAGAGACTTCTAAAAGGAAATTTGACAGCGAGTCTTGATCAACAATGGTTAAGAGGCAAATTTTGATTTCATATTAGTTTCATATGAAAATTAAGAAGATAAAACTTCCATATGACACTTTATTAGATTAAGGTGAAAACTAGTGAATTTCAAACATTCAGTTGACAGTAGGTCGAGGTTCTGTGTTTGTTCTCAGTACAGGCAGAGACTGGGGTTTTACCAATATATTTTTCTCCACTTTGTGAAACTGCCTATATGTAGGGGGAAAAATGTTTAAAAGGCACCGTTGTCAAGTTTACAAAATATGTGCAATGAGAAATAAAGAGAGAAAACTTTCTCAGCCTGTTTCCTCTAAAACGCTCCTGTAGTTTCCCCGTTAGTACCTTTGTTAAATGCAACGTCTGAGTCCCTCAGCCTGCTCACAGCGCCTAGGAGCAGTTCAGGGTGGGGTTTTTTTTCTGCTTTCAGACAGGTAAAATTGCTTGATTCAAACAAGAAAATAACATTTCTTGGATAATAACTGTCTGTTAAAATAACTATCACTCAAATGTTAAGATGTCAATGTAACAAGAGAAGTATTTTCTACTGCCAGCATCAATGTAGAGTAAGGATTTCATTTCAACCTGGATGTCATGGATCCAGCTTTAGAATTTTAATTAAACCTATAGAGAAATGTGTTTTACATTTTTCTAGTAAGACTAAAGCTTGAACTCATTTCTTAATGATAAAAAGGAAAAGGAAATAAACTTCTAGTAGAGCTAGTAGTAGTTTTCATATGCTGGCATTTGGTTTTGGTTAGTAACTGCAGAAAAATAATAATGATCTTTTGAAATAAAAGCCAGAAAAAAGAATGGAAACTAGAGTAAATGTAGCTTTTGAGTTTTCTGGGAATTCAAAGGCCTATTGAGTGCTTAGAAAGCTCAGAGGGAAGAGGGATGGCTGCTTTCAGCTGAGTCTTGTAGTATTATACAAAAAAGAAAAGATCTCTGACTGTTTCTTTTACCTCAGGGAAAGAACATTTTGGGAAAGAACATTTGCTTCCTTATTCTCCCCAAACCGGTGTAAAATTTAGGCTTTGTAACACTGAATTCTCTTGGGATCCCATTGAAAAGGAGACTGGTGTGAAGATTTATGTATTTCTCTCAATATATGCATGTGATGGTGATAATGATGCAACTCCTGTGAGAAGGTGCAACTTGGAATGGAGGTTATGAAAACCACTTGGTGAATTACCAGCGTGTGTTACTTGTTAATATGTAAAAAAAAAGGTAAAAACATGGATTTGTGCTGCTATTTTTGCACATCTTGCTAGTATTTAAATGGTCCAGTGGTTTCCTTTTCCTGTACATGCATAAAATTGCTGTACATTACATTAAATTGCACATCCCTGTGCCAAAAAGCTCATGTTCAATTTGAAATGAAAGGCAGAAAGGTGGACTGATGAAGAACAAGAGAAAGTAGAAAGGAAGGCAGGGTTAAAAATAAAAGCAGTTAAATTGTTTAATTATGTCAATAGATTTACTTCTCTGAATCACTTAAAAGCTTTTATTCTTCACAACAAATAATTATTGGTATCCCCCGACTGTTTTTAGTGTAGTCACGTTTTACTGTTACTCTGTTAAGTGTGTCTTAGTAGAGAAAACCCAAGGATTAAGAAAGAGCGTAGTTTCTTTTTGGATAGGTCAGCTGTGGAAGGCTGTAGGAAGGATGCCGTGTGAAAAAATCTTCTTTGGAAGACGTGGACAAATATGTGTTCGAGGTTGGTGTTATAAAAGAATTTCAAAGGGCGCAGCAAAGGGTAGAACTCGGACATCTATGAAAACTATGTGGAAAATGTAGCCAACTATACTCAACAATCTCATGCTGTCATCTTGTAAAAATCAAAACTGCTGTGAAAGCTTGGTTGCTGGAATAACAAAAAGCCACGTCTTTCAAATAGGCTAACAATCTAAGTGCTGAAGTATTAAGTCTAGTCAACTAACTTGGAAACAAAAAATATCTGTTTTCTTCACCACTCCACACTTAGCACTTGCTAAGCTTAGCTTACTGTAGATACGTATATTTATATGTTTGTGTATATATGTATGTATATAGTATTAGGTAGGGCTTTTAGGCTGAGCACAGGTTGGCGTGGAATGTCTCAGAAAGCAGAAGCACAGAGCACAGGATTTCCCACAGTGACGGGACACTGGAACACCTCCTGCCTCTGCCCAACCTACAACCTTCAGGCAGTTTGTAGGAACTTCAGTCTTTGTGTAAGTAGTATAAATATGAACTATAAATATACATATATATATATATGTGTATATAGTATGCATACAGAGATAGAATCCGTAATCCATGTATGCATGGCATGGAGCTGTATGTTGTCAGCGTGTGTGTTTAGGTGGGGGTATGGGGCACAGGAGCAGGGTCTGATTTTTTTTGATCAGAGGCATGCCAGATTACTTTGTTTTATAAAGAAACAGTAGGGTAGGTACAGTGTGAGTGGAGTCTCCTTGCCAATACAGCTGTCTGCTGCTGAAATTCATTGTGTAGATGGTGATAAGCGCCTGGCCTGATGTAGAGCCCAGGTTCTCCAGCACTTCTCACGCAGAAGCCTCGTGTTTAAAAGGACATGGTCTTTCCACTGTCATCTTCAGAAAGGATATAAGGTTGTTACTTGTGTTCTCTACTTCAGGTAGAGCCACTGCCCATATCCTTGTATGGTCTTTGTACTGGTCAGTCCAGAGTATCTTCTCTGTCTGCTTTGAAGTTATGAGCTTGGGAGCTGCAAGTTTTACATACCCAAATTCAGTTGCAACAGTTCGTTTTATTGATGCCATTGGGATTTGCTTGTTTATAAAGTGGAAACTGCAGTATTGTTTTAATTCAGTTGTATTTCTGATATCCTTTGCTGACCGATATCTCAATGAACGACATGTTCATTTTCAGTATTTTAGTAACAGGCAAGTTACGAAGAATTTCAGGGTTTTTCCGTGCTTTCAAATACAGAGAAAGTATGGATGCTTTGTTTAAAACAAATAAAAGTTATCTGAGTATTTAAAAAATAATGGTTTCATTGCCCTGGTACCACATCATTGGGTAGTTGTAGCTTAATACTCTACCTCGGGCACTGCATACTCTAACACAAATCTAGTTCAGTGATCAACCAGACTGACACATGCTGCACCAAATTACTTCTGCAGGCATATTATATGGAGAACCAAAGTATGTGTTAAGGAAGTGTAATTCTGAAGTGACAAGGACCGTTCTGACTTGGTTTATGTCAGCTGGTATGGCTAAGAAAGCCTAGCGTCTTACTAGGGCTGTGATATTTGGAAGCTCTACCCCAGTAGAGCCAATGTGTAAGGTTAAGTTTCTTTGTTTCATGACTGAGTTTACGATAAAAAAGAAAGTAGCTTTCCAGTTCAAAAGAGGTAAAGGAGTAGGTTTTGGCTTAGTCCTAGCTAATTTGCTTGCCAGGAGATGTTGCTCTTCTTGGAAGACCTTTGAATGAGCCCTGAGCTTGCCTGAACTTTAAAGAGTATTAAAACTTTAAAGATGAATTTATTCTTTGTATTAATACTCTTTGTATTAAATGCATATATGTATTTATTACATATTTCACATATGTGTGACCAGATCCTTCTTTGTGAAAACAGTTTGCTGTCTAGGACAGCAAAGTTACTGTTTTTCAAATGAGATTTAATTGTTGGGTGATATGGTACTGTTTCATTTTGGCTTTGTCTTTACGTTTGAATTGAGCAGAGCTATTTCTTCTTAAGGACAGTTATCCCTGATTAGGGTTTTAATTTTGCTTTGTAGAGTTAAAATCCCTTTTGCTGAGGAGTAGTGGAATAATTTAAAATGATTGCATGTTGCATCACATAAGAAGATGCTTCCTCCTTTTGGGTAGGATGCAGACTCCCAACATGCTTACTGGAGAATTACGTTTTATAGCCTGTTAGAGAAGACTTCTCTCTCCATGTATGCTCAAGAAACTGGGGGAAGTAATAAAACCCAGTTTTTACTGGGTACTGCTGGGGAATCCCAACAACCCTACAATAATACAAACCTAATAAGAGTCAAGTGATGAATCCCCCTCGTGTGTTACCCCACCTGCAAACCAAAGACTGTAGTCTCTGAAGTCCTTAGAATAGATATTTTCTTTCTCTCATGTTCATTTGTTTGACACTTTAACTAGACGTAGTTGGGTGATCTTTAGCGAGTAACTAAAAATATGTAGGAGAGTGACAGATATAAAACTAGTATGAATTAAAATGGTCATAAGATTGACATGGAAATGTTTCTTCTAAATTTGTCAAAGGGAAAGCAGAAAAAAATGCTTAAGACCTACAGTAAAGTAGACTTGCATGTGAACTCCAAGAGCAATATTCCTGGTTTAAATTTGCTTCCTGCTGTTTTCATCCCAAGAGGTACATCTGGCTCCAGGGTCTCTGAACCCTTCAAATTTGAAGTATGACCTGCAGGACATGGAAGTTTCTATCTAACATTTGGGTGAACTGTAGCATGCATGTGTCCTGCCAAATAATGCTTCCTTGGAATGGCAGTTGGTTTCTGCCTTTATTTCCCCTTTCCTCCCATTTTTCGAGTCTCTAGTAATATGCTGCGTGCCAGGGTGCACAGCCAGCTCTTCAGCCATGGTTTTCGAGTCTAAAGCATTCTCTGCTTTGAGCGGAAATTCTGTCCCCTTGCTTCATGCACAAACCTTTTTTTTTTCATTCCCTCACAAAGCAGGCTGCAAAATTATTTTTCTTGGGATAACCACGGACCTCTCTGATGAAAGAGGGGGGATTCAGAGCAGAATTTCATTATGGCTACGTAAAGTGCTGTGAGTAGCTAGGAGAGTGAAACTGAACTCTTACTTGCTTACATGCAAGAGGCAGCGTGATGATACTTTGGCTGTGAAGTGTAAGGCTTAATGCCTCATCCTTCAGAATAACTCACAGGGAAAATTACAACTGAAATTTGGTAATGGAAGAGAGACACATACTCACTGAGGGGCATATTCTTTGCTATGCTGCACGCAGTATGACTGCTATATCAGACTTTGGTCCCCGTCTGGTTTATTATTTGAATTTTCCTTACTGTCAGTTTTCTAGCTGGCAGAGCCTGAAGTTTTCAGGAGCAGGTCTAACAGGGACAACCGTGTTGGAGTTGGTAGAAGAAGCTGTGAGTGTTGACAGTAAGCTGCTGTTGAAAAATTATTTATAGATTAGTTAATGGTAGAAGCCCTTTGCGCGTATCAGACTTCTGGGAAACAACACTGGAAATGATGTCTGGATTTCATTTATCAAAGTTACTGGATGTGTATTATATAATTGAAAAACTTATCCTCGCTTCACCTTAGAGTTTAGTAAGTCTAGGCATATAATATTGATGACTAAAAGGTGCGCAAAACCTCATTATAACGTGGTTGGTGTTTGTTTTATAGGTAGGAAATAATTTTTTTCGCATTGGGTTACTTGGGCTTTGAGCTAGCTGGGGGTGGTTAGAAGAGGATGCCTTTTTTTGCCTTCCTCCCTCCCCCTGTCTACTCCACGAATTGTAATAAGACTGGAGCAGAATTGAAGAGACGTGCAATTTATGGTATGCCATATGGAATGCCATATGGAAAAAAAAAAAAAGCAGGGATCAGGAATCTTCTGTCACGGGAAGATAATGAATATTTTCAGAATTAAGGCTGACCTGAAAGCAGTGGCTTGATGTTGCAGTTACTTGCTTTAGGTTACATCAAGCTGACCGTAACTTTGGAAGTCCTGCAGAAGAATTCTACATTTCAAAAAATCCAAGAAGAAGGGATGAAGTCTGCCTTTCCCCATAGAAGGGCACTCGCCGAGGGGTCTGATGGTTCTCATTGCAACAAATTAGTAAAGTTGAAGATAATGCAAAACCATGAATTATTAAAATATGGCATTCCTGAATGGTTTAAACTTATTCTAATGTGTTCTGAGGTGAATTGTCTTTGCATGTTCGTTCTGAATTTACAAAACAATTTAAATACTCTAAAATGATTTTTAAAAAAATTCAATTGTTCTATATTTTGTCTTTTTATTTTAATATAGTCAAAGAAGCGCTTAGATGCATTCAGTAAGGAATCTATTCTTCTACAGCTTTTTATGACTAAAGGAGGAGTTGTACAATTGCATTTCAGTCTTTACTTTCTAAAATATTAAGCTGTGCTTTCAAATACATGAATAAAGTTTTGTTTAATAGAATTTGAGTGTAGAGAGTATCTGAGGAGTAGCTGAAATATAAAATGCTGAGAGGAGGGGGCTTCTTAATGCTTTCACGTAGGACAGCTTTCTTCTTCACAAGCCGATTTACTGTATATTTCAACTTTGTTTGTTTTGATGACAGTTCACACTTTTCTGTGAAGAAGTAGCTGCTAACTTGATAAGAAATTTTATCCACTGACTGTTTGCCAAAGTTTTGTTTCCAGTGTAGTAAATAAAGCCTAATAGGCAAAATTGGGGAAACCCCCAAATCCTTACAGTTTCTGTCAATCAGACGTTCGTTTCCATGGAATCTGGTTGGTGTGGGAGGGAAGAGTGATGCAGTAACAAACCACGTTTGAAGTGTCTTTGAAGGAAAAGTTAATCCCTGCTTGCAGTGGCTTACACGAGTAATTCTTCTGATATCAAGTTGATCATACTGATGTAAAGGTTTTGAGAGTTTCATGAGTACTTGGGATAGCAGAGTTAAGAATAAGCTACAGAGTCAAAATCAGAATTTCTTTTTGGTTTACATATTGCAGAAGTGCAGAGACTTTTGCTAGTAAGTCCCTATCAGAGCAACCTGTAGCAGTTGGAAATCAATGACTTTATGTGGTGTAATCATTTACTTATTTAAACTGGTTCATACCAATGTATTTAAGTGAAGTTTATTTACCCAGCTTTTTTAGAAGAGATCAGATTGTGTAAATGCCTGAGTATTTCACAGGTCTTGCGAGAAGAGATTTCCATTTTATTTACAAAATTTACATTTTATGTTTGAACACTTGGTCGTAGCTCATATGTAACAGAAGGTATAGTGTCTGATTCACAAGAAATGCTCTAAAATTTACTGGTCCACAGACATGAAACAGAATGGAAATTGTTTTCAACCCCTCTTTAAGTTCCTAGTGTTGAAGATGACGCCACGTTTCACTAAAGGTAAGCGTACAATACTGTTACTGTTGTGAGGCAGCATAAATAGTATAATATGAACCTGAGCCAGACAGCCTGAGTTTTGATAACAATGTGCAGAACCAAGATTGTTCTGCAAAGCGACCAGAAAAATGAGACTATCAGTTGCTGTCTCAGTGGGTAGATGAGGCAGCTATGGCTGAAAGCTAGTTTGAGTTGTGAGCATAAGCTCTAGCTTGTGCATACTCTGAAACTACTGAATTCTCCAATGAAAAATGTCATAGATTGTCAGGAAGATCTATTTTCTGTATGTGAAAGAGATACACCTGTCTCTGGGACTTCCAGAGGACAGTGTTTGAATGTGTGACTGCATTTACAGAGTATATTTTTTCTAATGTGGCTTGGTTCTCCTTCTGCAGATTTTATCAACCTTACTTTCCACTGTCATCTTCAGCAGAAGACTTACCGTACTAGAGGAAGTGATACATGTATGTGTGTGACTATGTGTGTGCAGCTGTGTGTATCACAGAAACAGGCTTAACCTAGAAGTCTGAGAAAAGATGTGATGGAAGGGAATTACAGAGAAGGAAAAGGGGTAATAGAAAAAGGCATGTGGCACCCCTCATCTGTCATTTATACTGTCTAGTACAGAGCTCAGCCTGTGTCATGTCACAGGATGGCCCTCATGATGCTGTGCAGCCCCAGCATGTATTGATACAGTTTGGCTTGTAAAAAAAATAGTCATGATTTAGTATGGAGTAGTTTTTGTATAGGTATTTTCCTGTTTCGGCCTTACCCATGAAACAAAACGCTGCTTTCCTGATTGTTATAAACACCAATTTTTGATACAGATTGCAGTTTTATTTCCAGTACTTTGAGATAAGTCGTACTTTTTACATGATCCTTTTCATGTGTTCTTGCAAGCATGGTTATTCTACAGCCATGCTTGCAAAGTGTGATCTACGTTGTTTTTATTGTCACCAGTTGCTCAGGCCCAGTGATATTTACCTATTCTCCTTAATCCCCTTATCTGCTAATTGGAAAATTCCTCGGGAACTGCTTGAGGTAGTATTATCTTAACTCAGTGTAACAGGTAGGAAGTCATATTACATCATACTTCTGGTTCACGTACAGAACATTACTAGAGAGGTGCCTCAGGATGAGGCCTCTAATTGTTGATAGTGTTTTGAGAAGTGGGTAAGGGGTTGACCAGTTTTTTTGTCTGGGATTTATTTTCATTGGTTTAAAGTGCTTTCTTTTTGCTTGTTTTTTTTTTTTTTTTGTGTTTGTGTCTCTGTGTTTGGGGTTTTTTTATTATTTTTTTAGATTGCTTGACAGAGTTTGATTATAAGCTGTGTCTCCTTGGCTTTAAGGTGGTTGAATACCTGCTTTATATCTCCACAGAAGTTTGGGAATAGAGATACTGTCTTTTGTACAAATGAGTTGTGAGTAGCCTTCCAAATTGTAGTTGCATTGTTCAGCCATGCATGTATATAAGATCATGTGGCGAAAACAGAACGGTACTGCGTATGAAATCTTGTTGCCCACCTTCCACAAAAAAACTATTGGGTTCGTTCTAGATACCTGTCCTTTTGGCCACAGGTTAAATCCAGACGTGCAGGTAGTCTATTGTTACTAAAAAAAAATTCTAAGGATGAAAAGGCTGAACACTGTGATTTTAATTTAAAAAAAAAACAACCACCCAACCACGAAACCAGCGTTTTTAATTTTGTTCCTGTTAAAAGTTCTGATGTTTAAGAAAATTTGCTATACAGAATGGGCATATTATCTCATTTGAAAAGTAGCTACCACGCCACTTACATGTTTGTCATATAGCACATTGAAATTTATCCATGAGAGTTTTAGTGTGATAATTTCTTCTCATACCCGGATCTCTCTCTCCGTACATTGAAAAAGATGAACTAGACTTGAGATCAAAAAAAGTGTTGGCTTACTTTTTCAAATTTATAATTGGCTTCATATTATTAAACTGAAAATCCTGTGGGATACTAGAGTTTATCCTGAACAACTGTTCCTTGGTGGCCATCTGGGCTTTTAGATGATAAAACAATGTATCATTTTTTCTAACACTGTGATATTCTGGAGTACAGTGCAAGATCTGTATTAAAATCAGCTTCCCTAGGGGGCTTCCCCATCATCTGTCTCTCTTACACCCTCCCACCACAGTATTTTTTGTGCCCTGCTTACAGACTTTGCTTATATAAAATCCAAAAGGGAAAACGGCTTGTGTCGATTTTGAGCGTTTCTTACCTTACATAGGTTAAAGTAGTTCATAAGCTTCACAAATGTTAATTATTTTTGTTATGCTATACAACAAGGGGAGAAATAAATCTTCAAGGTTTTTAGACTGATAATGCTTAGGAAGCTTCTTGGCTTCCTAAGTGGCCTTCTGCCTATTTATTATAAGGTGTTACTAGGGAATGTTTTTTAAGATTACTTCAGTTTTTCTGAATATATTATTCTTCACAAAGCGTTATGGCTAGATTGTTATTAAGTGATGCAATCAAGACAGGCAATGTCACTAATCTAAAAGACCCTGGCCACAGAAACCGCTTTGCTGTACGGTGAAGAAATAGGTGCAGTGCTACGGACTGAAGCAGAAAAGCTTTGCTACGATCACTCCTCGGCTTGTGTACCCTCGTTCTGCTCAGGGGAGCTGATGTTGAGGGTTGATCATTACCTGACTGCTGTATAAATCTCCCGAGGTAGCTGCTGGAGAGTGAGTCAGTGTCTTTCAGCTTGGAGCTTAGTGAAGCAGAGTCATCACTGACCAGACATTTTCTCAGGCCAGAGTCAAAATGTCTTTTTCAAGTACATCACACTTTTCGGGGCGGGGCGGGGGGGAGGAGTGACACCTAGCCAAAATTCATATTTAGGCAGTGATAGAGTGGCAAAGAATATGACATCTTCCTAGAAAAGTCTTTCTCTGAAGGACCTTCGGTATGGAATATTACTCTCTTTATTCTCTGATTCTCTATCAGATGATGAAAAGCAGTCAATCTGAGGATGCTGACAAACCCGTAGAAAATATGATGGATTATTAAAAAAAGAGTCTGAGTTTTCTGAGATCTGTAATGTTTGGAAGAGGGAGGAGGCATGAAAAGTGTGCTAAAGCATCTACCCTAAAATATCCCTTCCTTTTGCAAATCCATATCTTGTTTTCCTTGGTGGAAGTGACTACTTACATTTTAAAACATAATTCCTTATGACGAACATTCTAGGGATGTTTTTATTTCTAAAATTGCAACTGTTCTAAAGATATTCACAAGAGTTAGCCAGATAGAAGAAGAGTAGAATAATGGCATAATAAGATCTTTTGTTCAAAGTCCAAACCAGTCCTTGTCCCTGGGAGTCCACCTGCTGTCAGAAATACCGCTGTCATTAAAGGGAAAAGCCTAGTTATGAAATGCTGGATGGTGCAACTTGTTGAAGCCTGGGCTTTTTAAAGACTGTTAAGAATGAAGAAAAATGAAAGAAATGAGTGCTTCAAAGCTAGTGCATTTTCTTCAAGTCTGTTTTTCCAGAGCCGGAGTATCTGTTGTTTATTTCAGTTCAGGGGAACAGCGATAGTTGAACTATACATAAGATTTTTATACAAAGGCAGATGCTTCTGTGCTTTTAAAGCTTTGTGAAGAAAGGATATTGCTAAAGGGAAAATTATTTAGCAATGAGTAAGAGATGAGCCTGTCCTTGCTAATAGTCTGTCTGAAACAAGGGCACGTCATGAGCTACCTTAAGTGGCTAAATGCCCAACTTCTGAACTTAAGGGGCAACTGCTCTGCAAAGGAGGCATCTCAGCCTGTTTTCTGCACTGAAGTTGCCATACTTTTTTTCTCATTCAGCTCTAGAGATGTGACAAGAAATACTGATTTACCTTTATGGAGATCTCTCCTTAGCTGATAGAAATGTTACAGATCAGCAACTAGGAAAATGTTCAGGGCTCTAGTTCTTAACACATACATAAGAAAAAGGTGAGGCACGCAGAGCTTGCTTAAGAGTTTGATCCAGCTCATGAAGAAGCTTTAGCATCTCTTGCTGGCACGTTCTCCTAAAAAGGTCAGCTGATGCCAGGGGCCTGATAGAATATTATTTGCATATTCACATCAGACCACACCATTAGAAATTTCTTTGCTTTTCCTGTAAAGGTTGTTGTTGATACTGAATATCAATATGCATAAGCTGGAGCTTTGTTTGCAGTCAGGTACAGTTTAAGGATTCGTAATTTCCTAAAGCAACACACGCAGTAGTCTTGCAAGAAATTATTTTAAATCTTTTTTACATATTGATGCTTATAGTAAATGGAAATGAAACTTCTGTTGTGTCCTGTTGTGAGAAAGTGACAGAGATGTAGACTCTTTCCAAGAAAGTTCTTGACCGTACAACAGCCTTTAAAGATTGGAGGCAGATAGCTGTACACTACTGTTATCTACACAGCTAGATCCAAAAGCAGCATTTGCAGCTTATTTACACTTACAGGCAGGACGCCATTCCTGTAAAGATAAATAAGGAAGAAGCAATCCTGAAAGCATGATAAGCTTGTATGGAGGGGGCTATTCTTGAGGTATTTAGCTTGGTTCTCTTCAGAAGGATTTGTTGATGTGCATCACCATACTCGATGTGCGTATGCTGGGTCTGGTTGTGAAGTTTGCTTGGGGTACCTGCACTGTAGACCATCCCTCAGTGAAAGGAGAAGAACAGAAACTAGTTTAGGACTTCTTTCCTCTTGGAGAAGATAAAGAGGGTGTGAGACAGCTGTGTGGTCCTACAAATAAGAGTGAATTGCCTGAGATGTTTGCAAGGACTGTGGAGGTGGACTGAAAGTGAGAATCTTGGACAATTACTGTGATCAGTGTTCAGAGTGGATGTAATCAGGTACCATGGATACTTCTAAAAAATGGCATTTGGTTTGATGCAGGCCATTTCTTTTGAATAATAACTTTTAAATTGCATAAATATTTGCATTAATAACTTGTGCTTTAAAAAATGGTGCATGTTACTTTATGATTCTTTCTTCACCTTTCACTTGGAGTGTCTTCCTACAGGCATTTGTTTTGACGGGCAAAAGTTATAACTATAACCAAGGAAGAGCATCAACATGCACTCCGAGGCTTTGAATTTACTGATGCTGATGTTAAAATTAGTTGCCACTTAAGAGCTGAGAGAGAAGCTGACTTAGAGACCCTTTTTAAGATAACATACTGCTAATGAAACTATGTCTAAAGAGTGCACAGTTAAATATTGTGCTAACTTCCCTAATTGTTTTCTATTGTAGATCTTTTATGCATCCTTTTTTATTTAATAAACATTGTCTTCATTAGGTTTCAAATGTGCGTATACTGCATGATTTTGCTTTATCATAGGGTGCAAGGGCAGCTGAGATTATAAGAAGAATTGGTGTAAAATAACAGTACCCAAAGCAGTACAATTAATGTGGATATATGTCCATCTGTTACTCGGGGGCTGCTTACATTATGCTTTTTATACCACTGTTAAACATGCAAGAGAGATTTTTTTTTTTCCCCTTCCTCTCAAATTGCTGTTGGCTTCTATCTGAGATTTTAAAGGGGGTCTGTACGCTTGTGGCGTTCTGAAAGAGAAAGCAATGTAACATCAGAATTAGTTAGATCAAAGATTGATTGAGCCCCACGTCTCCTCTGGCAGAGGCCAACACCAAGATGCCTGGGCAAGAGGGCAGAGCAAGCCCGGTGTTGTTATGCAGAATGCCTCTCCAGTCCCCACCAAGTATCATAAGCCAGGAACCTGGCAGCTTTACGCTTAGTGCTCCTTTATGGACTTGTCATTCCTGAATGTGCCTATTCTCTCTTTTGAACACGTGAGCTTTAGTATCCATCATGTGGGAAGGAGTTTTTCGGCTTATATGGACCTTTTGTGAAGACTTCTTTGGAAACTTCCACTTGATGGTTTCATTTGATGTCCCTTAGTTCTTGTACCAAACACAGCTATAAAAAATCCCTAGAGTAGATCCCCTACTCTGCTTTTCCATGTTGCTCATAGTTGTGTAGATCTCTACCACACATCCTGTAAGTCATTGCTTTTCCAGGTTGAGGCATTCCACACGTATTTAGTAGCACATACCATGGAAGCTGTTCCTTAACTTCTAGTGCTTCCTGCTAGCCTCCTCTATTTTTATTAAGGTTTACTGCATTATTTTTGTGAAAGAGAGATTAGAACTATTCACAGCATTCAAGATAAAGGTGTACCATAGGTATGTATGTTCAGTTAATAATGATGACTCCTTTGTCATTGTTTTCCTAATAATTCACATTCATATAGATTTCACATGTTTCAGAGTATTGAGCTGATACTTTCTTAGAACTCTGTTATAATCTAAGATTTTTGCTTTTTTGAAGAAATAATGCACCCCTTAGCTTCTCCACAAGATTCCAGTGGCTTGTGTGATTGCTTGTGCTCATTAGTTCAATTTTTTAGAATAGTTTCTAAAAATTTGGATAGGGTTCTACAGGCCTGTGGGTCCCCACATAACTCCTGTAACATTGTTCATTTTTAATTACCTTGACTTTATCTGCCTCCCAGTTACTTAATGCATGTATGTTTTTATGCAGGAGGTTGCACGCTCCAGCTAGCGGTTCTCTTATTTCATTCTTGTATTCTTTCACTGTTGGGGCATATGCCATCCTAGAACAGTTTGAGTTGGAAGGGACTTCCGAAGATCATCTAGTCCAACCCCCCTGCAATGAGCAGGGACATCTTCAACTAGATCAGGTTGCTCAGAGCCCCATCCAACATGAGCTTGAATGTTTCCAGGGATGAGGCATCTACCACCTCTCTGGGCAACCTGTGACAGTGTTTCACCAGCCTCGTTGTAAAAAATGTCTTCCTTCTATCTAATCTGAATTCTCCTACAGTATTCTTTTATCCATTTTTAGGACACTATAGTCTGGATGGGACAAGATGTCAATGCGTAGAAAGCTGGTTTTACTATCAGGCTCAGAGACTTTCGGTATTCCCTATTTATATCCATTGGTTTTCTAATTAGCTGTGGCTTAAACCACTTTAATTTTCAGGTGACTTTGTGTTCACCGTGCTACAATCTGAACCCAACCCATTATTGTTTCTTATTGTCCTTGGACAGGAAGGCTGGTGTGGGCAGACAAATAGTCCCTGAAGTAGACACAAAACTGATACTTTTCTGTGCTTCCTATGGAAGAAAAATGTTTCCCTCAGTTACTAAGGCTTTGATGGAATTTGAGAAGTTTTACTAGGTTTTAAACTCAATTCAAGTATATAGAATTCCTAATTATACCTGTTAAGAAAAGAAGTAAGCTTAACGTAAGTGCTGGTGTATATGAACAGCATTTTTTTGTTCTCCTTCCTTAAAGGTTGTTGAGCACTTTTTCCCTAATATGACTGTTTTATTTCGGCTGGATTTCTTTTTTTTTCGTGTGGCCAGCAAGTAATCATTGTTGAATACTTTCATCAGTCTAACGTCTCAGTTTAAAAATATTGCTACAACACAACACTGAAAATGAAATTAAAGGTATTACGATATTAACTTGGACTTAATGCAAACAAACTCTTACTTTGTGAAACGTTCAGAATGGAAAGTATGATTTAAATTACGTACACTTTCACAATGACAGATAAAAGAAAAACTTCCATTGTTAAGCAAGACTAAAGACTAGTAAGTAAAGTTAGCTGCAGGTAGGTTTGCACCAGGTATGACAGTGGCTGGATTCGGCATGATCTTGTTTCAGGACAGCATTTGGATCTAAGGTGTATGCGCTCTTTCTCCTTTTGCCCGTAACTGATGCTTTGTGCCACGGCACAAGGAAGAGGTGTACGTAGTTGTTCGCTTTGTGAACAGGAAGGAGTGTGTTTCCAACCTGGATCCATGTATGTGGTTCCTGTTAACATACATGTTCCTTTTATCTGGGGGAAAAAGAGCATAAAACCCCCAATTACAATAATGATATATGATGTAGTTTGTAGACATTCGGTTTTCTGAAAGCTAAGAAAAGAGTCAAGCTCTTAAGTTAGGATGGTGCTCTTCAGCAGTTTACTTATGGTCCTAGAAATGTCCCTTGTAGGTTAACAAAAGATCCTTTTTTTCCTCTACAAGATAATAATTAGCTTTAGATTTTCTTCTTTAAAGAGAAACAATGAAAATAATAAGAGCTTAAATAGTTTATCATAGCTACCCGCTAATTGTCCATGATATCCAAATGAGGAGACAGGGAGGCAGCAGCACTCAGGTGCTCTCCTGCCACCTTTACCCGTGGCAGGAGACTTGAGTCAGTGACCTTCTGAGGCCCCGCTTACTTGGCTCTTTGAGAAGCTAGTCAAGACTTAATCAGGTACTATTGTGCAAGGAGGCAGTATTAAGGCACAGAGAAACATTACAACTATAGCGAATTTTACTTGAGATACTGTTTTGATTGGTCGTTTCCTAATTTGTGCAGTAACTAAGGGAAGCCCTTTCCCATACCTTCTGGAAAAATAGATGGAGCAAGGAAAAAGCTCCAGTTGATAGAGAAGTTGTTGGACTTGAAGCAAAAGAGTCTATAGATATTTTTATAGGGTGGTTAAGGGGGGTACATACTACAAATTGTGAAGGTGTGACAGGAGATCTCAAAATTGATATAATTAGGAGCAGTTAAGCTATCTGTAAAATTTGTTTACAGTTGCCATCCTAACCATCTGTTCTCTTTCCTTCTGTTGTAGTCAGTTGGGGTAGATGATATTCTGTAATAGGTGAAAGGTTTTTTAAAGTATGGTTTATGTCTCTGTATGTACATTTATAGAGTACATCTTATAACAAGGCCTAGATCCCATCGGTGCTATTTGGAGGTGCTGTTGTACTAACAGTGATGTATTACATGCTGCTAATGTTGTGTTTGCAAAGCATTTCCAGTTAAAGTCATTATGCAAATGGATGCTGCCTCCTTGCCCCATCTGCTTGTTTGCACACAGGCTATGGCACACTTTTCAGTGAAATTATTTTTGGTATTATCTTTTTTGAAAGGCTTATCTTTATTGTTGGCACAGGGGGAGGGGAGAACTTCAGTCGTAGGGAGTCATAATGTCCCTTGACAGGAATTGCCACCAGCATGTGGACTTCCTGGATATACAACTCTGTGCTCTAGAACTTGAGCTGATGGGTAATTCACAGGAGCAGTGTCATAGTCTGCGCCCACTTGCTGGTTCGGATATGGAGACTGCTGTTTAATGTCCAGAATCACAGCTGCTTTCTGGGTGGTCAGGTAGTATTAGGAGGCCAGAATAGGTGTTTAGTTCCAGACACAATATTGCAGTGTGCTTCAGGGTGATGGACAGGAAAGTGTGCAAGATTCGACTGGGTCTGGATTGTGAGTTGCCCTCTGATCAATAGACTTGGTTCCTCCAGATCATGTATGGGAAACCAGAGACAACTTTTTTTCCCTGTATCTTAGAGAGCACTTCACTGTGCAGGCCCACCACTCTTAACACCTGTCACAGGGACCACGGGATGACCAAAAAGGGTGGAGAATCAGCAGTCAGTTTTGAAAATGAAAGATAAATTCCGTTCTGTCCAGGTATTTACATCATTTGAAAAGGCAAAATCTTCATTCAGACCGACAGAATTAAGGTTATCTGAGATTTAATGCACTGTTATGGAAGTCTTTATTTCATTGCAGTTTTTATCAGGAATTGTCAGTCTCTCGTGTACCCACGACCAATCTATTTGAGGCCCATTCTGAGCGTGTACCTAATATTTTGTGATAGTTACTTCATAACATAGTATTCATTTAAGAGTAATTGCATCTTCTAATTTCATTTTTACAAAGTATTAGGAGTTTAAGTTAACATCTATGAAAGAATATGTTCAATATGGATATGTTTTCCTTGAATATGAGGAACATGACTATGGAACAAATAATGTTGAATCTGAGGCTATATGGTCCTCTCTGAACAAAACAACAAGCAAAGCATTTCTGCCAACATTAATAACTACTTGCTGTAGTGTTTAATCTTGTAGAAGCTAACTTCTTGTTGTCCAACCTAAATGACTCTTGTGTGTTTGATGTAAGACAAGTCCCAGCAGTTGTGATCAGCACTTCAAAGAAAGATACAATAAACCTTTCTGCAGTTTCAGCTAGAGGTCTATTACCTTCCTCTAGGATCACAGTATGTGGTTTTCCTTGGTAATGGGGTTTCTAATTATGTTTATAATTAATTGACTGTGATGGAAACTTATTCTGATTGTGGGGCCAAATCATGGCAAGTTTCAAAAGCTGGTGTGTACTGTGGACTCAGTATCAAATTGCGTTTCTCACCTCATAGAGGGCTTGGGCTTTCCCACCGCTATTTGTGGATTTTGGTAGGTATTAATCACCTGTTAAACATCTTGTATTTATAAGAACTCCACAGAATGAATTTAGTGTGTGAATCCTAATGCCATGTTACAGTGCAGCACCCAGGATGCGTTTTCACGTACTAGCAGAGTACACAGATGGAGAAATACCATACAGTTTGATGACTCTGCTCCCCTTAATACATAGTACTGCAGGAGGTTGTATATAGTTATGTATCTGTATATACATATATATGTATAGTTGTATACATATCTTTTAATATACATACAGTATCTGTATTTCTATATGTATTATATCTATTACTATATCTGTATATTAGATATGTTTTTTCCCAGAGAGGCTGATGCTGTTATGTTAGTATTCGCACTTGGCAAGGAGCTCATGGTATTGCTATCCTTTCATTCACATTCTGCTTTCTCATTTCTTAGTTGCTGGTTCCAGAATACTAGTAGTGTTAAGGGATTAAAAGAACGAAGACAGGCAAATTTTCTTTAAAGTAGACTTTTGGCAAATATATGTGCTGGACTGCAAATCCTCCATAACCTATTTCATTCTCTAAGGAGCAAACCAGGGAGCACATGTAAGGCAGATACTAAAAAGTACTTGTTATTGTAGGTAGCTGACAGCTCCAGACCTGTTTGTCAGGTAGCGTCATTCCATAATTCACACCTTATTCCACTACCGTGGTAGTTTATGGTGAAGTGGGTCACACAGTTCTGACAGAAAAGTTTGTCCATGGTTTAGGAAATACATGTTGGATTCTTCCTTACTGGCACAACATGGACAGATGCTAGAGAGAAAAAAGGTCAAGATTAACTTAAAGTGCAGTATTGTAATATTTCAACATACTTTACGTGTTCAAAGCACTTTGGTAACTTCCGCTAACATGTAAATGTATAATGTGTAAAGCATCTTAAAATTGTATAAGGCAATTAGTAGTTAATTGGTAAATGTGATTTAAAAAAAAAAGTGGTCTTCCATGTTAAAAGGCAATTTAAGGATGAACACCACTAAGTATAAATTTTAAATTTGAATATTGGGTGTGTCTCTGTCCCTGCAGCCCATGTTTTAGCCTCAGGGGCTGAAAACCTGTAGCTCTGTCATGTGGAACCTCTGAATAACATTCTGGTTACATTTAAAAAAATCCCAGAATGACAAATAATACATTTACATAGATTATTTGATTTAATATTTAATGTGCATTATGAGTTTTTGAAATCAACTACTGGCAGCAATTTGTTATGGAAAGATAATTGAGTTGATGTATAATTTTTTCTGTCCTGTACATTCCTCCTGATACTGGTCAAAGAAAAAAAGTTAATAGAAATTTTGTCATAATTAGGAATAAAATTTTCACTTTAGTATTTTTTCATATTTTTTTGGTAAACATCATAAACATGGGTTGTTTCATAAATACTTCAGGAGTTAAATATTCTTAATGAGAGACCGAAGCATCTTTTGTATCTTGTTTTCCTTCCTATTTATATGAGAATAGGCAAACATTAATCACTGCTGAAATTAATTTTTTTTTCAGTAGGCCAGAGAACCCTTAAGAGAGAAGTGCTTGTTATGACAAAAAGATGTTTTAAACTACTTCGTGTTTTCATTTGCCCCTCTAACCCCGTTAAGCGAGTCACCTCAGTGCTATGAGTGGTTGCAATTCCACAGAGCTTCCAAGTAGCTTTAGTGGTTGTGGAATGTAATTCGGTTGTTAAAAATTTTTTAGCAGGAAGAAACAGTTTGTACTGCTTTGCCCGTTGCTTAATTATAAAAAGAAATTAAAATTAAATCTGCCTGTTCAGTCATCATCAGATGACACAATAAATGTATATCTTAAGGTGAAACATTTGAGGTGGAAAGTATTTGGTGTTCCTTTCTGAAGTGAATAGTCCTTTCTTACACAGCTAGTCATTATCAGTTCAAGAGATTTGCTTCTGCAGACGCTTATTAATGTTAATGAGGATTTTGGAATTGGTGCATATATTTCTCTGAAATTAAAGGTAAATGAAACACATTTGATGAAGTTTATTTCTGTACCAGTGCTGACCAAGAAACTAGAAACATTTTTGTCCCTTCCAGCCCAAACTATTCTGTGATTCCGTGTGATATGGTTAGATAGGCCATCTACATTAAGAAAATCTTTCCTTCTCTCTCTCTCTAAAAGGAAAAAAAAAAAGGAAAAAATAATAAAATGTTAAGTCCTTTTTAATCTGTTGTGTTAAACATAAAAATGTCATTATTCCCACCATGTTTACCTCTGAAGGGTGAAGAGCTGAATTTGTTACTTGCATGTTGCTGCAGAAACTATGTGCCGTCATAGAAAGAAATCAATGTTTTATATCTCATGGAGTCAACATTATTAAATTCTTGATCATTAAAGTGGAAACAGCTTAGTACTGTTTTAGTAAGTCTGCAGTATATGAGTGCTAAGACTGTTTGACAATGCACTGTTAATTCTAACTAACTAGAAAAACTTTACATAGGCCAAATAGAAGATGGCTATCCCACTAGCACGGGGTTTTTTTGTTGTGTATTTTTGTTGTTGTTCTTTGATTTCATTTACCAGGTTAGTGCTTTCTTGAAAAGAGCTAGTTAGAATTGTAGAATTTTTCCACTTGGAAGGGACCTCAGGAGGTCCTAATCCACTTCTCAGTACAAAGTCAACACCATATTTAGACTGGGTTGCCTCAGGGCTTTGTCTAAGTGTGCCTTGAAAACCTCCAAGGACAGGTATTTTGCAGCTTCCCCTTGCAACCTCTTACAGTGCTTAATTCTCCTCATATTGAACATTTTTTTTCCTTACGTCAAGTCAGAGCCTCCCTCATTTTAATTTTTGAACACTGTCTTTCATCCTCCGTGGACCTCAGTAAAGAGCCTAGGTCAGCCTTCTGTATAACCTCCTCTTTGATAAAGGAAGGTTGCTGTTAGGTCCATTGCCCATCCTGAGCCATCTCTTCTTCAGGTTAAAGAAGCCCAGTTCCCTCAGCCTCGCCTCATGCACTGTGTCAGCTCTTTACCTTGTGGTGGTGGCCCTCTACTGCGCTCCTCCTGGTTTATCAACATCTTACATTGTTGTGGCCAAAAACTGGATGCAGCATTCCAAATGCAGTTTAATGAGTGTGATCCCTTCTCT
This sequence comes from Chroicocephalus ridibundus, assembly GCF_963924245.1. Classification (NCBI taxonomy): domain Eukaryota; kingdom Metazoa; phylum Chordata; class Aves; order Charadriiformes; family Laridae; genus Chroicocephalus; species Chroicocephalus ridibundus. The sequence continues at coordinate 90,732,906 of NC_086285.1, forward strand.
TGTTGAGGTACTGTCTACGCTCCTGTTATACAGCCCAGGATGTTAAGTTTAATTGCTGCCATGGCAATTGCTAAAATCAAGGTGGATGATATTCATGGCTCTCTTCATCCACAGATCTAGTAATTTCATTACAGAAGCAATGATGTTGTCAAACATGATTACCCTTGGCTCATTATTGCCAATAAACTACTCCTAATTCATGTGCCTAGAAGTGGCTTTCAAGACAACCTACTCCATGGTTTTTCCAGGTGCCAAAGAAAGCCAGTAAGCCAAAGAAAGGCTTACTAGCCTGTAGTACCCTGGTTTGTCATCTTGCCATTTTTTTAAATAGCAGTGTAATATTTTATTTTCTTCAGTTATCAAGGCCCTCAGCCAATCTCTGTACCATGACGAAGAGCAGCTTTTCGGTGTCATCAGCAAGCTCTCTCAGCACCATCACATGCATTCTCTCTAGTTCCATGGGCTTGTATGGGTTTAAATTTGTCAAGTAATCCCTGAATTGATTCTCCTCTGCTGCTGGTAGTTTCTCCCCTCCTTGAACCTTTGCCCCCGACATAGAACCTTGGGAGACCTTGTTGGTGAAGACTAAGACAAAGAAGGCATCAGGTACCTTGATCTTATCTGTGCCGGTGATTACTGATTTAGCAATGAGCTTGCATTTTCCTTATTCATCTCTTTACTGTTAACATAGCAATAGGAGCTGCTCTCATTGTCTTTGACGTTGCTTGTACCTCTCAGCTCAAGCTCATCTCTAGCTTTTCTAATGACACCCATGCATGTCCAGGCAGTATTTTTACATTCCTCCTTCTATAGCCTGTCCTCCTTCCACAGCCTGTCCTCACTTCCATCTCATGTACCCATCCTTGTTACACTGGAGCTCAGCAATAAGTTCCTCAAGCTTTTTATTTAGTACGCTAACGTAAATAATCTCGGCTTTTGGTCTGTTCAGTATTAAAAGTTGAGGTTTGTTTCTGTTTGTTGCAACTGTTGTCCTGTGACAAAAGCTGAAGATAAAATGCCATCAATAAATCAGTTGATTAGCCTTCATTCTCCTTGTTTAAATTAGTTTTACAAGTAAATGAATATTATTAAGGACATTTGTCTGGAATTTTCTGAGGAGCTTGAACGAGGTTTCCAGTGATAACTGAATCTCATCGTGCTTTGTTTCTTTGTGTAAAATTCATGCCTGTACATTCATGTACTGAAAAATTGAAGACTCTTTCAATGTACTCTTCAAACCTGAGAAAAAAGAGAAAAATGCGGCCTGTCTGGAAGAAATTAGATAGAGGAGGTGTAGCTTTTGTGTGTCTGTGTAGCATTTGATGCTGTCTGTCATGAATTCACAGTAGCTGAAATAAAAACTTGGTCTCATAGAGCAAAAAAAAAAAAAATCTGAAAACTGTTTAAAGAATAAAAGATAAGACAGCGATGTAGGGGTAGACAGCAAAGCATATGGTGCCAGGAGCTTGATGCTGGGAACAGTCCCACTCTCTGTCTTCATTATTAATCTGGAAAGAGTGCAAACATATGCTAACTTTAATTTTATGTTTTGTTTTGCATAGATGGAATCTTACAAATTGAAGAATCTTTTATTTACCAGTCAGGACAGAGGACAACACGATTAGGCACAATTATTTTTTTATGTTAAAAAAAAAAAAGGCAAAATAGTATTAAACTTAGAAATTACAAACTAATGTAATTGGGAGAAATGAGGCAAATTTATTTATTTAAAGACAGAGACATTCATGTAGGAAGTAGTGGTACTAGAAGAGACCCTCGGGTTTCCTTCTCTGGGGCTGCAGGATGGGAGCGCAGAGAGTTGCGTTCCAGAGCCATTGGCTGTTCATGGATGAGGGGAGAAGGAGCTGCCCTCTCCTGCAAAGACATGTCGCTTTATTGCAGAATGGGGGACACAGGTCAAATTGGGATTTAAGGAAGACTAGTAGACTCTGTGAGCAAATGTAGACTTTCTGCTGTTAGTGATTTGTAATTTTAGTAATCAATTCCTCTGCAATTAAACAAAACAAAGTTCAAGGGCTATGTTAAAACCTCTCAGGGAAAAAAGAAAACCAGAATTTGGCTTGTTCTGTCACTGCTGTAAGGATGTTCTGGAAGGTCAGGAGCACGGTTGAAGTATTCTGGGGCCTCAAGCAGAACAGAGGCTACAGGCAGCCATTGAATTTGGCCATTTTGCAATGTGAAAATGGCATCCGAACGTGTTTAAAAACGTTAATAGCAAAACAGAAAGATAAGTCACGCAGCAGTTCATGGGCACGTAGCTATCTAGCGATGTAATTGGAGTTGTTTTACAGCAGCTCAGAATGCCAGGTGTGCTTCTCGCAGTGATATTGTTACAGTACTTGCCTGCCAGCCCTGTGGTGAATGAGTCTGAGGGACAGGCAGAGACCAGAATTTCCCATATGTCTGCTGTCTGGGAAGTGCTGTGTTTCAGCAACAGATATCTTTGTGCCTAATAATACGCCTTTCTTCCGTATTGCTTCCATTCTCTGCGGAATAGTAGTTTGGGTTTTATCTTTCCAAAAAATAAGCAAAAAGAAAAATAAATCAATAACCCAATAGAATAATTGCAGAGCTTAAACTCTGTGATCTACTTTTCTCACCTGTGTTTTCATCTATTTCTTTTAAAACTTTTTCTTCAGTCAGTAGATATAAAAAATAGATAATAATTAGATAATGACCTCTCTGCTGCATTTGGGGTTATACTTGACATTTTTTCTTGATATTTGCTAGTTTATGCTGCTGGTTTTATTCCCTATAGCATCTTAAAACTTGGCTTATATCATACATATTGAACAAGCACTTCTTATCATTTAGCAACTGATCTTAGCTTAATATTTAATAAGTATGAATTCATTAAATGTTAAATTAATTATTAATAATAAATACAAATTCAGAAAATGAAGATGTAATGAGATTGGCTGATACGAAATCATTTTTCTATTTTAAATGAATTCTACAGGAAAGTTCAACAGCCGTTGCATGCTGTGTTCCTGTTACAATTTCTTCTGAAGATTTTTTTTTTTAAATAGTCATTGCACAGTAAGATGGACAGCTTTTTACATAGCACTGTAAATGTAAGATAGCATTTCTATGATTTGTTTCCTATAGGGATTGCTGTAGAATAGTAGTCATGCACTTAAGAAATTATTTTAATTTGCAATGTATAAAACTACAGATTCAGGAGTGTGTATCTAGGAAAGCACGTTTGAATTACAGATTTAATAATAAATTTCTGATGTGATTTCATTTCTACTGTACATGACCTTTGTATTTCTTGAAATCATGTAGCTGCTGTTTGAGGAACCGTTGCTTGGCATCTTAAAACATCTTGCAGTGATTGTATCTAAGTGGGGGTAACACATGAACAAGATGGAAAACGTACTTAAAAAACACAGCGCCGTAGTAATTAAGTGAAAGAAATTGATCAGCTGGTATAACAATAGGCAAATAATTATTGAAAAGACCAGCTTCATGTGCATTTATTAACAAGGGTAATCCTCTTTATTTTAGAACATAATCCAGATAATCTTGGGATTTCCCTTAGTTGGTTTTACAGTGTTTGAGGTTAGCTTTAAAAAAATGCCTTTTCTCCAGTCAGATTAAGAGACTTACCTGATATGTGCCAGTTTTCAGTTTCATATTTTGACTTTTTTTATAAGCTCAAAATGCAATGATTCCTCAAGCCAAAACTGCTCACTCACTATGAAAATGTTAAAAGTATCGGTAAGATTTTTGCCTTTTAGGATGAAAAAATCCCAGGCAGCCCAAAGAATACCAGGGACCCAGTGTTCCCTCTGGTATTGCTGTGGGTGAATTTTTGTATCTTGATATTTTCCGTGGAGTAACCAAGAGTCTCCTCTCCACATTTGCAGTGGTTGGACATCAGATCATACCAGCCTGATTCAACAGGAAAGAAAGAATGAGAGTTCAAGCAATGACCCAAGTTAGAATTGCTTCTCAGATTTCTACATGTTGTGATTTATTTGGGGTAAAAATAAAAATGTATTAACATACAATATATATAGGAAGTCTTGAAAATAGAGTAGAGCTTGGATTTAGTTGTTTACGTATGTGCAGTTTATTTCCACATACTTCCCTAAAGTGGGCTAAATACAGAAGATCAAGTGCAACCATATCAAACAGGTCAAAATCATTTAAATCAGAGAGGCTTATATACTTGAGAAATGTGTGCCAGCTCTGTACTGAAGGTTCCAAATATTATCCAAGTTTACTCAGCTGCAGTACATGAGATTGCATGTTTCAAGATGGCACTTAATCATCTTGATCTCATTTCTCTCACTCTGAATTGAGGTTGGTGAACATCAACTTGATAGAGTTCCATCAGTGCGGGAAATCCACAAAAACCGCTTAGCAATTTATCTGGCATTTCAACTGGTTGCTCCATTGTAATCATAAAACTTTAATGGCTTATTCAGTAATGAAGAGGATTTGGGGCCTTTTTTGAATACAAGGTATGGAAAGGGCCTTCAGCTGGGCTTAATGTATAATCTGAGTGTATTTTGGAAGCATACGTTTGAGTTTCACAAAATACATGGCTACGATTTAAAAAAAAAAAAAAAATAGTTACTAGAGGGTTGAAAAAGTAGCTAAAACACTGTGATTGTTAATAGTTGTCCATGATGGTGAGTGGACATTTATTTCAGCCTGCCTTTTTCCAAGTTATATTCACTGATTAATGTGTGCCAGTGATCTTATTTTACCACATGCAGTCACTAGTTAGAATAAGCTCGATTAAAGTTTTTAAGAAGTGTCTCAAGCTCTTATTTTAAATAGTTTCAGGTGGACTTAGATACTGATTTTTGTCCATGAGACTCTTGAGTAACAAGAGGCGTTTTGACTGTTGGACTGTTTAGGGATCATGCAAGTCATACAAAATCTTGAAAGGGAAAGTCCCAAGAGGCTAAATTCCTTAGCTAGCTTATTACTTTAGAGTTTATTCCTGTTCTTTTCTTTTCTCCTATTTGTCCCTTTCCCCTTGTTTTTTTCGCAGCAGTACTTCTTTCTGAAGATTTCATAATCTTTAGCTTTTGTAAATCATTGTTGTAAGGCTACCAAGATGTTTAAGGGACTGCAACATCTCTCTTATGAAGAAAGGCTGAGGGATTTGGGTCTTTTTAGTCTAGAAAAAAGACGACTGAGGGGGGAATCTTATCAATGCTTATAAATACTTAAAGGGTGGGTGTCAGGAGGATGGGGCCAGGCTCTTTTCAGTGGTGCCCAGCGACAGGACAAGAGGTAATGGGCGCAAACTTAAGCTTAGGAAGTTCCACCTAAACATGAGGAGGAACTTCTTTCCTTTGAGGGTGGCAGAGCACTGGCACAGGCTGCCCAGAGAGGTGGTGGAGTCTCCAACTCTGGAGACATTCAAAACCCACCTGGACGCGTTCCTGTGCAACCTGCTCTAGGTGACCCTGCTCTGGCAGGGGGGTTGGACTAGATGATCGCCAGAGGTCCCTTCCAGCCCTACCATTCTGTATGATTCTGTGTTTGTAAAGATTAGACAATTGCCGCTTTGGTAGCGAATCAGCTAGTATTCATTAATCACTGTCTGGAGTTCGTTATTGTTCTCTGTGTATCTTTACACAACAAAGATTAGAAAATGGTGATTAGTTCAGCAAAAGCATTCTTAATATCACTCTCACTTTAACGTGGAGTATTGCTTTCTCCTTCTACCAGCTTGTCCTTCCATCTCTTCAGATTTTATCATTTTTGCAGGCATGTGCCAGATGCATGTTCAGATACAGCCTTTCTAAGAATGGTACTGGGAATGCTACAGGCAATGGTAGCTTTGCCTTTTGAGTCAGCTTCTGAGTCAGAGCCCAGGCTTTATTTGTTCCTTCCATGAGATTAGTAGCTAGCTCCAAAGTCTCTTCTAGTGTTACACTGAAATAACGATGTACTCTTTCTGAGCATTTGGAAACTGTGTTGGGTAACTGTTGAGTCCGAGTTCAGATGTGACTTCATTCTTAAACTGTACCATTGAGTCACCATCCCTAGAGGTGTTTAAGAAATGTCTAGATGTGGGACTTCAGGGCGTGCTCTAGTGACAGAGATTGTAGGTTGTTTGATTGGACTCGATGATCTTAAGGGTCCTTGCCAACCATGAAGATTCTGTGATTTGATCCATCTCAGTAAATTGATGTTTATAAAGTATTTTCAGCTCTTGGAATGAACTGAGAAAAGCAGTTCATTCAACATTCAACAAAAATTCCTAAAGCTCTCCATTCGTAGATTCTTACTGACTTTGCACATTGCAAAACAGTCCATCATCTCTATGCAAATGGTTCTTCCATTCCTGAGTCATCCATGGATGTGACGCAATGATGCCTTCCAAATTCCCCTTCACTACACCACACCTGGGACAGATTTTACTATTTTATCTGCCTGTAGGTAGAATCACATCATTTCACTATGCCTGTCTGGAGCTGATGATCTAAGCCCACTCTTGAATTCTCCTTCATTCTCCAACTTCACTAAATTGTGTGCTTTTTAGATGAACAGATTTCAAAGACCTCAGAAGCACTTCTTGAAAACTAATTTTTCTCATCTTTTTAGCTCCTTTTTACCTTTCCTCAGGCTCCTTTTGGATAGGTGATTTGCACTGCTATCGTGCTTTCCTTATGGTGTCCTAAGGGAGCATTCATACTGTGTTAAGTATCTTAGCTACCCTTTTTATTATTTATTGTTCTTCTGTAGTTGCCTTCTCTGAAGTTAAGTGAGACTATGGAGGATATTCTGGCCTTCATTTTTTACACAGGGATGTTGAACCAAAGTACATGTTGGTTACTTACGGATTGGGTCTTCAATTGCAAGAGTTCAGACAAGAGCTTGCATGCTATCAGAATCAACCGTTGCACCTTTTGTTATGGACTCCTTAAGCAGGAGTTTTGCTATGCCCTTATTTTCATTAATAGTAGAACACTCATCCTACAGCACGTGCTATTCTGCAGCCACCATCTTGTACCCTTCCTCACCCCAGCCCCCACTTATCAGTAAGAAGCTCACTCATGACCTTCTGGATTTGAAATGCTACCAGGTTGATTCCCTTAAGGTTCAAATGAGCTCCATCACTCCAGAACAGGCTTCTTGTTTCCAGCATCTGATGTCTCATACAGAGGAGTCTCCACTCCATAATGAATATGAATCCTCACTTTTTAGCCAAGCATCTTTGCATTTTTGTCTGTGTACAGTCCTGTGTGGTATACAAGTACATTATTACATGGAAGACATTGTCTTCAGCTTCCCTTATAGGGTCCTAGATTTTCTCTCTAAAACCTTTCTTTTGCCTTTTCCCTGTGCTACCGGTACCCACAGAGAGCGGAAGTGCAGGCTGCTCAAATGCAGTGCTTCTTACTTGGTGATCCTTTGTGCCCTTCCTATAGCCTTTGCATGCAGCAATCAAGTGACTTCATGGTGCCATCTGGTCTTGCAAACTCACCTGACCCCTAGTTCCTCTGTGCCAGTCCCACTGTAACAACCCACCTCTTCCCTTCACGATGGGGTCCCTAGTTCCAGAACAGAAGGGTGCATAGCCATCTTTGGATAGAAAAGCCTCAGCACTGTAGTCGTTTCCCCATCAGTGGTCTAATGCCATGCCGTCCTGCCACATGATATCATGGGTGTTAGTCTGGACTTAATCTTGTTTTATGATGTTCCTGAAAGTCTCCTCTTCCAATCTGATCATGTTGTTTCTTAGAGGACTTGGTTTCTGTGTATGGAGACCACACTGTTACCAGTGTCTCTGAAAGTGCTACCCATGACCCATGGACTGTGTTTCTCTGAGTTCCTTCAGTCCAGCCCCCTAAAAAAGTTCCCAAAGACACTGTCCGCATCATGGTGCATCCAGGCTGCTTTCCTAGGGGGCAGGTGTTTGTACATGAGATGTGCAATAGACACCTTCTTGCAGGAGCTCTACCTTTATTTTTCTATCTGGATGTGTAACAGTGGTTCTTTAAGATAGTGTCTGTATCACAGTGATTCACCTGACTGGCAAATTTCCAGATGTTGCCAAATTCCCCCTGGATCCAAACTTCCCATTTATATTCTCAGCTCACTTCCATTTATGTTTCCAACAGCTCTGCTCACTCCATGCTAGGACTTGCCTCGATCCAGCAGGGGCTTCTTGCTCTGCTTCTAGTTTTGGATTTTCAGCTGCGTCTTCCTTCCCTCCCTCCTTCCTGCCACCCCCAGGGCTTTCCTGAGTGAGTTTCTGTGCTTGATCTTGCTCACAAAATTCAGAGATAAGACAATTTTTGTTGATGCAAGAGGACAAAAGAAAAACGTGTAAATATTCTATGTTGCACAAAGTAATATATTCACTTAACGTATTTTAAATTACCGGCAAAAAAACATAGGTTCTGTTTTTTGAAAATAGGAATAGCATTAAACAATATGCCGTGGTCAGAACAGAATTTCTGGCAGTTTTGATTTCAATTTAAAGAAACAATTTACTGGGAGGAATTGTATTCTTGCCTTTAAGCGTGAATTATAAAATACACAAAATACAAAAAACCCAAATAGATCACAACTTCCCTAGTCTTAATGAAATCAGACCAAAACCAGCTACAGCCTCTGATCAGGAATCAGTCACGCTTAAGGGAGAGTCAGGTCTCAACTTGAGGTTGCCTTGCTGCCCTTATCCATAAGATGCGTGTTGATCTACACTCACCCTGTTTTTGAGGGTATTCTCGGAGTTGGCAAGGCTTGGGTGGGTCCACCTTCTTTGGGGCATCTCCGAATTTACTCCCTAGGCATTTCCTATGCTATCCCCTGAACTCCAAGACCAGGATTCTTAAAGAAGTTGTTACCAAGAGCGCTGGGTCGCTGACTGGACCATCCCAACGTGCATCCATCCCGTATTAGTTCTTTGTGTGGTCAGTTTATTGCTCCCAGAAACTGTGCCCACGACGTCACTGGACTGAATAGCTTTAACCACTTAGGACCAGTGGAGCAAAAGTCCGTCACCCTCAACACAAAGTGCATGCGCACTATTACCCTCTTATACCAAGAAAGTCTCACTTTTAACTAAAGGCAGTTCTGTGGGTTAATTCTGCAATTGGCTTGAAGCATCCTAAGCTGTGAATAGCTATTATGGTCCTTCAGGTATTTCACAGAAGCTCTTCCTGAGCTTTCACTGCCATGTTTTGCTTTCCGTTACTGTGGCTCCATATCTGTGTTTGGTTGCGGTATAATGGTACATTATTCTGTTTTCGTTTGCTCTGAATAGATGACTTGTGTTTTCAAAGATATTTTGTGTCAGAATGAGCTTTGCGTAAGGAAGGATATGTAGCTGCTGAACACTGAATGATTCAGCAGTGTTCCAAGAGAACAGACTTTGACATATAGATGTGTAAATGACATCGAGTTTTTCCAGTATACAAGAGTTAAAACATTGATTCATTTACTTATTCGTATTTTATCTTGCTATATTTATTCATTTGTAGCCTGAATGTTTTCCTAAAGGACTGTTTCAGACTTTAATTATAAATTTCCAGCAATCATAAATCTTCTCTGACCATTGTTTCATTATGATTGTCTTGATGTTTGATTGTACTACAGAAAACTGAACACAGATCTATAATCTTGGTGTTTCTTAGCTTCTGAATCCTCTGTCTGGAAATTTTAATATTTTAGTAGTAAGTTGGGAGTTTTATATATTTATATGAAATCTGTTAGGATTTAGTTTTGCATTTCATACTGTGCCTCATGAAATGTGATTCAAATTAATTCACATATTTTCAGTTTGAGTGTTGTCATCTATTCCAAGAGCTTGTTGAAAGGCTTTAAATTAGGCATGATTGTTAAAGCTTGTGGTTTAGGTTGTGGAAAAATACTTTGTTTCAAAAGAATATCTATATCTCATCATTCTAAATGAGATGTCCTTATTAGCAAAGTGGAAGAGGGAGTGAGGAAGCATCGCAACAATTATTGTTTGGAAGCCTTCCTTGCAGTACCTTGGGAGAAAGACAAGGCAGAGAGATATAAAAGAATTAGAAGAGTCAATAAGTAAAATACTCATATTTACATAGGAATTGATAAAAAAAAAAAATGTGAAGGAGTAATGATGCAGAGTCATGTTGGGTGGCAGATCACATATTTTAAAGGAACGGTATTTGAGCTACAGTAGTTTGTAAGACTTTCCCTGTGGTCAAGTGCAAAAAAAAATGTATTCCTTGAAAGCTAAACAGGATAACGTACAAGAAAATATTCTTCAGAATTAGTCAGAAGATGGACAGGCAGCCTCTATGCATTAAATTTAACACAGGAAAGCAAAAGCCAATTAAAATTTTCTGTATGGATTGCTGTTTGCAAGAATTTTGCTATTCCTTTGGGTATCTAGAGTGTAATTATTTTCCAGTTCATCTGAGAAACATTTGCTGAAAGAATGTAAATAATTGTGTTTATCTAAATCAAATTTTTACTCTTCATTGAAGAAGCAAATTGCAAAATCTGAAAATAATGGAGAAGCAGATCACATAAACCTTTGTTGCTGTTGAAAAGAAGTTTATGAAGTTTCTCATTAAGTTAAAATAAATATTAAAATATGTAATTGTAATTACTTTTACAATTTGACTTCGCACCATCCAGTTTATGACTTTTTTTCAATGAAAAGACCAAAGCAGGAAAAACAAAGCCAAAGTTCAATGTATCAGAAGTGAGCTATTAGTGAACAGAGATGAGCAATACATTAGAAGGGAATTACATTCCAGAAGCGCCGCATGCTTGCACAGCTCAATACTGAGAGTGTAGCTCCTCTAAAAATCACATACTTTTCTTCTCTCTCTTAATATATTGTTCCAGAAACTACCGTAATGTTTAGTCTTGTGCTTGTGTTCTTTTAGCTAGCTTTTTTTTTCATCATGTTGTTAATCCAAATTATATCTGCTGTCAGGAAAGAATCTGCTTGTTATTGAGACAACAAGGTTTGCCAAGACTTATTTGCTGAACGTGATCTGCATCTGCATAATTCCTTGAAGAGACAGAAGAACTTGGAATCCTGAGAATGCCTCAATCTTAATTACAAATTGTTTCCTCTCCCCTATAATATCTACAAATTATATGTGAAGAAGCACAAGATAGGACTAGTAAGAAATACTGTCTCACAGAATTTAGAGTAAAAAATTTCTTCACTGTCCAACAATTAACCTTGAATTTTATTTCAAATTTTGCATTTAAAAATTTTGTGAACTTTGATTTTTGAGACGCCAAGTTACATTTGATCTTTTTTCCCTTGATATGCACCGAGCCATAAATGAAACCAGTGTTCTCAAATCTGGAAATCAGTTCCCTTAATCCCAGCCCATTGTCCATGATATGCACTGAGCCATAAAAGAAACCAGTGTTCTCAAATCTGTAAATCAATTCCCTTATCCCAGCCCGTCGTCCAGTGGATACGAAGTATTTCTCAAATTATCAATGAAATTCTAAACCAGAGATGGCTTCTCTGATTTTGATTTTTCTTAAAATATTTTCTACAACTAAGGATTAGACAATTTTTAGAAGTAGGAAGAATGTGAATGCAACATTTAAACGTCATTAATCGCAAAATGAATCTGTCTACTGAATAGATGTGAGACTGATTCATATGTCAAAGTGGTTTGTCATTTGTGAAGGAGATGAAACATAATAAGAAATGAGAATTTTTTATTTGTAAAATTTTAAAATTCATAATAAATGGATTTTTATGAAAGCTATCTTGAAATTCTGACATAGTAGCAAGTCCTAACCTTTACTAAAATACTTTATGTTTTTTAAGAACAAGCAGGTTTTAGGGATTGTCCACCATGTAATGTACTAAACCTGCAAGACTCAGTGACTCTAGTATGGGGTTGTACATCATATCATCCGTAACCCAGGATAAACATTTCCCAGCCTACCCATAGCATCCAACTTGATCTTTTGGTTTACTCTTTCTCTCGTGACAAAGAGCGAGAGGGAAATCTTGGTCTGAAAGGCTTCCCGGTTTCGCATTCTCTCATATGCTCGGATTTACAAAGAAACTTTCCAGGTTTCCTTTGCTGCTTAAGAGGTGATCTGCCGTTTGGTAAAGTAGCTGTGCAAAACACTAAGGGCTGTAAGCGCAAGCTGTTGGCTTAATTGCTGCCTTAGCCCACACTGCCTCCGATCCGATTCCTCCCGTTCTTAACGGCATAAACGTATATGCCAGTTTTCAATCCATAGCCAGCTCTTTAATTTAGAAAATATCACTTCTGATCAGTTAAAATGATGCAAGTTTCTGAAGTCTGGCATCCTGAAATCAAGTCAGGCAAAGCTTAGAAATGGCAAGAGCTTACGCTTGCACAGGGTGGAGAAGAATGTAAGAAAACAGTTCAGTGAGAATGCCCTCTGTATAGGATTGCTCATGCAGGCTTTGCCAATAGTCAGTTCAACCTGTGATTCACAGTGTTTGTTACACTAGAAGAACATGTATTTCTTCCTGTATTTCCCTGCCAGCACATAAATTTCCATCAAAACATCTGAAGAGCAAGTGAAAAGTTTTCTCTTTCCCCCTTCACCTTTTTGAGGGAGGGAGAAATGAGCTTATATAATCTATCTCAAAATGTGGTATTGGTGGGAAACTTGAGGAGCAAATACTGAATTAGCAATAAAAAATTGCCGGGACAAGACAATATTCATCCAAGAGTGAGTAGTAAGAGCACTCAGAAACAAAATAGCCAAACTGTAGGCTATAGCGTGATGATTTTTTTCCTCTTTTAGCCCCAAGAAGCTCTCCAATGCCTGTTTTCTCAGAGGACTTCAAAGTAGGTCTAAGCAGCTCAAATCTGTACCACGTTTGCATCAAACTAATAGAAACGTCAATGAAAAAAATTGTGATGCCACACCAAAACCAGATGAAATTCATTTTGGGTAAATATTAAATGATGTATGTGAAAAAAAATCCAGACTTCACATATACAGCAATGTGTTTTAAGCTGATATGAGGCAAGAACAAGGGTCATGTGGTGATAACAGGCTGTTCCATAAAAATGGCTGTTCGTTGGTCAATAACGGCAATAAAAAGAAGGAGATGCTTGGAAGGAGGAGCTGAGATGAAGTGTTAGTGTGGTACAGGGTGACTTTTCCTACTCTGTAACATACAACTCGGCGTGGCATTTTTGGCAACTTTGGTTTAGTTTAGCAAGTTCCTTAGCATTCCAAACGGTAAGTCCTGAATTGCCTCCTGAATTCTCCAGTATCATCTCCTGCCTGTTGCAGGTCTGTTTCTCTTCATCAGACCTTCCACTGTCATGCTGCAAACTTACAAAAAATACACAGAGTTCTTCATTATATTGAAATAACACAGACCTTCAGGTCCAAACTCTTGGTGACAACCATTTCATCACTCTGAACATAATGTAGGTTAATACTACCTATGTTATGTGAGTACTAGTAATGTTTACTCACTATTGTGAGTAAAAAAAGTAGTGAATTCATTTATATGTTTCGTATTCTTTTTTAGATACAAAAGATAAAAAGTGCCATGTATCAGGAGAAGGAGAAAGTGCCTGTTCTGCTGCTGCTGTTTTTAAAACTATGGGCCTTAATTTGCGATACAGTAAAAGGTTTTAGTCCCTACACAAGACTTCACAAAGTCTTCTGAAAAATCTAATCCACCAGTAAGCCATATATTCTTACTAGAGAATCTTTCAGCTCATAAAGTTGTGCCATTTCTATTATATTATTGAGATTTACCACATCCTATCCTTTCTTCCGTCGAAGTGTTAGTCCTTCCATCTGTCTTCTGAGCTTTTGCTTTGTGAGTCCTAAATGATGTTAACAAGCGTGCCCCAAATAGCCTTTCAGATCACATCTATGGTTCTCCACAATCAGCTGCCGCTTTCCATACTGCCCTAACAGTGTCAGTCTAACGTATAAGGTTTGATTTATAAACAAGTAGAATGACCCAGCTACATGATCCACAGCAGTGTTCAACATTCTAAAATATAGGATAAGGTGGAAGATTTTAGAAAAAACACTATTGTTTAGGTAAAATACATGTTTGTATAATGAAACCACTACCAAAAAGAAGAAGGAAAAAAAAAAGAAGCCCTACTAGAAAATCTGAATACTCATTCATGCTGTTTGTGGTAGAGATAAATTTTAATGTCTTCACACTCCAGAGCAGCAAAAAAATCCATTAGCGCACAGATTCTCACAGTCATTGACTGTGTGGGAAGATACAGATGGGGTTTTTTTCTTCATTGCAACAATATCACTAACAGCAGGAGCCGAAACACACTATGTCATGTCAACCTGAAACAAATTAGGATTTAAGAATCTAATAAAGTTGGGATTGCTCAGTAGTGCAGTTTGCTAACAGAATGTCATTGCACACAAATGGCGTGTGCTCCGAGTCGGGTAGCTCTGGCAGTTAAAATGCACACGTTTCCCTGTTGAGCCAAAATGCTGCAGCTACCCCACTGCGGGTTTTAGTGTGATACGCTGATCCCAAATTTTCCTTGGCACTGGGTAGTGGAAGAGCTGTATGGCTGAACAACTGAACTGAACTTAAGTTCTATTAAGAAAAATACCTGGTAACCTGACAAAAACTTAAAAACTTCCTAAATCAATGATTACCATACTGTGATACGCAGAATTGCACAGATTCAAATAAAACAATATTGATGTAACCTGTGTTATGCCTAATGAAAAGGTTTTTAAAAAAATCTTCCTAGTTTTTTTCTTAAGAACTAAGGTATTAATTGTCTCAATTTTGTGTATTATTTGTATTACAGTGAGAAAGAAACCAAAAATGTAAAGGGCGGACTTCTCATTTTATTACCAAGAAATGTAGATGTTTGCGGTTTTGCTTCACATATAGCCAGGGCTAAGAAACATTTAAGATCTAAATAGCTCCCTATGCAAGTGTCTTAAATCTGATTAGAATTCATGCTCACAGCCACGTATGTAAAGTCTGAAGGAAAAATTTGGATATAGAGGTGTTGATGGCGTATACTGTCCCTCTTGGTTTTTTAGTGGAAAAAGAAAACTCATATAAGCATGTGCTGTATCAACGACAGACAGTTGACATAATACCAAACTCAGAATAGCCTCCAATTAATACTGCAAATGCAAAGCCAAGTTATCCTTCCAAAAATTGGCTGTCCTCGACTCAGTTGATTTGTGAAGCAGGACACAGCTCTCTTGTTCCCGAGCATCAACGGTGCGTGTTAAGAGTCCTTCGTACGGTGGCCGCTCCTCCGTGCAAGGGTAGTATCAATTTGACCTCCTTCCTGTGGCAAAGGTATTCTTTAAACTGCTGTGTTTAGAAGCGTAAAGATTGTTATGTGTATTGGATGCTAGGTTTTCGTCCACTTCAGTCAACTCTGTTCTTGAATTAGCTTAAAAATATGAAAAGTATTTGAACATCAGTGTCATATATAAAGTAAATGTTTTTACAACTCTTTTTCCCATAAAATAGAAAGGTCTGTTAAATCTGTGCTATAAAAACTTGAGATCTTCAGGGTCTGGTTGACGGGTGCAGAAAGACATCTTTTGGTTTTGTTCTTTTGCTTAACCTCCAGTGTACAGGTTTGTGCTTTCTTAAAGCTAATTGATGGTAAAGCTGGTGCTGGTGATGCTGTATTTTTTTCGCCCTATTTTTGTACTTAACTAGACAGTTGGACCTCATTATCTTCTAGTATACTGATATTTCCACAAAATTTAGCACTATTAATTGTCAGTTTCAATGTGCGTGGAAAGATTTTAGGAAGAAAATAATCAAGTGTCTGTAACTTGCAAGGTTTTCTGTATCTGTACCTAAGATCGATCACTATTTGAAGGAGAAGAAAACTCATCTCTGCTACTTTCATGTCCTTTACTGAAATAAAAAAAAAACAGCAGCAGAATTTCTATATGGAAAGGGAATATTTTGTTTAGAGACTAAAAGCTGGAGTAGAAGGTTATAGGGAAATGCTGAAATCCTAGTGATTAACTGCAGAAAACTTAATGCAGCGCACATTTCCCAGGCTGACTGCACATTTCAGTGCTCCTTGGGGACATTTTATGGCACCACTTTCTTGTGTCTTACGAGCTGCTGGTACTGCCTTGGCATCCTCTGCCTGTATGGTGCAGGAAGCTCTCCCAGCACCGCAGTGTTCTGCAGATAATTGCTGCTTCTCTCACTGGATCTTACGGAGTTAACTCCCCACTCTGCATAAATGTATTGCGGTCTTTTCCATGTCCTTTCACCTACCAATGGTAGGACAGCATTTTTAAAGCAGATAGTTACATAGGGTTTTTTGTTTTCATTTGGGGAAGGGACAATAGCTGGGGTCTCTTTGTCTGCTCACCTTGTCTATGCCCACCTTTGAAATGGGCATTTGGGTATCAACAGATGCTTGAAGGCCGGCTTGCTCTGAATGTACCTTAAACCAAGTCCTTACAGAAAGCAAGTCATTATTTAATTTTTCTGTATCATCCTTCGACTAGTCCTTAGCTTCCAGCAGTGCCAAATGAATCTCACATCTCACAGAGAACCGTAAGGTTTTTTAAGCTGTGTAGCTCTTATTGTCACTCAGTTGGGTGCTGGGTGGTCTTACTTACTCACTTCTGCCCTTCCATCTGAGTTTCAGCAATAGCGAGCCTTAAAACGTCATTATGCAGTATGGTTCAAAACAGATCATATGAAAATATTCATAATAATTGCTTGGTACTCTGCCTCTTTTACAGCTCTAGGAAGTGTTTGAATTCTCATGGATATTTCGTTTCTGGGATTTCATTACAAACATTAAAAGCGCCTCAAGATTTTTACATGACTCTAGAAAACCTCTGAAGGTTTAAGAATAGAGGGAGAGATGTGACATTCTGCACCTTTGCTGTTATGTAGTGGTGGGTGCCATGCCTTTTTTTTTTTTCCTTTTTTTCTTTTTTTAGAGCAATTTCATTGCTCGTTAAAATTTCATGAGCTGTTACCTCTACAAAATGGGATTTGCTAGAACTGTTTTGATCGTTTCAGCAGCTACTTCAGTCGGTGCACCTCTAAGGGCTGGCCACCCTCATCCAGTCACGGTCTGGGTGGGCAGATGCAGGTTTCCTTCCAGAGGAACATTCAGCAGCTCAGGCAGGCTCCTGGCTGCCTTCTCCTCTCCTCTGGGGTTCACGTGGCAGGAGGTGGTCGCAGCGGGTAATTTATCTGAGTGCTGCCTCCTCCCGAGTTCAGATTATGCTGAATCATCACAGTAAACTATGGTATAGTTCTTTGATTTAACACTTCGATGTGTTGGGAACTGCCTGTCAGTTGGTCCAGTCATACCTGGAGATCACGGGCCACCCACCAAAGAAACAGGCAGTGGGTGTGTTTTAAATGTGCAGGGCTCATAACTTTACCTCACAGCCTGCCTTTTCAAGCAGTTTTTCCTCAAAACCCTTACTCTGAAATGTGTAGAAGGCAAGAAGAAGGTAGGCCTGCAGCATGTCAATAAGCTTTTAAATTTATGGAAGTGTTGTTTGGCTCATGAGTTTTACAATGAACCGAAGATAGTCTTGGAAAGATGTAGGAGAAGGCTTCGTGTGGTAATAAAGGCATTCTTGACAATTACTTATCAGAACTGTGAATAAAAGAAGACAAAAAATGGCTCGATTAGTTCAATTATCTATTTCCAGGTTTAGTGTTACCTCTTGATGGCTACCCCAGAGCACTTCTACCAAACTTGTGTCCTCTTTCCAGGATAAGTTAATTACTCATGAAATAGGCATGCAGTATATTTGATCTCCAACTCTCAAAAATCTTCTCCAGGATAAGGGAAAAGTACATATCGTGTTCCTTGTTGTCCTTCATTTATATTGTACTTTCCTCATGAAGCAGGCCCCTGAGAGTCTGATGCTGTGCCTTGTATGGTTGTAGGTACCATTTATGAAAAAAAGGACATTGGACAAAATGCAATGTCAAACTCTTAACACATAAATTGCAGTTAATAAAATACATGGAAATTCATTTCAATTTAAAAAGAAACTCTTTGATAACTTAATTTTGTTGTAACTTAGAATAGAGTAAAACATGCCATGTAAGTATGTGGCTTCAATATAAAAATGAAAACGTCTGAAAAGTAAATCTGGTCCTGAGTAATCACGTTGATAGCTAAAATTCTGACAGTTCAAAACGTTGTCCCTTTTTGACCCAGGAAGAAACCAGTGCCAAAGCTAGCAGCATTCTCCAGAAACGGTTATTGCGGGTAGTGAAGGTGTTTTTATGGAAGACGTTGGGAGTAGTATGTAGATGTTTACCAGTTGGTAAACTATTGAGACAGCTGAATAGGTAACCATAAAAGCTGATAGGTGTTGGGGGGTCTGGTGAGTGGTACCAGATAAACACTCAGTTATACTGTTTGCGCATCCCAGACCTGTCCAAGATTAGACATAAAATTGCTTTTGAGGGCATGTAAAGTAAAACTCAACTTTTTAGGCAGATGAGTCTTCTTTTTGACATCTCGGTATTGATGAGTCATTCCATTATCACATTAAAAACCAAGTGGAAGTCTAACTTGCTAAAACAGTCATGAAACCTCCCCAACTGTTCAGCTGTGAGAGGCATTCATATTGACAGCTTGGTAAGAGAACAGGTAAAATGCTGGCTTAAAGTGTCATTTTAATAAGTGCTGCCCTCAGTGTGTATTTGTGATGGACCATTCTTGCAGCTGCATACACTGGGGTTATTTTTAATAAATTGAGGAGTTCTTTTAAGCCTCTTTTTCTCCCCTTAAATATATATATTGTGTATATATTCTCCAGTCAGCGTCAGTTCTCAGTACTGGGATACGAGGAACCTATTCCAAGGAAATTCAATTTTTAGGGCAAGAGGAAAACACCTGACAGTGTAAATGAAAAACAGAAGCTCTTTAGGCATGTGAAACAAATTGCCTTTTACTAAGCTTCTCTCATTTTCTTTTTGCACAGTGCTTGCTTAACAAATTGTAGTCAATAATCTGCCTCCTGATGGTTCTTTTTGTCGTAGATCTTTACCCTCTTTAAAACCATCCAAGTCTCGGTGACTATTCCCCACTTCTATGGCAGCACTGGTAATAATATTTTGCCCTGGAGTTAGTGATTTTTACAGCAAGCTCTCAAAAATCTCTCGGAAGAGCCTTTCAGAAGGGCCTTTTTTATAGGTAGCAAAACAGATGTATAGAGAGATGAAATGACATGGAAAAGATAACAATACATTTATGCCTCCCATTTCCTTGTCTCTTGCTGTGCTTACTCTGCATGATCTCTGCCTGACCTACAGGTTTTTTTTCTTAGTTTAATTCATGGAGTTTGTGGCTGTGAGTATATTGCTTTGCTTTTATCTTAGGTCTTCAGGCCATAACTCTTTATCTCCTGACTCAAAGCTGCAGGACTGGAGGCTGAAGCTGAATTTCTTTCTTCTCTTCTCAGTGCTCTGATGGTCTGGAAAGAAAAATTGGCAGAGCTAAATAGCTGTCAAGGAGAAAGAACAAGAGAAACATAGCAGACCAAGATTTTCAAAATTGGCTAGTAATTTTAGATGCACTAATTTTGGGTGCACAGTTTGACAAAGGAGACTCATTTGCAGCCAGGCCTCTAGTTTGGCAGCCAAAATCATTAGCGTCTTTTGATAATCTCAGCAGCCTTAGTATTTTTTTAGATAACCTGATTTTAAACAGATAGCTAAGATGAAATTGTATTAGAAAAGATAATTAAAGTCTCTTGGAAATGATGACTAATTTTATTACTTGTGTATTCTGGTTTTAACTATAACAAGAAAAGTTAACCTTCTAGAAAAGGTTATTGCTTGGCTTCTGACAAGCTAGCTTTTAATTTCTGATGTGTTTAACAAAAGGCTCATCTGCTGTTGGCTTTGTGTTGCAAACCGATGAGACCTGCAAAGCTGTGGCCATAAGCAGACTTGTCTGGTGCTGGCCCAGAACAGGCAACACGATGCCTGTCCCGGGAGCATCCTCCTAAGCAGCCCTGGGGTGAAAGGCCAAGCAGGTTTTGCAGGTGCAGAACTAGTCGGCCGTGGCCTCGCTGCCTCTCTCCCCACTTCTGCCAAAGGAAGGCTCCCTCAAAATCAGGCTGCATCACTCCCCGGGGAAGGCAGAATGAGCAGCAGAGCACCTTCCCGGGGCTTCTTCTTCAGTTTTCCCCGTGTTTTTGAAACCTCTTGAACTGGCTGTGTTTATACAATAGTCTGTAGACAGTAGTTGATACATCATTTATATGTCTGAATAAAAATAAAAGTTATTTTCCAACCTCCTTTATGATGTATTTCCTTATCTTAAATTCTAATCAAGCAGAGTTTGCCTGATTGTACGTATTCCTAAGAAAGCAATAAGTTGAAATAGGTATTGCCAATTTGTTTTTCTCCAAGAACTGATGTATTAGTTTGCGTTGCTCTGAATTTGTGTTGAATTTTTAAGACATCTCCTTACATGTTACATTTCAGCAGCAGGAGTCAGTGACTGATTAGTATGCAGAGATCGTTTTGGTCCTGGTCTTGCTTAATAGCACTAACCTCAAAATAAAAAGTTAATTAGAGCGAGTAAAGTTATTAAAAGTGCCTGTGTGGTTTAGAAGTTGAAGTCTACATTTTCAGGAGAGTCTTAGGCATTTTGGAAACCTGATTAAATTAAAATCCTTTATGAGGTTACACGAAAATAGGACTTTGGCTTTAAATCACCTTGGTGATTTTGAAAATCTTGCTCGGTGTCTTTCATCGTCTCACACAATAAATGGTAATCCTTCACAGGTGAAATTATCTGTATACCGTTCGTAACTATGGAAGAGTGCAAGGACATTGTCGCCAACAGCATATATTTAGTCAAAGTCCTTCACACAACCGAAGAGCACTTCAGATAGCAGTTAATTTTAAACTACCAGTATTTAGAAACAGTTAGGTGAAGGCACAAGCAAGTATTTTTTTCATTTTAGTTCTTCGCTGTCAGGAGAGGCTCGTGGCTGTTTGTGTGACAGTAGAGGTCACATTTCATAGAATCATAGAATGGTTCGGGTTAGAAGAGACCTTAAAAATCATCTAGTTCTAACCCCCCTGCCATGGGGGGTTTCGTAGCCCAGACCTATAAATCTGATAGACGCAGACACCCAATGCATTGTGGGCTTAGGCAAGAGAAGAATAAGCTGGGTCAGAGGGTTGCTGAGGGGAGGCAGAACCACTCCTCCTTCACATCAAGCACAGCAGTACCCAGGTGCTGTTGTCCACATACCTCTCTATACATGTTGTCCACATTGGCCCTTAGAAAACTAGTTTGGTGTCGTCAGCCCAAGTGCCGGGGAATAAAGTGTCCATAAGGGGCCCAGTTGCTCCTAACTGGGATTCTCATTGCTGAATCCTCGCCAGCAAACCAAAGGCTAAACAAGCCTGGAGACCAATCGGTCTTTTCACCTGCAGTGACTCTGTTCAGTGGCAGTTGACTGGCTGCGCTTGAATTAGCGTAAGAGACCATATGCATTTTCCATTTGAAGGAAACTAATGCACCGAATGGGATAATGAGTAATCTGCTGGCTGCCCTTGGTGAGACACAGTGACGGGATGAAGGAGCTGCAAAGGACATGGGGCCGCTTCTAGTGAGGTGGCTGAGGGACATCTCAGGCCCTTTAAGTGTTTTCCTTATCTTCTCCAGTTCAGTAGGAGTAGTAGTTCAGATAGTATTGAATTCGTTTTCTGTTTTACCGTGTACTATCTTGATAATATAATAGGTGTTTAATGCAGCTTTGCCTGTCTCCCTTTTTATGCTTGTCTAGAATATCCTTGGTATTTAAGACCAAACCTTATGTCAGCTTCTTTATTAAAGAATGTGCTGCGGAAATTATGCTAATTAAGCTGGAGTGTAATTATGGGCTAGAAAGATTATTTCACAGTCAGAATTGAATTGTTGTAGATAAATGTGCATTAACTTAATAGTGTGCAGCTAATTAGTTTTGCTATTTACTCGTAGAAGTTAAAAAAAAAGAGATGCAATCCATTATACAAAAGCTTGAGAAACGAATATATTGCAAAGCCAATGGGAAGCGCACTCTGAATCTCTCTTTAATTATTGTTTTGCTGGAATTTTTCTCAGTTTTCCTATTCTGAAATGAGAATGGGCACAAGTATCTAATTACATACTTAACTTTATTTCTACTTAAAATATATATTGTGCAAGTAAAAGGTATGATTGCCAGTTTGACAGTTACGTATGTGTAATTCATACTAACGTGATTACAACATCATGTATTTCAGATCTCATTTTGTAGCAAATGAGGGTAGGGACTTTTATTTGCTGCGCATATCTAACTTTACTTTTCATGTTCATCAGCAACCTGAATTTTGTGTTCCGTATGTTTTAAGGGAGGAAAGACGTAAGCGCTTAGACGATGGACGCATATACACTAAATAATGCTTACAACATCGCAGGTGCATAGTTGTGGTGAAGTACTGAAAACCAAAGAAAGTCGAGTTACTTTATTTTCCAAGTCCTATCTGGATCCCCGTCTGACACTGAGAGCCTTCAAGAGTTTGCCAACAGACACGTAATTTTGTGTGTTCCAAAAATACCCATGTTTGCTGTACTTCTCAGACATTCATGGGTGTGAAAAAAGGCTGGAAAACATTCTCCTGTAAATTAGTATCAGCTTCTGCAAAAATCTAATATAGCCATTTGATTTGTGCATGTAATTTCATTTATAGGAATTCCTTTATAAGCCACCTGTGAGCATAATATTTCGTCCCTGGACTTTGGAGTGAAAGAGAGACTCCAGTATAAATTAAAGTAGTGGTTAAAAAGTGCAATGTCAAACTGAAGTGTGGTGTGCTCTGAACTGCATCTGTGATGTAGCCGACAGAGCTTGCGGTATGATCACCTTTCTTTATGCTCAAATGAAAAAACATAGAAGAGGGAGATATTTTTGTGAAACAGAGACAAAATCATTTCGAACAGTGGTTTTTCCACTAATAAATAAATAACTATAGATATAATATCCTCTGTTGCAGAAGTTCCACGGCTTTTCCACAGTGAGTTTTAATGAAACTGGATATCAGTTTCATTTTTATCAGGTTATATCAAGAACACAAGCTCCTATGTGAATTCATATTTGCCATTAGAAGAAAACTTATGAACAGCAGGTATTGACACGGACAAAAAAACATCTCAGATTTTACCCAGTCCCAGCCTCCCCTTGTGCAAACAACACAGCTGAAAAAGCTGTGAATTCGATGTGTTTGAACTTGACTTTGAAATTTGCAGCAGCAATTTGAAATATGAATTTCAGAATCCTACAGATTTTGTCCTAAGGTGACCAAAAATGTGAAATTATGGAGGTGTAAGAAACTTGTTTATTCTGCTTGCAGACATCAGTGGCTATGAAAAAGGGAAAGGGAAAAAAAATCAAAAGTTTGCTTCTGTATTATGTGTGACAGGCGGTTGATTGCCAGCCTAGACAGAGGGCTCTTGTGCCTGTTCTGCCCAAGCGTGCTCCTCTCTTCCGTAAAGCAGGCTATGCTCTCCAGCCTTCGTCCGAGGGTATCTCAGGGGAGGAGAGGGAAGGAAATAAATGGTTATCAGAATGGGTTTGGTGTCTGTGAATGAGGCCTGGTAGAGGTGACTGGGACCACCTGTCATTACAATTTTCATCACTCCAGCAAGTGAACCCCCTGTTCATTTTTTGGGAGCGTTTTAGAGCAAAATTAATTTCTTAAGTCTAGTCAAAAGCTACTAGATCGAGATAGGGAACACATGCCACAGGACTTGCACATACTACAGAATCAATGTTTAAGTCTTTAACCACAGTTTGGACTACTTCGAATTTTGAACATATCAGAAATTATTTCGTAATCAACTCTGGTATCAGTTCCTCAGTTGCCTGTAACCACGATCTGAGCACAGGCGCTGAAGTCTGAGGCAATCTTTCATGTTAGAGCTACAGGTCGTAAATACTGGGTGTTTTTATAGCTAGAGTCAATGCTGTCAGCTGAACACATAGGGGACAGTTTCAAAGTCAGAGGGAGTGGCATTGGCCTTTTAGCTTAAATAAGGGAATGTAGGGGGGAAAAGGTTACCCAAAATCTGAAAAGGAATTAGCTCTGAGGTGAAAAAGGGAAAGGCGCAATTCACAGTCTGTACTTCTTGCAGTTGGCAGAATACATTGCAGCGTATCACACACCAGCTAAATTCTTGAATCAGTGAAGGGAATGTGCACGGGGATTCAGTATATCAGGTGAAAAATCCCACCCAGAACGTGTTGCATGGAAGTAAGTACCATACAACTGAGAACTAAGTACCATACAACTAACTCATCCTTCTTCTGTAGGTAGCTTCCACAGGCAGAGGAAGGATTTTTGATAGGTTGGGGTACGTATTTTCCCTTAATATATTCTAGCTTCAAAGACCTCTTTAAGATATTGATTCTGATTTCTAAATGACAGATCCTTGGCAGTATTTCTCTCATTCGTTAATAAGGGCAATTGCCCTCAATCAATAGCGTGATTATTTTCTGCAGTGGATTTATTAGATATTTACAGTGTTTCACAGTTCAGCTGGAAGCATTTCTGCAGAAGTGCTGTGCAGAACAGTCTGCAGCCTCATTCTTTTTGTAAAGGATAGAAAAGTCGTGTCCCAGTTGTAACCTGATGGGATGGCAACTAAGAGAGGAGCTGGTTTTCCCTGGTCAGAGGATGTTTTTCTGTGAGTTGCATTTTACTGAGGTAAACCTATCAAATATAAATACGAGATGTCTGTTTTATGTTTATTTAAAATCTACAGCCCTACTTCTGCCATAAACTCTGAGTATTGTCCATGTGTAATTTTTTTCTCTGATTTGGCTTCTGCGTTATTTTTTTAGGTGAGACATGCTGTTCTTGGTCTGGTTTCGTTGGTGACAGCAGTTGAATTTCCCTGATGTTGTACTGGTAGTACTTTCTGTTAGTCTTATCTGTCCTTTGATGAGCTCGTCATCCTTCTGCTGGCTTTTGTGTTATTGTGGAGACTCTGGGTTATCCGAAGGCCCAAACAGAGAACAGAAATGTTACCATACGAGAGACTCAGTTAGAAACCGTCCTTTCTCCTTTTACTCCTCCCTGCAAGTGCAGAAGTACAGCCTTGTTTCCTGATTTAATACTCAGAAAAGGAGGATACGTATTAGGTTTGTTGGTGCTTTGAATAGCAGAGGACATGATTGAAACATGATTTCTAACAAGAAACAGCAACAACAAAGCAGCACCCTTTCTGAATGGATATGCGTGGACAAGTCTTTTTTTTTTTTTTTTTTTCATTTATAAACTAAAACTGTTGTTACAGTCAACAAAATCTGAGATTGATGAAAATTTCCCTACACGAGGCCATCTGTAGCTTGAGCAACGTATGCTGCAGCACACGTGCCGAATAGCGGGAGACTGGCGATCAGAAATGGCTTTGATGGCCCAGAAGGTCTCTCCTTGTGCTGCGCTCCCCTGAAGTACTGTCCAGATCCTCTGCGTTTTTAAAATCTTGAAAACCTTTTGCAGTCAGCTACCAGTGAATCAGTTTATTCGGTTCAGACCTGAAAACTAGGGCTGAGGATTTAATCGTGGCTCTTCTAACTTTTGCCAATTTTTCTATTTTTCTGTGAGAGGGGCACGTAAGCGCTGCCTCTCTTTATCCATGCCTGACATGAAGATGATGATACCTATCTACTGCATTAGGAGAGTTACCTAGAATTTCTACCATGCTTTGAAGTAGATGAAAGGCATGTGGTGGGAAGTAGCAATAGTATTTGAGTGTCACTACTCATTACTGGTGGATATTTTTCCTTCCATCCAACACCTTTCCATTTGAGCAATTTTTAACAATTTGACTCATTTGTTATTGATCCCATGAACTTTCTGTCTCCTGAGTGTCAAGTATATCTTGCATTGTTACATTGTTTTGGTGGTTGTACATTGAGATACATCAGGCTAGCATGCAGGAGACCAGTTTTCTCATGCGTAATGAAAACTGAAATAAAGGCAGCAAAGAAAAGCCATTAGTCTGTATTTCCCTTTGTCGAGAAGATCAAATTCAAGTGCATTTATAGAACTGTACAGATTGCAAGTTTAATGAACAGAATTAGTTCCTCTGCTTCTCTAAAAGATTGAATAGGAGTCTAGCTGTAGGAAATGAAAATGAGAACAGTCTGTTGTTTGATTTTACTTTGAAATTCAGTATTAGACATTTATGTGGGTTTTTCTCTTGGCTTTCCAGACTTGGTGTTTGAGTGTTTCAGGGCAAATTCTGGGGCTTATCAACTTGTGCGATATTTGGCGTCACCTTTAAATTTTATTGTTTAATATTCATTATTTAAGTATCAAAAGATTGTCTACTTTGAAGAGTTTACTGTGCTCGGAAAGACAAGGAGTGCTGCAAAGTGTTAGATAGATAAGAACAATGCCTGGGCATGTATGCATGGAGACAAGGTGAGAGCTGCTGCCATGAAGTGACAAAGTAAGCTAATAATGCACATCGCTAAGGAATTGAGATAGTACGAGATGTTTAGGAGTAATACTTACCAATACTTCAGATGGTCACCCTTTCCTTGCCCCCACCCCAGCTGTAAAAAGTGTTTCCGCTTGTGCTAAACTGTATGCACTGTTGGCATTTCCTGTTGTCTGCTCTTTCAGCACACAGAAAATACCCAGTTTCTGGTTGTAGTGCTCCCTCCTTTCCCATGGCAAGTTACCCAGATGGCCGTCTGCCCGTTATTTGCGGATAGGAGAGAAACATCCAGTTTTCTTGCTTTTTTTATTTCCCCCAAACCTGAAAAAGCTTGAGTTTCCATCATCCCTGCTTGGAGAAGAGTAGAAGCATCCTCTCACCCCCCTGCGACTGGGCAGATCTGCTGGGGCCAGAAGCTTGGTCAAGCAGAGAGCAACAGGGAGAGACAATCCATGTGTTGTCGCATCAGTTATCATGAAACTCGTTGTACTTAATATCATGACATTAAAAGCTTAGACTGGAGAGAGGTGGAGTGCCTCATAGCCTTTTGGGAGGTCATGTGGTGGTGATTATTTCAAAAAATACTGTGGATGCTCTGAGACTTTCAGGGAGTGTTGAGTGTGCCAGCTTCCTCTCCTGCAGATGAGCGTGGTTTGAATTGTTAACACTGGTGCCATTAGGCTAATGCTAAATTGTTCCTGCTGCTTTTTTTGTTCTTTTTTTTTGTTTTTTTGTGTTTTTTTTTTAAATATATGTAGCTGCAGTGATTAGATGTCTTAGTGTGTGCGGGGAAAGAAAATAAATATCTTCCTTTCTAAAGGGCTCTTTCCATTTCCCTAGGAAAATCAGGGTTTTGTGGAGTAACATTTATTCTTTGGAAAGCATACATTTCTTTGGAAGGCCAGGTTGGAGCAAGATCTCAAAAGCATTTTTCCCCTGTTGTTGAAATACAGAAAGGTTTAGGAGCCTATGAATGGGAACACTAGTTCTAGAAAAAGAGACGATTTTGATTTACAGGTCTCCAGAGACAGAGAATCTGTCAAACCTCGGAGAAGGGCATTAAAGTAAATAACTGTGTGTGACAAAGTAAGTCAACGACAGAGTCAAGGCTGGAATCCCTGAGGTCTCTCTACTGTTTTAATCTCCTGTCTACGTTTCCACCTTTCTGATCTATGAAGAAAGCATACCCACATCTGTAACAGCTATCCTGCTGCTGAGCAACATTTCACAATCTTCTGAAATCTTCCCTGTGAAGCGTGAACTCCTGCACACGGACAGAAGGAAGCACGAGCTGATCCCTCAGGGAAGGGTTAACTTGGCATATTTTCACAGCTGCAGTGTATTAAGCTGCTGTAAGACCCCTCTGTAGTAGGGGGTCAGAAAAATGTTATGCATTGCAGGGAGAAAGAAAAGAAATTAGGCGGCTTAAAGACATCTTGATAGCTTACCGAATTTGCCTCTTACTCGCCTTTGCAGAAGCAGTCCCTGTATATGCAAATGCCTGCAGAGGAAGAGATAAAACAAGATTTTCAAGACTATTTCAGCTTCCCCAAAAGACGAATGTCACTTTCTAACAAAAAAAAAAAACACAACCAAACAAAACACTAAACAAACCAAATGGTACAAATGGCAAAATTAAAGATATCCTAAAGCACTGAAGCCCCTAATTTTTCTCTGCTCCCAACCTCACTGTCTAGAGGAGAGATAACATTATAGCAGCTACAGCAGGGTATGGATACCTCAGGACACGGGCAACTTTTTTCTTAGAAGCTCCCTCACTGGGACTGTGGGAATTAGGTATTTATAGATCAGTACCAATAGTGTGAAAGATTATTTCATAAAGGTTCATGAATATATTTCAGTTAAAAAGACATTTGTAAATGTAATCAGGGTAACCTTGAGCAAATAATACCTATACCTCTGGATGTAATCATGCGGTACAGCAGTCAGTAAGCTGGAGCTGTAAATAGTACCATGTGGGCCAGTGTCATTAGGTAATCTTTCCTCAACTGTATCATAGAATCATCTTTAAAGTCTTTTCCTCTTAAGATGAAAATGTTCAAGAAATCTACAGACACTTCAGCTCCAGACTATTTCTTTTACGTTGAAGTAGTTCTCATCTTGCCTCTTCACAAGCTCACTTCTTGCAGTTTTCTTACTTTAAAATCTAAATCACAGGTAGTAATGTAAAAACAGAAAAGTGATGCCTTATTGGAGAACATGTAAAGGATACAAAAGTGAACTGCAGGAGGGTATATTTTCCGTTGTACAAATCAGTTTTAGCCCTTTGCTGTATCGGAGAAGTGATTTTTTGAAGTGCTGGATTAGCTCTGAGACCTCAGGTTTACGGTTCTGTTTAAGACCTGGGACACGCTGAGCATCTCCATCGCTGCTTGGCAGAGCTGGGCAGGAATCCTGTCCACCTGCCACAGCACACCCTCCCCTGCACCTCATTAGCAGACTCAAATACACTGTAAAAACCACAGTTGTGATGAATCTGTGTAAGCACTACTGCATGGTGGTTCCAGTTTAGGCCTCGTGGAAGCATAAACCAAGGAAAATGTCATAACCCAAGAGCAGCATCCAGGTTTTCATCAGGATTGCCAAATGTTTGTACAGCAGTTTTACATTCAGCTGTGCTAAATTTGAAATTTAGGGAAGATGTAAGCTACATGCTTCACTAAAAATACAGTATATATTGAAGTGCAGTCAAATGTTGTTGCCTGCTCATGTAATATACACTTAAATGTTTAAATGATATATTGCCAGAATGCAAAGTGTTTCCCGTTTGCACCAGTGAAATTACTGATCCTGTAACGTGGGTCCAGATATGGCAGATAGTATCCTAACACTGCATATACTAACAGGTCTCAGTATACCTGGGTAAGTAATCTGGTGTGTCACTCCAATGAAAATCAGTAACTGTTGGGCCAGGCGTATCTTTCTAACATTTGCCTGCTCAGGTGTTGACAAGCTCTGAAATCAACTTTTCCCATACTTCAGGTGTCATTAGACTCTGTAGTGAAAAGTTTCCTCCTCTTTCTGATTCCATTTGTACCATTCGTACAATTTTTTGCCTGCAAACCAAATTAACAGTTGTGCATGTATTTTAAAAAAAAAAAAAAAAATAATTAAGCAACCCAGCAATGAAGAGGTTATTGCGATCAGTTTTTCATGTTACAAAGCCATTTGGCAAGCACGCTGCTCTAACAGCAGCTCTTCAGAAAGTGTTAAGAACTCCATTAGAGGAAGAAGCAAATGGTGAAGATTTGTGAGATTCAAGAGTTGCAGGTTTGGCGAGATGGGTACATTTACTCTGATTGTGTGATACGGGATGCATTTGCATCAGTCACATGGAGAACCCCGCACAGGCTGTGGTTTTCAGGTTGGACTAAACAATAATGTAGATGGATTTCTTTATTTCATTAGAACTTACATTTTTATTCATAGAAGATACATATACAGTGCCTTTTCTCTGTCCTTACTTCTGGTGCTTCCACATTTAGCTTAAACTGTGTCAGATTATATTGTTCCTAACTTTTCCAGTAGACAGGGTTTGGTTTATCTTTCTTGAAAGGACAAAACAGAAGTACAGGGAGCTCTCTGCTGCTGAGGGTTCACTGCTGCCCTGAGGGGTTTGTATGAGGCCCAAACCTGTTGTAACTACATCTTGCGGATATGTGTTGCTTGTATCAGCGTGGGGCTGAAGATGAAGGTGATCTTGTTTGTGCTTGTACACTTTTTTGGCCAAGTTTGACTAGAGAAGACAATGTGGTGAAGGGTTTTGAGGGTTTTCCAAGGTGAGTGGAACAAAGGTTGACATCTCTGTATTTTATTTCCTAAAATTGTGTGCTAAAGGTACCTAACATTCTTACATTTTGAAAGCAAATATAGTAGTTCTGCCTCCACTCGAACTGTGGCAGATCATTCAGACCAGGCTGACAATCTGCCTGTATGTACGTGCTCGCGTATGGTGAAGCACGTTTGAAAAAGGGAAAATACTTAAGGAAATGCTCAAATTTAACTCCCAATAAATTAAGTGTAACACGTATGTGTTCACTTTTGTTTGAGCAATTGTCATAGAATCACAGAAAGAAAATGAGGGAACGAGCTGGTAGATGGCTTCTTCCTCTTTATATCACAATCCTTGTCCGTGGATTATGTTATGGTATTTTTGATTTTTTTTGACCAGCTTAACATCTTGTCTTTGCACTTTTTCACTGTACTGAGATAAATTCCTTAGAGAGAGGTTTCCTGTAGTATTGGTATATTCCCTTCCAAATATATTTAATAGGAGTAAATTTCTCCCTTTAAACATGGGAGGTAGTTCCTTCTTTGATCTTCTCTTGGCTCTTGATTAGTTGTGCTTGCATTTGATCCTGAGCTACATGTAGTTTGTTTTTTCCTAGTAATACCAGCAAACCGTTCTCACAGCACTCCTTTCAGAAACGAGGCAAAAGAGATTCTCAGGCTTTATTTATTGAATTTTTGGGAGGAGGGGGGGAAAAGCAAACGGAAGGGTATATCTCAGTAGGCCTAAGTTCTGCAAAAATCTTGTAGACTGGCATTAGCAACGCCACAAGGTATATGAGTTAGAAATCTAGGGAAGATTATCCTTAACTCAGGTTGTATTGTCTTTGCCTTTGAGCACCACTTCATGTATGAAAACCTCTTTTTCACCAGTCTAAGACTGTCTCTCATACATGCATGCGTATTAAGGCAGGCAGGCACATACGGACCAATCTGGTGTAAACATACAGTTTTGTAATAAATATATCTAAAAACTGTGCATTGTCTTTCTTTGATAAATGCTTGGTGGTAGCTCAGTCTTTGTCAAGCATATGGTTCTTTGTCGCAGGCGTCTTCACAGCACTGCCTTTGGGGAATGCTGCTGAGACGGGAATAGCTCTGGGTGTCAGTGCTTGCCTGTGCCAACTGCTTGATCAGATGTGATCTGCTTTAATAATGTAAACCAGATACAAGAACCCAAGCTCTCGTGAGATTCACTGTGACCAATGGATGGAGAGTAGACAGAACCATCACACCTCCTTCTCCAATGCTGTGTAGAAGTACTTCGTATCCTTAGTTACCAACTGGGGACCTATGCTTTTAAAAATTATTTCGGAGCCTTTTTAAAATGAGTGAAAATATAGTTGTAACAAGAATTTTGGGTTTGCTTTTCTGTGTCGCCAGCATTTGCAGTAGCTGAAAAAGAAAATTCTGGCATAATTCAGGCAAATATTCAGACGCAGTACATGCTCTGTATTCAGCAGCACCTTTAAGTGATCCCATATAGCCAGTGCACTCAGCTGTGCTACTGACAGTCTCTCTTGGGTCTGCATCTCCTTTATTTTTTGACATGGGTATGTCATATGATGGCAGGAGCAGGAGTTGGTTTCGATGCAATACTTGCTGTACTCAAGTCAGCCTGGATTTCTTGGTGCTGCTGCGTCTGCTGCTCAGTTTCAGAGCTGTTGTGTCTCATGTCCAGCTCCTTGTTGATTCTCTTCAGTTGTTCACAGATAAAATGTAGCCTATTGTGATAGTCTAGGCATACATATTGCCACCTTACGTATGACTTGGTGTTCCCCTTTGGGTCTTCTTCCACCTCTGGAACAGTATCCTACTGTAATCCGTGGAACATCTGCCTTGGTCACTACTTCAAGCTAAAACCTTCTGCAGGATTTAAAATGAGATCAGTCCTACATTCACAGAGCACAGTTTCTATCAAAGAAAGAAGGTGGAACACCTTGACGTGCTTTGGTCGGTCTCCTCAGATGAGGACTCTTCCTAGAAGTAATGCGCTTTTACAACCTGCTGAAATATTTGGAGTGCACGGCAAATGCTGCTTTCCAGCCAAAGCCGTGGAGTTCTCGCACAGCTGTGATTCTCTTGTGGAAAAACCCACGCCAGCACCTGACCAGCTTGGTGTTGGTGTTCCAAGGGAAATGGAGGCAATAGCAGAAGATGCTGAATGTACAGCTGCTAGCTTACTCTTCATTTTTGGATCTACTACACAGATAGTGTTTGATGGCATCCTCAAAATTGCATGCCATGCATCTCCTCAGATTTACTCCAGCCTTCTGGCTTGTTTCACCATCTGTGTGGATCACCTCGCTCGGATTTTGTAAGCATGGGAATGTTAATAAAGGACACAGGCTTAGATAGATAGTGTCTGTCTAGGATACTCACTACAGTTTCAGATTTTGCTTAATTCTACTTTATAATTTTACTAGGGATTGGATCCTCGTGTGTTGCCAGTTTAACTAATTTCCATATGTCACAATATCAGATGTTTCACAGAAATTGAGGTAGATTTGATTTTTATTATCCTTCTCCCTTTCTTTAATCTGACCCTTATCTTTATCAAGTGCCGACTCTACTACTGGTTTTTGTTGGTAGGCAGTAAAAGATACTTTGCTATCTAATTTCAGTTACTTTTCCAAGGTGGAACCCAATTTATTCCAGCTCTTGACTTCTACAACATACCTTCCTTCCCTACTAGGTTTTTCTTTTACTTTTGGTTTGGCTCTCTATTTTAATATGCATTTTTTGTCATATAGGTGTGCTTGGAGCCGTGGCCTGAAGGTTCCCCCACATCTATGCAAAATGTTCCAGATAGTTTTGTACCCGTGTCTTCAAGGAATTCCAGTCCTCCTCCCTTCTCAAGACCTCTGTCAGTTGGCTTCATTAAATAGCCTTCCTAACTTTTCATAATTAAACCAAATAAAAAAATAAAAATCCGTATTTAAATTTTTCAAGTAAATGTTAATAGAACTGCAAGTTTGCTGTCCTTAAAAACAAAATCCTCTCTTTCTCTAGCTCACTTTTTTTCCACCTGTAAGAGACTTGTATAAAACAAACGAAAAATTTAAACCCCTGGAAACAAGTTCTTCTTGCCCTGAAGGCTGCTAAAATTATCACAATTATTCAAGCAGCCTTAACTGTTGACAGAAGTTTTTGTTTGTTTTATATAGCTACCGTATTTCATTTAGAAACTACTAAAAATATAATCATCTTGGAGACCATCTGCTCGAAATGACAGTGCATACTTGGGCTAAATTTTTAAACTTTTTTCCCAGCTTTGTTCATTATCTCTCCTAAGATTGGTTACATGACAAACTCAGTTTCCAGTGCTAAGGGTTTCTTTCCTGAATTAATTTTCTATTTGCGTCCAATATGCACACAAGCATTTCCAAGTATTCATACATCCCTTGTTTGCTAACTTTTCTTCTGGGAGATCAGAGGGGAAAAGTAGGCACGGCCTTGTTTTCATATGTAAATAGCATGTCGAGACTGCAGGTTCATCAGAACAATTAACTGTACCTTTGACGAAAGAAACTTTTCCTTTCTCCCCCTCATTGCCTCTTCTGGCCTGGATTTCAGGACAAGAGGAAGCAGAACCTGAGCTGGTTGTCAGGCTCCATGGTGTACTACTGTATGTAACGGGCTTTTTGGTTATTTTTTTCTGTTCAAGTAATACACGTATTGTGAAGGAGAACGTTTTCTTTGGGAAAGAAGTATAGTTATTTGGTGTAAAACAAGTAATTTCAAATGTTCCCCCTTGTTGTCTTGTCATACAAGCCCTTTTCTTCTGGTATTTTGTATCCTCTCCAAATTACCAACACCTGCACTTGGCATCTAGGTTTGAAAATGAGAAGAATTTAGAAGTGGAGCTGGAATAATTAATTTGTCCTCTCAGTAAGGCTGGTGTGTTGGGTTATTTATTTATTTATTTTATTTTTAATTTTAAAATATTTTGTGGAAGATGTCTCTGGCTGCCTGAGAGCCGTGTATATAGGAGGCAGGTCTCATGTGCGTGAAGAACCTGTGAACATGTGTTAACATGGTTCACAGTACAAAAGGAAGCTAACACATCAAATAACTGTTTCTGTAACCTCTGCCAATTTATGATTTGTTTATGGGTTTGTACTGCCTGTTCTTAAACAGAAATAAGTGCTTAACCAAAGAGTCACTTCCCTTTCACCTGTTAACACAGTCATAGTAAGCTGGTATACACAGAAAATGCGGTGTTTGCCATCTTCCTCTGCTGAAATTTCTACCCTTCCCTGATACTTTTTACAACATTGTCTGACTTTTCCAAATATCAATTCGATGTTAAGATGTTTCTGAACATATGCAAAAGGTCTCTTGTAGAAGCTTCCCAACAGCCTCTGTCATCTCAAGATTCATTGGAATAGTCCATATGTGATTTATTATTTCGTCTTCATGGTTCCCTTGTATTAAACATTTAATGTGAAATTCAATTTTCATGAGTTAACATCTGTTTTGTCAGAAGATAAATAGCCAGTGAAATTCTGAGTGTGTTTTTTTACGTCTCCCATTTATATTCTGAATCGTCATAAAGATACAACTGTAATGACAGCTCTTAATCTGGCAAACATCCCGTATGAGAGGAGAACAGACAATACCTCTGTTCTGTAGTGCTAATTCATTATTATTGTAAAAAATGTCTTGTTTCAATGAAGTGTCTTGGAGAGCTGTTGTACTTAAAGTGCGATGCCTGGTTTTAGTTGAGACAGACTGCAGAGCTACTGTAAGCGTTATTCAAACGTGGGTGAATTTTCCCAGTGATAAACATGCACTTGGCCTCAGCGCAGCAGAATCCCCATAATTTGGGAAGGAATCTAACGATCAGGAATATTTTTTCAAATATTATAGCTGGACTCTGCAACAACTCTTGTGGGGTTTTTTGGCAGTGAATTCCCAGGTGATCGTGGTGACTGCTACAGAGAACATACGGCATTTTTCACAAGTCACCTCTTTCCCCTAATTTGCCTCTATTACTTTGTACACGTAGCATTAGATAGAAGATGGTGAAAATATTTTCATGGCACAAAAAATTATCTCTTAGGCAAAAGCCATGTGAGAATTAAGTACCTCCTGCAGAGTGGCTGTGTGCATGCCTGGCGCTTGGGACACAGAGTCCAAAGCCATTTTCATGAATGATTTTACCTTCAACCACAGAGGGGGGAAAATTTTTAGTTCAAGAAAAACTTTAGTTCAAAATTTTTAGTTTAAGTTCAGTTCTGGAAGCTGCAGAATACCTGCTGAGACAGAATACTTGCTGAGATTTGTTCAACACGCTTGGATTCAGTTGTTTCATTTGATGCTAATGGTGTTTCGTGCTTTGTTGGAGTAAAGAAAAGTGCAAAGACCTTTGTATTTGCCTAGCTGCTTTAGACTGAGTAGTATGAATGAAGATTTAAAAGAAATCTGACATGTAAGTATTGTATAATTGTAAAATTACAGAGTCACAGAAGGGCCGAGGTTGGAAGGGACCTCTGGAGGTCGTTTGGTCCAAACCCCTGCTCAAGCAGGGCCAGAACTGTGTAATAATTTTACATTGAGTATGGACTGTATCTGGAAAAAATAAATGAAAAGACAATATAAGTCGTTGCTTTCTATATAAGATGGCAATTTATATCAGATAAAGATTGCAGTAAGTAAAAATGACTTTTTTCACAAACGAGTATTTCATAGCAAACCATTTGTGGTTCCGATTCTAGCCTCCATATTTTAATCTTAATTGATAAAGTATAATAGTATGGGCATGTCTCTTCTTTCTTTACTTATATTTATATTCCACATAATCATTTTCATATAGGAAACCTTAGCAGTTAGACACCTAATTCCATAAAGTTATTTAAGTTATTTACTCTAATTATACTTTATATGACCTTTTTTTTTTTTGCAGAGAAGTACAGTTTAAAGTGAAAAATAGCTTCATATTTGATTTAATGTTTGCTTTGAAAATAATGGGAAAAAAAATCAAGATTTTACTTGGAGACATCTTTCTTCTTTTTTGGCCCAACTGTTGCCATATTTATCCAATAATAGCACATTTTTTGATGAATCTTTCTTGTTTGTTTTTGCACAGAGAGTTCGGATGGCGAGATCCAGAGCTTCCAGAAGTTATACAGATGTTACAGCATCAGTTTCCCTCAGTACAGTCCAATGCTGCAGCCTACTTACAACACCTCTGTTTCGGAGACAATAAAATAAAAGCAGAGGTAAGACTTATAAATCCTTTTTTCAACAGTGATGCTGTCTGGCATTTATCATAGCTAGTTATTTATATGTAATTTAAAAGGGTTACAAACAAAATTGTGTATGCGTCTGGACCCATTTTACTCAAGCTTTCACTTAAGTCATTTGTTACAATTAGAGAAAGGAAAAAGTGCATAAAATATTTTTGTCACTCTTTTTTGGTCTGGTTTTGAATATTTTGATTGATCGTATACCATTTAGACAGTGTATGAGTAGTTGTTCAGTAAACAGCTAATGGTATAGTCTAGATCCCACTGAAGCATATGGGCATTTCCTTAGGACTTTCAAAAAGAGATGTTTAGGCACTAAATACAATTACAGAAAAATTCAGCAAAAGGATTCTGAATCAAAGCCTGCTTTAATGTGTAATTGCGTGAATGGAGTTTAATTTCACTGGGTTTGCAGCTTGAACTGTGATCGTTGGTCTATGATCTTGGAATTCAGCGCAGATTGTATCTAAAATGTAATTCAAACAGCATTATAGACTTTGTTCTGTACCTGTAGCTGACGGGTACTTCTTGCTTGCTTGTTCCCTGTGGTTAATGGGACCGGCTCAGCTTTTGGCACAAGTTAAAACAGAAGGAAGGCAGCTCTGAGGGATCTGACAAACACACAGGAGTCAATTAAAATTGAATGAGTGAAGCTGTTACCAGCCCCAGCTGCCTCCCCTGGCCCTCCCAGAGATACTGCTGATCAGGGACATGTGGTGTGCACGTAAATCTGTGCCTGTGCTGGCATCTTTTAGCCTGGCATGTAAAGGTAAACTGAGATCAGGATCTGCTATTGCTTATTTGTCAGAACCGTGCAGTGATGCTGGCTTGCTAGTGCTTCGTTATCCTCACCCTCAGCGCGTACCGCTCCCTGGCTCTCTCCGGCTATAGCGGCTTTCCCGTCTAGGCTTTTTCATGCCGAGGAAATTCCCGAGTGAGTAAGTCTGTGGTTTGCTAGCACTGACAGAACCGCACTGGTTGCATACATCACCCCAAACATCTTAGAAATAATAATAAAAAAAATATTTACATGGATGTTAAAATGAAGAATGGTTGTGCGCTGGGAAAGCGAACTCTGTTCCAGGTATTGCTGAAAATTTTAACCGCACGGTCTCCCCATGCTCTCTTCTCATCCTTACTCACAAATTAGTTTTTCAGTAAAAGAATTGATTAATCTCTGAGAAAGGCAGTTAAATGATTAAGGCAATTTATTCATTGTACAATCTGTGCTTTCTCCTGCTAGCCATAGATTGAGAGCCCTTAGGTAGCTATCACATTTGATGGAAGAAGACGGTTTGATTTTCATTGCTAACCATTTAGGGAAAAAGAAGACAGATTGTTGTTGATCTGACCCATCCCACTAGGACATCAGCTTTTATAAGCTTCAGGCTCATGAGCTGGAAGGGTGAAGGTAAGTATATAAAACAGTAGAGCAGCTCTCTGAGTTTCTCCTCTGAAAAAAGATAACGAATAAAATGAGCATTTCCCCCCTTCATTTGTTATTATTCAGGGCTTTGATATTTCCCTCACTCCATAATATGTAAACTGTCTTTGGAAACAAGCCAAAATACTTTTTTTTTAAACAAGTCCACCTGAGAATATGCTTTCAAGCTTCTGGTACTGTGGATTTTTCTAAGACGACAAGTAATGAGATGTATTGTGTACTTTCCTAATGCTTTGTGAAGCTTTTGAGGCTAAAGCATCTAATGGTAGCAAACTATTTTATCTCTAGCTATTTATGTACCAATCTATAGTATGTAATGATTAAGTCCTGTTTTGTTTAGGCCATGATTCAGCAAAGCACCTAAACAGTTTCTGTGTTTGTTTTTTGGAATCAAGATCTACCCGAAGAGCTCAGTGGTGTGTTTAGGGTCTGCTTGAGTGCTCCACTGAATAAAAATTTCCTGAGGAACCTTTTGTGTGAGAAGATATCCCAGATTTTTACTAAGCACATGCCTGGCCAGAGGAACTTGAGTGGTGCTGTTAAACCGCCCTGGGACAACTCATGTGCTAACTCTTAAGGATGTGTCTGAATTATGAGATGAACTAATACCTAAATAATAGGAACTGATGTCAAAGTTCACTCTTCTGCAAAGTATTTGTGTTGCAGTTGTGTGTTGTGGCCCGTTCTCCTCTGTTTGAGAACACATTTAATATCCCATTCCTTCTTCATGGAAAGTAGAGTGCAAGTCCTGCCACACGCAGTCACAGAATCACAGAATGGTAGGGTTGGAAGGGCCCTCTGGAGATCATCTAGTCCAACCCCCCTGCCAGAGCAGGGTCACCTGGAGCAGGTTGCACAGGAACGCGACCAGGCGGGTTTTGAATGTCTCCAGAGTTGGAGACTCCACCGCCTCTCTGGGCAGGCTGAGAGTCCCTTCCCAGTCACGGGGAAACGTGCCAGCTCAGACACAAGGCGCAGGGAAGAGAAGCACCAGGACACGTCCAAATTTTTGTTTTCTTTACAACCCCTTGTCAAATTGGTAAGTATGAATTTTGGAAGTCCAGGTGTAAGTTTGAGATTACAAAGATGAAAAATTCCAATTCTTTTGAAGCACAGAAAACTGTGCTCTTTTACCGAATGCCTAGATCCAACAGAGCAAATGGCTTGGACTAAAGAGAGAAAACTGTCTTGGTGGTCTTTCAGACCCTGGAGAAAGGACAAGCGTAGGAATGTGTAAGTTAAGAAAACTGCTGGTATTTTGTATGCCTGACAGGCACTGAGGAAAAAGCAAATTGAATTCACTATGTAATTTTTTAAGTGTTTGTGTGTAACATGCACTTGAACATACACACACACGCAGACAGAGAATGAATATTATTATGCAACAGTTCAGTTTATTTACTGCTTGCATTGAATTTGAAATGCAATGCAGTTGTTAAAGTTTCAACTTTGGAGTTACCTGACAGAAAAAAAATAACATTCATTTACCTTTATCACTAATGAGCATCAAGTTGTTACACTGCTATTAATGGCTATTTTATACAGAGTTTCTGGAAATAACTGTCTTGAAATACCTTTTTTATTATTCTTTTAAGCTGTATTGTCTATCAAAAAGGTGACTAATGATCTATCCTCTGAACCTGACCGTTCTCTCAGTCTTACAGTTTTGTTTTTGTACAGTGGTAAACTTTTCCTACTCTCATAAGAGTTTAGTGTGATTTGTATAAAACTTCTCCTCGTGTACTTGGTAGGACGAGACCTTTATATTCCTTTTGAGTAGAACAGCGTCAACTAAAATTTAGACAGAAATAGAAAACAGCATCTATGACTATATGCATTTCTGAGATTCCTAACAACTTTTATGGTTTTACCATTACATTTTTCTCTTCTAAAATATTTTCACCCCCCCAAGAAGAGGTATAGAAGACAGCTATAAAAAAGAAATCCAGTCAAAAACGTTTGAAATGTGGCTAGGGCAATGAGAGATCTTTTTCCTTTCATGACCATGTTCTTTATGGTAGGTGGTATTTCTAAAACACTTGTTAATCACAGGCGTACTTCTGAATTTGGTGATATCACTCTAAATGTATGTTTATTGCTACAGGAGTGTAAAGGCCTTGCTCAGTCTTTCATGTAGCAATTCTCTCAGACCAATGAGGTGTGCAAATGCCCTTCTCTAATTTAAAGGACTTTCAAACAAAATTGGTAACCGTTTATGTCAAGATGCCCCGGGCTGGCTACTAAGGTGTCAGAAGTCATTTACTTTTCCACAAAAAAACTTCTGGAGTGAATTAGGTTGTACATTTCTGGTAGAATTTATATTTTTCCCCTTCCAGCCCTGAACATACCTGTATGGTGATAAGTAAATGCGATAAACACTGACCGTTGATAAACTTGGTGGTGTTATTTCTTGCAGATGCTGGTGCTTCTATGCTGCTCAAAATTGTTCAGTGCTAGTCTTTGTTTAAAAGTATGATTTTAACTGCTGCTCTTACCTGACAGTTTTCCACAAGTGCTACTTCTGAGTCTCCTTAAGTATTGCTGTCTGCAGGGCAGGCACTACATCTGCTATTGGTAGTGCATCTCGTTCTCTGCCTTTATTCCCCATGTTGGGTGCTTCGGTGGTGCAGCAGACATTAGAATAGAGCTGAAGAAGTTGGATTGTTTTTGCTAATGTCCAATAGTTGGATTTTTCATCTCCTGTTGAGCAGCAACCAATCCTCTCTGAAGGGACAGAAGGAGGCAGAAGGCTAACGGTTGTAAAAACTACCAGGCAGCCCATTACAATTAGACATC
Organism: Chroicocephalus ridibundus; assembly: GCF_963924245.1. Taxonomy (NCBI): domain Eukaryota; kingdom Metazoa; phylum Chordata; class Aves; order Charadriiformes; family Laridae; genus Chroicocephalus; species Chroicocephalus ridibundus. Next base: position 90,773,651 of record NC_086285.1, read on the forward strand.
GTAATTCTGAAATTCAGAATCTCAGAATACTTAGTGATTTATTGTATAAATTATTCTTTCATTGATGACAGTGAAGGATGCGACTAAAAGGCAAAAGGAAAGGAGGGAAGACGTTTCGATCAGGTATTTGAAGGCAAATGAAAAGTTGATCAGGCAGAAGAGCACAAGAAGCCCCTTTTAGATGGCATTTTCTCCTTAGGAGAGGGCTCTTACACCAACAATGGTGAAATTGTGAGCAGAGCCAGAGTAGCTGGTCCTGGATGCCAAGAAGGAACAGGCAGGGGATATAGGAAAAGAGAAGCGTTTTAAAATAGTTAGCAGAGAACATCTCTTTAAAAGAGCACATTCTATTAAACACAGGGTTCATTCTTCCACGGCAATTTTTCTTCCTATAATGACAGCTTACTCTTTTCTATGAGGTCACCATATAAAAGGATTGAATTGTGCAGTTTCACACGCCAACACCGTTTTTGCTCTCATGGAAAATGGCAGCCGGCCATCATCTGCAAAGGTGTAACAGGTCATTTGGGGTTTTTGGCACCAATGACTCTGTTCTGCAAGCTAAGAAATTAATTTTTGCCATCAAAGCCACGGCACTTGAGGTTCTCATCTCAGGAAAATCGTGCAAAGATGCCAAATAAAAGAACAGTAACTACTGAACTTTCTTGCCTGAAGCCTTCCCTTGCATCCTTAATAAACCTTGCTGGATCGGACAATTTCCTCTTTATCTTGGAGAGCGTTCCCATATACTCGTTTCACACTGTCTTAGAGGAAAAGTACCAATCTGGACATTCTTCCATGATGTTCTCAAAAAACGAGTGATTGCACACTGAAAGTATTTTCCAAACTTGCTCAAAACCATCATTTGCATTTATTTTGTCATTAATCTTAAGAGTTTTTCTGCATCTTCCTCTGTGAGTTCTTCAGAATGTGCCCGGAACCCTTTTAACACGATACCACCACTCTTCCATATGTCAGGCAGCAAGCACCTCTTGTTTATCGCCATTATTTTTTATATTTATGTTGCTCTTTATTATTATTAGTGAGGGCTTGTTGAATATACATCTGCTTTTCCCATCCTCTGTTCCGTTAAGCGTGTGATAGGCCATCTGGTTGAAACGGAATATGAACATGAACCATATAAGAAAAAATATCTTATTATGTAGTGTAAGTTATTGTCATCATCTTCCAGGATACATTTTTTTCCTTTGTCCCAAGGAAAACTTACACTTAGTACGGGGTGGTGGACAAAAAGTCCATGACGTTGCTTCTAGACCTGCTGGCTAATGCTGACAGAATTCTTCACCCCATAACATTTGAAGGATGCAGAGGGAGGTTGGAGGTGCTGTCATCATCCTTGAAGGGTATCTTGTTTTCCATAAGGGGTCCCAGAGAAAACAGAATATCTTTCTTTTCCTACGTGTTTGAAGAAGAACCATAGCTTTGCATTCACTTTTCCATGGCCTTCCTCTTCTCTCTCTCTTTTTTCTAAAATCTCTTCAGGTAAAGGCTGGAATTTGGCTTGTCCAGTAATGATACTGTCAGTTTTCCATTAAAGACATAAAGTAAACTGTTTTAATCGTTGCTTGCCGGATGATATAGACATGGTATTTAATTTAAATGAAAGAACAATCTCATGGATGATACTGAAAAGTAATGTAAAAATTGCAGAGAGGCTCTGAAACATTTGTGAGAGTGCATTTTAGTGCAGACAATAATTGCATACTTTTGGAGAAAGTATACTTCCCTGTTCAGTTATAAACCTTTTATTAGTACTTTGATAACCATAATTTTCATGTGTTAAACATCTGCATGGGTAAAATCTCACAGTTTGAAAAATATTCCCCTAGATGGCTTCACAAGGAATTTACTATTTTAATGCTGATTGTTTATGTGTAGGGGTGCTTGCCTATACCCGATTCCCAAAATAAGCACTGATAAGTTCATGCTTTTGCATTCTTATGTTTAGATTACTGCATGCAGGATGGTTTGGGTCTCTCTCCCCATCATCCTGGGCAGTCGTATTCGCTGTGCAAGTAAATGTCAAACAGTCCCTTCCAAATACACTTTCTATGTCGTTTTCTCTGGTAGAAATTACTCTAATGAAGTAAAGCAGCACCCAGTGACTTACCCAGAAACAGTCTTTATGTAAGAATTTTATTTTTTTATTTTATAAAATATCATTAATGATGATTTTACGGGAGTTAACTTTTAGGTTCTCAGTGACTTCTACTCTGTTTTCTAAGAAGCCAGTCAACAGTTGTTGACAACTGGGTTGTTTTGCAATACAGGTTGGGCTTTTTTTACTGTCAATTTTCCATATACAAAATGCTATTTGTTTGGGGTTTTTTTTAATATTTTACTCTCAAAGTATTTTTGGAAATGACTCTTTGATTTGTCTTTTGTAAATTGTCTTAGTTTGCATTTTTGGAATAGTTTTTCCAACAAGATGTTCCACTCCTTGCACCTTGTCATTCAAGGATATGATTTTACGCTAAAGTTAGGTGTAACTTCCATGCGCAACCATCAGCAGCACCACAGAGTCTTACTCTCCACAGCAAGAAAAAGTATACAAATAGCTTTATGATTGCTTCTTATGCCATTACATTTTATATACAGTTTTATTCTTTAGCTTGAGAAATGCCATTTTTCATTCCGCCTCAAGGCTTATTTATCCTTTTAACTTCATTTTTGCAAAGAGGTTTTGAACTGGTGGTACTTGAAGAATGCATTTCAACCAACAGAGGCTACACTGTTACAGAATTTGTGGTGTACTGCATATATCTTACATGAGAAATGTGCAAAATAAATGACCTGTCATTATTACATGAGACTTGATAATAATTGCAAAACCAAACTGTGACAAGAACAGTTAATTTGATCAACTTGAGTATCTGTTATTTTAGCTTTCTCTACCATATCTATGGCTTAAATCCACTCTATCATGGTGCGACACAAAAAATTACATATTTATGTTTCATTGTAGCCATAGAGAGAAGAGAAAGATGGGATAAATATGCAAAGATGTCTTAAATGATGAACAGATTAAGTAAAAGCTGTATACCTGAATATACCTGAAATAAAATGGGTTTACACTGAAAGCACTTGACTAAGTTTCAAGCCCTAGGTCTGTTTTTAGCCCTGCATGACCGTGGGCTCTCCTGTAAAATGGGGATGATAATTCTATTCTACTTTGATTATTTCTGTTTATTCTTCTCAAGGGTGATAAGTTGGCATCAACCCACCAATATAAACACCTCTGCGGTTTCAGATTGAAAATGTTTGTGAGGGCTGTCCCACTTTGCTTCCATTCCGGGTGCTTTTACGATATACTCAAAAATGGTGCCAAAAATGCCGAATCCTGTTCTTTGACAGAGACATCTGTGAGAATCATAGAGTCATAGAATCTTCATGGTTGGAAGGGACCTTTGAGATCATCGAGTCCAACCATGCACACACAAAAAAAACCCCTACAATCTCTGTCACTAGAGAGAGCAGAGGTGTGCACTGGCTGAGCAGTGAGCATGGGATAGGATCGTCCCAGTCCTCTGTTGTAGGGCTCTCAAGGAGCTGCGACTTTCATCACCAGCTACTTCAGGACGTGGGAAGTTGCCCAAAGGAGACAGCGGCAGTTCATGCTCCATGGGGCTGGACACACGACACTGGATCTTTGCTGGTGACAAGCTCTCATATGATGCCCTAAATCACTGCTTTCTCCCATATGTTGGGTTGAGAGGGGAGGGTGCACAGCTGTGTCCCAAAGGTCTTTCTGGCTCCAGTTTGCCTGGCACCGTGCATCTTGTGGCACTCTTGCAGTCACATTAATTTGGAGTGGGATAGAGGGACTGAAGGCGTCTTTTCCCCCTATCCTGTTGGAAGATTCATAAAACATAAACCTGGAAGAGATGAAGGATAAATCCTCTATTCTGTTACATTTACAGAAACAATGCCCTTCTTTTTCCCATGATCAAGGTCTCATTGCTCTGATATACTAACTATGGCTTGTCTCATCTTCTTTCCATAGGAGATTTTTTGAAAGCAACCTTTGTTTTCTGCTATTGCTGCTGCTTTTTTTTTTAAAAAAATCATCCCCATTTGATCCCATCTTCAGACCTATGTAACTTCTCCTAATCTCTCTACTCCCTTCCATTTTATTTATTCCAGCAGTCAGTGGCTTGAGATGTGTTTCTGTGTTAAGGGAGGCAGATGTAAATGGTCTGTTTCTCCTGAGTAAAACAGCGATTTCTGCACTTCAAGCCCTTCTCTATTGATAGGTGTGCCAGAGAGTATATTTGATAGCACTTCAGTAACTACAGCGCTAGTTTGAAGTGCCTCATATGTCTGCTTTGGATGTGCCTTTATGTTATGTCTATGATACCCTCTCTCCTCTTTTAGTTTGAATTGTGTGAAGTAAAGAAGCACTAACTCACGACCTATAATACAACCCTGTGACCGAACATTTTCCCTTTTTAATATAATATAACTAAAACAAATGAGGCAGAAATGGCTGCGTTGGTCTTAACACAATAATCTGTGGTAACGCTGTTGTTAGGACTGCTTACACTCTTAATGGTCTTAAAAGATTATTATTTAGAATAATGATAATAGAAAACACACTTTTGTTCACTAATCTCTCTCAATATAGAGTCCAATGCTGAGTTACTAAATAGTATTTATCAGAATATATCAGTCTGTTCTTTCTTGCTAATAAATTGTCTTGTCTTTGCTAATAAATTCCAGAAACGTGGTTAACTATAAAATGGTAGGCTTTTTCACTTTTTTTTTAGGGCTTTTCACTTCGTGGGGGTTTTTTAAAGCATAGAAGCCCACCTTCTATAAGGGAATTAAATCTTAAACTGATCTTCTTGCTCGCAAAAGTGTTTCTGAGTGCATCTCTCCATTGTTGCACCATCTAATTTATGCACTATCATTTTATGACATGTATCTCTTCTGACGATAGAGAGCATGTCTTTGTTTTGTGCACAGTCTTTACATTTATTAAGACTGAGAATTAATGAATGTCACTGAGTGCCGTGCAGTGTCCCCACAATCTGTGCTTTCTGTAGCACAGAAGGATTGGCATTTTACACTCTGGGATCCCTGTGGGGTCATTTAACCACGGTTATTCTTGATTTCATTGTCAGGATATTTTACCTGGATTGTAATCATGATTTACTGTGCACCTGGCGTATATTTCACTTGATGTAAGATTGGGAAACTATTACAGTTGTTAAATAAATGAATTAATGACAAGCTGTGCCGGAGTCACATGCAGTTAAAAGAGGGAATTGAAGAGTCAGGATGTCAACTGAAGACTGCACAGCAAAGTCGTGGCAGATTGCGAGGGCCAGTTCTTGTCTTTCACTGCTCTGCTCTGCTAAGAATCTTGATTGGTGCTTTGGGTTTCTTGCATTCACATCTCAAAATTATTTCTTTTGGAAAATAGTCTCAACTGGGAATAAAGCATCAGTCCTGTAAAGTGACAAAGTATCCGTCCTGTGAAGTGAAGAGGTTTCAAAAATAAATAAACAAGAGTATATTATTTCATAAACGTAATTGAACACGTAGTTATGCTTGGTTTTTTTCTGAGTTTTAATGCTAGATAAGCAAAAATTAGACATTTGGCTTGCTGCCTTCCTGTTGTTTTCAGTCGTTTTGTAACATTACATCATTCTCTCTCATTTCGCAAAGAGACTGAATTGAATGAATTTGCAAAGTTACCGAAAACAATTATTTTGCAAAATAGGGGGCGTGCTATTGAGAATATGTACCTGTATTTTTACACACCCTCCCGCCACGTTGCTTTATACTGTTTACATGTTCTCCCCTCTTCCCCCATGTTATTCCCTCTCCAGGGCATAACCAAAGGGACAAAGTTGTGCCCACTCTTCCCAGAAGCTCCTCTTTAAGATAGATTTTTCTATGGTCCTAAGAAGTCAGCAATGATTATTTAGAGCCAAAGCAAGCCAAAATCATTTTTTTAATTATTAACGACTGTCCACGCTTCATACGGACAATTGCAGCTTCGCTGCTGTTGTCTGGACTGTCCTGTTCATGCAGTACACGGCGAACTGTTAACAGTGTCCGCAAACATCTCTGGGCTACTGAGTCTGACCTCCGTTTTGCTGCCGTTTAGGGGCCTGGCACTGGTCTTCTTGTGGGCTGAAGGGAGCGAGTGAGGTCTCGAACAAAACCTGTCCAGACCTCCTGTTTGTCTGGGTCCTACAGCATCTGCCTCGCAGGAGATGAGGGTACTGGCTAAAAGGTTCCTATCTTTTTCAGCTCTGGGCGGACAGAGTTTGCCTCTGAATGAGTAACCACACAGAAGAGAATTTTAGGTGATAAATTCAATTAGCCAGAAAATTCAGTTGTGAACATCTGGTGATAATGCTTTTCACGTAGTTAGTAGGAGAGAACAAACCCCTCAGCGTTAATGTGCACAAGATGAATACCTTCGTGCTACTTTCTGTGGCGTGCAGCAGATGCAGGCAGAACATTGCCCTGTGTCGTGAATCTCTCTCCACTGGTCTGAGGAAAAAATGTCCCGGTCATATTAAAACACCTGTAAAAGCTGTATCTTTTGTATTTGAAAATATTAGGCACTAGGGAAGGAAAGGTAATACACACTGAAAGACAGTGTCACTTGACATAAGTAATGTGATGTTCCCACATTGTGAATGAGTAATAAATATATTTGCAACATTTTCAAGCAGTATAATGTTCTAGTATATATGCCATGGATTTCTTTCTATTCATAACTCTTCTGCCAATTGCTTCTCTGATTTATTAGGCTGATGTGTGAATGCAGAGGATTACTTTCCTATTGTAGAGCATATTTTTTATTACTGTTATCATCATCTGGCAAGCCACAGTAAGACTTTGCACACTATACATAGAAATAAAATACCATAGATTATATCAGTGTCTGTAATATGATGCTTTCTCAATGTATCTGTACTAAAAAGGTTGGCAGCAAAATTATTTCAATAAGGTGAATAGTAGTCCTGATAAAAAGGCCATGGCAATGAAACATCTAAGGTAAAGACCATCAGCTGATCTCCCAAATGTGTTTAAAAATACGAAGAGATGGCTGTTACTAAGCTACCGAGAGTGGCTGCAGAAGGCAGCACAGGTTTGTAGAGGCATAAGGACACCTAAGGCTCTAAAATTAAAATGCTTACCTGTCTGTCCAGCCACTGCAGAAAATTCTTTGAAGTCGCTTGAACCAGAGAGTCCTTAGTGTCATCTCAGAGTCAATTTATAGCAATGCTGCTGAAGTCAATCCTGCTCTTCTAGGGTTTACACTGGTGTAACTCAGAGTATGACTCATACCACATGAGGAATATAAGAAAAAACAAGACAATTAAAAGCAAGATATAAAAAGTTATCCGTTTTGAAATCGAAGTTGTGTATGTTTTTTGTGGGTCATGTGCCAGATTCTCTCCTTCTCCTCTTCCTGGAAGAGTACTGATAAATGGCTGACATTTCTAAGGTTTGGTGTCTTGTGGAGGTGTTGGCTCACACAGATATGGAAATACAGTAGATCTGTGAGATATGGCTTGAAAAGTTATTTGGCATATAATAACGTTTTATAGTTTTACAGAGAGATTTGATTGGTTCCTGCATACTCATCTGTACAAAAAGCATGGATTGTAATGCCCGCTGTGGGTCGTTTAACATCTATAAAGAAATAGTTAATGCAAAACGATAAATGACACAACAGGTCCGAATCAGCCCCTTATATTTGAGCTGTTGCTGCTACCGCAGTTGCTGAAGAGCAGGTGGGAACGTTGCCCACCAGTGTCAGCGGCGCTGCTGGATGTGCCTCTCTGCTTCCCTAGCCACATTGTGGGCACGTGGTTAGCCAAGCAAGGTCCTAAAGAAAGGGACACACTCCTTACTCCACACACAAAAGTATTACAGGGTTTTGGGTGAGTTTTTATTTTCGAAACTGCTACTTTGCTATTCTTGTGTCCAGGAGCAACTAAAAAAATTGCTGCAACTCGCAGGCTTTATAGATTAGTAAGCAGAGTTAGTCCATTGGCAGTGAGGTGGCACTATTTTTGATGGTTATTTAGCTTGCTCCTCATTTCTGTATGCTTTTTCTGTATTCTGCTGATTGAAAAAGAGAGGTTTTGATTGTGCTGGTCAACTTTTGGAAAGTGTCATCTGAGGCTTATTGGCAGTCCAACAATCAAATGGAAGGTTAAGTGTCAGGAAAGCAATAGAGAACGTTTCTGGGGCGTTCTGCAAGTCTGTATTATGCATGTCCTGGATTCTGCGTGAAGTTCTGGTCTTCCCCTATTTCAAAGAGTATAGGAGATTTAGAAAAAAAAGAATCAGAAGTAAGTTGTGGATTCTAGAAGTGAAAGAGAACCTGAGCTAGACAAAGGGAAAAAAAAATATTCAAACCAGGACAAGTATATATATGTATATACACACACTTCTTATAATACATACTTTTAAAAATATATATATATATATATAATTTTGCATATTGAACTGTGGGTATTACAAAGTACGTTGGAAATGGGGCAGATTTACTTGTGCTGACTTTTACTGCATTTATAATACTCACAAAAATGGGGAGACAGTGGAAGGATTCTGTAGCGCATCTTTCCACTGAAACTCTTAAATTACAGATCATAGTCACAGCCGTGCCACAGCCTGTCTTTGTGACCTTAGGCAAATAAATTAATTGTATGTGCCCGAGTTTCTATTAGCGAAACTTTCTACCAAAGAGGGATGTTGTGAGAATGCATTCATTAGTTTTTGAGACAGTAAATACTCGAATACTTCAGCTTTAAGACAGAAAATTTTCGTGGGACTGAGATTCTTTGGAGAGTAAGACATCAGCTACAAGGAGAGAATACCTCTTGTTCAAATCTCAGTAGGGAATGTCGTGGGAGCAGAGGTCATCAGGGGGCCGTATGATGCTTGATCTAATAAGTTGTAAATGTGTTTTTAATCTGAGAAGAAGCGGTGTGTTGTTTATTCTGTGAGGCAAACTATCTGAGGTAGCTACAGCAAGCGTCAAAAAAGGATCTTTTTGAATTTCCAGTTAGAGCTGAAATGTCAGATAGAGTTGTTCTGTTGTTTGGGCTTAAATGACTGAAAAAAAAAAAAGAAATGTTCTGTGGTCTTATTGGTGACCACCTTGTTCCAGGTTGGTATTTGTGTTCATACGGACTAAATCACACTAATAATATGGTGAACTGGATATAGATAACCACAACTTCAGAAATTTTCATCTAACACTAAGATGATGTCCTCTGTTACTCTTAGAATATTTGAAGTACTGACCTACTGCATTTGTCTAAAAAACTCAGTTTTTCTTTACATAAAAAAAATTGTTGAATTTGCTGTATCTTGTTTAACTTCACTAGGAATCTGGTTATAGGAATACCAAGATGTTCTTAGGTGAGGTATATACGTTGATTTCCGCCCCCCCCCCCAATAATAAATGTAGTCCTTCATTCTCAAATAGATGCTTAGTTCTTTTTAAATAGCATAAAGTGAATGATCCAAACCCTTGATGTTAATCATCATTTTTCATTTAACTTCAGACACTACTAGATCAGTGTTTAAGTAATGCCAGTGTCTTTTGCATCCTAAATTAATATTATCGTTGCGTTATCTATAAAGTGCAGACTGACGAACCTTCTTTAGCATTGTGCCTTTTTCAACTGTTTTGAAAAGCGAAGACCCCGGATTAAAAGGAAGTAATTGCCATACTTTCTAAGGGCTTTGGCTTGTGTGTATTTTTCCTAATTTGTGTGTGTTCCTCAGTGTTAGTTTATACCAGCAGTGATTCAAAAGCTGAGAAGCTTGGTTAATGCAGGTCAGTGCCGACCTGTTCATTTTAGGAGATACCATTATTAGCAGTGGGATTGAAAATCGCTCTTCTGATACCTTCGCAGTCAGAGAAGCGCTTTATGTCAGCTCTGCGCCTGCAGTTAGGAGTGTTATTTGGATGATCCCATTAATGCTTGATGTTTAGATTTAGAATAGGATGCTAGTGCCAGCCTTCAAATTCATGTTTTTTAAGAGTATTAAGGTAAACTGCTTTGCTATTATAGGTAACTTCTACCTATCCAGAGATTTTTGTTAGTGAAAAATAAAATCATGCTAGGACTTCAATATGTAATAGGCATAGCCTTCCTACCAAGCATGAAAAACAGAATGTTATACAAAGTGCATTAAGGCTTACTGACTGAGGAAGCAGCACATTTATTCATAGCTTTTCTGGGAAATTTTGGAACGTGGTTTTGAGTCTCCTGTTTGGAACATGTTTGCCAGTCTCTGTTAACCGCACACATAGGTCCCAGGATCTAAAGAGGTCACTTAAGAAACACAGCGAAAAGCAAATACATATTCAGTTAACAGAAATAGAATATCCACTCCCGGAAGAAAATCTTCTGAGTATTGACCCCATGTTGTGTGTCCTTAGTTGTCGCGCAACCATTCCTCCAAACACCCACCTCATTTCTATGGATGCAGAAAAAAGATCCCCTTCCTTCTCCAGTGCGCTACAGTTTAGCACTCAGAGAGCAATTCTTATTTAACTTAAAGCAGAACATTGTGTATGTACCAGTGGCTGAATTTATTTAAATTATGCCTGTTCACAGCTTTATGTTGCCTTTGTGTCTGAGCTAACAAGCCCTTAATGACAGTTCTACAAAACCATGCTTAAATGGGACCTGGATCCAAACCCTGATTTAGATTCCTTAAACAAATTAGACTTTGGAGCTAATGCAGCAATTTGCATAACATTCCACTCTATTTTAAGCTAAAATTGCTCAGCACTTTTTTGAACTTGTAGCAAATTACTTTGCTAATGAGACTAAATTACCCTATGATGTTGCAGGTAAATTTGTCTGTAATAAATCTCATGTGCGTTTGCAATGTACGGATTTTGTATTGTCTACCTGCTGTTCCATAGGCATGTCAGAAGAAGTAGTGGAGAGGAATTAAAGTTTGAACCACTACATTTCTCTTAAGAGACGTGTGCTATGCTCAGTGCTCTTCCTGTATTCTTTTTTGATGGAGATTTGTTTTCTTCCCTTCATACCCATTTTAAGTTTTTAGGAATCAGCCCTCTGAAACTAGCTAGCAATGAGTCTGCCCATCTTCCAAACCCTTCTCTGAAAAATACATTGGTTTTTTTCCTCTTTAGAGTAAAGTCTTTTAGTAATGTAAACAAGGCAAAGATAAGCAACAGAAGGGTCTCAGAGAGAGGGTTTGGAAACGCTGTAAAAAAAAAAGAATACTGTGTGTAACGGGTCAGTGCGGTCAAGTTGCTATGTGGGCAGTGGCCTCTTGGACTCTCCTGGCCTGTGTGGCTGGAACCAATCTACCCAAAGGGTGAGCCTGAGAGGAGCAGGGTGGCCATAGTAAGTGTCTCAGAAACTGCCTGCCACTCTTTAAAAATGCGTTTGCCATTTGGTTCTCCTCACTTGTAGCTTCTGCTTCCCACACCCCTGGAACAGAATTACTTGGAATCCATTCAATGTGTGAAATAATAAGCACTTATTCTGCTAGTTAGTAAACTGGCATCTAGGAACATTAAAGCCAATTATTGCTACAAATTTCCAGAAGCAGACTTAAATGGAATTGTCCTTTTAATTTGGGGTTTATTGGATATATACCGTCACCTGTGCTAGCAGTCAGTTATTTTTTAGTTCTGTTCTGTATGTAACACAGTGGCATTAAAAATAATTCCATGTGTTTAAACACTTGTATTTTGATATATTGAAACATGCTTTCTTAATAATGGAAATGTCACAGAATAAGTGGTGGATGATGCAGTGTGTTACATCAATTAAGCTGGCAATTAATATCGATGATGTCTAAAAAGGCTTGATTGTTGTTAGATTTCCTTCACCTCCTTTGGACGGAGAGTTATTCAAAAGTGATTATTAAGAAAAATGTGGAAAGTAAGCATTTAAGCATGAATTAATCTTCAAATTAGGACTGTGGAGCTGTTAATAGTGGAACGCGTAATATCTTATTGGGAAGAGGAGATTGTGTTATTTTAGAAACACACTTTATCACTCTGTCAGTCTCTAACAATTTTTGTCACCTATTCTTAATCCTGTTCTGTTTCCATTATATTTTACTTTGTAATGCAGGGTAGTCCGAATTAAATGCAGAAGAGGATGTTCCAGTTATACCTACTGGCAAAATTTGAACAATATCTCAGATACCCACTTGCTGAGTATAAATAGAAGAGGAAGGGTGTTTTGGTTTCTATCACAGCAATATTTTTAGGCCGTGTTGGAATACTTCATTATCTAACAGTCTTTGGCTAAGCTGTTTAAAACTTGAAGCTTCACTTTTCTTCCTTTTTGTATCTCTAGCTCTGATTTTTACAGCCTTCCCAGGGATGTCAAAGGCGATTTCTATTATGCAGGGATTGAAAGAGAGGGGTTTGCTTCTCTTCTTCACTGCTGGGAGGAATAGAATTTTTATTTCAAAATAGAGTTCAAAACCATAGTAATAGTCAAGACAGCTAATGTCTATTTGCATTGACTTTGCTTCTGCTGTTGCAAAGCCATAAGCAACAGCCAGATTCCAGGGCCAGTTTGCTGATACCTAGATACGAAGAAAAAACGCTCACCTATATTTTGTTCACATTTGAGGAGTTATCTGTCCTTCTAAACGTGAGAAAATAATGCTGTTGATTGTAAGTCAAAGCATGCATTCTGCTCAGTCTGACAGTCCTGGTTGTCCTCACTTTTTGGGCAAACCTTCCCTATCCCCAGGGAAGCAAGCCCGTCGGGTTTTCACATCCAGTTGTTAGACTTTAAACAGACAGCCTGGAGGAACAGCATGGCTTCTGTGCTGAATCAGTGACAGGTAGCATGTTTTGTCAATTAAGGTCATGGACTGTAATGCTGTTACTGCTTACATCTGACAATAATTCAGTTTCAAGCTGTGTTAAGATTTGTGCAAGCTTTGGCATGCATTTGTAAAAGGTAAATTAAGAAGGCTGCAATATTCCCTACAATTCCCTACAAATCACACTTTAATTTCTATTTTTTTTTTTCTGAAAGGTTCCACGTTCATAAATTGTTATTCTGTCAGTTCTTTTTAAAGCACAGAAAGTATCCTTTAACCAGAGTGGTCTCAAAGTGAGTAAAGGTTATATTTAACCAGTGTAGTACAAAGCAGGGAGAAGATACCGAAAGCTGTAGATCCAGATGTATTTCCCAAAGGGAGCTAAATATTCCTTGGGAGATGTTTCTGGTTTATTTTTTTTAACAGAGCTCTGTATTTGATCCACTGACTCCCAACGTATGCTTTATATAAGAGGAGTGCTTGCATGCTGCATGAACCACCTCCTGCCGTCTGTGGGATTAGTGTTAGTAGTCTTCAGAGTGATGGGGACCAGACCCTTAACTGCTGCTTGGAAAAGGAGCAGGATGCGTTATGGCATTGCTCAGAAGGTGGGCACTTCTCCTTTCAACTAGTTTAACACGTCAGCTGGTGATTTCCCTTGTTCTCTCTCCTTCAGTAACCATGATACAAGGCTGAGCATGTAACCCAGTTAACATTTCAAGTACAGTGTATATACTAACCTAAATTACAGTGATGGTGCCTCTGTACTCGGCCCTGTTGAGGCCTCACCTCAAGTGCTGTGTTCAGTTCTGGGTCCCTCTGTACAAGAGGGACACTGAAGTGCTGGAGCGTGTCCAGAGGAGAGCTACCAGGCTGGTGAGGGGTCTGGAGACCAGGTCATATGAGGAGAGGCTGAGGTAGCTGGGCATGTTTAGCTTGGAGAAGAGGAGGCTGAGGGGAGACCTCATTGCCCTCTACAACTACCTGAAAGGAGGTTGTAGGGAGGTAGGTGTTGGCCTCTTCTCCTGGGTGAATAATGATAGGACCAGAGGAAATGGTCTGAAGTTGTGGCAGGGGAGGTTTAGATTAGAGATTAGGAAGAATTACTTTCCTGGAAGAGTGGTCAGGCACTGGAACAGCCTGCCCAGGGAGGTGGTTGAGTCACCATCCCTAGAGGTATTTAAGAAACATCTAGATGTGGCACTTCAGGGCATGCTCTACTGGCAGAGATTGCAGGGGTTTTTGTGTGTGTGTATGGTTGGACTCGATGATCTCAAAGATCCTTTCCAACCATGAACATTCTATGATTCTACACATGTTTACAAAACCAGTACAATAAATGAATGAGAAATTAATCAGATATGGATCATTCTAGAAATAAAAGCATCCCTATTCATTTTGTTAGGTATGTATGTTAAAGAAGCTTAGATCACACAACAGATCAACACAAACACGAGGACAGTGCCTGCACCCCATGCACACAAAGCAGCACTCACGCAAACACGAACAATAATATGTGCTCCTTAATCTCCAGCTAATCAGGCTCAAAGCTTGCTGGCAGGTCTCATCTCACACACATGGAGACACAAAGAGGTCTTTCTGGTAGCTGGCTCAGACCCAGCTGGTCTGCCTAGTAGCACATCCTCAGACCCTGACCTTGCTGGTATCTGTCCCCTGGATCTACAGTGTCTCTGATAACTCTTTCCCAGATCTCCGGTTCTGCTCGCCAGCTAATTACAGCTCGAGGTTCACTAGCATTACACTCCTCCAGAAAGTAGACTGTCCTCATCCAGGAAAATTGTTAGGAATTAGGTTTAATAAGAAGATAAAACAGACTGCAGTGATTATGCGCAGGGTTTGGCTGGACAAGCATAGTGAAGCACAACTTTATACACAATCAGCCCCTTTCATCACGCCCTTCTCTGTATTTTCTCATGTTGTTCCTTCCCCGTGCATTTGGTTGTCTCTTTTCCTACCTTTGCCCTTCTCTCCAGAGGTTTTGCACATTGCCACAATCCTGTGAAAGCATCCCATAAGCATGCTCTTTCCCATAGGATATGGGGTGGCAAGGATAACCTTGTCATTCATTCCTCCCTGGGTGGCCCAGTCCCCCTTACCACTTAACAAAGCTCAGGCTGAATCTCTCCAAGCCTTTGAGTGGTTCCTTCAGCAGCCCATGAACCAGTGATCTTACAGACCTGGTCTTTGGTATCTCTTGTTCTATAAGGTTTGCGTAAATGAGTGTGGTTTATTACTTTTCCTGTCTCATCTCTGTTTATATGCTGGACAGCCATTGACCAGATGTCCTCACAAAACAGATGTCCATACATTCCAGGTATCTGTGTACCATTTACATCCTACATTTCTTTTCTTTCCACACATCCATCCAATCTCGTGTATCAAATTGGAAAACAAGCTGTCAAATAATTCATATGCTAAAATCATACAGTAATCAAGTATATCTGTATTGTTTCAGACATATCATCAATGTATTATTGACTTGTTTTACCAGTGCATATGCTTCAGGCTGGTCACGTGTAACTTCTGGTAGATTAAATATCTAACAATCCACTGTCATGGAAAATTTGTTGTGATAAACACCATTGAATCGGAGGTCAGCCTTGAAACTGATAAATTGTACCTCTTGGTATGAGACATCGAGGCTCTCCTTCTTAGGAACATAATTAACATCTTCACTGCCTCCATCACTAGTCCGAACCCCTTCTTGAGTCCAAGTTCACCTTGTATCTGCATAGTGTGGATACAAATATATTCTCAGATGCAGAACGGAAACAAACTTTATACGATGCCAGAGAAGACTCTGGAATCCAGCTGACAGGAGTGCGCTCTTACTGGTCGATGGACCAGAGGGTCTGTCACCTTTTCCTGTCCTGTCTGCCTGTATCGTGGCATCATGGGACTTGACCAGAGCAAGTGCTTCTGAACAGCAAGTAGAAGTAACATTAGTGGTGGAGAGCCAACTTTAAAAGGAAAGTTTAAACATTTCCTGGAAAGAGAAGACACGTGATTCATCAGACGAAAGCAGCTCTGTGCATTCTTCCATGGAAATTTTTTTGTGGCAAAATTAATGTAATCTCTGTTCTTTCAGTTTTTACTTTGATCAGCATAGGTTTACACTGCACAGCATGGGTCCCTAATTTATTAGGAAAGCTCAACAGAATGAATTCAGGCTTATGCATGCTGGTCTTCCTGGTCCTGATAGGATTTGCCATACATTCCATAATGCCTCGTGTGAAAGAACACAGCCTGTTTTATTGATTTAACAGCTCTCTAACAGCATCTTCCGAAGATAATGCATATCATTTCTAGTGAGAAAAAAAAAAAAAAAGGAAAGAACATTCAGAAACTAGCAGTGTCCATGGATTAAAAGATTGATGAGAAACACTGTAACACGGATTCACCCAGCATTTTTAATACTTCTAGTCTGAAGACAGCAAGAGAAGACAGTGAGAAGAGATGGCATAAAAAAGGGACAGTATATTCAAAGCAGGAAGAATAACCTTTATTATATGACTGATACGATATGATCAAACTCAGTTGAGCTGCAGAGCTGAAGGTCGTTCTTTTGACTTCAGAATTGGTCTGGAATTGGTCTGTGTGAGAACAGAGTTGGTCTGTATCTCCTGATGGCTTGGTACTATGCTGAGTATTTGGTTGTAGCAGGCAAACAGGCTCCGGCGTATTCTGTTTTCTTCTGGATGTAGCAAGGCAGCAGCCACTGATGTGTCAATAGATGTTACATTAAGAAATGTCCTCTTCATGTAAAGTCAAGAGAGAGACAGAAGTATTTTACCAAAAGTCCTTTCAAGGAGTGGGATTTGACGCCCCATTGGTGCAAATTGCTGCTTATCCACCCGTGGCAGTGTTCTTGGCAAAGACGTTTGGCAGTAGCACTGCTGAACTCTCTGGAGCCATGATAACTTTGCTTGGCTGAGATCTGCCCCAAGAGACTCACTCAGTTAGAATTGTCCTCCAGGCTGCAGCTCTAACTCCATAAAGGACTTGAACAAATAATTTAATTTCCTTTGCCTGAGTTTCCGTAAATTTAAGTAAGTGCTGATAACATTCATCAGTGTCTCACAATTTGTCAGGCATAGTTCAACCTGCTGGAGAATATAGTATTAAACAGCGATATAGATAAGTGATGGAAACATGAAATGGGGTGAGGCTTCTGGTGAAGAATGGAGTGTTGGAAAAATGAAAACAAAGCCACACAGTAATCCAGATAAAGGACAGCATCAGAAACTGAGCTCCCGTTTTTGAAGAATCGGCTTCATCTCTGCCTGCATGACACAGCTACTTTTGCCAAGTACCTGAGCTTGGAAATTCAAAGTTTGCAAAAAAACAAAAAAAGTTTGTCTTTCCCAGGTAAGAATAGGTTCTTTCTTCAGTAGAATCTAAGGAATTTTGTCACGTTAGGTAAGGTGTTATGTAACATCCGTTTCATTTCTGTTGCGTTACCCATATTTTTTTTCTGACAGAAATGCATTTTAGATGAATATTTAATGCCCTCGCTTTTAAGGACTTATCTTTGAATCACTTCAGTCTGCTGCTGACTTCAGGTTCCTGGGAGAGGAGGAGCTGCGTGAGCTGAATCCTGGTGTGCTGTCAGATGCCGTGACTGAAAAGGGAAGGTACAGCTCAGGAATACTGGCTGAACAAGGCAGAACCACATCTTTTCCCTTAGAAAGGAGCAGAAGATGGCAAAACCTGTCACCTGAGAGTGTCCACAAGAGAAACTGTGGAGGAGCCTGAGATGCCACTTGGCTGTGTCCGAGAGGGAGAGTGGGGAAAACGATACTGGCCCAGTGTGCCTCTGAGTGGAGGCAGAGCCCTCGGAGTCTTCAGACGAGTTATAGTGCACAGAATGATTTTTGCTGCAAAGTTAATAGCTTTTCTCATTCATAATCTTTTTTTACCAGTGAAGCAATTAAAATATTCATTCAGCATATTGTGCTTCAAAGATATAAAATACAAAGATCAGCGGGCGTGTTTTCATTCTGTCATTCCTGGTATTACTCATCATACCAGAACAACTCGTGTGTTTTTTAACTGCGTTCTTTTTTCCACCAGATCTTATTTCTTTTTGGAGGTTGAAGTGTGAAGCTCAGTTGCTGTTTCACCTTTTGTAGAACTGATGCATGAATTTTTGTTCCTCCTCTGTTTCAATAAACGTCATCTATTTTGTTATGTAGGTGGCTCTACATGTAGTATGCTTGGTTTTGAGTATCTGGTTAGTAGCGGAAGGGAACATATTTTAATCTTAAGATTAAATGGTGATGGATTGTGAAAACAAGCAAACAAACAACCCTACCCCTCCCAGGTAAACTTGGTAATTTTTTCCTGGCTTGGAAAGGAGAAAATGATTTCATTGCAAGGTGTTCACATGGGAAAAGTTTTGACCCGTGAGATGTGTTGCAATACCTTTTCTCTTTGATCTGGTTTTCTGGTTTCTAAACTGAAAGATGTCGTGGTTTCTCTGAGCAGGAGAAGAATGGGCTCTCCAAAAGATTAATTAATTTTTCCGTCTGAACTTGATGCATTGTACCAATGTCCATTCACATCTCTGCACTCTCATGTAGTGCCGGCTGCTGGATATTACTCAGAAATTTGGATGGGATGTACAGATACAATGCCTGTTTAAGTGAAAATATCTTAGTTTATCTTTAAATGCTGTCACTTCATTTAGTCCAAAGCTGTGTTGTAACTGTATACACATCATAACATTTTAACTTAATACCGTAACATCTCAGTATATACACATTTTAACTACAAAACTGCTATATTATACTGGGTCTTGCTGTTATTACAAAAATAGGAATGCGCCAGATAAGCCAGTAGAAGAAAGAGAGAACTTCTATTTTATCAATGAGTAATTTCGTATAGCTCGATTTTGGAACCTCAAAGGCTGAATCATTTTTCAGGCTTTATTTGCAGTGAAGTTTGTGTTAGATTCATGAAATGCCGTACATTGGTTCTACTTAATATATTAAATATTTTGAAATCAGTAGATAAAGCATGAATTTCTAATAAATTTTAGCACGCTTTGTTTAACCATTTCCTACTCCTTTCCTGCTAGCAGTCTTTCTTTTAATGTTTTAGGGAAAATAGTACTGGAGGTGGTAAAATGGCCAGCTGAAGTGCCTGGCTTGCTTTGTGCCTCAGCCAACACCACACATGGAGAAACTTTTTGACAGAGACGCCTATATAACTTACTTGAAGCTAAAGCATTGTACTTCTTGGATGTTAGTTATGAACCAGTCTAGTTTCTTGAAATTAGATCCAAGACTGGCTACTGTTTGAGGACCAAATAGCGCCAGAGGACAATAGAGATGGATTTGTTGCAAACGGATTTTATAATAAATAGTTCGTGGTATCCTTGACCTTCTTGATAATTTCCCTCAAACATTTTTGTGCTTTTTCTAGAACGATATTTTATATAAGATATTGCATTAGAAATTTATTTAGTAGGCTACCTTAGAAATTAATAAGACTTCTGCTCCTGTATCACTTAAGGGTCTCCCTCAGCTATAATAGAATGAGCTTTCTATGATTTATCCACCATCCTTGTCTTTAAGTTTGTGCAACTTCCTCCTTTTCCTTTCATCTTTGCTTTTCCAGTTTTGTTGATATAACATCCTTGCAGAGACTACAGTAGCTGCTCACATTCCAAGTAATTAAATGTAAAGGGAAAAAACTAAAAACTTTATTGCATTAAGTGCTTTTTTTTGTTCGCTGTAGTCTTGTGGGTTTTCCTCTAGCTTGTGATGTGTTACACTCTGAAGCAGATGATGTTTCTCCTGCGCAGGAGAAATCCTTGCCAAGGCAAACCTTGCTGAACTTTGAGAAATCTTGATGAGACAACACTCTTGACTAACTTTTGGCTGCTTTTGCAGAGGTTCGGGTTCGTCATTGTACGGTTATGTTGCCACTGAAAAAATAATACAAGGAATCAAAGCAGTGTACCGTAGCAGCTTTGTGGGGCTACCAGCCTGCCTTTGCTGGAGCATGGCCTGCATAAACCACAGCTTAATTACATTGGGTAGCATATATAATGCTGGCGTTCATTCCCTAATTTTATGATTGTCACTTTGGCCTATTTCAGATAAGAAGACAAGGCGGAATACAATTACTGGTGGACCTATTGGACCATCGGATGACAGAA
This sequence comes from Chroicocephalus ridibundus, assembly GCF_963924245.1. Classification (NCBI taxonomy): domain Eukaryota; kingdom Metazoa; phylum Chordata; class Aves; order Charadriiformes; family Laridae; genus Chroicocephalus; species Chroicocephalus ridibundus. The sequence goes on from NC_086285.1 coordinate 90,793,677, forward strand.
GTCCACCGTAGTGCCTGTGGAGCTTTGAGAAACTTGGTATACGGGAAGGCAAATGATGACAACAAAATTGCTCTGAAAAACTGTGGTGGCATCCCAGCATTAGTACGGTTACTCCGCAAGACGACAGATTTGGAAATCAGAGAACTGGTCACAGGTTTGAATCTTTTAATATTTTTTGTTCGAACTCTATATAGGCTCTGCAAGCACGGTTCTGTGCTGTGTGCCACTTCATTCATCAGTAACTCTTTATTTTTTTACCATCTTCTTTGCCCTAACAAAACACTTGCAAGCCCTTTGGGTATATGTAATGTATGAAGAGCTTTAGTCAATACTATGTAGGCGGTTTACAGATGGAGGCATGATTTATGCTTGCAGTTGCTGGTCACTTTGGTTAGCCCTGAATGTTCTTGCAGAAGATGTGCTCCATACACAGATACATTGCGATGGTAATCCTCTGCTCTCCCTCTTGTCTGGTGTAGGGCTGCACATGCAGAAGTCAGATTTTACTGATTTTTCTTAGAAGCTATTATTAATTTATTTTATATCCTATATAGTGAGAAGGAGGATTTGGTTGTGGGGTTTTTTTACCTTTCTTGTGGTTCTGATAGGAAAATGGAAAAGCATGTTGGAGGGATGGACAAGGTCATCTTCTGAAGCCTTTTTTTCTGAAATTTGATAGCATGCTATGTGACGTAGGTTAGACACAGGGCATGGAGGTAGTGTTAAGAGTCTTATTTCTTGTCTTGATATAGTAGAATCTGATCTTTTTAAGATTGTTTGGACTTTTTTGCTTATGAAATTCAAGGTGTGTTGGTGGGGGTTTTTTTTCAGAAATACAGAAATGCTGTCAAACAGCACCGATCTGAAACATTGGTAGATTTTTTCCTCTTTCCCCTAAGCTATCCTATTTAAAATGCAAAACAGAAGCTAGATGGTTTTTTTGATTTTTCACTTTGTGATTTCATTCTATTTGATCGCTAACATCAATGTGGTGATTAATTTAATACTACAAATAAAATATCTTAAGACCTTTTCATTATCCTGTTTTACAATGCCTGTATTTTCATTATGATTTTCATGCTAAAATAAATAAGAAGAGTTCTCATTTCTGTAGTAGAAGCATCAGAGTACACACTACCACCTCTGCTTCTGCTGAAATTACTTACCCTCGTGGGTTAGGCCTCATTTAGGATACAATTGATAAGATTACCGTCCTTTGGTTGACTGCAGGTTCCTTCCTTGAGGGTGTCTGAATAAGCTGCATAGTGTTTATTAAAAGTAGATTTTTATATTTAATTTTGTTTCTTAGTTACAACACCTATCACCTCGTACTTGTTAGGCAGGATTAATGGGGCAGAGATACTGGGTTACGTGGGCTCGGATGGTGCCTCCTGCAGAGTGACAGAATTACTGACAGATCTAATAAAGTGTAACCACCGCTTCGGATTCAACATACTTGCTTTTGTCTTGGTTATGTTGCCTGTGTCCTGGCTCCAGGGAACATTCTGCCTATTTATTCTGAGTAGTAAGTGGCAAACTGCTAATGAACATCAGCAGTACACCTCGGCAGTCGCAGTGGCACTTCCCATGCTGTCTGTAGACAGAACACATAATGTCATTAGGTCATTTAAAGAAAAGATACCAGGATAGAGTTTGCATTCCTTCCACTGCACAGTATGTTGTTAAATCTTCCTGAAGTCCCACAGGAAGAAAGGAAGCGTGTGCTAGCATGCCCTCAAACTGTTACTGCCAAGAAGAGTAGGTCCTGACCATCAATGGTAGGCAGCTTTTGTATGGGCAGATGCAGCTCCCAGGGATGGTGAGTGTCAGGAGTGATGGACATCTATGAAAGGGGAGCAGAGAAAGATGGTGACCCTGAGGAATGGAGTCAAAGTCAGTGGTATTTCAAGATATTATTCCTATCTGGTTTCGTATTGGGGTTTTTTTTGGTTTTTAATAGCCAGTGCATCCCAGAAGGCCACTGCCTGCTGTGGCCAGCTTTTCTGCCTTTCAGAATGCAAATCACTGGTCCTTGGTTTGAAAATGCAAACCTGGTAGTGGTAGTGTTCTGCAAAGCTCCTTTCCAATGCAACACTCATAGCTGCACCTCTCATCTTGTATCTCTTAGGAAACAGGCTGGAATCGCACATCTGAATCCGTTCTCATTTGCTTTTTTTGTAAAGCGTTGTAGTATGACAGCTGCCCCAGTTAAATTCCTTCCCTCTGTCCTTTCTGGGGAAGGAAAGATAGCTCCTGCAGCAGCTGCCTTGGTAATGAAAAAATATGACGTGGTGGTGGGCACAAGGGAAAATAAAAGAAGTTCCTCCTGCTTCCCATCAGCCTTCCTGAGCCAAAGTGGCAGGAAGATAATTATTTCAGTAGTGCCACCATAGCCTGAGGGAAGTACAGAGAACATAATAGCATATGTGTGTTTTAGGAGTAAACGTAATACCCTGAGCCTTTCCATCTCATGTTCATTGTGCTTCCTGTCTACACAAAAACTGTTCTTGTTACTTTTAGAAAGGGCACAAAGTTCCTGCCTTAGGAATTCATATAGGCTCTGCCATCACTGCCCCTACATACTGCTCAAGCATTTGTCCTCAGAGCGCTTCTCCTAGGTGGGGAAGTGTCATTATCTCACAGAATCACAGAATGGTAGGGGTTGGAAGGGACCTCTGGAGATCATCTAGTCCAACCTCCCTGCCAGAGCAGGGTCACCCAGAGCAGGTTGCACAGGAACATGTCCAGGCGGGTTTTGAATGTCTCCAGAGACGGAGACTCCACCACCTCTTTGGGAAGCCTGTTCCAGTGCTCTGCCACCCTCAAAGTAAAGAAGTTCCTCCTCTTGTTGAGATGGAACTTCCTATGCTCAACTTTGTGCCAGCTACCCCTTGTCCTGTCCCCGGGCACCACTGAAAAGAGCCTGGCCCCATCCTCCTGACACCCACCCTTTAAGTATTTATAAGTGTTGATAAGATCCCCCCTCAGCCGTTTTTTTTCCAGACTAAAAAGACCCAAGTCCCTCAGCCTTTCTTCATGAGAGAGTTGTACGGATGGGGAACTGAGCCTATCAAGTCTAAGTGACCTGTCCAGAAATCTGGCAAGACAAAGGTGTGAATCCCTCTGAGCAGGCACATAGCTGTGAGGGAAGAAATATGGGCGGGAGAGGTTTTTAGCCGCTCGATTTGTCTGAACAGTAGCGAAGCATTCATCGCCTGTCCCAAGTACCGTGAAGCACGTGCCAGCCAGAGCAAAAGTTATGATATTAGTTCCTTCCTTAAGCATGCGCATTTTCTTCCTTCTTGTTGCTTCTCTCTAAGGAGATTATAATTTCAATTTCCAGCTATCTCAAGACTGGTTTTGGAAGCGTGCATAACCCTGCAGACCAGCTTTCTAGCCCAGCAGGTCCTTGCTTGTCAGGATTGCCTTTGGCGCCATTTGTAGCTTTTCCTCTTTTCCAGAGATTTCTTTCTGCCATAATCTCTCCAAAACAGAGTTTTTCACGTCTTCCTTTATCTCGTCTTTCTCCTCCCGGGTAGCAGAGGACTCAGGCTAATGTTGGAAAACCTTAACACGCTCAAATTTTTCGACTGGGCAAACTGAACCATATTGCAAAGTGAAACAGCTTCAAGACTTTCTCACATGGAGCAAATGGTTTTGGTGCAGGCTCCCATGTAGAAGCCGTGAGGGAAGTTTGCTGCCTGGCTGTTACGAAATTAAATGCTGAAATACTGAAACGTTACTTTTCTAGAAACACTTCCACAATCACTGTGTTTTACGAGAAAAACCTGGATAAACTGAGGTATACCACTGGATATATACATTGACGCAGAAGTGAAATACTCTGATAGACGTAGCGATTTCAGCATGGCTTACAGCCTCTCATAATTTGCAGAGTCAAGGAGATCCTGATTTACAATATCTTCTTTCACGTAAGTCTGTAAATGAAAAGAAGTCGGTATAAGCTGGATGCACCATACTTAATTTAGCCATCTTTTCACCCCAGCACTGTGTTACTGGTTTCCACAGAGGCTCCTGTTAATGGGAAAAAATAAAAGCCTTCTATTTTAAAATAATTAAATGTTAACGCTTTTCTAATAAATATAAATAGACTAGAACACAGTACAAAATTAGCACAGATCCTGCAGATGGTAAAAAAATGTTTTCACTTGTTAATAATGACAACCAGTAGCTGATTTGTGACTGCCTTGCCTTTCCTGAGTTAATTATGAACTGTTCCACAAAATTCCATTTTAGCATTCTTTCTATTTGTTTTACTATCAGAAAAAAAAAAAAAAAGACATGAAAAATGTGAAATGTTAACAAGGATAACAGGAATCCCGTTGATGCTTTGTGGAGGTGAGGTCAAGCAGCTATTGCTAGATTCAACCCACGCTGGCTCCTTGTTCCATCAGCTCCATCTGATAACTGGGTACCTATCTCAGACAACATGATTTAAACTGCTGTTCTTCTCCTCTTAAACAAAATCCATCACAACTAGAAACACAGTTTCTGCCTACGAACAGTAAGCTAGCTGAATTAGAAACCGCTCCGTTTTAAGAGGCCCCTTATATGACTGTATCACCCATTTTCGAAATGTCTATACCATATTTGATTGAAAGGTAAAAGCGGACAATCCGCTTTTAGAAAGCACACGAAGACAAAGAAATATAGCTATAAATAATAACAGGAGAAATTGTTTTTTCTTGTGCTGCAGACAGCCTGCTGCTTATTTTGGTTGACATTAAAGTGTCAGAGATTTAACTGTTGTCTACTGAAAATATGTAAATTATGAAAATTATCACATTTACAAAAAAAAAATTAAAAAGCATAAACTCTCTAATACTATACATATATACTATATGTAGATAGATAGACATAGACTCCGGGTATTTCGTTCACATTTTTATTCACTGAATCAAAAAGCATATATTCCATTCCTGAAAAAAAATATAAGATACTTGAACATAATGTGGCTTTCAAAGAAGCACTAGTTGTCCAAGTGTATTTGGCCCGTGGTTGGGTTGGACAGTAAAAATTTTTCATTTACTTTCCAGATTTTGGATTCCAGTATTCATTAATGTTATCTTTAATTTCAGCTATGGCCCGTTTGTGTTTTGGCTTGGTTGGTCCTCTGTTGCCACCCCATGTTATGCAACATTATTATGTAGTTGGTTTACGTTTCTGTTCCCTTTTTAGTAGATGCCACATATTTATAATGAGGTATTTATAACCTGTCAGTGGTGTAACCTGTCTGTCAGTGTTACTGAAAGCAGTTATATGTTGTCCTCCTTATATCTACCAGGTCTGAGGTAACCGCTGCAGTTTAAACCTCCTTTTGATTGCATACTGCTTATTAGTGTCTGCGTAAATTGTTGGCAGGTTGGTCAAGACACTCCAGAAGGTCCCTTTGAGCCTTGTGTGTGTCTTTGCTCATCAGCGTAATTGCATGTTAGTGAGCTTGCAGTGATGTGTAAAGCAGGTTTAAGGGGATATTCTATTTAAATGGACCTTTTGGCTTACTTCAGTAGAAGATTTATTACGGGGTTTTTTGGTTGTCTGGTGGTTCTTTTAGGTAATTCTGGTCATTTCTTTAGAATTTATAGCTTCCTAGTAAAATGGCAATTCTTCTTTTGGGGGTTCCCAAAGTCAAAATCACGTGCCGGTAGTTGTTTCCTATTTGTGATGTTATTTTCTAATTGGTTTTTGTAAGGTATTACACTTGTGATTTTTTGTATAGTAAGTCATTTTTAACAATATTATGGCAAAGGGATAACTCTCTCATACTTCGGATCTTGAAGCAGTGTATCAATTTAATAATTTTCTGCAAAAGTGCCCTTGACATTAGCTTAGTTACTGGAGTGTGTAAACACAGATGTGAAATTTTATTGTGATAGAAACTTTTCATTTAGAGGTGGCAACTCTTTGTAGCCCTATTGCTCTTTGGAAATTTGATTTGAAAATGAGTCAAGGCTGTTTTATCCCACTGCGAGGTGACTTTCCCACAGACTTAACAAGAAACGAACTCTTCCATGAGCTGCGTTCTTATAGTACTTCACCTTGATGTAATTCTTACAATTCTCTTAAACCCCCTTTTTTGCAGGTTTATATTGGATGTCGTTCCAGTGTTGTTCATATTAAATATCCCATTTTTCAATTATATTCAAGTTTTGTAATGGAGCAATGCAAATATAAGGAAGCCTGGCCAGTGAAAGCCCTAATTAATTTGCAGCTTTTGATGTTTAGTATAAAAAGAAAGGTAGGAAGAAAAATGTGTAAAGTGGGTTGCTTTTGGAACCAACGAGAGGATTTCAGCATTACATTAACTGAAAATTAGATTATAAATATATAATATGTTTTAGGTTCAGATACGTATCCTGGATATCACAAACTTTTCAAACAGACAACGTGAAAAGCCTTCTATGTGCTTAAATTGTCGTGATGGTGTAACCATGGTAACACTGCTGCCACAAGGTTGACGTAAATTTTGTTCAATATACGCTCAGCTAAGAGAATAAGACTGCCAAATAGCATTTGGGGCACATAACTCTATGTAGCTCAAGAAAATGGAGAAACGGGATAAGTGCAGGAAGTATACGAGTGCCTCTTAAGATGCAGCTCTGTGAATTAGCTTCTCCCCTGCCTCCCAACATCCAATCACGATGTCCTGTCAAGTCAAGGAAATTAGGAAGGTTAAGCTCGGAGACAGATAACTGCTAGCAGAAAACACAGCTTTCAGAAGTGCTTGTTTTGATTTTGGCAAGAAAAGCAGTTCATTCGTTTCTGGCTTAGTTTCTCCTCTGCAGATAAGCAAGTTCTCTGTAATAAGTTTAAACCAGTGCTTTGAGGAACTTGCCAAGCACAGAGACAGGTGACTTACAGACTTCAGGCTTAATAATTTTTTAAATAATAGATTTAGGATAATATTCACAATTTTAGTCACTAAAATTTGCTTATATGTTTTAAATGCTTTTCATTCAGAAGGGAGATTTGAAGGGTACTAGCTCTAATACATCTTTCCCACTCTTTCTTTAAATTGATGCAAATGTAAGCACAATATCCTTCCACAATCAATTTTAAAAGTTGATTAAATCTTTTGTACTAATTTACTTCTAATTAGGTGTTTTAAATAACAGTTGTTTTCAACATTAATTAAATTATTTGTGTGCTGAAAATTTGTATGTGTTTACTCTGGATTGAAGCCAATGGCTGAAGGAGGAATTACGTATTATAGTTTCTTCAATATTTCTTTCTTCAAGTCCAAAAGCCTTTTCAGTTCCCAAAGGTTACATGAGAGTTTGAGTCCCTCCCATTGCTTGAGATACTTTTAATCAAGTTATTCTTCAACCTCTGCCCTGAGTTTTGGGAGCCAGAGAATTTCATGTAGAATGCCAAAACTCCGACAAATCTCCTGCAAGTCTCAGTCTTCAGTAAAAACGTGCATTTCTCACAGCTGAAACTTTGCATAGAGTAGTTTATGGTTCCTTGCTGTTACATTTAAAATCTTGTTATGGGGAAAAAAGAAACCAAGGGTTTGTTGAATGCAGAAAAACTACTTGTTACTGCTAGCTTGGTAAAATTAAGCTTATGCCATACCATGATGCAAAGCAAAAGCAAAAGAAATGAAGCCACCTGGACTGCAGAAGCGGTTGCTAGGGTTAGTCAAACTAAAGGTCCAAGTGCCCCAATGCAACTTCAAGCAGCTCAACTTCGGGGGTCTCACCAGGGTAGTACAAACCCTCTGGCCTGTTGCTAGCAATGGCAGTGGCATGGTTAGTGGGCTACAGGGCCACTCTGCTTTTCCACCCCAATAGTCAGGTACTTTCAGTTTAACAGCGAGTCTTCAAAAACAGCTATTGCATCATCATAATTTTTAGAAAATACTTGAAATACCTATTTGTGCTTCTCCAGACTGACGTTTCAGGCAGCGGATGTGCTATAACAAGGTACAGCCGTGTAAGGAACAACACTGTTGTACTTCACAGTACGATTCTACAGTCTGGTAAAGTTTAAATTTTAGATTTTAGCATCACCTATAAAAAACATTGTCAACATTTCTAGAAATGTGGAAGTGATTTTCAGACTAATTCAGAGCAGAAATTAATTGGTATTTTTATAAATGCCAGTGAGTTCATCCTGTGAACCGGTTGTGCAATCACCTACTGAGACACCAACCCTTCATAGCCATTTTCCTTGCAAGCCGGGAAGGTAAACAGGCGTACAGCTTACACCCCTAAGTTGTTGGGAAACTGATTTCCAACCTATAGGCTACGACATCTTCAAGAAATTCCAGAGCCATTCAAAACACATCCTATTTATAGCTCATATGTAACGGCAAATCTAAAAGTAATTTAATAAATCGGGTAATTTTGCTCCAGAAATGATTCTGTCTTATCAAATAACACTTATGCAAACAATATTGACAGTTCAGCTGGATCATTTTATACAAAATCTATTACAATTTACTGTCTAATTATAAAACAGTCTTTGCCCCCTTTCTCAATATGCTGTCACTGTTTTGGCTCTGAAAATGGGAAAACCCACTGATAGGATTTGTTGTATTCATGAAGGGTCATTCTCAAATATTTTGTGAATTATCAGATTAACTCCTTCACCCCCTGCTGCTCCCAATCAAATAAGGAGAGGTTTTAAAAGAGATGTCTTCTAAAATCTTCTGCCCTGCTTTCTTAGCAACAGGCTGGGGCACTGATCTATCGCATAAGGTGTTGCATTGAAAGTAGTGTTATAGGTAAAAGGGAACATAGTGATAAAACAGCGATACAAAACCTTCCCCAAGCTGGCAGTGCCTGTTTCCCTGGAGAGTAAACGGGGGAGAGCCAGAACAAGTCCCCAAGGTGCCCAGGTCTCCGCCGGGAGCAGCGCGATGCCCCTGGCAGGGGAGTCCCTCTCTCCTCACTCTTGGGGGTCTGTTTGCGGCTGGTTTCATCAGTTTTCGCATCACAGCCTGCCTCCTCCTCCTTGCTTCCCCGGCAAATTCCCATTCCGTTGTCCTGAATTTACCACACTCGCTCTCAGCACAAAAGCCAAGGTGGTCCCTTTTCGCTCACCTTTTCTCTCTGGCACTGGGGTCGCTCCCGTGTATGAACCACATCAGCTTCCAAGTCTAAATGGGAAGGAACTATTTTTCCCTTGTACAACCAGTGAGATGCATCTTCTTTGGAAAATTCATTCAAGCTGTTTTGATTCATACGGCAATGAAACCAATTTCATAATTTGCTTGTTAATATACTACGTAAATGATTTTCTTTTTTTTTTTCTTCTTTCTTCGTTTTTTTTTTTTAGTTTGGTCAAATGTAGGTTTAAGAGGAAATATCAAACAAGGCAATCTGGAGTGATAAATAGGGGACATCTGTTGCAGCATATGGCTTGACATAACAGCTGCATTGAACTTTTTCAGCAAGTAGTAATCCTTTGGAAAAATTCAGCTGAGCATATAATTTTGATGCCCCTGCCTGAATGATGGACTATTAAAACACTTGCAGTTTAAAGTCAATCTGAAGTTTGAAATGTTGACCACTTGCAACACAGAATACTTAAATTTTATTTTGAAAATAGTTTTTGTTAGAAACAGATATGAATATTTCACTTTTTTTTTTTTTTACAAAATTAAAGTTTGAGGATACACTGAAACATTTTAATTTTGTGATGAAGTTACTTTTTTCACTGTGGCCACTAATTTTTTACTTTTAGGTTCAGAGGCCAACCTCCTATCTTCCCTTCCAAACAATCTTATTTTCAGTGCTGTCTTTATCTTAGATAACAATTTTAAGATTTGGCTAGTAAATAAGCCTTTACTCTTTTTTCTTTTGGTGGTTTTTTTTGGTGTTTTTTTTTAGCAGCTATACACTGAGCCTTTTATTTTGCATGTCGGTGCAACTTTATAGATAGGACTAACTTCCTAATTGGTTCTTGTGAGAAAGGAGTTAGGCACTTAAAGCTGTAACTTGATGTTCAGTTTTAAGTATAACATTTTTTTCTCTTTAATAGGGTCTATTCCCAAACATATATTTTGATTTTGAGTACTAGAAAAAAATCTTTCGGTAAAATACATGTGTAAACATTGAAAAAAAAAAAATCTTTCAATGCATATATGCATTCTTGTTTGATTTCCTTGCTTTCTAATGAAGTATTTAATGGGAATGGTATTGCCCTTAGTCATGTGTTAGGATGACATTTTGTTTGAAAACAGTTGATGTATTTTTTTCCTGTGTTTCTCTCACTTAGAATTACTTGCTTTTGGTTTGGCTTCTGTGTTTTATGGGGCCAGTTTAATTTCATCAATTAAGGAAACAAGCAGAAAACCAGTCATCTTTCCACAGTAACTTAAGTCTTCTAGTAATTGCTTTTCTGCCTAACATTAAAGCTAATAACTGTCTAATATTCTTGTCTGACAGTTCTTCCTCTCCACAGTTATACGTTATTTTAAAGTGTGAAGCAGAAAGAGCAGCAACGTCAAGTCAAAATTCAGATCTGTGAGAAGAATGCAGGCTCGTTCAGTTAATGCAATAGCATTTGGACAGGATTTGTTTGCAAGCAGTATTAAAATTGGTCCCTCCTTTTTGTTTTAATAAAATCCTAGATGTAATTTCAGAATGAGAAGAGCAGTAGTTGAGAGAGAAAGAGTTAGCTTTTCAGAGGAACTGCTTATATTACTTACATTATATGTGGTCATGTACTTATATGTAGGTAAGATCAAGATGCGTTTGTTTGTCGTTAAAAAAAAATTTTCTCTGTGGAAGTTTTTGTTTTGTAAGGCTATGAGTGGCTGCAAAGGGAAAAAAATTCATCTGGCTGCACCTTCACTTACTGTTCCTTAAACTGCTGCCTGCTTATGACTTTTACTGAAAGCCAGTCTTTCTCAATTTGCACTTTTCATGGGTCATCTTATACACAGATAGAAAACCACCTCTGTGCATGTGAATAGGTGAATTACAGGCAGGTGCACATAGGTATTCATTTAGTAACCAGATAAAAAGTTATTTCAAGAAAATTGGTGAAACTTCCTCCTCTGTTACACCAATTTGAAACTTATTTTTATAGTGTGCTTTTAAGGAGCTATGAGCTGTGAATTGTCCAGGTGCCAGAATTCAAATCAACCACTTTTTGATTCCTACAGAAATTCTGCTATTGAGACCGTTTCCTCACCTTGTCGGCTGAGCTAGCTGTGAAGTCTTCTTGCACTTAGTATTAAGGAATGCCGTGGTTGGTATTCGGCATCTTTACAGCAGAACCAATGCGACACATCAGGAGCCCGCACCCAGCTGCCACGCAGCGGATCCAGCTCTGCAGAGCAGCGTTGTGATTACGGGGGGGCTCCAAGTGTCAAAGCTGCAGTAAAGAGCCAGCACGTGACTTCTCTAGAGCTTGGGGTAGAAGGTGCTTTTCCTAAAGACTCCAGAAAAAGATCCCTTGTGCTTGGCTTCTGCGCAGGGTGTTTAGCTCGCAGATTTCAATCTTAATTGTCGTGTTCATGAGGGAAGCTGCCTGTAGTACCCGTGTGCCTTCAGTATATAAACAAAAAGGCCTGCCAACGCTGTGTTCGGTGGATGCCGGATCTCCCAGCTCTACCAAATGGCATTCTTCATCAGTCCATGACCAAACTATTAAATTAAGATGGAAAAGAAAAACCTAGATGAGTTGGAAAGACTTTAGATTTTTATTTTCAACAAAGAGTATTAAATAAGCAAAATCTTGGTATAAATTTAGGACTGACTTAAGCATACCAAATTGAGAAGAATCGAACTCTTGTTTCTCCCAATAGTACTTGTTTACTTATGATCCTTCTGTCCTGTAATTTATTTGGCAAAGTACATCTTTTGCAGCACAATAGAAAAATAAAATACGTAGTGGCAGTGTGGCAGGAGCAATGATTTTTGGAAAAGCTAACTTTTCCAGTTTCTTGGTTTCCATTTATATTTATGGTCTAAGTTGTTCTAAGGGGCTTGTTTATATATATATATATATATATTTTTATATATATATATATATATATATATAAAAAAAGTTGTAATTTCAGGTAGCGTTAATCATGCACTGAGTAATTGTTTAGACTTCCCTGATTTCTCACATGGTCTCTTGCTAGGGTGATATTTTTTGCATGGAAATGTATGATCTCTATTTTCTTAACTTCAAATGGAATAAGGATGGCATGTGGCTCATCGGATCTTTAGTTATATCTGACTGCAGATATACATATGCAAGTACCAGTTCTAAGTAAAACACTGGGTAAAAAATACATTGAAGAGCTTAAGCAGGATGAGTTTGAGCTCCAGCCCGATTCAGATATGATGGATTTTTGGCTCAGACTGCTCCATTAAATTGAGTGACTTCACATTTTTTAAATATTTGCTTTGCTTCTTTAGGGTAAGTGATGCAGTATCTATTGCAATAGCTGAGAGGAATTTATGTAAAAAGGAATGCTGTTTCTAAGCTGAAAGTGTGGTGGACAACTTCTGTCTGCTCAGCAGTAGTAATGTCTCGTCAACCTGGACTGTGCTTTTAAAAGGGTTGGTCTTGTCTTCAATCTTCTGGAATTTGGCTAAGAGAAAGATAAATCAAAGTTTTCCTGGTTCTCTGTTCTCTCAGTTTCCTCTTCTAGTGGCAGCAAACTTAAATTGCCTTAACAAAGATCTATGTGTAGTTTTCCTCATGAATGATATCTGTGCAGTTATGTCCTTGAAAAGGCTGATTATAACCTTTTTAAAAATTTCTAACCAGTTTTTAAATTTGATCATCATTATCTGTGAAAGGCCTTCTTAAAAAAGATGATTTACATTTTGTATGCTAAATATCCTGTTGAACATAGTAGTTGCATGTCCTCCGATAAGCTACTCCAGAAGATTTAACTTGGTTCAGCTAGATCTCCATAGCGAGCATTCCCGTAGACTCCTCCAAGAGTCCTTCATCTGATGTCTGCAAGACTGGTAATGGGTACTCAGATCCAAAGTCCGTCTTCCAGCTGGAACCAGATGAATCCTTTCAGTACCGGTTTCTCCTTAGTTTTAAACTCAAAATGAGATTGCAAGATATTTTTTCCGTGAGCTTCAGTTTGTTATATGTAAGGGTGAAAAACTTCAACCTGCAAATAGCCATGATCAGTCTGGTATAGCTATTTTTCTCTTTCTATGCAGCATCCAACACAACCTAGTGATGTGGAAATAGAGACAAAATGCCTACTCTGAACGCATCACAACCTTAAAAACAAGGAGGAGATAAGGTTGAATGCAAGTGATGGAGTAAGAGATGTTCAGCACTGATCTGATTAGTTCCTTACTTCCCAGTCCCTCCCAAGAGTCAGTCTACAGATGGTAAACTGTTGAGTTGGGCTATTGAGTTGTTGGATTACCAGCTCTCTTCCAATCCTTACACAGCAAGATGGGTCCCACTAATAGCACTGAATCACTGATATGCCAAGTCTGGTCCCTTCCTGTGGGCAGCTGATGACAGGGGGCAGTCGAGGCACCTCTGAGGCTATTCCAGGCTTGCTTATTGTGCTGAGAAATCCAATTCAGTCAGGACTTTCGGAGTAAGGTGGCAAATGATCTCAGTGACCAGCTCCTTACTATAGTCTTAAAGGGCATGCAGTGCATACAAGCTTGAAAAATACATTCACAGTCATATGAAGAGTGTAGGCATAACGGAAGGTGCCTCAGGTAAAAGATTTCGTATTTTTTAATCACTTCCCCTTGCAAAGTCAAGAGAATGGATCATCTTCTTAGGCCTCACATAAATCTAGCTCCAGGTCATCCTCAGCAAAAGTAATGGGAAGTGAATTGCTAGTGCCCTTTAATAATTGCAGATCCTTAATTAAGGAGGGGTACAAGGAGACACTTAAAATGCCAACCTCAGCAAGTAGCAGACTCCACTATTTGTGAGAATAAATTAGAACTTGTCAGAATAGAATTGTTTTTTCCATTAATGTGGTTGTTAGTATTCAAAGACTTAAAATTAGGTAAAAGGCATTGTTCTAGGGTGGACGAGGATTATCTTACTCCTTAAAACTGTGTGTGAGGTCCAAAAACTTTGAAGGCAGTGTCAGGCTTACTGGACAGTGCCATTTTGCTTGATTCTGCCTTGACTTACAATCATTGTGGGAGAAGGCAGAACAGCTAATTTAGTCTGGTGGTCCCTTCGTCCTCTTACTGTGAAGGTTTAATTTACACTTAGTGAAACCAGGCCCCACTTACTGGCTCTTGGGTGAATATGTGGGTTTTTATTTGGATTTTTATTTGAAGCTCGCCTGTTACTATGGCAGTTTATTGAACAAAAGCTCATGTGCAGTGCCAAGTGGATTTCAAATAGAGAAAAAGGGATTAAAGAATATTTCTGGACATCTCAACTATTGCTGAATACCAACTTATTATGATGTTTATGTGAGTTTACTTTGAATTAGGAAAGACCTAGAGTGAATAGAAAATAGTGTATACATACACATTTTTAAGCATTTTGCTAGACAGGGCTCTTATGTTTGCTTCTTTAGTATTTTTTTTTCTGCTTTTTGCATTTGTGACTAGTTCTTGAAGCCCAAAGTACTGTTTTGTTGCCATCAGAGCACTCTTTTCTGCTTCATTTCCAAAATAGAACTTCTTCACAAAGGAGCAACACATTGTCTTGCATAAGAAGTAATTCTGACCTTGAAGGGGGAAAGATTTGCATCCTGATTCACATTACTTAATCATGCACATCACTTACTCGTGTCTAGATAAATGTAAAAAAAAGGCAACCGTATTGGGTTTTGCGCTGACTAAAACCGGCAGAATAGTAGGTATTTCAGGAATAGTAGATGTGCCAAAAAAGCTTACCAAAAAGAGGTCATAGAGAAGTGAGTATAAATATCTTTATGAAGGTCTCTATTCCTTTAAATACAGTATTACTTTTCATAAAGGCATTCAGAACAGAATTCAAACAAAGGTTCTTTTCCCTTTAAAGCACCAATTCTTAAATGAAAAAAAATGAACAGTATTCTTATTTCTGCCCTTTTTTTTTTTTTTTTTTTGTCTGTAGCTGAAGTTTTTCAGGTTCTGCCTGTTTGCCACATATAGATTATTTTAAGGTTCGGGGGTTCTTTATTGGTATGCTAAGGAAATTTTTTACATTTAACTGCATAACTGTCTTTGCATACAGTTCCATATAAAATAATTAAAACATGAGATTGTATAACTGCAACAGTCTCCCCATAGAGGTAATTAATTTTAAAGGGAAACCCAAAAATGTAGGTTGATTCCTGTTAATTACACATCTCCTTCAAAACACAGAATGCCTTGAGCAAGTGGTATTCTTGCTGCTTATATTTATAAATGTCTGAGTCGATGCTTGTAAGGTCTTTAGTGGTTTCCTCCCACCCACTGCTCACTTCGGTTTTGCACGGTGTAATGTTCATATTTGTAACGTCATGTCTACGACGATGATAATCGTTCTCTGTGTTGTTTCGGGACTCAATAGCCATAGAGGCAAAACTCAATTTTGCCGCTCAAGGTTAGGTGTGGGGCCAGGCTGCTGTTGCTACCGGGAGGCAAGTAAGAAGGAGCAGGATGGGACTGTAGAGGAGAGGCCGCGTGTTGGCAAGGGGAGAGGCAGGAAGAGGCAGGCTTGCTCATACAGCTCCTGGGAGGATGCTGGCCTAAAATCATAGAACGTGTTGGGTTGGAAGGGACCTTTAAAGGTCATCTATTCCAACTCCCCTGCAGCGAGCAGGGGCATCTTTAACTAGATCACGTTGCTCAAAGCCCCATCCAGCCTGGCCTTGAATGTCTCCAGGGATGGGGCCTCCACCACCTCTCTGGGCAACCTGTTCCAGTGCTCATTGTAAAGAACTTCATCATTGCCCCTCGTCCTAGCGCTGCATGCCCTTGCAAACAGCCCCTCCCCAGCTTTCTTGTAGACCCCTTCAGGTACTGGAAGGCTGCTATAAGGTCTCCCTGGAGCCTCCTCCAGGCTAATATAAAGACCACAAAAATAAAGACCACTGCTTCTTCACAGCAGCCTATTGCCCTCTGGCTTCACCCTGCACTCATAGGTGCCCAGCACCAGCAGGCTGTTGTCACAGCACAAAAATCAAATGCGCTTTTCCTGAGCTCTGACACAAATATATAGAGGGGAATGAAAGCCAGGGTCACTTTTGCCCCCAACAATTTCTTACCCAGTCTCTCTGTGGCACATCTGCAGTGACCCTGATCCGTGCGGCTGTGCTCAGAAAGCTTTAGCTCTTGATTGTTCTTTTCTTTGGCACATTTAGAATTTTAACAGAAGTGGTTTTTTTTTTAAATTTCAGTAAATCTCCTTGTGAATTGCACCATTAAGCTGCTTGTTTCTGTGCAAAAATGGTAGTATTCTGTGATTTTGAATAGTAACATATTTATGAAATAAAAAGTGGCTTGTTGGAGGCCAGTATAATACCATACCACTGTACCCGGTTGTGAAGGAAGTCTTTTTGCTTGTAGTACTAACTAAGCTAGACAGTTACTTTCATTATGCTGAAGATCACAGAAAGAGTTAGGGTGTTGTTCTCTCAATGCCTGTCTATCAAGAGTTACAGTCTTAGTGTAAATCAGAACCTATTTTCTGCTATTAGTTTTTATTAATTTTTTTTAGAAGGAAGAAATTTGAAGTCCAAGCCCTAAAAAAATACATGCAATGCTCCTTCATTCCGCTTGTTATTCACAGGGTAAATAGGCCTAGATCATGACCAATTACTCAGTTTTTAGGCTTAGCTCTGAGAAATTTCCAGTGTTGCTGTGACTATTTGTTGCATATTCAAAGCTGTATTCCCACTTCAAAAGTGTGCAGGTCTCATCCAGCCCCATTTACAATGTAGTCTTTTTTTTCTTGACAGAAACAGCTTTATTAGGCGCACCAATGCTATGAAATATTTCAGGGTTTTTTTAAAAATGAAAACTATTCAGTCTTTTTTTTTTTTTTTTTTTTTTTTGGAGAAGTGTTAATTATTAATCATTTGCTTTTTTTTTCTAGGAGTTCTCTGGAATCTATCCTCCTGTGATGCACTGAAAATGCCAATCATCCAGGATGCCCTCGCAGTGTTGACCAATGCAGTGATCATCCCTCACTCTGGATGGGAAAACTCTCCGCTCCAGGATGATCATAAAATACAGCTCCATTCATCACAGGTGCTGCGCAATGCCACTGGGTGCCTAAGGTGAGTACTGCAAAACGTTTGCGTTGCCTTAATCATCTTGCTTCAGCTTGAGTTCTTATTTCTCATTTTTAGGCATTTGTAAAGTAAATAATTGGTTTGTGTGTCAGCTAAGGCAATGACTTTCAGTGCTGTAAGCTTGAAGTTGGAAATTAATTAGAAAACAAGCTTCAGGCCATTCAAAAAACAATCTCTAGAAGCGCTGCTGTGGGTTTTTCTTTTCTCTTTTCTTAGCAGCTTTGACCGATCTTCTCATCCAAGCTTGTATATTACAGATGTTTTGCGCCTTGTACATTTGTGCCATTTCTCCAGTTACTTAAGTGAAGTCGATATGTTCTTACTATTACACCCAATTTAATCAGCACAAAAAATAATGAAGATGTTCACAAAAAGTAACATGCCTTAAGGGTTCCAGATGCCATTGCTGGAGTTATGATAAATATATAAAGTAGATTTTTTCTGCGCTGTGAAGATGAAAAATGGATTTCAATAAGAGAGCAACCAGTTTAACATAAGTGCAGCTAGAATACTTAAATAGATCCTTAACAAGTATGGTATCTGTTTATATTTATATTTGTATGCCAAACTTGTATGTGCAACACCAAGGTGCACTTACATAAATATGTGCAACATGATCTGTCTATTCCTAAAAATCACTGTAGACATGAGAATGAAAATAGGGTGAGTAAGAAGAGTTTCAGTTCTGACAAAGACTTACAAAAGGATTGAGTCGTAGCAATTTTTGAATTCCAATCCTTATAATTTTGTTTATTTTAAAATATTTTAACGTACTAAGCAGGTTCTTTTAAGCATTGTTTGCTTTTTCTCCTTGTATATCGGAGATTCTGTAATCTGTATCAGAGACATGAAAATTGATTAGTTAATATTTTTACATAGACCACAGGAAAATTGTTAGGTGAATAGTATGTATCAGTGATACAATCTGTGTTGTATGCTGCGTCCAAAGCAGATATCCATCAAAGAGCTAAATAAAAAAATCACTATTGATTAGGAGGCAAAGTAAAATAGCAGTATTTTTTCCATATCTATAGCAACCACCTTTTTTGTATTTATGCCATTTCATCAAATGAAATGTCTCCCTTTCAGAAGTATTATCTGAAAAGTTTAAGGGAAAAAGTAATAATTATTATTGATTGTTTATATGTAATCAGAAAAGAATGAAATGTAGAAGGTGATAGCTTCCATATTGCAAATATACTTGTAAAGGACTTAACTGCAGGTATGTATATGTGAACACCAGCTATGCTGGGATACGTGACTGAAGCTAGGTGTTTGTACCTGAGTTGTGTTGATTTTGAAAACAGTTTGGAAGTGTTGCATTATGTTCAAATTACTAGAAAAAAAGTTACTCAATCACTGTGACAGAAGTCACTCCGTGAAGATGGGTGCCATGTTATACTTCTCACACTTCTGATGTTTAACCTGTGTTAAAGAGCTGCCTCTGAAAGAAGTGTCCATTATAAATTTGAGGCTTCACGGTGCTCCTTCTCTGAACGGGCATGCCCAGTGTTGGTCTCCCCGCACCATAAGCTCTATCTTCCTGTTAATTTTTCCCAACTGCTTCTCAGGGACTGATGACCATCCCTGATCCTGCAAACTTCAGTTCATCCTACCTCATAGTTGATGGATTCGTTGCACATTGGTCTTGAAATCTTTCTTCTTTGTTTTTTTTTCCTTCATGAGTGTATGTGCACGCCCATTTGCAAACTGATGTGAGCTTACTGTAGCCTGCCCTGTGGGTCAGCCTGAGGACTTGTGACCACATGAGAATGGTACGTTGCCAGATCTAACACACACTGCTTTGCAGCAAGGCTTACTACCAAGTGCTTGATGGTACGCAGTCATAGCAGAATGGCTTCTGGTCAGCTCGTGCAAAATAAGCTCATATCTGCCTGCAAAAGACTGTGCATATTATATCTCTTCAGTCCTTCCCAGGTAGCTGTAACAGCAGCTCAAACGGCTGTCCTGAGCAGGTTGGTCTTCCTTCTAAACCCAGGCCTTTCAACCATAGTATGGCTTTTTAATACCCTTCTGATATCAAACCCTACCTATTTCCCAGATGCATCTTGCTGTCCTCTCTAACAGCTTCAGATATTTATTTGGCCTTCATCCATCTTCTTTAGATAATTTCATCCCACTTAGTCTGTGTGGATGCTCTTTGGCAGAGCCAGAACATTTGGAGAGGGTTGAACTTACTTTTGCTTCACACCAGCGGGAACTTTCTTGTTTACCTTTCCCCAGTCGCTGTTGAAAATCTCTTCCTCTCTCTGAACAAAACGTCAAGTTTGAGTTTGTGCAAGGGAGAAAAGTGTAAGTTGACCTCTGAGATGGTAACTGGGTTCTCGTGTTGAATTCATGTAAGATAATGGGGCTGGAGGCTGGAGGAAACAGCGGATGTCAGAAAGATGAGAAAGCTCTATGGAGACGACTGGAGTAGCGTGTGCTCTGTGCAGGTGGTACCTCAGCTAGCATTCCTTAAATACCCACCACCTCCAATAAACTGAACAGCTCTCTCTCTTTCCACTTGTGACTAGCTACAAGCCTCATTTTTCCATTTCAAGATCTCACTGGCCAAGGGAGGTAATGTAAATCGAGAAGATGGTGGTTGCTGGCTGAGGTAGCTCTGTGTTTATCTGGTAAATGGAAAGACCGTTGTTATCTTCCATGGGAGAGTTCCTGCTAAGACTGTGGTTTGGTTGTCCTCTGCTGTTTTTTCATTTTCTCCTTTTGCTACAGCTGGTTTCGGAAGGGACAGTGGTTAGAATGCAGTTGCATCAGGATTCTCAGTGATGATGCTCAGTATCATAGGAAAAGTAGTGGTGTTCAGAATACTTGTCAAATATTTCTGAACCTGTAACGTTGACAGATTTTAGAGGCATCAGGTTGTATTACATAAGGTGTAATGCTAGCAAATATGCCAGGCAGATATGGGGTTTTTTTTTTCCGTCTTCTGTGCCTTTGGTTTTCTGATGCATTCACTGCTGAAAACTAAATAGTTCCTGAAAGGTGCGGTAACATAATCCATCCCATATACAATGCTAATAAATAGTTTGCAATGGCCATTATATAGGAATAGTCAGATCTTTGTATTGTGTTTTTTCACTACAGTATATGAATTATTATTCTTTCTTTCTCAGTTTCTTGGTGAGAGTTTCTTATGCTTTTTCAATTAAAAAGTTGCTTATTAACTACAATTTTTAGTACTCTTATCTGCTTATTCATTATCATTCTTAACAAAGTTCTTAAGTCTGCAACTCCAGTCACACAGTAATCCAGCTGAAATCAGTATGAAATCATAAGACAGCAGCAACATCAGACCTTCTTTTCCTGTTACTTTCTTTTTTCTTAAAGACGTTATTTACAAGCTGCACTTTGCATACTTTTGTGATTTGAAAAAAGAAAATAGCTTTAATACAATATTGTAATAATTAATTTTACATAACTTGAATACTTTGAAATGGTTTAGATAATTCAAAGCTCTAGATGCAGTGTTATACCTATCACTTATAAATTTAATCTTAATATTCAGCTTTCATAAATTGCCAGACCTCATTGTGACATGTATTAGAGTAATCACCCAATTTACTTGGCTTCCCACTGAGATACTAGTACCTTACCTCATTAAGCTCTGTGAAAGTTTGACTTCTTTTTTTCCTTTTGGATTTCAGCTGTGACTGCTGTATTTGTTTGTGTTAGGGAAATACTGTATATTTGGTTTATAGTTTCTGATTCATTTAGACTTATTAGGGGAATTCAGGTGAAAACTGAATTTGGAATGCCAGTTGTTATAGTGGGGGGTTTATAATCCCTGATCTGAAATGTAAAAATCAACAGGAGACACGTTGAACAATGTTGTCTTAACCTGAAGCATCGTGCTTGCTGTGGTGGGTTGACCCTGGCTGGATGCCAGGTGCCCACTGTCGCTCCCCTCCTCAGCTGTACAGGGGAGAGAAAATATAACGAAAGGCTCGTGGGCTGAGATAAGGACAGGGAGAGATCATTCACCAGTTACCATCGCACGCAAACCAGACTCGACTTAGGGAAAATTAATTTTATTTTTGCCAGTCAAATCAGAGTAGGGTAAAGAGAAATTAAAACTAACTGAATTAAACCACCTTCCCCCCACCCCTCCCTTCCTCCCAGGCTCAACTTCACTCCCGATTTCTCTATCTCCTCCCCGCCGAGCGGCGCAGGGGGACGGGGAATGGGGGTTGTGGTCAGTTCATCACACCTTGTCTCTGCTACTTCTTCCTCCCTCTTCAGGGGGAGGACTCCTCACACTCTTCCCCTCCTCCAGCGTGGGGTCCTTCCCACAGGAGACAGTCCTCCATGAACTTCTCCAACATAAGTCCATCCCACAGGCTGCAGTTCTTCATGAACTGCTCCAGTGTAGGCCTCCCACAGGGTCACAAGTCCTGCCAGCAAACCTGCTCCAGCATAAGATTCTCTTTCCATGGGGCCACAGGTGCGGACTTCCCCTGGGGTCACAGCCTCCTTTGGGCACATCCACCTGCTCTGGTGCGGGGTCCTCCATGAGCTACAGGTGGATATTCGCTCCACCGTGGACCTCCGTGGGCTGCAGGGGACAGCCTGCCTCACCATGGGCTTCACCACAGGCTGCAGGGGAACCTCTGCTCAGGCACCTGGAGCACCTCCTCCCCCTCCTTCCCCACTGACCTTGGTGTCTGCAGAGTTGTTACTTTCATGTACTCTTACTTGTCTCTCTGTCTGCTCTTGCATCGCAGGATTTTTCCCCTTCTTAAATGTTATCACAGGGGTGCTACCACCATGGCTGATGGGCTCAGCCTTGGCCAGTGGTGGGTCCATCTTGGAGCCGTCTGGCATTGGCTCTGTTGGACATGGGTGAAGCTTCCAGCAGCTTCTCATAGAAGCCACCCCTGTAGTCCCCCCACGCTAACAAAACCTTGCCACACAAACCCAATGCACTTACTTATCACAAAACTAGATCTCTGCAGAAAGACTATCTGAAAAAAATCCCTGACAAAAATCTTTTCAAGAGTTTTAATCCTGATGTACAATCCTGGAACCTTGTTTTCTCCTATGAATTGAATATGAATTTAAGCTAATACGATCTCGTCTGAGGACTTTAAAGAATTTTAAGAATTTACTACTTTTAAGAGTCTAATCTGGTTTTAGATTCAAAATCATAAAATGCTGGGTTTTTATTTCTTCCATGTTCTATTTAATTTTTCATCATACACTGAAGGTACAGGGGCAAATGTGAAAATCAAAGGTCTGTTAAAATATTTATCTTCCCCCCGTTAGTTGATTAGAAATTGTACGTGAGAGTAGCTCAAGTAGTTTTTGTTTATAAAGCCCCATACTTTTCAAATTTTTATACTTCTATACTTGTCAGACCTTTCACAAAATACCGTTAATTATTCTTCTACTGAAAAAATAATGTAGCAAGCTCTCAAAGAAGGCAGACAAAGGGGAAAAGTGCTTTTAAAAAAGTAATTGAATGTAACTGACCCGGTAGTATTTTCTGGAGATACCAACTTTTGGAAGGAACAAATTACCTTGTTAAAACAATTTGTGTCAGTTGTAAGGCCTGAATATCAAATGGTTTTAATTGTTTTGTGGATGAAGCGTATTTCACAGATATTTATAGCTAATGCAGTTATCCCACCATCTTTCTCCTCCAGTTCTCTTCTAGGTATCCAAAGTCTATTGATCCCTATTCTTAGGAACTTCTGTAATCTGTTTTGAATATAACGTTCTGCTGCCTAGGACAAAAGAAGATGTGGGAGCAGCATAAAATAAATCGCACAGGCCGTATTATTCATCATCTGTTTAGTTTCTAAAGAAGCATACATATATATGAAGAAACATTCTTTTAAATATGTGAAACATGTTTCTTAAGAAACTAGACTGTTACATGTTCATATGTGCATGTATACATGTGTGTTTATGCGTATATACATACAGATATAAAAGGCATGATGACTGAAGCTAAAATATGTTTCTGTCTTCACTGACTGGTGCAAGCTCTGTATATCTTCAGTTGGGTATGAACAGAGGTGGCTTCTCACAGTAGGACCATTTTTTGCTGATTTTATGATTCTCCTCCTATCAAAAGGACAGTCACATTTAGTCCATCACTGTATATGCCATAGTGGATATAGAGGTGTTGGACTTGCCAACCCATCTCAGTATCTCCCTTGCTTTTTCTACAGACCAGGAGCTCTTCTCTTGCAATCTTGCGCATCAGATAACAAAAAAGCCCACTCTCCGTTAAGGAGCCTGTCAGAATCCAAAGTTAGGACAAAGCTGATATTAATTGTCTATGTCCACTGGCAGCCTACTCAAGGGAGGGACTGCTACTAGAAGCAGCTCCAGCAAGCAGAAGGCATGGGAGAGAGGCACTACCTAGAGGGATACTGAGGCAGGGTTATCCCCTTGCAGAAAGGAAGCTGTCCAAATGCACAGTTTTTCTTCCTCTTAGCCTCTTCACATCCAGTCTTATCCTGAAGAAAGGGGTGATCACCACTGTTCTTGTCCTTTTTGATTTTTGAGCTACTGCAGTTACAAAGCTGGTGTAATTAAAATCCAGGGATCATCAGATCAGCAGATTTGATGCCAATTATCTAGCTACATTCTATAAATGTATTGTGGTGAAACATATGTATTTTACATAATCTACAGAGTTGCACACCATGTGTTAAACCTCATTTGGACACAATTGGGCTGTTGAATCAAGTTAGAGAGTTCCTAAACTCCAGATTTATACAGGCTATACTGGTATGTCCGTTTTTACACAAACACACGCTCCCCTGACAGCTCTCCTCAGCTTGGGAATTTCTCTATGGCCTGGAGCTGGAAGTAAATGCAGAGGAAAGCCTTGTCAAGAAGCTAAGGGAAAGCTCAGTTTTAATGTCTGGTTCTGTGAAGTTCAATCCCTTTTCTCTAAAACTTAAATTCTTACTAAAATTATATCATTTATGCTCCTGGGTCCCAGCAACGACAAGCTGTGGAGTAATTGAGGGGCTAATGTCAACTCTCCGTTATTTTGAAGAATCAAGAAGGATTCCTGACAGGTACTATACAAATGACTACCAGTAATTTCCAGTTTAATATAAATGAAGGTATCTTGATCACAGCTCCTACATCTTGTCTTTCCAGGTTAAAGCTGAATGGCATATTGCTTACTTTTAAATATACTAGCTCAGAAGTTCTGTATTACTTGTAGATGATGAATTTTGAAAAACTGTTGAAAAGCTTAATAATGCCTCCCAGAGTATCATGCAGGAACACAGATCACAGGAGGGAAAATGAGCTGAACTGCTGTTTCTTGTCTTTTAAAACAACGTAGAAAGGAGTAAACTCCAAGTTGCATTTACCTAATGGGAGGCATTTTAATCAAGGAGTAGGTGTCTATGTGAGAGCCTGGTTTCTAGAGGCTTTGAGCATTTCTAGGTTAACACTGACTCACCAGCTCTGAAAATCATTTGTAGTTTTGATGTCGTTGATGATGAGTTTAAGTGTCTAATTTCAGGCACCCCAACAGAAAACTTTCAGACAGGCTGCTTTCATGGGCATGAATTATGCAAAATGTATTTTCCAGAAGGACTAAAATTTTCACTAGCTCATGCGTAAATGCACACAGCCATGTTCCTGGTCTTCTAACCACAAACCAAAATGGGAAAATCACAGGAAATTAATAAGAGTCGGTCTGCTGGGGAAAATGTATTTCACCTTTTCAAGAAGCTGAAAGGCCCAGCCTAGAAAAAAGTCCCAAACCAGTCTGAGAGGCCACAACGATTGCATCCCAGTTAAGCATAGAGTTTTGGACGTGAATTTCTGCACGATATGAGAAAGATTGTTCCGTACTGAATGCTGTGATAATTCAGAAATGTAGCTGAAGTAAAAATCTAATGTTAACATTCGGGGAGAGAGGGAGATTTTAGTATGAATAGATCACTGTCCTCTGATTGCTGCTGTAATATTTTTATTCAGAAGATACTCGAGGGAAGAGTACTAACAGAATTAAATGTGTAGCTGTGTCAGATACTTAAGCACCCCACTTTTTCTTCACAGTGCAGTTACTCCCACTTTGCATATTCATGAACAAATTTATAAGGTTTATACAAGGTCATGCTGTATTAATTATAGCAGTGGTATTCAAATAGCACTCTGAAGTTTAATGCTTTTTCAGCATTTCTGGTAAAAACATTCCTTCAACCTATCAAACTGATGCTACAAATTCCATATAGCTCTGGAAGTTCATTCCAGGCTCAAGTTGATCACAATCTCAACCAGAAATTTTGTTTTTAAACTGATGCTATGGAATGCCTTTTGTATTCTGCTTTGGTCTGAAAAATAGTACAGCATAATTCCAGACATTTTTTGCTCTCCTGTACTTAAAAACATGTAACAAGCTTCGGTGGTGTAACTCCTTCCTCCATCATTTTATCTGATAAGAGGTGCTGGGCTGCTCGGCCTAAACCTGCCTTCAAATGCAGGAGGAACTCCCAATGTATTGATTTTGCACTGAGGTAGCCAAAAAGTGATCTGTCAACATCTGTCTTCAGAACACTGGGCAAACAAGGAAAGTCATTCATATTTCAATGGGGCTTCATGTTTGGGTACAAATTAGAAATACTGGAGCTATATGCCAGAATCTGATAATTTAGGACCTAGCTGAAATTTCTGTTCTTCAACTAGGATCTTTTCTTGTTTTTAACATGAATGTATTGTTTTTTCCCTAAAAAACTCAACAACTTACTGAGTGTCTTACAGTTATAAATATTTACTTGTTGCTATGGCAGGAGTGTGTTCTTCCTGTAATTTACTAATTTACTGTTGATGGAAATTATACATACACTTACGAAAAGAATGACTGTGCCACAGTACCTTTGCTTTCATCTTACAATATTTTTGGGCTCAGCAACAATGACAAAAACTGTCAACTGCTGCTTCTTAGGCTGAATGGTTTACGGCGTACCCTAGCCTTGGATTAGGGATGTGTTGAATATCTCAAGTACGTGTTGAATGACTGACTCTTTCCCAGCTTTTGGTAGCTTTAATTCCTTTCAGGTTGAATGCCTGCTGTTAACTAGTGCCTAATGTGAAAATTAAGTGTTCGCTCATATTTGCATGGCTAGGTAGTGTTAATTTACATTTCCTTCTGTCAGAGGTTTAAGATATGTGGAGCTGAATGCTCTGAAGGAAGTAAAATTGTTTGTTTTGTAAAAGGGCTTAGATTCTGTGTGGGTTTTTTTTTCATTTAAGAACAGTTTTTGTTTATGCAGTAGTGAGTCTTAGCTTGGCAGACACTGTAATAAAGTATGATGTGAATCTTGGTGGCCTGATGACTTGTTTTGGGCTGACTCCAAGCCCAGCTGACTACAATGGGCCTCCTTCTCGCTGGCCAGCTGCAGAGCCGAGTGTCACAGTGGCACAGCTGTTTTCTTTTTGGGAAGAGTCCCTAGGCCTGTGTGGCACCGCATCTATTTTAGAACCGCGTCAGCGCATCCATGCAGTCACTGTGTGGGAAGCTGAAGGGATGGAGCCAACTTTGTCTCAACTGTCTAGGCCCATTGGAAAGAATCACGAGGACCACAGATGTCAGTGGGAACCAGAGTGTACCTCTCTTTTTGCATTGCTGACTATCCAAAATCCTGGATAGTCCTTTCCGAATGGGTACTTTGAAAAACCAGTATAGTCTGGCTCCACAGAAAATACTCTTTGTCTCAGCATGAGAGAAAAACTGATTGTGACAATTCTGTAGCACCACTCGTGGTCATGGTGACTGATGATAGAAGATGATGTTTTGTTTACCCAAGAAAAATGAGAAACACATTTATCCAGAGTTTGTATGCCCACTCAATTCCACCACGGATAGTAAAATAATATTCGGTAAGGTTGAGGTTCTTTGGTGCTAATCGCTTGATTTGTATCTTAACTAGATTTTCTCATCTTAAAACTGTTGGCATTACTGTGCAATATGAAAAAGGAACGTAGGGCTCTGCACAGTGAAGAAAAGGTAGGGAATACTTGTGCAGCTTTCCATCATTACCTTATGATAGACTGCTTCAAATCTGAAGAAACTTCCCCTAGGAGTGAGAAGATCATTTGGTCTTTTTGCGCAGTCTGAGGATTTTCAGTAGAGATATCTGTTTGAAGTACGCTGAGCTTGCTTCATCCTTCTGGATAAGCTGGCCAACATCACAAAGTAAACATTTTATCACCCCCTTTCAGAATGTTTTGGGCATGTGAACTGTCTCGCTTCAAGCACAAGAGTAATTAATGCCAGCAACTGAAGTTGAGCCAGTGCTCAAGTCTCTTGCTGCGAGAAGGCTTTGATGGCATTCCACATTTCTGCAAGTTGGTGAGCTACTGAGAGCTCGTGAGAAACGCTCTCCAGTAATATCCTTAGCACTGAAGCCCTGAGACCGGCAGTCCCCAACAATCACACTTACAAACTTTGTTACTTTTTCTGTTTTGGAAGTATTTTCTGAGGAAGCCTCCTGATGAAGTAAGTAAATAAATAAAAATGCGGCTCTTGGGGGGGTGTGATGAAATAGGCTGCAGACTGCCAAGCCTGCTTAGCTTACGATGTCCGAGCAGTGGATCATTTCTGGATGTCGTCTTTTGTGAAACTTTGCCCAGCGAATGTTGAGCTTGTGTTCTTACTGTCGCTACACATCTCTGTAGAGGAGTTTTAGCACTTTGTAAGATTTTTCCTTGAGTAAGAGGACAATCTGGTAAGAACACATTGAGAAAGGAAGATGAAGTTCATTACTTGCAATCGAATGGATTTCCGCCTTTCTGAGAGGGTTAGAAAAGTGGACAGTTAATTTGAGGGTAAATTAAGGCTTTTATAAAGACTGAAGTAAAAAGCATGTCATGCCCATCACTAATTGGTGTCCCTGCCCATGGCAGGGGGGTTGGAACTAGATGATCTTTAAGGTCCCTTCCAACCCAGACCATTCTGTGATTCTGTAATTCATTTTCCTCAATTTTATCCAATTTGAATGTTTCTCTGGACGTGATGAAAACTAACACTCCCCCATGTGGAGTGAGAGGGTTCAAAGCTGGGGGAAGGTGCAAGGTGATGCTCATTTCCAGCCATAGCTCACTGATGCGCACACAGCCTTGTGGACACTGCCTTAGAAAGGCAACAGCAAAACAGGGTGAGAGGATTTTCCTGTCTTCTGCCAGCAAAGTCTGGGCGAAGTTTATGGCAGGTAGGGTGGGAGACTTCCCTCTTTCAAAATGAGTTAAACAAAGATATTAGAGGTTTGTGGGGTTCAGGGTTTTTTCCTGTTGTCTTCCCTAAATTATCTTCACATTGTATCTTCAAGTTCTGTAGTACCATTGAGAAAGTTCCCTTTGGAAAGCATGAACACATTCTATTTTTAAAAAAAGTTATAATAATCCTGTATTTTAACTGCATCTGCATGTACTATATAAAAACATTTAACATCTGCCTGATAGTATTTTTAGCTAGGATCACACACTACATACAGAGGATTTCCGTGACAAAGTACTTGTGAAGTATTCATCCTAGTGTAGCTTTTTTACTTTCACAGCTCATTTATTTTTGTCAGGTACTCATTTATTATAGTTAGTTGGTTACAGCTTCAGCGTTTTCTCTTGAAGGACAGTAGTATTGTGGAATACCTCCTCCTCTTCCCCTGCTGTCATTCATCCATCTTTATATGATTTACTATGCGCAAAAGTACAATACTTGGAAAGCGTTGCAAAAGAGAGAGTCATGAAGGGGCACAATGTAAGTATTGTGCATATGCAAATGTGGGTGGGTTTTTTTTTATCCTCTAATGAAGTAGAAAACCATAATAAAATAGAAAA
Source organism: Chroicocephalus ridibundus (assembly GCF_963924245.1). NCBI lineage: Eukaryota > Metazoa > Chordata > Aves > Charadriiformes > Laridae > Chroicocephalus > Chroicocephalus ridibundus. The sequence continues at coordinate 90,822,703 of NC_086285.1, forward strand.
TAAAAATAAGTTATTTACCAAAAGAATATTCATTTAATTCTCTGGGCTCACTTTTTATAATTAATTTGTGTTGAGGACTTTTTCCAGTAGGCTGATCAAATTGATTGAATTTGATGGATACCTGCTGTCTTTCGTTGCCGGACTTCATGCTAAGAAGGAGTGTCTTCTAATGTACCCAAGTATGAGAAAACGCACAGTATCATCTGTAGTTTTGGTAGTTATTCATGTGTTGCAGTCAATGGGTAGACCTCCGTCTTCCTGGCCTTGGGCCAGGAAGTATTTAGTATTTAAGTTGTATAGCCCCACAGAAACAAGGGAGATCTCATATTTAGTTAACAAACTGGGTGGGGGTGGGAGGTCATCCTTTTTATAGCCCACGTGGTAAAGGCACAGCAGAGCCAAATTACTCTGTTCACATTCATCTACAGCATGACCAAGTGGCAGAAACAAACATTTACGAGTTTGTACAAATATTTGCTGTGCTCAAGAGAATGATCAGCCGCTGGGACAAATTTGAGAAGGAAGATGCAGCTTTCTTAACTTCACTCTAGGGATGGTGATGTAACTAGGGTAATGTCTTCTATGCTAGACATCATCTGTCTGGAAAACAGCATAGTCCTCCTTGCCCCTCTCCTTGGCACTATCGTGTCACCCTTCCCTGTCACGAGGTTGCAGAGGTTACTGAGGACAAAAGCTCGGTAACAAATCCACACACAGGCACAGGATCCACCAGCAAAATCAGCTGGAGCGTGGCAGCCACTGGGAGGGCCGGCGCTGAAATGGGGGAAAGGGAAGTTCACATGAATTATGCATTTTTCTGAACTGAAATTTTACATGATTTACAGTAACAGTGTGGGAATCTTTAATTGTTTTTACAGGAACAATGTGTTTGCTTGTTTTCTTTTGTTTTGGCCTTACTTTTGAGAGGACTGGTAATTTTGGTTTTGCCTTCAGTTAGATTGTAGAAAAGTGAACTAAAAGAGTTTTTGGGCACTGCAGTAATCCCAGATTTCCCAGAAACTGGGGGGTTTTTTGATTGAGGTTTTTTTCTTTGGGGGGGGTTAATGAAGAAAACTGAACTACCCAAAGTTAAGTAGGCAGCATCTCCACCTTGGAGGAGTTCAGGGAAGTTAATTACCCTCCTTTGATGAGAAAAGCAATTTATGACTCCTTTTAGGTGGCTTGCTTACCTAGGCACCTGAATGAAATACTGGTTGTGTAGAGACATACTACTGCTGTATGTCACACTTGTGTATACACAGATGACCTGTAAATAATCAGTTTGGTTTACCATTTGCTCCTCCAAATGTACAGGTACTTTAAATACTTTGATATTATTATTAATATAAAGAAAATATATCATTACTTGCTAAAAAAAGGAAAAAAAGATGTGTGTGCATCTGTGTGGGGGTTTGTGTGTCTTTATATAGCTATATACTTTCTTTTTTCAGTACTCTTTGGCCTGAATAACAGCAGTTGATAGTATTTCTTTTCAAAAAGTGGAAAGTGACTACATTAGCACAAACATTTTGTTCTATAATCGTGGCTCCAGATATCATGAAACACATGGAAAGCATTAACTGATTAATTATCCCCCATAATGCTCTGACATATCTCTGTCTAGACTATAATGCATGCAGTATTGCTTCTGCCAGGATTACATTTTGCTTGACCTTATGGCAGACATACAGTGTAATTACTAAATGGGGGCTAATTTATGTAAACAAATGTTAGTTTTTCATAGCATGAGCCCTGTCATTATGTTTTATTGCTAGTGGATGTGTTACATAGTCAGCCATTCTTCAGGAGCTCGGGTATATCAGTATTTTAAATTGTCTTTTTTACTGTAAAGTCTAAAGATTTAGGGTTTACAAAGTGCAAGTATCCTAATCCCGAGATACGATTTTTGTTTCCTCTCCTCCAACTATGTGAGAACTTTAATTGATCATGCTTAGCAAAGTAAATATATCATACTTTGTATAAGGGTACTCAAATAATTTTCTAGTTAGTACACAGTGAGTTTGGGATATGCTAATGCAAACCACATCTGGCATTATCAAACCTAATAGGTAAAAACAAATATGCAGGAACTGGAATATGCGTAATACTTTGATAACTGCCATGTATTGGCCGTCATCTATCAAAACCCTTAGAGGTATCTGCCACAGAGTTAAACTAATTGACTTTCATAGCACCTTATAAGCCGAGCTAACGTAATGGCTCCCATTCTTAAATCAAGTGCGGAAAAGTATTATGAGGGTAATAGTGAAACGCCACCAGTTTTCTTCTTGGGTTTCAGTAATATCAATAGTACCTTTTCTTTTCTTTCCTTCTTTCTCATTCTCAGGGAAATAAAGAAGGAGATTGATCATGTTTACAATGCTATCTGAATAGCTGGAGTTTTCCTTGGTGCAGACATGCAGCGGTTTTGGGAATGTGACTCTTGGCAGGCATCTGAGCTTATTCATTCCTTTCCTGCTTAATCATTTCACACTTACTCCTCTCTGTTGGAGGTCTGTCCTTGTGCTGTTTGTTTTGTGAACGTCATGTGTTCAGCAAAATACAAACGATTTCCCTGTCTTGTCAATAATAAATATTTGTTCATGCTCAAAATCTGCCGTGAGAAACAGAACAGTTTCCAGCAGATGCCAGTTTGGAGTTTGCTCCGCTCTTTTCATAGTTCGTGTGAAATTAATTTAGTGGCCTCAGCACAATTCCTGCTACTGGTCTCGCTCAAGGCAATACTCCTGTTGTCAGCCCTTGATACCCGGGCAGGAAACAGGAATGGTGCTGGCAGTAGAACTGGAAGGCTAACTTGAAGCACAGGGTAGGTGTACCTGCAGCAGCTTCGCATCAGCACGTTCAGCCAGCAGTACAGACTGTTGCATCTGGTATAAACCTCCTCTGGGCCTGGACTGTACTTTTAGATTGTTATTCTCAACTGCAGTGGCATACTTTCCATTCTAACTTTGGTTGTTAACCATACCTGCCTATGGTTTGATCATTCCTCCTGACACCAGCACCAGCGTTTCCGTGGCAGTCACAAATTCAATGGATTTTGAAGTCTCTGTGAAGCTGCTTCACAAGAGAAGGGTGCGCACCAAATTTAAAAAAACCCAACTCGGTAAGAACTTGGGGACGAACTGCCCTGTTGTACAGGAAGAGTGGAAATTATGGCAGAAGGGTCACTTGGGTAAACAGAAAGCTTCCCGAAGCACAAAAAGAAACCAAGGAGTGGAAACCAGAACAACAGAGGAGTATGAAATGCCTTGGTTCTTGCCACTTCAGGATGAAATGAGGAAGATCAAAGCCCAGGTGGAGCTAACTAGGGACATAAAGGATCACAGCAGGGGATTTTACAGGCACATGTATCATGAAAACAGAAAGAAGTTGGGAGGAATGTCAGCCCATTGATGCATGCGGAAGACAAATTAGCGATGGACAAAAGGTCTGAAGAACTCAACACCTTTTGTGTCTCAGTCTTAACAAGCAAATCCTATTCCCAGACTCCTGTACATTTCAGCCTGTTTTAGGAAGGAGGAGAATCCAGCAATGGGCAAGCAACAGGTTAAGGACTCTTTGGAGAAAATAGATACATTCAGATCCATGAAACTGGATGGAATTCACCCAAGGGTATTGCAAGAGAAGCTGATCCATATGGCTGTGAGGCACCTGTCGTGCTGGCGTTTGGGGGAGGTGTCTGAAGGCTACAGAAAGGCTAAAAATGTATCTATCTTTGAGGAGAACAAAAAAGACAGTCTGGGGACCACCTATACCTCCAACCCTGGAAAAACTATGGAGCATGAGTTTTTTGAATCCATTTCCAAACATGTGAAAGAGGAACAGTCAGCATGGATTTACCAGTGGCAAATCATGCTTAGTGAGTCTGATTGCCTTCTGCGATAAAGTGTCCGGCCATGTGGATGGATGGAGAATGCAATATACTGATGGGTCACTTAATAAAGTGTTTTATTAGTGCAGGCTGGAAACCCTCTGACTGAGCAGCACCCATTTGGAAAAGGAACCGGGGAGTATAGAGGACACCAAAACAAATATGACCCAACAATGTGTTCTCATCATGAATAAGGCAGACTGGGGTACCTCTGTGGCTAGCAGGTCCATAGAAGATTTTCCCCTTTTATTTGGTACCAGTGTGGTCCCATCTGCAATACTGTGTCCAGCTTTGGGCCCACCCAGTTCAACAGAGATGTTCAGAAACTGAAGAGGGTGCAGAGAAGAGGTCACAAGTTTCCACTCGGAAGATTCAAATTGGACATTATGCTTTACCAGGCAGGTAGTGCAACACAGAAACAGAGAGGTGGTGGGATGTCCATCCCACCTTTGGTGTCTTCAAGACTCTCTAACAAAACTACTGACCTTATCTTGCGTTGATGATAGTCCTTCCTCAGGCAGCAGGCTGGACTGGGATGATTTCCCACGTGTTCCTTCCAGCCAGCATTTCTGAGATTCTGTGAGTGACTCCAGAGTTTCAAGTCAAGCCCCCAGAAAATGAGGAATACAGAAATTGCAAGCTCTGAAACAGAATCTGGAAGAGAACAAAATTCCCTTACCTCCTTTCCCTTCTTGGGACCGTTATTTCTCTTCCCTCGTAATTGTCATGGAGTACTTGCTGACAGAGCAGAGCAGGTTAACAGAAAGCAACCCCGTCTACAGCATAACTCTGATTCACGTCAAGTAAGTCCATCCAGTGCAGTGGATGAGGCTTGAGTCCTGTGGGGGTGAAGTGACAGTATAGACAGTATCATGGTCATTCTCTAAAAAAGGGGTTGAATTACAGTTGCAGAGGCCAACTTAATTTGGGTATTACTTAACTTTTAAGTGCTTGACTTTCTAACCGAACTGTTCTGTAAAGTATTTTATAATTCATAATGATGACTGATTAGCAATCGCAAGTATAATTACTTTAAAACGTCAGCCAAACAGCTAGAGAAAGATTTGTATTTGGAACCTCTTTTTTAAATTACAGTAGTGTAGGTTAATGAGTGTTCATTTGGTTTCTCTTAATTTTTGTTAGGACTAATTTTAAGTCATAGAATAGTTTATGAAGTAAATAGAATTCTGTGAATTAGTAAGTGGTATTTTGATGGGATTTTAAATTGAAATGCGTAATTATGACATTGGACATATGTAGTAAGATGTTTATTTAAGTAGACTCTGTTCCGCACACTGCAGAATTAAATAATCACCGTGACTTGAAACACTAAGCAGACAGTTTGAACACAAGGTATTTAAGTGGCATTTCATTGTCAAAGAAGGAATTCTTTCCAGACGTACAGTAAAGGGAGATCTGCTTGTTGCTCTTTGCATAAATATCATTGCATAAATGCAGTGGGATCACTGTAGAAAACATAATTTTAATGAAACTGACTGTGGAATGACTGAAAACGCTCTGGAACTGAATTCTGAAGTGTATTATTTGTGTATTATAGTAGCGTTATGAAACACGCCACGAGTATCTGCTACTTGAGCTCAATGGCAAAACTGCCTGCTCCAGGGCTTGAAGTGCCCATCTCGAGAGGGGGGTCCTGCTGCCAAGCCCCCCCAGGAAGACCCCCCCCTCGCTGACGTCAGAGGAGCGGGGCCGGGCTGCCCGTGGAGTGGGCTGCTCTTCTCTTCGGGAGGGTGGACAGCCTGATGCACTCTTTGCGGAAGGAGTTTCAGCTTGTTTATGCGGCAGCACATGGCAGCACATTGGTTGAATGAACTTTTATTCGTCCCATAAGCAACGTGTGTGTTTCTTTTCATTAAATTTCATTCTTTGCCGGCTGTCACACAGTGGAAGTTAAAAATACAGCGTGACAATGGAAAAGAGAGAAGTGGGATTAAAAAAAAAACAGATCAGAAAGACATTGATGAAGCAGTTTTTCTGGAAGAAAAAGACTGGGCAGGTTGTCAGTCAGTAACTATCACTTTTTCAAATACATGTTTATGATTAAAAGAACACAATCTCAGAATTGCAGTTACAAGCTGCTGTTCATAATTTTTGACATCAAGATGACATCGCAATGAGAAAAAAGTATTGACCTTTACATGCACAGTATCTAAAGTGCCATTTGCAAGTCTCTAAAATCAATTAAATCCTCTCAAAATTGAGATCAAACATCAAAACTCTATGAAAAAATATTAATGTTATATTTTTTGAAGGAACGGAGGTAGGGGAAACGCAGTGGATTTTTCATTGATTCATTTTTCTAACTAATAAAACTTTGGAACATTTAGGTGGTGTTGTGTTACTTTTCGATCTCATTTATGCCTCCATATTTTTCTGGAGTTCTCTGGACTTGTATACTGAAATCTTTCCAGAACTCTTTGCTGTTGATTTCAGAGTGACTTCATCATTGGGCTAAATAAGCAAAGTTGGTTGCACTTTATCTTTGAAGTAGTTTCAGAGTTTATGCTTGTTACTGCTGTTCTTTCTGGGTATTAATAGTAGCAATCAGCTTCTCCGGCACTGCAATTTTTTTTGGCTGTCATGCTTCTTCCAGTTAATGGGGTAGATTTCTAAAGCAAGTTTACAATATGACAGGCTGCCTGAATCTTCTGGGGCAGGTTGTAGTGCCTCCCTTCAAGTGGAGTTTGAGTTATAAATGTGTGAATTGAAGACCTAAGTCGTCTAAAGCAGTTTTATTTGGGGAAGTGGGGAGGGAGGCATACTGAATGTCGTGAAATGATTCCTTTAAGAGGCTAGAGGAAATAGCAAACACAATTGATTTTGCCTTTTGAATTATAAATGTTAAACAGCTCAGTGTAATTAGACATGTTCTGAGAAAAGATTTCATTATGCAGGTTGAAATTCCAGCAGTCACCTACGTGCATTGGAGTGGCTGGGGCTGCAGCCGCTGCCACAGCAGTACCCCTGACTGGCAGAAGCAGTAGTTGGAGCAGCCCACCCAAAACAGCCACAAAAGGTGTGGGTAAACACTGAGGTTCGTGTTTTCCATCTGCCAGGGTGCTGCTTTCCATGGAGATTCTCGGAGAGCAGATGACATGCATGACAGCGGTGTTGCTTGGCTTAATGCCGTGATGCTGAGGGCGGCGTTTTAGGTCGAATGATCAGGCAAGAGTGCAGACATGGTTGGTGGGAGGTAGGCTTAAGGTTTGAATTGAAGCTGGGTATAGGTTACTTCTGCTACTTGTGGCTGGGCTAAGCCTGTGTTGTGACCAAGAGTTGTGTCTTAGGGACTTGTCTATGCATCAGGATAGTTGTTTCCCAGTAGTTCTCCCTTTGAATCTGTCAGGGTAGACCACGTGTCCCCAGAAGAAGTTAGTGCAGGATAAATACTGCATATGGAATTCAAATAACTTTTCCATACGCTTCCCCCAGCAGAAGAGTCCATACAGTGCCTGCGGGCTCCCGATGTGTTCAGTGGCTCCCATCGGTGCCAGTGGGTGTTTCTGGAGTGCGGGTGTGCAGCTCTGCCCTTCATGTCAGCGTTGGTATGGTTTCATACAGCTGAAGTCTTGTTCCCAGAGCTGTGCTCAGGGGGATACTTACCTGCTGCTGGCATCCGAATACACAGGGAGAGGCACTTGTACCCAGCAAAGCCCGAGTTGTCTGATCCTGACTCTGGTGGGGGGAGGAGGAGAGGTTGATCCTCGGCTGAAGCCCCTCCGATACCTGTATCCCACATGGCAGGGGAGGGTGCAGGGCCCTCAGCGGCATAACATCCCGTGGAACAAAATCAACAGGATGGAGAGGTATTTTACCGTATTTTACGGGACTGATGTGACTCCCATGTATATGCATACATAAAATTATAACAAGAGCTGACTTCAAACTTGACATAGCTATGGCTTGTGGTTTATTGAGGAGCTTAGATGGAGATCTTAGACGGAGACCATATACTTAGCACTTGCAGAGGCCAGTGAATGTCTGCCTAGTCTGGTTAAGTATGCGAGTCTTAACATTCAGAATAATAGACCTTTAACCAAAAGCGCTACTCTGTCTTGAGTGGCTCTAGGCGTGGAAAGAGAAGGAACATCAAGACCAGCATAGCAGATTTGAGGGAGTCAGCTACCCAATGAATTGTGCCAGGGAGCAGCAGGAGCAGGACTGCTCCCTGGGGTCGGCAAGATGGTAGCTGAGGGTGGCCCTGATGTGGGTGGGCAATGCCCTCACCAGCAGGCTCAGCCAGGGGAGCAGAGCTGGGGGGACAGCAGTGGGTCCTGTTGGCACTCCAGGGAGCATCAGGTGGCACCAGGGGATCAAGCCAGGTCCAAGGCTGAGGTGGGGAATCCAAACAATGAGCCAGATACAGGGCTGGGAACCAGCACTGCTGCAGCATCGCTGGGACAGGGGTAGGGACAGGGGTAGGGACAGGGACAGGGCATCAGGGTCGGCTGCAGGGGGATCCTGGGCCGTGGGCACTGGTGTGTAAAGCTGGCAGGTGAGTAGGTAGGTATGTAAAAAATGAGGTGAATCAAATAATACAGAAGCGGTAGGATTGACTTCAGTCATAATTAATAAATGGCAGGGTAGTTCTGCCTTTCTTAGTGCAGTGTCCGTAAATGAATCATCTTGTGCAGAACAGACAGGTAGTTTATCACTTACCATCACGTGAGCCTCCTGTATCCCTGCTGCTCTAGCCGGAAAGATAACTCAAGCACAAGGAACTGGAGCATTGCGGTACGTGTTTCATGCAGTCGTCATCTTGATGGAGTGGCATTTTACCAGAGCCACCTGTTCAGAAAGGAAAAAAAAAAATCCACTAGTTTTTGGTATTAGCATATTTATTTCAGCAAGATTTGGCAATAGAAGTCAGCTCGGGCTTGGGGAATAACCGCTGAGCTTCCTAAAGTTGTATTAAATAGTTTGCACTCTTTTATACCTAATAGGGGAAATTTTGCTGTGATTCTGGGAATTGTGTTTGCACTGTACCGGAGGAAGCTATGTTGCTGAGTAATTGATAATTAACTGAGAATGGTAAAATAATAATTACAAAATTAGAATGAGTGTTTATTCATAAAAGAACAGACACCTTTGTAAGCTGTAATTATCTTTTTGCTAATTTGGTCTCTGACTGGCACACAAAGCACACAAAAGATGAAACTCTTGCCAGGCAGCACACCGCTACAGTCAAAGCACTGCGAGGTTTGTACACCGCGTGTGTTGTAAGAGCAGGTCACACAGGAGCAAGTCTGATGGTGCCGAGTATCTGTCACTCAGGGAATGCTTAGCTGTCAACCGAAGAACGATCACAGCTGCAGAAATCCCTTAGTGTAGGAATAATTATCGAGAGGTTGGGGCTGAAGGTTGCTGCAGCACCAGTAGCTTTGCGCTTGAAAACAGCTCCCAGCTTTGTCTGGTGGTTCAGTTTGCATAATTCTCCCCCCGCTCTTTTTTTGTTGTGGGTCAATCGTGGTTTTTTAGAACACAAGTGCACTCTGCCCCTCGGCCCAAAAAACATATAGTAAAGCCCCTAGGTAAGGTGAGACTTGCTGGAAATAGGATGCACAAAAGTGATCATGGAAACGTAGGGATTCTGCAGAAGCCTTTGCTCAGTCAGATACAGCTCCTGCAAAGTCAATTTTGGGGCGGGGGGGTTGTCCTCTTCTTTCACTGCATACAAGTGTTTTGGTTCAATTTATAGGAAGAATCAGAATGAAGCAAATACAGTAACGTGCTAAGTGTATACATTTGCAGATGGGAGGGTAAAATATCTGAAGGCAAGCAAAATAGTAGATTGCATGGTAAAGCAAATGACAAAGTGGAAGAAGAGAGCCTGCTCTTCATGCAAGAGCTTCATGAGCATCTTGAGGCACCAAAGGGAAGTACGAGTTTGGTGTTTAGTTTAACAGCAACGAGTGAATTGACTCAAAGGGTATGTGTTAAAATGGAAAGGGAAAAAAGAAATCTCTGACAATAAGTAATCTATAAGCAATTACCGTGACATACAACAGAGTCAGGCACTGAGACAGGGCACTGTGGGATTTTGTAAGAGGTTGGTTTCGGCAGAAGAGCCAAGTTGTCAAACACCATCCCTGGGGTATAAGCCAAAGAGGTAGAGAGCATTGACACTGGTGCCAGCAGCAGAGAGTGTTTTGTTCATCTTTTTATATGGCAGGGACTAGGCGGGGATAAGTAGGGTTGTGTCAGAGTGATTCCCTTCTTTTTTTACAGGTTATTTCGAGCAGCAATGATGCACAATGACTCATTAGGCTGAAGGGCACGCTAAAGGGTCAGTTCTTTCATCATCTCTCAGTGTGCACATAAAGCCGTTTGGAGGTAGGATGAAGTGACATAATCTGAGGTAGGATACGCACTCTGGCAATTTCAGGTTAAGTGTCATGAAAACAGGACGTGAACATACATATTTATTTTGTGTGCTGAAGGCACATTTAGCCAAAGCGTAAGAATTATAATTTATTATGCATCACATCATAGTATTTCTTTTTACAATTAGGCAATTTATGATAATGACATTTTTTAACAGGTATTTAGCTTAAAAAATCATATCACTGTGAGATGTTATTAGGGAGAAGCAGCATAGATATGTTGACGTTTTTAATGGAGTTAAAGCATAAAAATAATAAAATTGAGGGGAGAGAGATTGTTCTAGAAACAGTAAACTGCAATTTCACAGGAACAGTATCATAACAATGAATTATGTGACTATAAAGAAATAACATGAACAAATAATAAAGGAATTTTGAGATGCCTAACTGAAAATTGTGAAGGAAAGGCTGGTAATATAGAGCATGTGGATAATGATAGTAAAACAAAAGCTAGAACTAATATACTTGTAACTAGTCATGCTAGGAACTGAGAGAAATGGCATATAAGACAGCATTTACAAGCATTTTTAGTCTGGTAGACTAGAAAGACCCCTCTTTGGTTTGGAGGAAGATTTCGGATGGAGAAATATCTGTAGCAGTCAATTCACTGGCAGTCTCAGTATCACACAGTTGAAAAGCATTTGACTTCTACTTTTCTATGCTATGCTGTAACTTAATTTGATTCATTGACAGTAGTGTTTCATACTTTCTAATATTCTAATGAGTGTTCCGCTTTGTGACTTCTTATCCTCTGTATTAAAATTTCTAAGTAGCTGATCAGAAAGAGATGAACCTAATAATCTAATGAACTGATTGGTGGTGTAATTAATTGTGCTCATCTGATTAGTCAACAACTAAAGCTGATTTACCATCCTTTCTTCTCGAGGCTCTGCACTGATAATGTTTTTTCAAGACTGCAAAATAGATGCAGGAAGGCACTTGAAACTCAGGTGTGACAAGGAGATTGCTTTGTAGGTTAGGGGAATCATCTTTCTTAAGCAATCATGATCCTGTTTGTTTGTTCCTCCAGGTTGATAGGATTGCTTATTGCAAGTCGTATATTTTTTTCTGGAACCTAATCTTTATTCATAGGATTTTCAGACTGGTAACTCTGCTGAATGTAACTATTTACATTGTTTATGGTCTGACTTTGGTGATTATCTTTTTCACTTGATTCTAAAACCAAAGCAAAAGAACTGTATAACTTTCCAATATTTCAATTCATAAGACCTGAGAAGTAGTGCATTTCTTCTTTTAAATGCTTTTAAATGTTTCAAACGCAAGGGCATACGCAAACAGACTTACTGAACTTAAGTGCCTAACGAAATATATGAGAGGAATATGCAATATGTTGTAATACCTGATCCAAAACTCTAAGTTTTGGTTTAGTTACAACGGTGTCGATGTAAAAATCAGCATAACAAATGGAAAAATGAAAATACACCATAAAAAATACAATCTTATATCAAAATGGAATCCAGAATGCATCTGTAGTGGCATTATTTATTTCCTTATTGGTACAACTAGAAAGTCACATCTGAATTGTCATCTAGCCCAAGTAGAAGGCTTGTCTAAAAGAGAGAGAAACCAAAGTGACAGTGTCATGAGATCCTATCCCAAGATTTAAGCTTGTTTGCCCTCATACAGATGTTATTCTGAGGTAATATGTATGAAGTAAGCTTTCTTTTTCTTTTTTTTTAAGATGCAGCTTTTGTGTGTGCATAGACATGCGCTCACATCTGTGTATCACCAAACTAGGAGATCTCATTTTAGCTTGCCTCCATTTCAATGTGTCCACTTGTTTGGGAATGTAATTGTCTGCCCAGTTGACTGTAAAATTAATGTAAAATTACCTGAATCTCAGATTTGTCATTTTGCATTGTCTTGTAGAAGGAATTCGACAGTTGAGGCACGGGGCTTTTTACTGCAGAAACTTGGTTGCCCTCAACTGAATTTTTGTGACTGAAACTTCAGGAGGTCCTTCAAATATATGGCCAATGGGTCTATTTGGCATAAGGACTTTATTCCACATAACAGGCTATTCATCGGATATTTAAACTGCCTGTTTTGTCTGGGAGACTGACCGACTCCTTGGTGTTTCAATTGCAGCTATGAACAAAAAAGGAGACCCAAGTAATAACATCAGCAGGACAGGGAACTATAATTTAACTAATTAAAACACTTTTTTCTTCTATAATGGAAAATTTAGAGAATGTATGGATGACAGTTGAGATTCACTGGAAACAAAGACAGTCAAATGACTGAGAAAGTTTAAAGGCAGATATTAGACTTCAAATCGCTTTCTTTTTTTTGTTTCTGTGTAGTAGCACAGCCATATTCTTTCAGCAAAGACTTCTTATGAACTTGCTGGAGACTCAATTCTAAGGGCCTTATCAAAATGGAGCAGAGGATGACTCCAGAGAGTACAAACTCTTAGGACTTCTTGGGTTCATACTTTCTTGACAGAGGAATAAAGGATGCAGAAACTAGTCCTTTAAGAAAACAAGATATTTAACAAATAAACTTGAAAAAAGCATAACCCAAAGTCTATTTTCTGTGGGTTTTGGTATTCAGTGTTTTTTTTTTTTATTCCAAAAACTATACTTGTGAAACTTTTTCGCAGATTTTTTGGTTTGGGGTTTTATTAAATCACCAAACTGTTCCATTTGGAAAAGCATCATGCTTTTTTTTAACTGTTAATTTTATGTGATGGTCTGGTCTATTACTGTAGAGACAAGTGTGTCTTCTGTGGCTAGGACATGCCTGCTAGCACTAAAGAATTTCGTCTAAAAGCCGGAAGCAGGTCAGGAATGCATTTTGGCCCTATGTTGGGTTCTGAAGTTGCAGTTTTACCCTAATCAACTCAGGCGTTCAACATATTTCTGAGTGTCAAGAAAAGAGGCTCGCGTGCATCCCGGAAAAGCACGTGAGCTACACTGGGAATAAGTCAAGGGGAAAGAATTGTCAAAACCAAACTGTTTTCCTTTGTTAGTACTAGTCGTTCTTAAGCTAAAACAAGGTGAAATACATCAGAGGATGGCAAGAAATTTCACTCACTGTATGAAATTGGCTAAATTCCTTTTCACAAGTTTCAGGTATGAAAGAAAGTCCTTTTTCCCAGCTGTTGTGTATGTTAAAATTTTGGCTGAAGGAGAGTGATTTTTTTTTCACAAAATAAAAATTATATTAGAGAAACAACATTCAAAGGATTTTATGTAGTGATGTCAGCAGTGTAAGACATGCTGATAAATACAGGCAGAATAATGTTTTTAAACACTTGGTAAATTACTGTCTTTTACAGGTAGTATATTTCTTTGATGCTTATACTGAACTGTAAAGCATTTTGCCTGCTTCTTTTCAATTTTTCTTACGAATGCGGTTGTAACGCCAAGTTTTTCCTAAGGATATAGCCTACAGAAAAATAAAAAGGGGAATATTTTTCTTCTTGTGGAAGTATTTTTGCTAGTGCAGCTCATGCAAGACAGAGACTTTCCCACAGGACTAAAACGGACAAATACAGACATCATCTTTTAGTAGAGGAGAAAAGTAGACATAGAGATGATGAACAAATAACCTGAATTTTAATACTTTAGAAATTGCTTGAAGAGTTAATATAGAGGGAAGCAATTAAGAATATCAAAACAGACCGATTTGTTAGCATTTGAAGAAAGTAATATGATAAATAATAGGTAGAATGAGGTTAATTGAAAACCATTTATGTCTGATCAGTTGCTTTTGTTCTGCATAAGATAACAAGCTGAGGAGGAAAATGAAGAAACAGGAGAGACTACTTGACAATACTAAAGCATCTGACACAATGTTTTTGAGTTTTCACAGTGACCGGAGTAGATGACCAGGGAAGAAGAAATTAGACCAGTTATACTTCCTCGGACTGTGCTCCCACCGACCATGTATGTGTTTCTCTGGGTGCTGGTATCAGAGGGGTAATGCCTGTGTTCAACAGCTTCACTGGCATCCTTCTCCACAAATTTGTCCTGTCGCTCTTGGGTCCATGCAGGTGTTAAAAGCTGCAGTGTCCTCTGGCAGGAAGTTCTGTAGGCCAGAAGTGCTTGAGCTAAAGCTGGAACAGATAGTTCAGGTTCAAGGAACAACGCGTCTGTACCAGCGTTTGTGCTGAGTTGGTCACCTGTGTGGAGAAGCAATCGATGAGAAGCTGGTGAGAGGGCCAGCAGTAGCTCTTGTAGCTTGAGTAGTCTTGTGGCTCTTTCAGAGCCAGCTTCTGTGTCCTCACTGGCTGCTCTACTGTGCCTTGCAGGTGCACCTCCATTCTTCCAGTACTAGCGGGGTGGGACCAGAAACCCCTCTGGACTGTCCGCATCTTTTCTTCTTCTATACTCATCTGCTTTTATTACTGTATAGAATAATATTATTTAGCAAAAGTTAGGAGGTACGTGTCTCTCAGACCATCAGCTCTGAGTACGGATTCAGAAGCCATTGCTGAAATGCTGTACATCTCCTCTTTCGTCTTCGGCTCCTGGGCAGCTGTTCAGATTGCCTCTTCTCTCTGGGAAACTCAATGACACCTCAGTGTTTCATTTGTACATAAGATCAAAAGAAGAGACCCAAAGCAGTTTTCAGGGTTAAATCCAGGATTCTGAATTCGTGCCCTTTCAGGTTCACTTTCCTCTTTGCTCTACCAACCTCTTGCTGGCTCCCAGCCTTCCCGAAACAGATGTGATTTCTTTGGTTTTAATAACTCTTAATAGATTTCTCTGCTGTGAACTTGCCTCCGTTTGAGCCCGTATACATTTTTGACAGCCAGAGCTTCTTCTGTGCGTGGCATCTACAGCTCCACTTCACTCAACTACCATCCCTTTTTTGTTTTAAGCCGTCCTTATCTGGTTCCAGCTGGTGACACCCGGTTTTCAACTGAGATTAAAAGTTGATTTCTATCCACCTTCTTCATGACCATAATGACTTCATAGATTTTTATGATATTCTGTCTGTCAGTCTGTTGTCTGTCACTCTTTCAACGTGCTGGCGTCTGGCTTACTAAATTCTTCGTAATGTGGAAGTGTCTACCCCTCCTCTGAATCTTCTGTTCTGCCATATCATTTTTGAGATGAGGGGATCATAATTGCATACCGCAATAGGGACGGTGCATACAGTGGTATACTCTGTTGTAGTTTATGTCACCTGCCTTGTATGCCATACTGTCCATTTCGCTCATTTGTCTGCTAGTGAGTATTGAGCTCTCTCTTCATGGATGTCTGTTGTAATTCCGAGGTTTCAGTGGTCAGTTCTGAGCCCAACATACTGTAAGTAAAATCGGAAATATATGGGATTTTTTTCTCATGTACATCCCTTTACATTTATGTACATTAATTTCAAAGTCCCGCAGTACTTCCTTGTTAGCGCTTAACTTATTACTCTGAATAACTTAGTATCTTCAGGAAACTTTCATTTCATGGCTCATCTGTTTCTGATAGGTTGTGAATAAATTACACCACTGGTGACCACCTTCCATTGCGAGAACTGACCGTTTATTTACTATATTTTAACAATTATCTATCCATCTTTCCATGGTTGCTTATATTCATTGAAGTACGTTTGTTAGAGATCTTGTAGAAAGTCTTTTGAAAAGTTAAATAAATATTATCAATCAGTCTGTCCTTTGTCTAACAGGCTTATTGCTGATGCATTTCATCTTTGAAGTGCAAAGGTAGGATTGTGAATCAGCCCTTTTGACTCCCCTTAGCATATCTTATTTATTCCTACATTCGCCACTTCTGTTTTTTATTATGGTTTGCTATAGTTCATAGCATTTTTCAACATGCTGTTGTGTTTACATTCTTCCAGTCCTGAGATACCAGGTGGTTATGGCACAGTCAGGGAACAGTGAACAGTTTGGGCACTACCATTAGAGATTAAATAAAGCTCTCCTAAGATCTGCAAAGTGCTACTGGCTGCGTACGGTGTGTGTTGAAGCAAAAGTAATGGTTGAATTATACCTGATACCTTCTCATTTAAATTCAAACAACCTTGTGCTTTTCAGTGGAAAAGGCAGCCATTCGAAAGTCTTAGGTTTGGCCAGTTTATTGTGCTCCCCCAGAAAAGGAAGAAAAAGAAAAGACTTGACTGAAGAAAGAAAGTCCCCTTTTCCTCATCCCTAGATTTGCCCCAGTCTCTGACCATGTGTGAGCAGCTGTGTGGTGCTTGGATGCCGGCTGGGGCCACCACACCGGCTGCCAGCCGGGGCCACCATGCCATGTCATGCCATGCCATGCCATGCCTTGCCACGCCACGCCACACCACGCCACGCCACGCCACACCACACCAGTGTGCAGTAGGCCTTTAACACATGCGGAGCAACTTTTTTGTTCAAAGCATCTGATTAAATCCTGGGAAAGAGTCGAGTGGGAAACGTTACAATTCCAAATGGAGAAAAATGTCTTCGCATTGACGTCTTTAAACTGTTCCCATTATGGTCTTCAGAGTCTGCACCACAGCAGCTTCTTCCCAAGGGCAGTAAGTGGCACAATATTTCAGCTCTTATGAACTGAAGGAGCACTGGTCAAACTGACTCACCTCCTGCAGGTAGTGCATTAAAAGTTGATATATGCATAAAGAGCTGAGCGTTAATGAGTCTAGTGATTTTTATGGAGCAAGATACTACATGGCAGAGAAATGAAATATCAAATCAGAAATTTGCTGCAGGATTTTCTTTGTACCATAATTTAAAACATTTCCTGAATACACTATACATAATTCTGTGCACAGTATATAAATAGAAGTTGCACTTCAAATGAAAAACACATAGCAAAAGGCAGGGGGAGAGTTAGAAATATTTTTTGTTTCTTTCAGATGAGGGTATCGTTCATTATACCATGAGCCCTTACCAAAAATACTTTATGCCATAAAATTTTGTTTATTTTGTTTTAGGGAGACAATTTCTTTTAAGGTGTTTATGGCAGTTTGTGTTCTTTTTCCATCACATATCAAAACATATCAAAATAGCCAAACATTATGTTAGAAGTCAATTGCTTCACAGATCCCACAGAGCGTTCATTAAAAAGAGTGCATTTAGCCTAAGGATTGGACACGCAGAAGCACAGCAGTAAAAACTACCTGTTGAGTGCTTGACTTGGTAGGCTAATTGCTCTGATGTTTTGAAAATGAAAGGTATGGCTGAATAATCAAAGCTAAATCACATTGTCATAGCATTTGATAGAAAGGTTAATAACCAAGACTGTATCCACGTTAGACTGTCGGATGTTCGTCTAATTGCAAAGTATGCTTTTAAAGTGAAATGAATACCTAAGAGATAAAGATCTGGGGCCAAATTCCTTGTTGATATAAATTGGTCTTTCTTCTTTAATTACAGTTGAGCTATTCTAATTAATAGGAGAGAATTTGCCCCAAAACCTGTGTTATTATTAATCCACATGCAGGATCAATAAATTATTACCACTCTGAAGTCCAACTTGTAGGTAAAGAAGTCTATAACTGGTACTAAGAACATTTAGCAAGAAGAAATCTTGCTAATACTGTTCAAATCAGGCAAAATTGCAGGGGGGATCTGTGGCAGTGACTGAAAAATATTTTCATTTATTATTACTTCCGAACAATAAGCTGATTTTGTAGTCACTGTAAGCATAACTCTTAGAAACTTGTAATAATGAAGATGAACCATCTTGTGTTTTCTTATTTTCTGACTCACTGCTTATTTTAAATGTGTATGTTGTCTGAGAAATAGCTACTCTTATCTGCTAGTTTAGTTCTCAGCAGTAAGGGATGATTCAAAAAGGTCTTGGTGTACAAATAATGATAAAAAAAATTAGAATATGTCTGAAAGTTACAGTAGTAACCGTAACTACTACAGCGAATCCATTTATAGTATGTCCAAAGGCTGCACTGAAAATGTGAAGATAAGCCAATGTGACTCAAGGTCTACTCCGTTATAAAGAGCCTGTAAAATTGTGCGGTTGTCAAGGGACTGGTGATGACTGAGCACACTTGCCGGATACGTGCATGCTGTTGGTTGCCTCTTTTTGCTGGAAGTGTTCCTGTGTTAGACCCTTGCAGCAAAGAGCCTGAATGCTCCTAGAAACAGCTGGAAGTACACAGAAAAAGTAATAGCTTTTACATGATCACCTGCTATGTTGCAGACCAGCTCAAGAGAATCGTCACCACTCGCTGCAGACTGCAGCGGGGCTGGGGATGCCAGCTTGACACCGAGACAAGGCTCTGTCCCTGAAGGAGAATGCTTAGTCAATCAGACAGAAATAAAAATAAGCAGCATATAGGAGAGCACAGATACAGGAGGCCACTGTCAAGGATTTTTAAAAAAAAATTTAATGTATATGTGTGTTTTAAAGATGAGTAGTTGCAGCTTGGTTATTCAGTATTTTCCCGAGGGTTTTTCCCTTGCTAGCTATCCTCAGGGAAACATAAACATGGTTCCTACATCAATGAAGTTTCTTGAATTCTTGGTCTATATAAACTTTTCCCCCTTTCTGTGAAAAATCTCTTTTTGGTGATAATTATAGCAAGTAGGAGGATGAAAAAGATTGAGGCTGTTATGATTAGTCCATCTT
This sequence comes from Chroicocephalus ridibundus, assembly GCF_963924245.1. Taxonomy (NCBI): domain Eukaryota; kingdom Metazoa; phylum Chordata; class Aves; order Charadriiformes; family Laridae; genus Chroicocephalus; species Chroicocephalus ridibundus. Next base: position 90,841,557 of record NC_086285.1, read on the forward strand.
ATACAAAATTTTTTGAAATAATAATCTGAAGTTTCTGTACCGAAGATAACTTTTGAGTTCCACCTGGTTTAGGATATTCCCCTTCCCATGTCTTTCCTTTCTTATATCACATCAGTCCATAGCAAAAATGTCACATATACTAGATACTAAACATGCTTCCTCTTTTTATCGTGGAGCCTTAAGGAGGACCCATCTCGATTTCATCTTTGCTAAATAGTCGTAATTGGTTGTCAACAATTATCCTCCATGACTGCAGTGAGCTCTGGAGTCTGCAGACGTGTAGCTGATACAGGAAAGGTCAAAGTACTTGATGTGACCTGAGCATGCTCAAGGAGGGCAGGTGCTTCTGTAGATACTTTAATTCTGTCTTTGAGATTTGTAGAACTGCCACTGGGAGTAATGTCAACAGCTTGCTAAATTGTCCCATAGTCAGAGGAGTTGTGTCGCAGCACACTGGCTTTCTGGATGACCTTCCCATAGAACTCCGTGTCCCTCCCCTGGACAAGGCAGGTGGAACTTAGTTACCTTAGTCATAAGGACATTGCTCAAAGCCTCTCACAGTTTGTATGAGTGTATGGAAAATTACTCTATAGAAGAAACACATTAGTCGGTACCACCCATCTTCCCCCACCTCAAATCCCACCAATTATATATAATAACCTAAGTGCCAGAGTTGACAGGAATCAGGTATGTGTTGCACAGTGCGTTCCATTATACCCCACAATTCATATCCATAGAGCATTGGATTGACACCCCTTAGGTATGTTTGGAGGGTCATGCCTGCTGTTAGTTATCAGGTGGTGACATGACAGCTGTGACACATCTTCCCATAAAACTGAAGCTGGATTATTGCAGTTCTCTTTCCATTCCTAGATTATTAGCAAAATCAGTCTTACATTTGTTCAGAAAACGGCACTGTGATGAGACATGTGTTTGAGCTCTTCTTCTGACTGTCTGTTCTTGGTATTCCTCTCCTGAGAAGCAGCTCTTTATGATAACTGGTTTTTGGAGGTCTGAATGGGACCTGCTGACTAAACTGAGAGTTATTCTTCAGCACTCGGTATTCTTGGTATTCCTGTGTGACTAGATTCCATTCGAAAATAATGTTACTGGTTTATGGAGGCCTGAAAGACTCCTTATCCTGTTAGATTCAAAATGTCACTTCACATACACCCTGTGAGCAGAGCTTCTACAAAGTATCAAAGCTCACAAGGGAATGAAGGTTTTCCTGGGCTGCTGTTACCATGGAGAAGTACTGTTTTCCTGAAAACCTGTGAATTGTATCTCCACATCTTTTTAAAAAGAATCAGAAAATGTGGTTTCACCTGTTTGGAGACCAACGCTGGAGAAATATGTGCTTGCTTACTGGGGTGTTTTACTGACAGTAGGTACTACTAATGCTCCGGTTTAAGGTTTGCACAGTGACCTGTAAATTCACAAATGACAAACCGTGTCTTACTCCCTGTCACACTGACACCCACAGCATGTTTGAGTTAACAATGAGAAATAAGAAAATTAAGATGGCAGTGTGTTTTCTTTGACAGTTCAAGTAATCTGTAACTTGCTTCTCTTTCGTAGAACTACATAGTAGTAGAACGCGGTGGTATTAGAGACCTTCTGTGAAAGATCTCAGTTAACAATGATTCCTTCAGTAGAGGTGAAATGGGAATAGTTAGATAACGGGGTGTGTTTCTTTTTAAATGCTCAAATTATTATTTCTGCCAAAATGTTGATGCAAGGTTTGGATTTCTCTTCTTTTTTAAGCTATTTCCCACGTCAATAAATATGCCAAATATGGGGAGGGCTGTTGTAGCTGAGTCAGTGGAGAAACTAGACAGAGACTTTTAAAAGGAAAGGAAAAGCAGTCATGGGAATTCAGTATATTCACCTATTAATTACAGAAGCAACTGGAGCATAATGGGGAAGGGTGATAAACAGAAGAACTGAACTCGACAGCTCCTCCACACAGGGCAAAGAAACGCATTGTCTGCGCAAGATGGGCCCCTAGTATGTCTGTATTATGTGGTATAAAGGCTTCGTGTTCTTTGTTTGGCAGGAAATGAAAGAGGCAGACAGCTCCCAGCTCAGGGACTATAAGGTTGTCTGCATTGCTGTCTTGGTGAGGAGGAGTTTCTGGTGAACTTGGAGAGGAGCTGAGAGGCTGCCAGTCTCTGCAGGCTCTGGAGAGTCAAGGTGACGTGCATTTGGCCGTGCTAGAGAGGAGGAGAAATCACCTCAATGAAAAGATCAGGGAGAATGTATCTCTGTTTCTACCCGTGTCTAAGTCTGTATATTTTGAAAGCTTGCACTTACTTTATGTAACTGCAGAAAATGAAGAAGCCTGGACACATTATGTTAGTACAGACTGTTACATCTTCTTCTGTTTAAAAGGAAGTAGTATTTCAGCTTTTTTTTTTTTTTGATGGTGGTGCAAGGAAAGGTGGTGTGCTGAGAACACTTCCTCAGCATCCTCCTATTGTAATTTGTGTGGTTATTCTTTTAGGGCTGGATATAACTCTCTCTCTCTCTTTATTTATCTTCCGGGAGGGTGGGAGAGTAGAATTTCAGGTAAAAGTCCACCAGTCCCCCTTGTCCTCATTGCCCACACCCAATGCACGTTTCAGATCCATGATTCTGCTTTTCCTATGTGTGCTGCCCTTCAGGAATTTCAGATGGAGCTGTTGCCTTTAATAAGGGGACAGTCTACTCAAAATCCACTTTAGGCAAAGTCCTCAGCCCTGCAAATATAAGGCACAGGAACAGTTTTGGGAAGATCATGCTCTGTAATTTTACCTTCTGATTTCTGTCACCCAAAGGGAAATCAAAAGGTTTCCATCACTTCAGAGAGAGAGACAGTGGAAGACTTTTTCCAGTTGATGCTCTTCAGACCCCAGTTCCTGGATGACAGAAGAGCGTTTCCCCATGAACTGGAGGAAACCCCCTCATCTGCTGCTCTTGTAGCAGCAGAGAGAGCGGGGAAGAGGTATATAGTTCAGGGACCAGAAGAAGAAGACGACAACACAAAACTTGCAAGCCATTATGAAGGGGACACTTCTGACGTGTGATGCGGGCTGAACTGGGGAGTCTCATCAAGGAGAATGGAAAGCATGAATTTGTGTGCTGGGGAGATAAAGGAATTCATTCTAGTGCTTCATTTGTTGGTCTGGCTGCAGAGGTGAAGGGAACAGTATTGAATTAATTGGGGCAGCTTATGTGGGGGAGAGCAGAACTGATTAGGACTGTGTGGGGATGCAAGTATAGATGGAAAGTCATGTGTGTTTAGGGAGCAGAATCAATTAGGAACCTGCTTTGGAGGGGCTAGGGGATTGTCCAGTTCTAAGATTATTTGATTAGGAAAACTTGGTGCTTTGTGGTAACAGAATTGCTTCTTTTCAGATGATAGGGAAGCAGAACAGGATGAAGTAGGTAGAGCAAAGAAAGAATTGAAAAGAAACTATCTTTATGTCCTCCCACCTTCCTCCGTCTAAAATTCATTTCCCCCTCCCCCAGAGTCTCGTCCTTTTTCGTTCTTTAATGCAAAGGCAATTGAAAATAGTAGAAGAGGAAGAAAATGCCTTGCCTTCTTCCCAAATCAAAGGGCCAATGGCCTCCCTTCCATTTCCACACATTGGCATTAAGAACGTAGGACTGGTGTGCTCTTCTCTGTTCTTCCTTCGTGTAAACTTTAGTAGTGGGGAGAGAGGAGCTACAGAGGAGGCACCTCAGCAGAGGGTTGTCTTCCTCTACTGAAGGAGACTATGTGAAAAGTTTTACCCCATTCCTGAGATTGCTAATTCACCCATTTCCAAATCCACACTGCTGTGCAAATTTGAATGCAGTTTCTTTCAGGGAGGCGTGATGTTAGCAAATATAGATTCCATTTATATATGCTCATTCATACATATTTGTTTTGTTATATATCAATATTTTGAACTTTATGACACATTATGTTATGCAGTAAATTTTGTTTTAATTGTGTTTTTATAAAGGCGTTCAGAAAGCCCTCTGGCCCTGTCTGAGGAACACAATTACTGTAATAAGCTGAGGTTTTGAATTTCGCAGTGTAAAACAACTTGTGAGCAACTATGCAAAGAGAAGAATGAGGCATTAATGTTCTCTGAAAATGAGAGGGAAAAGGAAACACTCATGTAAAATGAGAAGCAAGCAATACCAGGTGTTTTATGTTATGCTTTGATACTATTTTTCTCTCAGGTTAAGAGCCCTAGCTACTGGGCTCTTCAAATCCTAGGAGATTTCTTTGGCAAAAGCTCTAGACTTTTCAAAGCTTGATTTATATGTACATATGCACATTTTTAAAATGCTTTCTCACAAATGCAAAACCTACTTTTGAAAAAAAAAAAAAGAAAGAAAGAAAAATGATCAGCCCTTCTCCAAATTTTAGTAGGCAGTGAGTCTCCCAGCTCCGGTGGGCGCATGCTGCTTGGCCTCTCAGCCCTTTCTTGTGGAGGACCTGATGACTTCCATTTGTTCCCCTCCGTGTTACATTTCCTGAGCTCATTCACAGCTGTCTTCATTATTCACAGCTCTGAACTGATGAAAGGAGAAAAAAAACCCGAGCGTGGTTATCTGTGTGTTAATTGTGAGAGCGTTTCGGGAGGGGAGCCGTGGAGGTGGTGACCCTTTGCCGTTGCCTTGCAGGAATGTCAGCTCTGCTGGAGAGGAGGCCCGCCGAAGAATGAGGGAGTGTGACGGCCTGACGGACGCATTGCTGTACGTGATCCAGTCTGCTCTGGGGAGCAGTGAAATTGATAGTAAGGTTTGTCATCTTTGTCTTTTGAGGAGCAAGAAATCCAGGTATTCAGGGCACATCAGAACTATAAAGTGACAGGTTTGGGTTTGGTTTTTTTTTAAACGGATTGTGAGGAATGCCTTAGCAAAGCCTAGTTTAGCCCTTTTTTTTTTTTCTTTCCCTTCTGTTGAGCTGTGTATTTTTGTGTGCTAAGTGTTGGATTTGTGTCTACCTGTGTCACATGCACAGGTAAGTGCATCACACTCTCACTTGAATTATTAAGGGAGAAAACATGATAGTGGTTTAAGAAGAGCAAATATGTCATATTCCATGTAAACTTCCTTACACTGCTCTGCCAGGTTTGCCTTAAAATTGATTTTCGGTACTCTGCATGAGACAGAACTAATAACAGTGAGGTAGGCTTACAAGGCAAACAAATCAAAAAAATTTGTGCAATTAATAGGCAGTTTTGCAGTAATACCAATATTATTTCCTCTTTGAAGAGGATCAATGAATGCATTCAATAACAACTGTTTTAAGATGTATTTTTATGTCAACTTTATTTCTCTGAAGTACTAGGATATGAACATGCTTCTCCAAAGGTGAAAGGCACTGCCTAATTAAAAAGACTTCAAGCATTTACAAATTGAAGATTTGTAATACATTAAAGTATTCCAGAGAAGGAGAGAAAAGCTAGTTTCAAATACCCTTTGCTTTCAGTATACGGTGCTAAATTAATTACAGTTGCTGCCTTAGGGCAACCTTGGTCCATTTGCAAACCCCTAAGAAGGAGAGGTGCCTTTAGCATAGCAAAAATTTTGAAGTCCACTGGGTTTGTATTTCTAAATGATCCTTCACAGATAGTTATCCATGCATTTCTGTAGCTTTATAGATTGCAGAGGGGTAATCTCCACAACTTTGTGGTCATTAGCCTGAACCAAACAGGTAAAATTTGCTTATGAATTCAGGGGAGGGAGATTGGAATTCTGAGAGGTTTGTAGCATGTGGTGCTGGCAATGGTTTTGGTTTTTGAAAGGAGAAAAAACCACCCCAAAGTACCCAAAAAACCCCACAACCCACTACTCTGTAATCATTTTTCCATTAATAAGAGTTTAACAGAGTGAGGATGGGAGGATGCCACCCGCAAGGTGGGCACCGCACTTGCAGCAGGTTTCAGAGCAAACTGGGCTGCGTCTCCCACCTCCCGCAGCGCAGCCCCCCAGCACGGGGGCTTCTTCAGCTTCATCACCTTCGGAACAGCTGGCCCCGGGACTGATTCAAAGCTCCCTGATTCGGCTTGCCTAACAGAAAGGAGAAGTTAGAGAGGCTTCACTGGAGCAGAGCGGGAGGTGGATGGAGGAGGAGGAGGAAGTCAGTTTATGCCCCGTCTCACAGCTCAGCTGCTGCTCTTCCACCAGTTTCTTTGTAGGTGACCCGACTGACTTCAAGATTGTTTTACTCTTAAAAAGGCTAAATAAGGAGTGCAGTAAGCTCCCCGTTTTGCCTCTTGCTGTTTAGTAGACTATTCTGTTTATACTCTCAATTGTAGCTGGTATGACTTGCAAAAACTGCAGGCTAAGTCATATATGGAGGAAAAAATGAAGAAACGAGAGAAAAATTATTCCGCCTGCCTTAGTAGTTCGAACCTCCTGTCTAACAGGTTTTTAACCGTATGACATGAAGCAGTCGTGCAGCTAAATACAGAAGACCATAGTGTAGCCTCTTACCTTGCATCTTTTTCCCAAAGTAGAATGTAATTTTAATTAAATTATATATCAAAATAACTGACTCTAAATCACTTTTTAATCTAGTTTCAAAAATGGTGCTATTAGCACAAAAAAAAATTTAACTTTATTTTACAGTTAATAAATGCTGTTTTCCAAATGCCACGACAATTGCCCTATTAGATAATTTTGTAATACTGTTAGTGACCAAAAACTGAAATACTGAAAAACGGACCCCTGTTCTTGCAGGCTCTGAAAGAGGATGGGGGACTTGCAAGCACATGCGGATTTGTTGTTAAAGTTATTCCTCATGTTGGTGAAGTTAAGAGTGCATAAATCTTAGCAGCATTGCGAGCTTCTTAGCAGCAGTTTCATATAAATGTGTAATAAGAAAAAGCTACGGTAATTCAAGCTAAAGTATTAAAAATGAGTGACTTGGACAGCATTACCTGACAAAGTTACGCTTCATAATTTTAATTTGATCTATTAAAATAGAAAGACTCCTGAACTATATTTAGTCCCCTTACAGTGAAACTGAGAAATATCTGTAGGAATAATGAATACAAGGACCCTTGAAAGTTCAAAGCTACAAGTCAAGGAGGAGTGAAGTTTGTCCAACTGGATGACCAGAACCAGCTTCTTTGGCTTGTAGCGTTCACCTCAGTGAAGAAGGTGTTGGTTGTGTTTGAGCCTTGGAATTTTGCTTATAAGTTTTTAGTTTGAGGTAACGTTGTTCTTGCAGTGGACTCAGTTTATTTGTTTTCAACATAATGAGAATTTTAAGTGTGAAAACCATTATTTGTAAAAAGGAGAATTAAAATTTAGAACCGTAATCGACAAACACAAAGCTTCAACTTCAGCGCGCTATGGCTGCGCAGAAGTAAGTATTAGCAAGACCGAATAAAATTCACTTATGGAAATCTTAAAGAAAAGCAGAAGAGGCAGCAAACTTTTTTTTTTTTAAATGTATGGTCACTGTGAAGGCTGCAAAGCTTTCAGGTATGAAAGGTGCGCTGAGAACACGTTCTACACACACATAGGTACATATATTTCTACGTGTGTTTATGGATTTGGCTGGAGATTTCAAATTAGTCCAAGTGTAATGTGAAATTTCATTTATGTTTAAAATAAATAAATAAATAAATATTCCTGTCTAGGTGAGTCTGAGTTCAATATCATCTCCGGAACTTAATGTCATCGCAAAAATTGTGTTCCAAGTGCATACCTGGCATAAGCTCATACAGTATATGAAAGTAAATGAATCCCCATCTGTTGGCCTCGCTGGTGAATATGGCAGAGCAAGACAGAGCTGAAAGCCTCCCACTCATTCCGTTCTGGGTTAATGGAGCAGCAGAGCTGGATGTAGTGACTGGTTTTTTGTATCTCCATGGAGCATTAGGAACAGTTGAAATAAATACAGATAGGTACAGACTGGCTTTATTAACCATGCTTTCCCTGCCTCCAGAAAATTAAGCCAATACCCTTCTTATTAGGGATAGTCAAACCAAATTGAACTAACTCCTTGAGTAGCCTTCAAGTAAGTCTAAGCTGAGCATCTTTTAGACCTGCAGAAGTTCTGTTGGATTATCAGTGATTTTTCCTCCACTTGGGTCTCACTCCATTTCTGGATTCCTGCCAGAAAGCATAAACTTTTAAGGGCACAAATGGATGAAAGGGAAGCGCGGCTCCTAAGGTATCTGCAGCCTGGGTAGAAGCAGTGAAAGCAGCAAGACTCTCGGATTTCTAGTCTTACTTCTGGGACTTGGGAAGCATTATCTGTTCGTGCTACACGTACTTGTGAAATGGGACTCGGATCCCAATTTTCTGGTAATTTACATAGAATTGATGCCAGAAAAAGGTTATTTCTGGTTGTAAGAACAAACAAAACCAGACCCACAACCTACTGCCATTTTGTGTTTGTAGCATTTTCTATTCACTGAGGTGGGAGTTTGCTGTCATTCTGTGTGTGTTCAGGTTCTCTTGATCGCTTTTTACCTTGGCTTCTGTTTCACACAGGGCTCCAGCGTGAAATTTAGAATGACAATAAAAAAACTTACAAAAAAATATTGTCCAGACTACTGATTTCTTTCCATGAAAATTTCTAAATCTCTTAAGCTGTGGTTACCTGGGGAGCACTCAGAAATGAGCAGATAAGAATTTTGCTGGGAAAATGTTTGTGTAAAGTTCAATAAGATTTCCTCTGCTTTGTATACAGAGTGAGCAAGGGAAGGATTTTAACTATTTTCTGGTTTTGTTTTCTGTTGTGGTGTTTTTTGTGTGTCACACTTTTCAGACCGTTGAAAACTGTGTGTGCATTTTGAGGAACCTCTCATACAGGCTAGCTGCAGAAACATCTCAGGGACAGCAGATGGGAACAGATGAACTTGATGGATTACTCTGTGGTGATGCCAATGGAAAAGACGCAGAGAGTTCAGGGTGCTGGGGGAAGAAGAAGAAGAAAAAGAAATCACAAGATCAGGTAATGAAAGATACTTGCAGCTGTGTTGCGAGTAGATGAAGTGCCCATCATTTAAAACATAAATAATTAATGTACTGTATTAGAAATTAAGTGCATGATGCATAATATATAAAACTGTTGCCTTTGTTAATTAGCTGGGAGCTTAAAGCAGGGCATGGCTCTGGAGTAACGAAAGGAAATGCGTTTGCTTGAGAAAGTCGCACATTATGTGGTGGCACCTGGAAACTGTTGTCACAGGTACACTCTGAAAGCCATAAATACTGCAAACTGCTCGGTCGATAGAAGGAAGTCGTTTATAATGAAAAGTGTAAGTCTTAACATTCAGTTGCAATCTGCATAAATTTTTCACTGTACTTCCACGCAGCCACATGTGTATAGAGAGGCCTTGATGCAAGCAAACATCAGGCTTATATTTTTGTACTTATTTGCTTCAAAGTTAGTCTTGTATTCTGCCACTATATGTTGAGAGAAAACCGTACAGGCCTGAATCAGGCAATATCAGTGAATGCTTAAAAAAGCATGCATGTTTTGGTATATTTAATGTCATTACCAGGCAAAGATTGAGAAGTACAGTCTTGATAGTTTCCTCAAGTTATTTGAGGTGCTGCGGGTTTTTATTGTAGGTGGGTTGTCTTTGAAAGTGTATTTATCTCCTTGTTTTCCCATTAACAACTTAAAATGTGGGGAGTGCTGACAACGATATTACAGAGAAAGACATGGTTGTAGCAGTACACACACTAAATAGCAATGAGAATAACTACTGATTTAGGAACTTTTTCAAATGACCTGTGCTGGCAGCAGGTAGTTCTCCATCTCTTCCGACTTAGTCTTTTCCATTGCCATTTATTTCTGTTTCAGATTGCTGAAAGGAAATATTCATTTGAGTAACCAATTAGATGCACAAGGTATTTGAATAAACGATGTAAACCAGTATTGAAAATATTCCTGAGTACATAAATGCAAATTGTGTTAATGTGGAAAAGTTGTAGGAACATTAACAAGCTAAGATTCAGGTGCTGAAGAATGTAGCGCTCATGACGAGTAAGACTTTAATTTCATCTACTCTTCTAGTTAAACAGTGCAGTCATTCGATAACTTGAACTTATTATGGCCTTTTGTTGGGATTTCTGTATTAGGCTACAGCGAGATAAAAAGCGCCAACGCAATCAAATTTTAACCCATAAAAAGTCATCGTCTCTGTTCCTGAATTAACAGTTTCCACATGCTACACTTGCAATTATTCAAAGTGCAGGAACAAAAATAGCACGTCTGGGTATGAATGGGTCATACTGCAACTCACTTTTCTCTTTTGGTGCTCTGTTTACCAACACACACGCATGCACACACACACAGAGTGTATATAAAGTCTTTTTCAACTCTTCCTTTTATATTCCTTCTGTGATTTCTGAATCTCAGGTTCATACTCTTAACTCTGTACCACTGACTGTTTCATTGTTCCAGTCAGACTCCTCTGTACTTCAAAGGTTTACTGTAAAAGATCTTTCTCCTCCTCCAGGCCAAAGAACTAATGTCTTTTGGCTGATTTTGGTGATTTCCTTTACAATCTACATGCTTCTGCCTGCTCTTAGATATCTTTTGTCTTTCTATGAGCATTCATTATCAGCATGCAGCACAGTGAAGGTCTCGTCAGATCTGCTTGTGTTTGTCTAGTGGAAGGGTGTAACATAATTTTTAAAATCCAAAGAAAAGTAAACCTATGCACATATTTTCAGGTTTGTGTTCACTAGGCTTTTCTGTGGCAAGGAAATAAATTTACTCTTTCCATAATTAATCTTGTGGTGCAAAGAACCACTTTGCCTTACAAACATTAGAAGTATTTTTCTACCTATTTTTCTTCTTTCATCTCCTTTCCTTTAAATCTGGACAGCCTACCCTGTCTTGCCATGTACCAGTTCTCACCTGTGGCTGTTACTCAGTTCAGGGGAAGCCTTGTGAGCCTTGTAAGCCTTCTGTAGAGCGCGTTATTCTCACTCCATGATCCTTGGCTGTTGTCGACTGTACCAAACATTTTAAAATATGTTATCAAGATAAGGGGAATGCTACTAAAAACAAATGTGACTGAGTTCTATCAGCAAGATTACCATGCCAGAAGCAGCTCTACCAAATGGAAAAGAAAAACAGAAGAATGTTTTTCATGTAACTGTGCCTTTATATTAACAGCATAGAGCTTGACCCCCAACTCAAAATGGGGTAAGGGTAAAGGTAATTTTTTTGTCCATTTATTTCGGAAAAATGAGCATACAGCTATATTCAGTTGGCTTTCTTTCTGGAAACCACACAGTCCAATTATGTAAAAAAAAAAAGAAAAAGTTCTTTCTGCTTCTTCGGCTCCATCATTGTCTTGTGGTTTTTCAGGACTCCACTACCTTCATTACTAATGAAAAGTAGGAAAACTGGAAACCCAGGTCATTTTCTGGACTGTGTCACAGTCAGGAATACTCCGTTTACTGTTTCTCTGTGTCAAGAAAAATCAGCATTCTTCGGTGTTTTGTTGGGGTTGTTTTCTTCTTCAACAACAGGATCATCTTGTGTTCCTCAGGTTAGTCAGAATTCACCCATCAAAACTAAGCTCAGCAACACTTTCTGCAGCTTGCAGGAGAACGTTTTCACGTGTCCTTTCACCATACATTGTCTCCCTATGTGCTGAACTGCTGCCCTGTGTATTACACGCGTACATATTCTTCTACAATAATCTCATCGTTTTTCTGCAAGACTTTTAAATTTTTCCAGGTAATGCCTTTCATAATCTCTTTTCAATTGCAGTGCTTAAGCTGTTGCCTGCTGCTTGTCCTGTCCCTCAGAACAGATCTTGCGCTCTTCTCGGGCTGCTATTTTTAGAATGCTCATTCCTTAAGTGCCTCAGCAGGGAAGCTTTTATCCTCTGAAATATCTTATGATATAGTTCTGAAGATCACGCTCATGATGGACGGTGTTTTACATGTAAATAACCAGGGCATACTTATGGAATCTTCATATGTAATGATTTACAACATCTGAAAGACGGAAAGTGCTGCACACCACCACGGATTTGGAACCTGTGAAAGAAAACTTCAAAGAAATGGAAGACAATAAAGATATAAAAGTAGTTGGTTACCCAGATGCCCTGTGAAGAGATGGCATTGAGCTTCAGATTATTTTAATAGGTCATACACATTCGGCTATACAAAGCTAGTTACCTATCGGAAAGGTTCTTCACAAATGTAAAAACAAATTTTTCTTTAGGCTCCTTAATATTGTCATTTACAGATACACAGAGTGGAGTTCAGCCCAGTATTAATACCCGAGTTGTTTACCTGCGCGACTCCTTTAATACTTGTTAGAGTTTTGTTTGTCCCATCAGGCAAAGCACAGGGCACAGACACATCTCTTAAGAGTTGTGACACCTCAGTACAGGGGACTACTTTCCAGTTCTGCAGCCTGCTACATTTTATGTCCTCAGAAAATACGTGTAGGTATCATTCTTTTTAGGCGGTGCCATGGGGTTCTCGTATAATAAAATTGTCTGTTTCAGTCTTCCTCAGAAAATAAGATTCACGAAACAGGAAAATGTTCAGGTTTAAATGAATGTAATTGTGAGATTTTCCTTTTACTTCCTCACTGGTTTTCTCTGTAAAGAAAATAGAAGTTAATTCCTTGATTTTATGATTTAGGAAACAATTACCACTGTTTCTCTAGGTTATATTTCAATTGTAGTCACACATAAGTTTCTTGAAGAGAAGAACAGAACTGAGCAGTAATATCAAAAGTGCTTTTCTTTGAAAGGCCTTTCAAGAACAGATTGGAATATATTTTTCATTAATGACATCAATCATCTATACCAATGGCAACTTCTCCTCATCTTGAAATCAAATAAGAAATGTTGCTTTTAGAGCTAAGTCTAACGTCACCTTTCAAATTACTTTACTTGAAGAGTTCCCTTAGGGTCATAGTTCTCCCTATCTCAGAACAAAGGTGGGTTTTGTTAAAAGAGCCCACAATCCTACCGCTGGCTCTCTGCCAGGGCTCAGACGGGTACCTGAGCTGTGTGCTTTGTCATGCAAAGTTTAATGCCCAAAGAAACCCAAACCTTCTAAAGATTTGCAATAAAAGCCAAGTATAGCATCGGTATTATCTACGGAAAAACAGAAAGCAAAGCTTCTATAAAGGCTTCAGGAAAGATAAGTGAGGCTCACCAGTCTTCATTTCTGTCTCAGATCCCAAGGACTGTAGTTCCTGCCATCGCTGCTGTTCATTATATTCTCTCTGCTGCTTACCTGTGACCAGCTGTTACTGACCCTTCCTCCCACAAAGCTCCCCAGCTGTAGAGGCCTTCATCTCCAACTAGAACATTATAGACATTGACCTCTTCTGCCTTGTATCCTGTCACTTTTCAGATGGAAATGGATTTTTCCACTGTGGAAAATTTTGTCGCTGCTGTTGCTGTTCTCACTGCTGCCAACAGGTTTATTCTTCAAGCTGTGTAAGAAGGATTAGGCCAAAAAGCAAGCGTCCTGGTTTCAGCTGGGATAGAGTTATATTTTTTTTCCTAGTAGCTGCTGTATTTTGGATTTAGTATGAGAATAATGTTGATGACCCATATTGTTTTAGTAGTTGCTAAGTGATGTTTTCACTCGTCAAGGACTTTTTCAGCTTCCCGTAGAAGCTGAGAGGGAGCATAGACGGAACAAGCTGGCCAAAGGAATATTCCATACCACAGATGTCACGCTCAGCATATATATGGGGGTTGGCCAGGGGGTGGGAATCCGTGATCACTGCTCAGGATGGGATGGGCAATGGGTCATCAGGTGTTGTTGTATCACTTTATTTTCTATATTCTTTTACCATTATTATTATTATTATTTTCCCCTTCTGTTACTGTTCTATTAAACTGTCTTTATCTCAACCCATGGGTGTTTTTGCCTCCCTCCGTTTCTCTCTCTTCTCCCTACCCTACTGGGGGAGGGAGGAGTGACCGAGCAGCTGCATGGTCCTAGTCGCTGGCTGGGGTTAAACCATAACAAGCAGTTAGGGAAAATAACTTGTATGGTCCAATTTCAGTAAAAGAGCCAGGGAGTTGTCATTAATCCTTATTTTATTTCTTGTTACGCAGCCCATCATATATACATGTAGATTATTTAATTTCTTTTCCTTTCTTCACAAAGAAGAAAGAGGCTGACTCCTTGGTTTCACACTCCCCTCGAGTTCCCCACCTGTGATCATTCTTGGCAGTCCAGAATCTAGCCCAAAATCTGATTTTTGATTGGAAGTGGCACTTTTGAAATGAGCCTGACCTTCTCTTTCACCTTCTGTCAGGAGCCTTAAGGTATAACAGCAACACTTCAAGTCATATATCATTATCAATTGACAGGCACACCTCTTTAGCATGCTAGCTAAATGGGCTGTAAATTCTTCTATCCAGGTGAAATAGGAGGCTTAAGGCAATAATATTTCAAAAAGAATAAAAAATAAAGCTGTGAGATATGCTTTTTCGTGTGGTGAGACCACTATTTTACCAAGTAGATTTCAATACTCTACCAAGCCATACCAAATTAATAAACACAGAAACAGAGAAATGGTGGTGGCTCCTGGGTTTGGCTAATAACCTAAACTGGGATTAGGGATGAAAGATTCTGTTACCAGTATGTTCTGCTCAGGGAGGATATTATTTTCACTTGTTGCTTCCTTGTCTTGCACAAGGGGGTTATGTCAAGTATTGATTAGCAAGAAATCAACTATCTTGAGCGGTTCCTTACAGAGCTTCTTAGCAACCATTTCTAAATTCCTGCTTGCCTACACAGAAACATCCCATGTACCCCGGGAATCTCTCAGTATCATGTTTAACCAAATTGTTTTTGAAGTCAAAACTACAGGGTTATTAAGTATCATTTGTATTTGTCAATTTGCGGAATATAGTGCAAAGCCCATTAGCTTCAGCTTCTTATGGAGAGGAGAGGGGTGAGGAGAAGGAGGTGTAGTGATATGCCAAAAATTGTTGGCCCTGGACTGAACTCCATCCTGTTTTATTTGAGAGGGGTCTGGTTTTTAAGCAAAGACAAAATGCACAAATGGAATTAAATTATTTTTCTTAGCCAAGTGTAATAATATTAAAAAGTTGAATAAAGGCATTGACAATTATTTTAAGAATGTAATATATAATCTGAAGTAAAATTTAGATTTATTCATATCTCAGATTAGTAATAAAGATTCAAAATATTGGAATGTTTTGAAAGCACTCTAAAAACCTTTCCCAAAATTGTGAACGCCGTCGGATCAAACTGGGCAGGTTACCCTTATTTATGCAATAAACTGTATCTGAAAATTATCCAGTTTTCATAGAATCGTCATGGAACGATAGTAACAATATCAAAAGATATTTTGTTGGGAGTACATGTTGCTGGACCAGAGCAGCTCTGCCCTCTCCCACCCTACTCCTGTTGTCTCTGTGTGAGTGGACATCTTCAGTTACATTCACCACCTTTCTTTAGGCCTGGATGCCTAAACTGAAATTTGACTTGATTTAAATAGCGGCATTCCTGCCTTCTTTGTATCAGCTGCATGGCATCCCATCGCCCCTGGAAGCAAGCTCTGTGATTTTGATGAATTTTTGTTGCTTAACTTTAGATTTCTGCTCTTGACAGCATTGTCCAGTGCATCTCTTGGACAAAGGCTTCCAAAAGCGGTTGTTGACATGTGTGGGGACAGCTGTCATAGACTGCTGCAGCCACAGCCGCTAAGATACCCAGGGTGAGAAATCATTGTCCTCTTAGCGGGGCTGTTAGTTTAAAGTCATTTAGTCATTGCTGGGTTTTGTTTGAATTTTTTCCTAGATTTTGTTTTTTTTAGTGGTGGTATTTTGCACAGACTCGGGTGGGGGGGGGTGTGGAACACTCATATATAATAAATGAAAATAAAACGCTGTTTTTGGAAAACCTGTTGTCATGTGATACTCCTTAATGACAAACACCACCAACTTGAGGTTGTTAGTACAAAACCCAAAATATGGAGAGTGCACTTCCTTGCTGAGTTGAAGCTTTCCCAGGTAGCCAGTACAACTACACCATAAGTGTAGATTTGAATTCATTAAATTGAGAAAGAAGGTGGTAGATGATCTGTTGTGTGGCACGGGGGAGCATCTCGATGAGTGATCTTTTTCTCCTCTCAGAGTTCCTTAGTAATGTGAAAACTTTGGAAACTTTATTAGAATACTCTTGCTCTAAAAAGCCTGTTGTTCTTAGAGATCTTTGTGTTCGGCTTTTTATTCTTCTTGACTTTCATCCTTTGTTTGCAGCAGTTTCAGGAAATGAGAGATTTGTATCTCACCCACGTAACAAACAGTTTGTCAGCTTCGACCACGATATATGTGGGTAATTTCAGCTGAAGGAGAGAAGTCTGGAAGGAATATTTGTTTATGACTTTTTTTTCCTCCTTAGCATAAGCTAGGAAGAGTAATCGCATGCAGTCGTCCTCTTTTTCAGAGGCTCCTAATATACGCACAGCCTATCTCAAATAGACCTTACTGATCATTCCTGATGGTCTGCAACAATACAGTAACTGTTCCGGTAATTCACTGGGTAGAGTTGTTTAGCACACGCTGCCTCGCGTCGTTAACATTGAGCAATGTGAACTACAAAGCAACTTCTGCTATGCCTTACCCACCATTTGAGAAAATGGACTCTAATATCATTTGGGGGGAAATTTTTTTTTTTTTTGCTCAGGCAATGGATGTTTATATTTATGAAATGCAAAATAAATGGGGGAAGATCAGGAAAATCTCCTTTACAAAAGCTTCTTTTCTGACCTGTATCAGTCCTGCATGCCCTGCAACAGTTGGGCTGTACAGCTGCAGGCACAGGTCTCAGCTACGTGGAAGATGCCAGAAACCTTTAAGTCCTTCAGTGAAGGGTTAGCTGAGATCACACATGCAGGAGCAGAGAGGAGCTGAAACACGGAGACAGGGAGTGCATGACAGGTCATAGAATCATAGAATGGTTAGCATTGGAAGGGACCTTAAAGATCACCTAGTTCCAACCCCCTGCCATGGGCAGGGACACCTCCCACTAGACCAGGTTGCTCAAAGTCCCATCCAACCTGGCCTTGAACACTTCCAGGGATGGGGCATCCACAGCTTCCCTGGGCAACCTGTTCCAGTGCCTCACCATCCTCACAGTAAAGAATTTCTTCCTAATATCTAATCTAAATCTACCCTCTTTCAGTTTAAAACCATTACCCGTCGACCTATCACTACACTCCCTGGTAAAGAGTCCCTCCCCATCTCTCCTGTAGGCCCCCTTTAGGTACTGGAAAGCCGCTATAAGGTCTCCACGGAGCCTTCTCCAGGCTATACAGCCCCAACTCTCTCAGCCTGTCTTCACAGGAGAGGTGCTCCAGCCCTCTCATCATCTTTGTGGTCCTCCTCTGGACTCGCTCCAGCATGGTCCATGTCATGGTTGCTTGTGCCCTCTACCTCCCAGAAAGTGTCTGCAGTTCTGTCACCCTTTATCGCATGACCTTGAAGTGGCTTCCATAGGCACAGCACGTATGTTATGCGTGGTTGGCAGTGACAGTCTCCCTGCGCATGCCGCTCTGCTGCTCTGGGCACACGCACGACATCTGAGGAAC
Source organism: Chroicocephalus ridibundus (assembly GCF_963924245.1). NCBI lineage: Eukaryota > Metazoa > Chordata > Aves > Charadriiformes > Laridae > Chroicocephalus > Chroicocephalus ridibundus. Next base: position 90,859,129 of record NC_086285.1, read on the forward strand.
GGTGCAGGACATTATCCAATGTCACTGGATTTACTGCGCCTTCCCTGCAGATGCAGGTGCGGTACCAGAGACTTCAATCACCCTTACAAGGACCCTGAGGCATCACAGTGTCTTGAGAAAAACGTCTTCCCCCACAGTTGGTGATAAATTAATACAATCATGTGCTAAAAGAGAGTAGCAAGAAGGGCAGGGAAATGCAGTAATCTGTCTCACATTTTTTTTCAAACGTTTTCTCATTACTGGGCAGAATGGCAAAACCACATTAAATATTAATTTATCTGCAAGTATCATTTCTAGTGCTTTATAAGTACCAGCACAGCACGAACATATATACAGCTCTATTTGTGTCAGCTGATTTTCAGCAGTCTTTCGGCTTGTAAATACCTGCGTTTAAAAAAAAAGTTACATCCACACATAGGTGTAAAAAATGTATGGGGTTGATCTGATACCCTTGATATGTTATATGTACTTTGTCTGTGACATACTATTATTAGTACCCTGTGCAAACACTATTCAGTTGCGTGATGTGTCCATAATTTGTGCAAATCGGAATGAGATGGATGAAGACCTGAATTTGTGCCCTTAGACATCACAAGTCATTCGTTAGTGGGCTCAGTAAGGTACAAAGCCTAAAGCCGGTGTGAGGTCAGGTTTGACCTGTAAGATAAGTTTCTCATTTGTTTTCCAAAAAATTCTGCCAGTGTAAATGATTGAATTCCAAGAGTTAAAATAAGAAGCAGGCTTTAATGTATTTTTTATGAGCTGACGAGAAGTCATTTCTGGCAAGGATGGTGATTTATATGGAGAAAAAAAGAGAACTGAGTCACATGCAGTGAAATCAACCTATTGGTTTAAAGGCAGAAATGTATTAAAAATATTCAAAGGCACAGCCCTACAATAGTGTCATTTAAAGGGATTGTTTCTCTAGAAGGCAATTTTCCTGTAGTTTTGCAACCACCACTGGGTATTGCTGTGCCAGTTCTTTTAAACTATGGTAGCTTTTGCCCAGCACAGTGAGTTTCGTATCTGAGCAGCTTTCTGGTTTTCAGTAACTGCTCGTGTGTATTAAGTGGTCCCACTAGCTTTCTACTTTGGTGTTTCTTCTGGTTTAATTTAGAAAAAAATAGGGGTTTGCATTCTTAATGGTAGTGATCTAGCAAAACCTTGTTAAAATTGTGTTACTTGATTGGTTGTCCCTTCAACTATACGTAGATTTTTAAAGTTAGCTTAAATAAAATGATGATTGATAACTTCCTGAAAACAAGAGATTCTAGATCTTTGCTGTGCAAGTACTGTTGTGTCGTTTGACTTCTAATTAAATTAACTTTTGCAGATCTAAACAAGGAATTAATTTGGTTTGGGCTATCTTTGTATCTCTTGTAGATGTTTAATGTTACGATACACATTTTTTATCTACATAATCACAGTAAGCTCTAACCTGAGGCATGAAAAGGTTTACTTTGTATCGTATCATGCAATCTGGACATGTCAGAGGTGTTAGAAAAGAGATTGCATTAAAAAGTTGAGGCTTGTTCCTAACAGTGGTGTTAAGGCTATGAATTTTCTAAATCCCTTTATCATTACAAACCTAAGCAAAATATACGTTACATAGATAGAAAACACATTTAAGATTTCATTAAAAGTGCATGCCACAGCTTACTTTTGTTTTAAAAAAACCACACAAAAAAGTCCTTGATTTTCCTTCTTTTAAGATATTTCAAGTTTAGGTGCAAGTATTGTGCATTCCACTGGAGAGGTGAATCACTGTCCTCCTGGAATAAAGTTTCTCTTTCCGTTAAGAGTGGGTTTTGTGCAATAACCTGCTTGTTGTCCAGGTTTTAATATTGCCCATTTGGGATATCAGACTAGGGTTATTTTCGTGGCAAAACTCTGTATGCGATGAGAGAAAGAGTCTGGTCTGTGGGATGTGGTTCTACTGACTACATCGGAGTCTCAGACGGGGCGGCTGGCTGGCTGTATGGCCAAATGCCTCCGGCACTCACACGGTGAGAAGCCAGAAGTTGTGCAGTTGAGGAAGATTTGTCACACTTGGGCTTTTCAGGGGACGGAGGGCTCATGGCCTTTGGCGATTCAGTTTGCCACAGTAGTGTTTCATGGTGTTGTTTTTTTTTCTCATGAGAAGAGAGAGAATGTGGAGAACTGAGCAGGATGGGAAAAAGGAAAATCTCTTCTTCCCATGCAAGTTCTAGATTTGCCTCTTAAGATACGTTCACATTCACTGGGCTTCCGTTCCCACACAAAAAAGTAAATGCAGTGAAAAGTGGTTTTGTTATGTCAGCTAGCTAAAACACTGTGATTTCTGCCAATGCTGTAGCTCTTCTATAAGGAGTGTTGAGTAGGAAATTTGGGCTCTCTATGAAGAATCACAGGATATGCTAAAATCGAGAACGGCTGCTTGCAGGCAGATGCGTTTGTGTACGCACACGTAGATGTTACAACTTCAACTGCGTCAATTCTCAAGTATTTTGCTGTTCCTCGCTGACAATCTGATTTGTACTTTCCAACAGTGGGATGGCGTAGGACCTCTCCCAGACTGTGCAGAACCACCCAAAGGAATCCAGATGCTGTGGCACCCTTCAATAGTCAAACCCTACCTCACACTTCTTTCTGAGTGCTCAAATCCAGACACGCTGGAGGGGGCAGCAGGGGCACTGCAGAACTTGGCTGCTGGGAGCTGGAAGGTAGGAATATTAACCTGATACGTCTTTCTTTTTCAGTTTGGAAAAAACCCTACAGATGACAGCAAGCTGGTGATATATATGTATCTGAATGCTCCTGGTAGTGGAATAACGTTCTGTTTTCACAGAACTATCTGCAGTCAAATTGGGGATAGTATTTCAAGTCCTCTGAATTGATACAGATAGTCATATCATAGCAAAAGTTGGCATGCAGCAGTGAAAATCATAGGTCAAGTCAAGTATGAAAAATTGCTGCTGAAAACCAATATCCAAATGAGGAAAAGCAGCTTCTTTATGAATCTGGGTGACAGAGCCTTGAAAAATGAGCCAAAAATATCACCAGTGACAATCAAATGAAACCATATTGTTCTGTTACTGCAGAAACTGGTTGACATTCTGTCTCTTAAGAGAAACCAGGCAAGAGCAGAGAGCAAGATCAACACAAGTAATCTTACCTGCTTTTTTTAAAAATAAGACGTTATTAAATACAGACGTTATTAAAATACGTCGACAATATGATTAAAGATGTACAATAAGCAAAGAAATGCTCAATCAAAGCACTCTATTCCAGCTAATCCTACTTTTCAATTATAGTCAAAAGATACATTTTTCTCCCTTGTATTATTTGCAGTGAATTGAGAAAAAAATTAAAACTCATTTATTAGATTTTGAAAATATTTCTAAATTTAGAACGAATTGGTAAAATTCAAGATAACAGTTGAGCCTGGTTTACTTTTTAGGGCAATTTCTTTATTGCTTTCCCGATGATAAACTGGCTTGATTGTGTGAAAGTGCTTACTATCGAATCCTATTGTGTAAATATAATGCGTTGATTTTAAGTTAACTCTCAGTGGGTATTTTTCTCATTTACTATGAAAACACACATGTATGGAGAAACACAGTTATCAGAGTTGAGTCTCAGAAGGTACCCGGTTTGGTTTTCAGCAGTTGGGCATTCACATGTGATATGTAAATACCAATTTAATTAGGCATTAATTTTAAAATGTTAGCCCCGACACTAATAAATTGGGTTTTTTTTTCCTATAAAGTTTTATCAGAAGTTGAGTTGGCACATTCAGTAGATTTTCAGAGGCATGTGATCTTTTTTGAGCACTGTGTTCCACATGCTTTTGACTATTGCATTGAATGATGTATGAAATAAGTAACAAAGTATCTGTCCGGTGATTTTTCTCCTATGAAGTGCTACGTATACACTGCGCCTGAAAATCATTATGCTTTTATTATTCTCATACTGTAGACCACATCAGATTGTGTAATCCTGGCACAGAAACACGATAAATGCACTTTATCCATCTGGGAATGGGTGTAGCCCTGCTCCAAACGAGAAAACAATGCATGCGTATTTGCCAGGACTAACAGGCGTGCTAAAATCCAAGTGGTGCCCCTACTCCCATTTCTAATAAATCTGTATACCTGTCATCCTTTAGTTGGCAGAAGTGTACAGGGAGGGGAAGGACGGCTCCACAGAGCTCTTTGGCAAGTGCCGGGTTAGAAAAACTGATCTGAACTTTTAATACCATCCACGCTGATACCATGGGAAAAGCTCAGTTGTTCTCGTGTTGCTGCATTTTTCCAAAGATTCACCAATTCCATTACAAGTGATGTGCAGACACAGAATTAATATCCTTAATTTCACATGTCATACTAGCCATTTTTGTGAGGGGAATAATCCTCTTTGGGGATTACATAAGCATTGATGTTTCCACCTTTTGACCTCTCTTTTCTACTGCTGCAGTCTTCTGGATATAAAATGACTGAAATAAAAGATAGAAAATTCTTGAAAGAAGAGGTTATTCCTAAGGGAGATTTTCATTTTTTTAAGTTCTTCCAAGAAAATGTAATTGTGTAAAGAATAGGAAAAGATTATTTTTTTTTTACTTGAAATTTTCAAGAAGAACTTTTAAGATGCACTGAAAGAAAGAAGAAGAGCAAACTGCATTAAAATAAACAATGTTGCTATTAATATTAATAGCAAGAGCAATTGTGGGTTTTTTTACAGTTAGCATTATTTTAACATCAGAAGAATCCCAGTGCAGCAGGCATGTTCACACGCTGGAAGATGAAAATGAAGATACGGTCTCTTCCAGAACACAATACAGTGCTATTGATACACATGCGTAATTCTTTCCTAGCTGTTTCATCCTGCTGGTTCCTCTGGTATAAAGGTGTCTGATCCTCTTCAGTGACCGAGAGGTAACACTTTTAACACAGGCAGTGCTTAACCAATGCCATTATGAAGGGAAAGTGCGCACAGAAAAGGAAGCCTGAATAATTTTTAAAAATAAGAAATTATGTAGAGGATTTAGATAAATGTCTGCCCCTGGAATTAACAGATAATATGCGTCTAAATCCCCTAGACTGCTTTTGAAAATTTCAAACACAAAAAGAAAGCAGCAGTTCGTAGCTTTAAGGATTAATAGCTGAGAGAGGCTGGAAGTTTTCATTATTTCAGGGAATATAGTTTCTCATTGGTACGTGCACATAAGATCAACACATGCACGTAATAAATCTTAATCTGTAGGATATTTTTAGCACTGGTTCAGTTGCAGAATTTCCTTCTAAAATCAAATACTAACAAAGAAGAAAAAAGTGTGACATATATATATATATTTGCATATAATTTTTCTACGTCAAGGTAAAACACTTTTGACCAAAGTCTTGCCATATATTAATTACCCATCTGCAAAATAAACTTGTCTTTTTTGGCTGTGCAATTATTACCAGAACCAAGGCAATCTATAACAAATCAAAAAAGGAGCGTATCGGTGACAAATACATTAACAAGTCCAAATGAAAGTTTACCAACGAAACAGGATACTGATACAAGGTATGAGGAAGGATATTTTCAATGCAAAAATGTAGCCTGGGATAGATCACATCTTCCTGTCTTAACTTTGATGTTTATTCTGGTTCTGAAGTAGAAATTGACAGCTTACATACAAAGCAGAACTCATTTTGGAAGAGGCTGTTTCAGGTGAATATGGAAGTTCCTTCCTCTCAGTCTTGTGTACCAAGACGTCGTTACACAGGGAGGACGCTGGTGTTGGGATCTGAAGGAAGCAAACCCATTCCTTTCATGGAAAAATACATGCATATCCCCACCGATCTGTCTTTTTTGTTCATGTACTTACTTGAGGCATCTACGCATAATATGAACGGCCCTTCTGGGATAATATATATGGAGACATCCAAATACGTATGCTTTGGAGTGGGATTTGACAAATTGAAGTGTTCCGCATCTCTGCCAGGATACTGCTCTGTTCAAGGTCTGACTACTGCTTTGCGCAGTGGCCTGTAACACTGGCAGTTGGTCACTGCGTGTCCCCCTCCTGATGGGGCTGATGGCCACTGTGAGTACGCACTCCGAGTACACACACGACCTGACAGCCTGCGGGTCAGTTGTCGGCGCTGTACGTGCACGAACCTCCCCCCTTCTGCAGAACTCAGCTGCGACTGGCGGATGGTTGGGTTTCTGTTTGAGGGGACTCATTGCTTCCCAAGATATTTTCTCCCATCAAATCATAACCAGGGTAATTTCACTGTGTCCTAAAGGCTGTCTGCTGTCCTACAGGCAGAAGGAGCAATGCATAAGAAGGATGGCCATTCGTTTTGGTTTTACTTTCTTTCAGTGCCACTCCAAGATATATATTTTCTCAAAAGTAGACTTTTTTCTAATTATACTTAATATGAACTTGCATTTTAAAGCTGCTTAGTAATATGAGATAAAAATATTGGCAAATACGTTCCTCATCAAGCTTAGCTGGAGTTTTCCCTGAGCAAATAAGGCTTGAGACAGGCCTTTGGAAGCAGTGGAGACTCTTTACTTCCCATTAGGTATCTACTTTCATTAGGAGCTTTTTTAGTTTTCTTTGACATATAATTTGGGTTTTGCCAAGTTTGTGCACGAATAAAAATAGGATGTTTGCTGACTCACTCAGCTGTATTTTGAAGACACTTGCCTGCTTCTTAAGAAATTTCTGTCATTACAATACTTCAAACCTGAAGTCCTTTCTGCAACCTCTTATCATTATTTATTTTAATATCTTGGCTTAAAAAAATTAGAAGGTATAAAAGTACAAGACATCTTGTAAAAGGAAATCTCCATAGATCTTTTTATCTATAGTCTGGCATCAGTATTTTTCCTTAGATGGTGGGAATAAAAGTGGAAGGTTCTTTTTAGTTTTCACCTTGGTCAATGGGCTATTAATACATTAAATCTACTGAGCATGTAAAAAGTTATATGCAAAACGTCCTAGAGTTAACGATGTCAAGAATCCAAGGTTATGTCCCTTTTCAACAAAATTTGCTTCTCAGGAAGAAAGGCGATATTGGAATATCTGTACATTACTATGTCTATCTATATGTATCTGACAGCTAAATTTAGACTGATGTCAGTTTATCTGCCAGAGACATTTCTGCAATACCCGTTGCTGTGAACTCATAGAATCACAGAAGGGCTGAGGTCAGAAGGGACCTCTAGAGGTCATGTGGTCCAATGCCCTGCTCAAGCAGGGTCACCTAGAGCCAGTTGCCTAGGACCATGTCTAGATGGTTTTTTGAGTATCTCCAAGGGTGGAGAATCCGCAACCTCTCTGGGCAACCTGTGCCAGTGCTTGGTCACCCTCACAGTGAAAAAGCATTTCCTGATGTTCTGCAAACCTCCTGTGTTTCAGGACCTTTGGTCCTACAATATTATCTTTTCTATTACATGCAGTTAAAAACACAGTTTTGTCACCGCAAGTAGGATTTCTTTAGTTTTGTCAAACCCTTCTTCATTCATATGATCCTGTTTTGGCTTAAATACTATTATAACTTATATAGGTAATAAATACCTTTTAAAACCAGGAAACAAGACCTACTGTGTTTTGTATTGGCAACGTAATGGCTTACATTACAACAGGTAGCACACCTGCTCTGGGCCTTGGTCAGTCCCTTCTGTGTGCCCAGACTTCTGTCCCAGTTGCTTTTCAGGCTTTACAAACTTCCTCATCTGCTTTAATGACAGGTTGACCAGTTGCATTTCCTTGAGTGTCTGTTAGTTCCTTGGGCTTCTCAACATCAGGAACAAGTGCTGCTCTGTTTGTCTTGCAGTCGCCTGAGGCCATAGCGTTCCTTGACTAGCTCTTGCTACCTCCTTTCCTTTCACTTCCACATTTGATCAAACTCAGCAGGGAATGATAAGGCTCTTTGGTTAGACAACTGAATGTCCTTGCCTTTGACCCCCAAGAGGTACAATACCCATGTGAATGGGGTCTATGGGTCATTGGCCTGATCTCTGGAGATAGCTAGATGAAATCTCAGTCTTTGTTCCTTAGGCGAGTTTGTTTTCTTAATTCCATCCTAGAGAAATCTGAGTCTCCTGGGAGCAAGAGCTCCATTAAGTAAATTATTAGATAAGGATACTGAAAACATAAAAGGGACTGATTCAGTCACAAGGTCAGTGCAGCTACTTCAAAGAGTAGTATGAAAAGAGTTTCAAGCTCCTTACTTACCATCCAGACACTTGCAGAAAATGAGTAATTATTGTCTAAAGCAGCAGACATCTAAGTTATCAATCTTCCTCTTATCAGGCAAGGACATATTGTGTGTTCCTTGACAGACTTCTCTGATTACTTTCATTATTTACATATTACCCCTTTAGGGTTTCATTGGGCTGTTCCAGGAGCAAGTTTTTGGGTTACAGTGAAAAGGCTTACATTCATTTCCTCCAAAATACCAATATTATGAATCCTTACATGATAGGATAGAGAAGATCGCTTATAACACGTCACCTAATCAACAAAGGCAAACTTCTAAAATAACCAATGCATTATTCTGTCAGGAAATCTTACCTGGATGGAATCCTCAACATAGATGAGGCAGCATCAATTAATACAGAAAAATGTATTGGCTCTATTGGAAGGAAGACAAGATTAAAGGGACAGGACAATATTCAAGAAGCAAGACCTGCTGCTGCAAACACCTGTATCACAGACAGCATGGACATCAGTTAGTGGAATGGGATCACAAGTAGCTCATGGTGAATTCACACTCAAAGTACTTCCTTACTGTGCTGGGTCACTTTGCTTCCCATGAGATGTGTCACTTATGTCTCAAAGCCTTTCTTTTTTAAATTATATTAGATACAGCTCTTGGAAAAGTCATTGTAACGGCACTCAGATCATTTTGAATACACAGTACATACTTGTATTGCAGAACCAAGAATGACAAGGTGCAAGGGCAGTTCCTTCTGAGCTTTACCTTACTCAAACGTTTAAGATATCTTCTGTTAACACCATTTTAGTTTTCTCCAAGTTATTTCTTTAACTGTATACCTTTACCGACAAGATTTTTTCCTTTCTCTTTAAGCTTGACTGAGGTCATGGAGAAAGAGAAAAGTAACTAGTTAATACTTTTCTTTTGTCCCAAAACAGAGACATAGAGAACTTATTGGTGGCCTACCAGATGCAATCATTTCCAAGAACAAAACACTGAGTCAGGGAGCAGAAAGTCAATGGAGACTGCTTGCACTCTTCAGAAACTGCAAAAAGATAACCAAGCTTGCAGAGCCTTCCTCTCTGTCAGGTGGTGTGACTTCACAGGGATCCCAGTAGAGTTATTTGAGTGAAGTAGATCTGTAATTTTCTAAGTGGAATGTAAAAATACTCTTTTTTTTCCTGGTGCATGTATTACATCGAGTATGATCAGATAAAGAGGAATACTGATCTTTGATTACTTGTTGATCTTTGGTTATTCAACATGCAATTCACTTCCATGGTCTAGTGTTCCACAGCTGTTAGCATACAGCCCCTTTCTAAGCCTCTGACTAAGCAAATTCTGAGTCTCTCTAATCTTCCTGGTTCTTTTGGTAATTTAGTTTGCTTTGTCATGCTTGCCGCCCTGATTTGACTTTCATTTTGTAGTTTGTGTCTCATCAGTATCCTTTAATATCCGATATCTCAGTAGTCTTTGAGTCACAGCGTTGAACTGTACCAATACAATGCAAACTCTAGTCAAAACTGAAGTATGTGATGGTGAAATATTCTGGAGCTACTCCAGTAACACTGATGGCAATGGCAGGAAAGTGAATCAATTCAAAATATCAAGTGTATGCAATTGCTGGTATTCCTTGGGGCTTCTTTGTGGGTTTATTTTGGTGGGATTTTTTCTTTTTCATTTTGTGCTGGAAATTTCTTCATTTTTTTAGTTTGGTCCCCTGTGGTGGTGCTTCATAGGAGAATAAAGAAAACCATGTGAAACACTAAAAGGACCTAACTGCCTAAATGCTTTGCAATTTTTCTGAACAAAATAAGTTTTATCTAGATTAATTACTCTTTTGTTGAGTTTCAGCATAATGTAATCTTAATCCCCAGAGGCATTCAGCTCTGGAGAGGGTCCTTTATAATAATAACTGTGACAAACTAAAAAATAATTTTCCAGTTTACTGTATTTTTCTACTTAATTACCATGACAAAAATAAAAAGGGAACTACTAATGAAAGTGGACATAGAGATGCACTAGGTACCTTCAAAGTGATGTATAGTAGTTATGCCCCCCGAATTCAATTATCTGTAAAGAGTATTCATGCACAGATTGTGGCTTCTGTGCTTGTCTCTGATAATTTAGCTGCAATCTGATGCAACAATAATGATTTTATTTTATTTTTTGGCTCCTTGTTCCCTCTGAAGTGTTTGCTGCTCCCATAGGAGCCCTATCTCTTTACAAACTGAACAGTTATTTGATCGTTGACCCTGCCACTGATTTGTGGAGTAACAGGATGATTAAGTATATTGGCAGAGTGCCTCATTTACCTACTGATAGGCAGCAAATCCTTTGTCTCTTTTCTTTTTTTATGATTTTTTATCTCTTCTCTTTTATAATTCACTGAGCTCATATTAGCAATTGACCTGCAATGTGGAAATGCAGGCGTGTTTCACGATGGCTTTAGGCAAACAAAAGGATCATCAGTATACGCAAGAGCGAATCAATTTTTCCATTCTCTGCAAGAATAAAATAGCCGTTTTGAGGCATCTCAATTTGAGCGTTCCTGAAACCCGCACAGCGCAGCGTAATTGCTTGCAGAGACTTGTCCTAATTGGCAGCTTAAGGAAAGAGACACAGACAGTTCTTACCACTTTCCACTTGGAAAGTTCTCTGGAGACTGTTGAAACAATTAATAGACATTTCTGTCTTTCTGCCTAAGGTGCATGACTTGAAAACGCAGATGAAATGATAGCAAATCACACATTGAGGAGTCTGTGAACTTTTCCCAAAGCGGATGGTGTTCTCTGGAAAAAGAGAGCTGGGGGGGGAGAGGAATGCTCAAGGGAGAGGAGAGGTTTCGTACATACTTTTCTCTCTTTCCCCCCTTGTTTTATGTATGTGTGTGCATGTGTGCGTCTGTAAAACATTAGATCTGGATTTTTCCCCTATGAAAACTTAGGAGCTGTATTTTTTACTATTGTGATCAAATTAATTGGTTCATTACGGATGCAGAAGGCTTGCACGTCATTTATTCAGTAAGGGGCGTTATATTTTCTCTTTCTTTTTCATTCTCAGTTGTTTCAGTGTTTCTCCTACGTCTTCTGCTCTCCCTCGGGTTAAAAAAATACCATTTTATAATTTATTTCTTTCAGACTTTTGTTTTCGAATGGATGATGAAAATACTACAACCCGAGAAGTCTGTTGTAAACCTGGGTTTAATAAAACAAGTGCTTGTGTTTTCCCTTAGTAGCTGACTAAAAAAAAAGTCAAAGGGAAACTGTTTACTGAGGGTTTAATGTGGAGGTTTTTATAATATAGCGAATCATCTGTAAGATCGTTTTAGATTCTCTCTGGTATTGAATAAACATAAGTAAGATTTTTCTGCAAAACAAACGCCCCCACTGATTCCCCGTGTAATCCGTATTGGAAGCGCTGCATCTGCGATGTGCTTTAGCACTGAGGGACAGCATCTTTCAGTGTACCGCCTGCTGCCCCGCACTCGCACCTCAACCAGACGGGCTCACTCCTTTCTCAAAATAATCTCACTGCCGCCATGAACCTCTCACTCCGGCAGTCACCTCGCAATCACAGCCAGGGCAGCGGAGGCCTCTCCCCTGGGAGAGGTGCAGGAAATAGAGCAGTGGGAATTTTGTAAGAGCAAAGAGCTGTTGCTTTGGGTTCCCCCAGCTGCAGGTGAGAGGGTGTTTAACTGACAGGTAAACGCACGTTTGTTAAAACAGGAAGCTTAGAAAGATTAATTTGGTGATTTCATAGCATCCTTTATATTTAGTATTCCATTGAATTCAAGGTATAGGAAAGAAATTCTTTTTCAGCAGATACTTTCAGTTAAACTCACTGATGCTTAAGATATGTTTTAGTTTTTTATCTGATGATCATCCTCTACACTGGTTCTAGAGAAAAGACTGGAGGAGAGAGCATAGAATAAGATCAATCAAGAATTCTTCTCTCACCTAAGAGCTATTTGCTTTGCTGCAGAAAATGATGGCACATTTACATTTTAGACATATTACATTACTGTGCTCAGTGATGCCGAGAATCCCGTGGCCCGTTTACCTGACTTGAAAGCTTATCGTAACCATTATCACTTTTCGTCTACAGCAAAGTCCAGCCAGCTGGCTTTTGTTATGCGTAGTTACTACAGGGGAGAAATAATAAAATATTCTTTAAATGCTGGTTCCTTTTCCTTTTTCCCAGTTTCCCCTGAGTGACTTCACCTGGAATGAGTTTGCACTCCAGATATTCCAACGTTGTGGCCCTTGGCTGTCTCCCTATCTACTGTTCTTATCATAAAATACATTCTGGCTGTTGCTGTTCAGGGCACCTCTCTATAGTATAAACAGACGCTAGCTTTTAAAGCGAGCACCGCAGCTGTGGTAAGCGGAGGCTGTATGCAGGGGTCGAGCACAGTGTGCTGACAGTGAGTGTGCTCACCTTTTTCTAATGCTTTATTTCATGGAATTTGTTTTTACTCTTCCTGTTTACGGAGAAGCACTATTGCAATGTAACTGTTCTTCAAGGTGTGACCTAACTGTTCTTTAAGGAAAGTTTGTCGAAAGAGGAAGGTCATCGTGATCTGAAAATCCTAAGGCTTATCATCCTAGATTCTGAAAGACTTGAAATATTTCAAAGGCTAAGGGCTTCCAGAACTGTGTCTTCACCTGCCAGGTACGATGGCAGGATAATCATCCATGCCATAGCACTGAAAGGAGGGAGAAGCTCTGCTTCAGTAAATTCCTTTCAGCTATCAGTACCAGGAGCGTGAACGTGAACTTTATGAAAATCCCAGAGAAGAGTTCAGGATGTGTGAAGGAATATATATGCCTAGTAGAAGGCTTCAAGTGCCCTGTGCTGAGAAGACCTGCACATCCTGCAGGTGTCCAAACATCTCAAGTTTGGCAGTACCCATAGATTTTAAAACCACAAGGTCACACTTTTGGTCTTGTTAACATTTTTTCCAACTTCTGGAGCTAACAGTGGAATGAAAAAGGGGATAGTATAGTTAATGTTTCATCCCTTCAGGTGCTGGGAACCCCAAGCTGTGCAGCAATGGAAGGACCCCCTAGTCACAGCACGTTGCACAGATCCCATCCATGGAGAGGTTCACTGGCATGATAGTCTTTAGAGCTCTTAGAGGATTTTCTTAGAAGCAAACAACTCTATTCATCATTTCTACTGTCAAACTAAAAGGATGTTCAAAGGAGAGCACGCTGCTTCGTTTTGAGATGAAGACAAGGACATGCCAGTGGTGTTGTGATCATCTGCCAAGTGGGAGATGCCTACAGGTGTCTCCGATACAACCAGCCGCTGGGTTTATCCTGCAGCTAGGCGGTAAATGCAGCACGGCACAGCACTGGCCTGCGCCTGCCTCAGGTCAACTCTTACGGGACTCTCTAATTTCTCGATGTACAATAGTCTTCCAGTTAGGACCACTACAGGTGCCAAAACCCGTCCTCATTTTCCTTCTGAACAAGCTGACAATCACAAGAGAAATTATAACAGCATTTTATTTTTTTTAGACTGAATATTTCTTATGGTAATAACAAATAAATACTCAGAGCTCTTGAACATGTTTTGTAAGGTGTGTTTTGTAATATAAATTTTGTTGTTTTAGCAGTGAACAAGCATCATTAGGTGTTGTATAGGAAATGCTGATGCAAAGCAAGTGGTCTGCAGACTCGGGCTCTAAAAATGTAACCAGGTGTGCTAGGAGTGAAGTCAATTCATCATTTGATTTCTCTGCCACCATAAAAAATCAGTGCAAATTTCCAAATCAAGTGGTTGCCTAGCATCATAAATGCAATTATTTCCCCTCTTTTGAGTTTGCATCCACATGCTTCTCTTACCCCTTATTCTGTATCTGTTATAACCTCGCATGCCTTGCTTTCTACAGTGGACTTCTTACTTCTTCACACTCTCCCATGTGTCTTTACAGTGGTCAGTGTATATCCGCGCTGCTGTCCGCAAAGAAAAAGGATTGCCAATCCTGGTGGAACTGCTTCGAATAGACAATGACCGGGTGGTATGTGCAGTTGCTACAGCTTTACGAAACATGGCCCTAGATGTCAGAAATAAGGAGTTAATAGGTATGTTCTGTCCAAACAATCTATATATTCTGTGGCTTTGGGGTTTTTTTTCCAGTTTGCAGCAGAATGAGCGCAATGAAAACAATTATTCTCAGATTTCTAGCATAATTTCTTTAATTCTTTCTCTAATGTGTCATATTCACATTTTATGTGACAACTTAGTGTTATATTGTTAACTTAATTAAACATCATGCAGTGTTTCGTTATCTGTCATACTGTAATCTCCAGATGAAAAGCAATGGCTTTGTTCTGCTTTAGCACTTCATTCCTAGGCTGGCAGTAGCACCTGCATCTTCCAGATTGAAGATCTAAGCAGAGCAGCCACTCCTGATCCTCAGATTATCAATTACAAGTAATTTTGGGGTCATGAAGTGACAAATCATAAAGATTTTAAGGTGGTTCCGGGAATTTACTGAGCAGATTAGTAGCTCCGAGCAAGAGAGCCGGGAGATAGGAAAGGACAAAAATTTACATAAGTCATTGTTGCCTCGAAATTCCGATGGTATGGTAAGCAAACATCTTGGGGTTTTTTTTATTTTCTTTAGGCTTTTGGTGGGTTTTTTGGCTGAAATTCATCCAAACACTGGATCATTGAACGTCTTTGAGAAATAATCACTTCCTTGAACTATTTCAACAGTTGTGACAAAATTATTTCTACTTCTTCTATACATTAAGAGCATATTTTTTATTAATTTTTGCTAACTGGTTAATTTGTTATCATTACAGCATACTTCTCCTCCTCTGCTTTTAGAGGAACAGTATAATTCCTCTAATAGTATAATAGTATAATATTCTTTAATAGAATAAAATTGATACTTTGATCGTAGTGTTTTATCATTTGTATCCAGTGCTGTCTCAGGGTTAGTGCTCCATTACAGCAGTGCTCTGCAAGTTCTTCAGACAAGGCAATGGCTCCCCTCATGTATTGTATGAACTAGAGAGACTTCACTGACGAAATGTTGTAAAGCAAACAGAGGTAGAGGTTGGCGAGTAATGTAAACCTGCTGTGATTGCCAAGGGATTGAACTCAAGACTGATGCTTTACCTGCAAGACCAGCCTGCCTGTTCAGCTTTTGCTTATGTTATAGTTGATAAAATTGGCATGAAATTAGATTTTGTCGATGTATTGTGTTCAGCTTTCAGGAAGCAGGATGCTGCATATGTGTTTCTGGTGTTTTTTTCTTGTTTTCTAGGAATTTTAAAGTAGAAATTACTGCTGAAGCAAGTTTATCAGGCTGTCAAATCTGAATTAATAATAGACCTTCTTTCTTCTCTCATGATCCACCTCCACATTCAGTCTACAGTGTGTCATAGTGTCTGACATCTTATTCGTTTATTTGTGGGTCGTCCTCTACAGGGTTCCTCTACAAACCACATCCATGCTGAGTTTTCTTCTGCATTCTCTTATCCCTAGTTATTGACATCACAAAAAACTCTTTACAGTTGAATTTACTGAGTATGAACATGGTTTGCAATGCCATGAATTAGGCTATATATGGTTACCTTTTCTGTGCTCTGATTATTATTTTTGAATTGGAAGTTTTACTTCCTTCCCAAATTTGCAAATTTCATTTAGGAAAGTAAGGCTAAACATGTGAAAATGGAGCTGTCTTAATGTGATGTGACATTCAAAATGTTCAGTAAAGTATGGATAATAAGCTTGCACAACCTCCACATTCTAATATTTCATGGAATTCTTGGAGAACATGTGATATAAATAAAGATGAATTTTAAAAAGGTGGAAAAAATTGAAAATAATCACCTAATAAATTTATTTATGCAGCCAACCCGTAATGGCTATGCAGTGCTGCTTAGTTTTAAGTTATTCGTGGGGTCATTCTGGGGAATTTTACTCTACAACTGCAATACAAATTTGCTGCAGTTTAAAAAAGTCCAAACATGCCAATGTGACAGGGACGTTATGTCTATAATTGCTGAACTATTTCAGCTGTGATCTTTATATGTTCTTTCTTTGGCTTTCATCATTGGACTTCAAAGAAACAGTCATAATGGTCAGTATTTCTCTTGTTCTTCAGTATTTTTTTGCAAAGAGGGCATATCAGATCTGATTTTCAGAAATGCTACACACCTGGAGCTGTCAAGGATTTCAACTCGTATTGTAGGCAGTGCATTTTTGTGAATGTTCCATGTGTTGTAAATGCCTTAGTTGTTGTTACAGAAAGGAGGATTCGAAAGAGACTTCTTGAGGTTAGTCACGCAAGCATCTTTCTGCCCAAGCAGAATGAACATCCTTTCAATCTTTCCTCTTTGCAGTTTCTGTTTGTGCATCATATTCTTGCGGTGACAAACTCTACCTCACAAACTGGAATTTTCCCCTTAAGATAACCTTTTTTAAAGGTGAATTTATTACATACTTCATATGTAATAAAATTGTGTAAGTAGAATTGATTTATTTTTTCAAATGCTTTCTTTGCAGTGGTGCCGTGGTTCCATTCCCAGCTGACAAATTTTTACTAAAATGTGACAGAGAATAAACCCATAAATCAGTGTTGAGGTATCTGGCAAATATAATAGAAAGCTTGCTAAAACCCAGGCTCACCTGTACTGAACTACAAAACAAACAAAAAGACTCTGTCTTTAAGTGACCAGAAGTTTCTTTCTAGACTTCATCGAATTGACTAATCTGTTTTGGTTTTCATGCAGATCTATCAAGTGTGGTGTTCCATTGCTAAAGGTTGGTGCCAGGCTTCTCTTATAATTTAACCGAGCCATCCCCATAGCAGCATTTTCTTTATTTATAGTGAGGTCTTCTTCCTGGGTTTCATTTCAGGCATGCTCCATATCCTTAATATAACCTTCTTATTTCTCCTTCTCCATCATTTTTGCATTGTGCTATATGTCTCTAGGCCGAGGCAGTGGCCATATTCATCTTCCTCCTCCCCAAAATTAAATTGCACTCAGACAAAGACATAGTAAACTTGGCCTACTTAGTACTGGCACTAGGTAGTCCAGCACCCGGTTTTCCCTCCTTGGGCATACTGCCTAGTTGCGTTCCCGGTCACATTCAGACCACATTCATTGCCTGCTTGCCTTTCAGGACCCTCAGCTGCATGAAATAGCACCTATGTCACTTCCCAAGCGTGCACCCCATGACCCCATGGGAAGGTTTATCAGCCTTTTCTGTCTCCCAGCAGTGCCCCAGCTGAGGGAAGCGGCTCTTGAAAAGAACCATTTCTGATGTTGCCTGTTTTGTCGTTCTTGGGTTTCAGCAATCAAGGCTGCACAATGCTTCTGTGTCCGTCTGGTACCTCAGCATCTTCCTGCTTCTTTTCACAGCTCCATAAGCATTTTGGGAGGCTCGGCTTCCCTCCCTTTTGACCAAGTGTGGTTGTTTTCCTTCCTCAAAGCAGGTTGTGTCTCTGCTAAGCTCCCCCATGGGGCTCCCTCCAACCTCCCTAGAGGCCTCCAAGTTGCCATTTTCATTCACTTCAATAGAAAAGATTCACTTTTGTCCCACAGTTCCTCCAAGGGCTTTGTCAATGACATCCGTGCAGTTATGTCATCCCCATGTTCCTTTCTTCTTCCTTTCTCTTTCTCTCTCTCTCTCTCAAAAAAGAAAGGGGGGAAAAGTAGAATAACAAATCCACCCTTCTTTGTCCCTCAGCACTGTATAGGTGCCTTAATTTGAGGATATGGCATTATTGTCCCTCCCCCAGTAACCTCACCTACAAGTAGTTTAGAACTTGAGGATTACCTGCAGACCTGCTGCTTCTGGCAGTGCCGCGGGAGGATGGCAGTCAGGCCAGTGCCTCGCGCTGCAGCTGTCGCACCATCTTCCCTGCAATAAGTGCACCTACAGACTTCTGATCTCTAAAGACACACTTTGTTGGAGCGATGTCAAAAAATTGCTAACTTAGAATAAGGTTGTTTTGTTTCTTTAAATAGAGGAACTTCGGATCAGCTGGGCAGGGCAGAAAGGCTTAAAAATAAATCCGTCTCCTGTAAACAGCATCTTTGCAGTACAAATTGTTTCCTTGCAATCTGCTCCAGCAACCTTCGGTGGCTTTCTGATTTGAACACCTTCAACACAGTCCTCTGGGCTTCCAGCAAACTCTGTGGATCATCTGAGCCTGCGCTGTAGACTTGTGTCCTACTTTAGATGAACTCTCTTTCCCTCCGTAGAGTTTCCCAGCCAGCACCGGTGCAGCAGCCTCCCTCCTTGCTATTCCCTCTCCCCACTCTGGATGCGAGAAAGCTTTCAGAACCGAGATTCCCCATTCAGTCCCGGGGAATGAGCCAGCTTCATCTTTCTTTTATTTGAAACACAGCCAGCAGTTTTCCTCTCTGCTGCCATCCACGACCTCTTTAACAAAAGAGAATATGAAACGTACGGTTAATTGAAAACTGTGACTTGTTATTCTGCCTACACAAACAGGTACAGACTGTCCCTGTCAGTGAAATTTTTAAAGGATGAATCTCTGTCCCCAAAATTTGCATTTGCATTGTTCTTGTATATGCACAGCATTTACCTTTGATTTTAAATGACAATTATTGTGGCATTTTAAAGAGCAGTAGGTGGTCTTTCAGAGTTGAGCTGATTTTTCAAGCTGCCCCGGATGAGAAATTTGTCACTATTCATGTGCAGCAGAATATGTACAATATAGGATTTGCCCTCTTGAAGTACAGTTTGGAACTAGTGTTAATATTGTGTTCATACAGTTTAGTGATAAGTCCTCAGGGTATGGGGCTTTGGAGTGAATGCAGAACTGGAGGTAAAATTTATAGAATTTCAATGCACAGTGTTGTGCTTGAGGTCTTTCTATCAGTTCTCCCTTGTCCTGACAGTGGCTTCTAATGCTATTCTGGGTCAATGTTGATTGAGAGAAGTATTGTACTAGTAATTCAAGAGCACCATTCTCTCTCTTGGCCTCTTGGCCCGGATTTTTGTGGTTGAGTAAAAGATGTTTTTAGAGACTGGAAGTATTTTGATCACTTACCCTTGAAAAAAAAAAAAGGAGGTGAATTCCACCTAAAGGTTTTTGTTGACTTCTTGTCCTATGTACAAGATACATCCTTATGTATCTCTTCCCTTAAAATGTGTAGAGAATCCATGTGTCTATTCAGGGTGCTAGAGTCTAGGGATTTTAATGGGATAAATTGAAGTGTTGCAATACTTAAGACATCTTTTTTGTGGCTATCGCTGTAAAAGCATGATTCAGATAAGTGAAGTTAGTGGTGCAGTTTCTGCTGCCTTCACAAGGTTTTGAATCAAGTCCTGAAACATGCCCGGTAGCAGAGGTCATTTTTTAATAATTGCTCCTGAGCTGGGGGCTACAAGGTGTCAGTATTGAATTATTCTCAATTCACTACTCATCTGTTGGTAACTCAATTATAAGATACGCACAAAATTCAAGGGTAGCATATCAATTAGATTGTTACTTAATGTGTGTTGGAACCTGCTTAATTTTGCTAGTTGTCTAAAAGTTTGGTATCCGATAGAAGATACCTGTATTAGGCTCCCTTATAGTTGA
Organism: Chroicocephalus ridibundus; assembly: GCF_963924245.1. Lineage (NCBI taxonomy): Eukaryota > Metazoa > Chordata > Aves > Charadriiformes > Laridae > Chroicocephalus > Chroicocephalus ridibundus. The sequence continues at coordinate 90,878,908 of NC_086285.1, forward strand.
CTGGGAGAGAGAGACTCCCAGAAAGTGATTTATTTTATCAAACATGCAATAAAATGGATCTCACCCTATATTACTGTCTTACCATTGTTAAGCAATGAAAAAATTCTAGGGAATGTGTACATTGCCACTGAGTGTGTGCCTTGCCATCTCATGAACAATGTGGATCTATTTGGGTACCTGAAATAACTGGTGTTTGTTTCAAAGTTTCATCACTAAACTTGAGAAAGTTTGATCAAAATATATATTGGGAGTTCACAACTCTAATGAATTGTTAGACTCTCAGAGTAATTCAGGTTGGAAGGAACCTCAGGAGGTCATCTTGCCCAGCCTTGCACTCAAAGCAGGGTCAGGTATGTTATTTCAAAGTGTTATATTGATTCACATTTGGAAAGATTTGCTTTCAGCTGTTAGGCTGAAAACACATCAGAAACAAGTATTTGCATTCTCACAGCAGAACGTGTCTCTTCTGGAGCATAACTAACTACATGGGGTTCTCCTATCTTAGAACATGGCCACATTTTCAGACCGCAACTTTACTTCAGTAGTAGTAATAAATACAAGTGAAAACAGTGTTCACTTTTGTAGTTAGAAGAGCAGCAACTGTAAGAAATTCTAAGTCCTGGTAATGTACATTGATAGAGAATATGGGGATGGGTTGGGAGATGATTAAATCAAATATGCAGCTTTCATCCCACTTAGAGTGTCTACATGCACTTTTCTCTTCTTTTTAAATGTGAGCACTTCTGAATTTCTCATACATACATCTGCAAGGATCTGAGAGGCGCTGAATTTTTTTATTGAATTTTTAATTGACTTATAAAGTAGCTTAGTCGCTGAAATGTTAAATTGACATAAATTCGCAATGCACAAGATGCCAGAAAGCATTAATCAGGGATCGTAGACATTTGTTTGGAAGAAGGTGAAGACAGAATATACGCTGCAATTTGTTTATTTTGTGTCAGTTTTTATTGCACTTCATTTGTTGTTTTGATAGTCGAGCCGTGCAAAACCTATATTACAACAAGTGGATACCTGAATAAGAAGAGACTGTCATCCAGAAGTTGATTTAGGAAATGGAAGATATGGTCATGCATTAATAGCTGGTGCTCCTTGCTCTGTATCAATGAAGAGGAAGATGTTAGTTAAGGTGGTAAATGCATAATAAAGCTTTGATGTTTTATAACACCTATATGGCAAAGTCCAGACTCCCTGGTTTCTAGCGTTGTATGCATAAGTTAGCTGAGAATTCAAACTTTTAAAAGTTTAAATATTAAATATTTTTTTCCATTATAGAGTAAAAGCCTCGTGTCAAGGAGATTTTGACTTTTCACGTGCCTTCAGCCACTTGTGCATTGCCTTTTTATCCAGTTTATCCCAGTTTATCTCAAATACATTTCTGACAAGCAGACCTGGTGGTTATAGAGGTTATGAAAGGTTTCCTTCCTCAGACATTTCTTATTAAATAACATTCTCAAGTGAAGAGATTTAGGGAGAAAGACAAGGTTGGTAAAACTTAATTCTCATTTTTAGTATCAAAGTCAAGATCAAGCATTTTCAAGACTAGATTAAGTTTTTTACATCTGCATTTCCCTATTGCCTATGGCTGTCTGGATTTGGAGGGAGTTTTCTCTACCGTGAACCCTCTAAAAAAACTGGTGTTTCAGCTAGTTGGGTAGGCTTCTGCTGTGGATAGCAGGGAGAAAACAGTACCTCTAGCTGTCCCTCCCACTTACCTCTGTCACCTGAAGTCTTGAATCTTAAGGTGGAATGGGTTCTCTGTGAGAACCTCGAGAAGTAACCAGAGATTTTGGGTGACTGAAGATAAGCAGGTAGCATCCCATCAGAAGTTGTTCTGATTGTACAGAATAAGTACTGTCCTGCTCCCCTTTAATTAGCTTGGTAGACTTTGCAAAGGCAATTAGTGAAAAGCACTGAAATTTTTCGTTGTCACTCAAAACAACAGAAGTAACTGTATACAGGCTCAGATCCAGGATTACAAAGAATATCCCTTTCACTGATCTGTTTTTCATTGTAGTTCCAAGTCAAAGAATCACACAGCATTTCATCTCCATAAAATAAGATCAAGATGCCTCACAATACTAACCACAAACCAGCCCCAGGTCAGCTATTCCTCATAGTAGAATAACCTGTGGGGAAACGTCTGGAAAACGCTTGTGTTTCTATTTCAAATGCCAGAGTCTCAAGAGAATCACCTTCAGTATTGCAGCACAACAGCTTACCTACATGATAGCAGTAATTTTAAATGATGCCATATAATGTTTTAAGGTTTATAAACCTTAAAGCCTTTATTATAGGTTTTATAAGTTTATATTCACGTTCACTATTACTTAAGATTAAATTCTGAGTGCATATTGTAAAAGTTGCAAATTCCTGTGAAGGTGGCCCAGGAAAGCCTAGATTCAGTGTGACTGCCAAAAACAACGACACCAAAAAACAACAAGCAGCCAACGGATGGGCCTTTTCACTTCATTGATCTGCATTTCACACATAAGAAAGTGCCCCAGCCTGCACCTTACATTTTGTTTGAGATAAACAATTTCTGATTGGTTCTGTTCTTCTGCACAAGGCAGAAAGCAATTAAACTGTAACCGTATCCACTTTTCTCACTCAGAAGATTGACATTTCAAACAATTCAGCATTAATTTTCATCTCTGTTTCTCAGTATGTTCATGCTGAGAAGTGCTACTTATCGTTTGAAAATTCTGAGTTCTGATCTAAAAAGTGCATGTAATTCAGTTGCATATTCCATAAAACAGACCAAGGTAGAAATGCAAATGTCACGAACTGCCAAAGTAATTTTAAAAGTACTTTTAAATCCATGAGGAATTATCCTAAATCTGCAAAGCGGTTTTGAAAATCCAAGTTTTGTGACAACCTTACATTAACAGATAAACGTATCAAAACAGATGTTTCCAGCCTGTTCTCCATCAGCTTCAATTCATGGAACAGTGAGCTAGTTTCATTCTAGGTAAGATGGAAAATAACCTATCTCCTGAAATCCTTATCAACTGAAGCGATTCTCAAATGATAGAAATAACATACATGGTAGTTTTTACCAAAAGCACTGAATAGAACTCCTATTCTATTCATGACACTTGTCGGAGAGTAGAATATGGCAGGTGAATTAGCTTTTGATAGAGGAAAGGGACATCCTTTTCTTCTCACATGTGAAGACCGTGGGAATGGGGCTGGGGCACTGTACTTGCAAAGGACGGTGGAGGCGGAGATAAGAAATGGAAAAATTAAAAAAAAAAAAAAAGATTAATATGTGTTGATTAAATTTAAGCTATCTGTAGATTTCTTCCAGTCATATTAATAGTAACTTTTTCTGCGCGTCTCCATCCTTCCTCTCTCTAAATTAGTGCAATTGTTCTTGCAAAATCTCATAGAATCGTAGCTCCCGAGTTAGATGCTGACAGGTGAATTGGCAGTACACAACGTCCCTCTCCCCACATGTGACTTTCAGACATACTCAGACTTCTATTTCAGGGTCCCCAAATTTGTCTTCTGCATGTTTCAGAGTGCTGGTTGCTTAAAAAGGAAGAATGTTAAACCCAAACACCCTTCACAAAGGTGACACCGATAGAAAACTCAGGTGGCAGGGACCTAAAAGATTTATATCCCCCTGCACAGGAGGACTGTGCTGGCATGGTGTAGGCTAACACAGAAGTAAAATACTTGTGGATATGCAACACAGATATTTGTCATCATCCATTAGATAAATATTTACACTGTAAAATGTCTCATTTTCCCCACAATAAAAATATGACAAAGGTAGAAAATATGAGAGAGTCGGTGTTCAAAGAATGGAAGATTAGGAGACAGTATGGATGTCTGGGTTCTTACACCTGGCATCCTAACTAAATCCCAATGCAGTAAAATTGAATTTAGTTTTTCTTTCCATTCCTGACCATTAGGTGATTACACAACGTTGCTGGTTGTTAGCAGTTGCCCCAGTACGGGCAGCAGGTGATTGCATTTCTCTATTGGGTTATATGTATTCTGTGCCAAAATACGTGTGATCCTTGTGCTGTTTAGTCTTTGACAGTTATAAAAAGGGAACTCAGTCTCATACTTGTTGGTTTCTGCGTGGCACCTTCAGATGTGGCTGTTTTCTTACAGAATAATTATTCTTCATGAAGTACTTTGATGTAGGCTTTGCTTGCTTGGAAGAACTAAGTCATATACTAGTTGTTTCCATCACTTATTAAGGGTTTTAATGTTAAAGGCTCTTGTTTCAGATAACATTATTAAAACTTCCAATATCCTTTTGATTACAGAAAGCAGAAAAGTGGTCGTTTGCTGCAGCCTTTACAAATGAATTCTTGCTTTTCCTCCTGAGTATTGTATCTTTAGGTGCATGTAGCATCTCTAAAAATGCACTGTCCAGGACTGGCTGGAAGCACTGTCACTATGCGTTAGCTTCCTGCTCATTTCTGGGGTTCTTATTTTGGGTACTAGTTGAATAAGTCTCAGATTAAATCAGCTCGCACCCCTGCCTAACAAGCAATTTTTTTTAAAATCCAAATCTGCTGTTTCATGCTTGTTACCGCTGGGATTGAATAGCAGCAGTTTTGTAATACGTAGTTACAAAATATTAAAAGGGTAACAAATTCTCATCATCTGAGATAAGTGAGGAAATAATCAATTTGCTGAGGGGCCTTATTATCATAATTCCATAAGGTAAGGCTGTGATTCTGGCACTTAGTATCTCGATGGGCTCAATTAAACAAAAATAAAGAAATTTAGTTTTCCTCCCAAAGAAAGCCTAAAGAACCCTTAGAATCAGCTTCAAAGCCCCATTGATCTCTCCATAGTATCTCTATGAAATTATTTTAAATCTGGTATTACTGATACAATCTTTAGTATCATTACGTTTTTCATTTTCCTTTTGCTTCCTCTTGTGGCTGTGTTATGCAAGAGATTGTGCGAACATGAAAAAGATACAATGACTACCCCCTAGAGTTAGCAACTTTATATATGTATAATGTATAATACTTCATAATGATAAATCAGACTTCAGGAACTGATCTAAGGAAGCGTTTATACGCATTACTGCTTAAACCCATGCTTTTTGTGTAGAAATGTAGTATGCATGGTGCAAATTGAAAGATCAGGTTAAGACAAAAGAATACAGCACTTTGATAAAACTTATAATTGAAGTCATTTGTTTATTTTTTTTTTAAAAAGGAATATTTTAGATATGATCCCTCCTGTACTCCAGAATGAAGATTTTGAGCAAATTTATAAAAGAACCACCTCCAAAGATATAATTTTGAGAGTTTTCAGTGGACTGTGGAGCCCTGCCCTACAGAAAGAAATGTAAATAAAATCTGCCTTGTTGTTGATGCTTTATAAACCCTGATGAATGTGCAGGGAAGGAATCACCAATAAAATTCAAAAGTACTTGCCTTTGTGGGCAGTCTTAACTGTGTCAAGTAATTGCTAACAGACTGGGATACATATACTGTGGGTGGGTACTAGACGGTCTTGTGCCAGTTTGCCTCCTTTTAGTCCATGTAAGCCTAGAAAATTAAGTTAACTGGGTAACTTAAGAAAATGCGTTTAAGAAAATAATCTCACTTTTTCAGTTGGTAGGGAAGGCTTCAGTCTGCCGGTGCAACAAAAGGCAGAATTTGATCTTACTGAATCCTTTGGACTTGGAAAGGACCTCTAGAGGTCAGCTAGTCCAACCTCCTGCGCAAGGGAGGTCCAGTAAGAGCAGGCTGCTCAGGACCTTGTCCAGTTGATAAAGGGATGGAGATTCCTCAACCTCCCTGGGCAACTCGTTGCATTGTTTGACCACCCTCATAGTAAAAATTTTCTTCCTTTTACCGGTTGGAATTTCCTGTGTTCCAGCTTGTGTCTTTGCCTCTTTTTCTGAGTCTGTGGAACTCCAAGATGAGCCTGACTCCATGTTCTCTACACCATCCCATTAAGTAGTTGTAGACACTCTCTCTCTCTCCTTAACCTTCTCTTAAGGCCCAGAAAATGCAGATCTTGTATGCCATGTGTTCCAGCTCCCTGCCTGTCTTGTTCCAACATTGCAATGTCTTTCTTGTACAGGGGAGACCAAAACTGGATGCAGTACTCTAGAGGCAGTATAGATGCAGAATCATTTGAGTCTAGAGGAAGAATTGCTTCTGTCATTGGTTGGCTAGACTCTATCTAATACAGCCTGGGATGTGGTTGGCTGCCTTCGCTGCAAGGGCACATTGTAGAGTCATGCCCAACTTGTCTACCAGCACCCCTAGGTTTTGGAGTTTTTTTGAAAACCTGCTTTCCAACAGGTTGACCCCCAGCCTGTGCTGGTGCAGGGGGTTATTTCGTCTTGAATGCAGGACTTTACATTTGCATTTGTTGAACTTTGAGGTTCCTGTCCAGCTGTCCATCTGAATAGCAGTCCTGCCCTCCAGTATATTGACTACTCCTCCCAACGTCGTATTGTCCACAGTCTTTCTGAGGATGCTTTCTATCCTATCATTCAGGTTGTTAATGAAGATATTAAACAGTATTGCCCCCAGTATCACCACCTGTGGGACACCACTAGTAACCATCCGCCAGTTGGATTTTGTACTGGCAGTCACCCACCACCTATTGAGCCCAGCAGACCAGCCAGTTTTCCACCCTCCATATTGTCCACATATCTGGTCAAAATCTCAGTAAGGATGCTATAGTGAGAAAGAAGTGGGTAAGCTGCCATGTTTGTTATTTCAAGCCATGCCGAGTAAACTCTGTAATTCCTAAATTAGAAGTGGATAAACACGATTTAGATGTGTTTAACCTCAGTGACATCATTGCATATACTTAGGTTACTTCTGGACATGTTTCACCAAATTTTAAATCGCAATTTCAGTGTGACACTCTATAAGGACCAGGGTCAAATCATCTTATTGTAGAATCAAGGCTATAATAGGATAATTGCCACTAAATTCACTTAGACACAGGATTTTGCTTTATTTACCAGAGAGGAAATTATGCTAATAGCTCAAAGTGTTGTGTTTTCAGTAAGGCACTGTACTTGCAGATTTTAAAAGGGAAATACTGTGGAATGTCTTTACCTTTGTCTTTGGAATTGGTTACTTTAAAATCAATGGAAATAAATGTAGTTTCGTAGTGTTCAGTAGTGATGCCTATTATTAAACTAATCTTAGTAATTGCATGTAGACTAATAGATTCTGATCTGATCTGATTTATCATTCAATTATATAGCAATAACATGAATTCTAAATTATTGCAGATATATGGAAAAAATTAGTTGTTGTAAGAAATGTAATCACAAACACTCTTGTGTCCAAAGGTATTTTCATTCTCTCCTTCATTGTAACTTTCTTCAACTCACCTCTGAATATCATCTGCAAAATTATCCCCGTATTAAATTGACATAGAGTGATTTTAACTTCATCTTTATATATGAATATATAGACACAAAATATATATGTGTGTGTTTGTATGTACGTAGGTAGGTTTTAATCTGACCTTTTACCCGCACCAAAGAGGAAGGGGTAGTTTGTTGGGGAGTACACATGCACATAGAAAAGTACTCCATTCATTTTAAATACACATATTGTGGCAGACAACAACCAGAATAAAATATTGTAGCTGTCAGCTTAATCTTACTCTCATGGAAGCTAAAAGGAATTTTTCCACCAAATTCCTGAGAAGCAGGATTCAACTCAGAGTAACAAAGCAGCATTGTTAAGGTAGAGTGAGTAAGCTGCATAAGTGCTAATCATCATAAGAATGTCAAACAATGGTGAGGTCTACTTTAAATCAATGAGTTAAGTATTGAGAGCAGGGAATGTGAAAGTACACCTGGTTTTTACCACATTAATAACACCTGGGTAAAATTTTTAGGGGCTTGATGGTGAGTTGAGAACTGAATTTCTATTTCAGTCATGACATAGGCTCTAAGCAGCTATTTTAAAGGGACTAATAGTCTGTTTTGAAAAATGGAGTTGGATGCCAGTTCAGTCACTTTGGTCCTTTGGAAATATTTGAAAATGTGTATGTCACAGAAATAAATTCATATTGAACTATTATACTATATAAACCAGTTCCTTTTTTTAATAATGGAATTTCTATTTTCGTTCTAAAACTATAGGTTCTCAGTTGTTTGATTTGGCATGTTTAGGAACTGACAGTTCCCTCACCTTAGACGTGGTAACTCCCCTCCAGGCAGACAGTGGCAGAAGATATTCCTGCTCCTAGGCTCCCTCCAGCCTCTCATTAACACATCACTTGTGTGAGTCAGCACTACCTGGCTTATCGGTCAAAATGAGCTGGGTGAGCAAAAAATTATTCTTTCCTATTACAGACAAACTTCTGTTAAACAGAACGAACTCAAACAAGTCTTGTGAGCAGCCAGCATGAGGGGTGGAAAACTCTGACTTGGCCCAGTAATGCTTGTGAGGCTCAAAATGTGGTCATTACCTTATAAACTTCCACACTTGCTTACCAGATGTCTGCCCGCACCCTGAACGTTGTTTGATTTTGTTAGAATCCAGCCACAGTGAGTCCTACCATAGTATTACTGCACCACTGTAAACCGTTGTGTTACTACAAACCCTCCCCGCCCTCTCCTCCCCCCCTGCCCAAAAAAAAAAATAGTTTTGGTAATTCCTTCATGTCTTTACTAAAAAATTAGAATAACAAAACAGATAAGCTGCATTCCTCATCCAGACAAAAGCAGGCTCCTTTGGAACACGATGATATCAGGCAGGCCGGCAAGCCAGCGTGTATAATTTCCCTATATAGGTATTAAATCTTTGGCAGCTAAAGGTGTTATCCTCTGTTGTACAATACTGTACTGCAATGTCTAAATCAAGCACCAAGGAACGGGGCATGTCTCCTGCTCTCTTGTGAGCCACTAGCAATCCGAGATACCAAGTACATCACGAGCAAAGCCTTTGAGATGGGGCTTTGTGCATTATCCACTGTAGTTAAATCCATTCTTTTGCCTTGGGATTGAATATGTATATGCCTTATACTGAAGAGCTCAGCCTCTTCCTAGGGAGACTGAAATTCATCTCATTCACTTGTAGACCTATTTAAGCATTTTTCATTCTCCGGGACTTTTCTGATAAGCTATCCTCAGCTTACAGAAACTTCAAAGCTGAGGCAAAGTTATTAAAAGAGAAAGAAAAAAGGACTGCACCTTTAGTTCAAGCTTCAAACAAGACAAAAATTGATTAAGAGTCAGAGATTAGCTTGGTTGTAACCATTTCCACATTCTTATGGAAATCAAATGTTGCCTCTTTCATTACCCTTTTTATTCTAAAGTCTACTTAAAACTTAAGAGATCAGTAACTATTAGCCTGGCAGTATTAGTAAGTCACTGCAATTAGGAGCCCTGTGGCTAAAGATTTGTTGTAGAGTTGCCACTGAAGTAAACAAAGAGAATTAAATGGTTTAGAAGACAAACACAAAAAAATCACATCTGGAAGTTTGAAGAGTTAATTTGTTCTCTAGGTTTGTTCAGTTATTCCTGATCGGGAAAACTGTTAAGTCTTAGGTGGCTTCTTGAGTTGGTTGTTGGCCTGTCTTGCCTTGGCTTCCTTAATTGCATATGAGTAATCACATATGTCTTTGTCATTGTCAGGGACAATTAACGTGCAGAAAATGCCCAGAGATCATCAACTATAAAAGGCATTATAAGAAGCGAATCATTATTATAAAATTGATGGAAGCACTTTCAGAAGCAGCAGTACTAATCTGAAAGCTAGGGTGACATCAGCTTGCTTTATTACCAGCCCTGGGGCGCAGCCTAGATTAGATTGCAGCAGGAGCCCGGGAGAAAGCATCCAAGGTGAGCTGTTCACACACTAATCTTGCTGCAAAGAGCAGTGCCCTGGAGCATTGGCCCTTCAGCATGTGCATGACTCTTGCAGAATAGGTGGGTCAGAGGAGACACTAACTCCATCTGGCAATGGCAGCAGCTGACCTGGAAGCCGTGATTGCCAAGTCACCTCAAGGCAGTGAACAAAGAGAAAGAATATCCCCCAGATTATGAAAAGGAGTTGAAGGAGATAAGATGTCTCTGCTTTTTTGCTCCTCCTTATCCTGAGAGAAAGGGAGCAGACAACAGGGAGAGTGAGAAAAGAGGGATGGTGATCAAATGAACTTGGGGAATCACGTGGTTTGAAAATGTGAGGAAAACAGAGATTTGGAGACCTGGGTCTGACGGTTAGGGTTTTCCTCATCTCACTTGCTCTTCTTGGACCTCTTGGTTTTTCCCTTTCTTCCAAATACCAGTAAGTTAAGCGGTTCATTCCTTTTGCAAGATCATCTTACGCTATCTTCCAACCAGTGTACTGCCCTCCTTCACAAGCTAAGGGGGTTCTTCATCTAAGAAGTATATTTACAGGGCCCTGGAACCACAGAGACCTCAAGTGAAGGTCTCAAATCATTATGATCCTGAAGAAGATGAAGAGTATTTTTGAAAGCAGCTGTCATACTTTTATCGCAGGGATTTTGAAAATAAGCGATCTGCAGAGGGATTCCTGCCAGCCGTCATTCTGAGCCAATACAACCAATACATTTGCAGAATCAGCTGAATTTCACCAATAATTCTAAGGGCACTGTCAGTGAAAAGCGCTATGAGCCAGTCCCTCAAGTTACAACTCCTCCTCCTGCTCCTTCAGTACAGTATACACAACCTCAGTCAATTAATAGTCCTGTCCTGTCTCTCCCAGCACATCACAAGTCTGCACTTTCTGAAGTTAACTCTGTCTGACCCTCCTCCACCTCAGAATAAGCCAGCAGTTTTCGGGTGCTATATAGAGGAGACTGTGCAGTCCACTTTTTATCCTCAGAAAAGCTTCCCTGACTAAGGGTCCCGTTAAAGGAACTGAACAGATTCAGAAAACAGTCACTCCTCCTTACAACTGCTTTACAATAAGACCTTACACTAGTGCTGCAAGGCCCTTTCAGCACAAGTTTGAAAGACCTAAACTCAACCGTAATCTCTTGGCAAATGAATCTCAACATAAACCAGAGTTGCCATCAAAATCTCCAAATCCTCCTTAACCAGTTTTGAAAGCACACAGCTCATTGCAGCCTCCTGACGTCAACATTGGAAGGGATACCTCCACTGTACACGTCCAACAAACCTAAACATCAACCAAATAATGTTAATGCTGTGCCTAAAGCCATTCCTGTAAGCCCGTCAGCACTTGAGGATGAGAAGTAAGACAACAGGCACACAGTTGCAGCCACAGCAAGAGGTGTATTTAACAGCAATGGTAGTCTATTGATCTCCACAGAGACTGGAGTTAGTAGTTTTATACCACAAGGAGCCATTCCAGAGGTAATAGAGCAAGAAATACATTTCAAAGTCTGCAGAGATAGTGGTATACATCCACCTTCGGACAAAGAGAAAGGTGAAACACTTCTTAGTTCCTTGGTAATGTATGGTCCCTAAAATTCCTGATGCCACTGGAGCCACGCCTGCCATATTGTGACTTCAAAACCTGGCAGAAATGTCTCTTCCTGGGGATCCAGACTATCTTATTGGAGCAACCTGTGTCTCAGTCCTAATTGACCACTTACAAATATTAAGTTAGCTGACTGAATAAATAGCGTGAAACTGAGATGGACCTTACACGCAAACTGAACCACTCTATTTCAAGGCCAGAAAGAGAAGCTTGGACGTCTAAATTCAGAAACCACAAAAAATCAAACCATTTCTTTGAAATCTTCCAATTTTGAACACTTGACTCACCATTTTCTTTGTTCCATTTCTTCAAGTAGGCTATATGAAGACCTCATCCTGAACACACAGTTGCCATATGTTCATGGCCATATGTTCAAGGACTCTGCATTTCCTATCTTGTCTTGATGAGCTGCAGCCTCCAATAGAAGCCTCCTCTGCCATATACTAGTCATTCATGAAGACAGTAAGAAAGAATGATGCCACTGCAGTATAGTACCACAAAGAAGACAGCATTACACCTTGTTTGCAGATTGAAGAGATATAGTCAGAGTAGTTAAATGTATTATTGAAGCTGAGATAGCAGTCGGTTTGGTCTGTCTTCCTAGCTATTCTTGTTACTTTCATTTGGACTCATTCTAGTTGATCCATATCTTTCCTGAAGTTCAGCATTCAGACTAGTTGCAGTATTCCTTCATAGGCTTTGCACAGAGCAACATATTATCTACGTGTTCTGCCAGGAATACTTGTTAATACACTGCTGTATAGCTGTTTTTCTCACAGCAAACTATCTTGTAACACATGCTTATCTCGTGATCCTCTCGGGCTTCCTCATCCTTTTCTGCAGAATTATTACTTAGTAGGTTGTTCTTCATTCTGTATTTCTGCAGATAATCATCTCCTGCCTGTGTATATTATCCATTTGCCTTTAATGAATTACGTCTTCCTAGATCAAGATAACTGAATTCTAAATCAGTCCTCAAACCTTTTTCAGCCCCTGTCCTTCTCTCTTTTACCATCCATACCACTGACTGACACTGGATGGGTATAGACCCAGGACAGAAGATTGTATACAGAACTTTCTCCATACGTCTTCTACAGAATTCATTTGATACATCTTTCTATTTCAATGACAAACCATTGGTAACTGCTCTGAGTAGCACTATCCAAACATTTTTCATCCTATTTGCAGCAGTTTCTGTCAGCTTTCTGAAGAGCGTTACATGAGACTGCTCTTGTAGACTTTACTGATGGCAAGACAAGTGAGATCCATAGTCTTTCTTCCATGAGACCTTCTGCTACAAGATATTTTCTTTTAACCACAAAATGCACAAATATACCATATTTTACTGCTTCGTTTGTATTTTAATAGGTGCAAAGTGCCAATGGGTTACCAAAAAAATACCCTCTTGAAACCTTATAAGGGACCCCATGTTACCGTTGGCATGATTTTGAACAGTCTGCTCTTCATTCCCGAGTTCTTTCTGTATTATTCTTCATTCCTGCAGTCTGCATATCTGCAAGGATAAAGGCCAATACAGTGAGAGTAAACCGCACCTGCTCTAGCAGTGCATTCCTTCCAGGGACATAATCTTAAGCCCACTTTTCTCCCACATTACAAAATGTTTGAAAATTAGCATCAAGTTTCAACTGCCATGGCAAGTGAAAAGAAGCATAGGTTGTTTTGGGGATAGCTGAAACATGGATCAGTTTGAAATCTTAATGTACTAGTGGTTTCTGTTGAAGAAAGATTTGGGTTTTAAAGGCACCTGCAGCTGCATGGTAGTATGTGCATGTACCAATACATAGAAACCACCTTAATTTCCATTCCTATTTTATCAATAAATACATATTTTCTTCTCTGTATTAGCTAATCTCTCCACTTACATACTCTTGCTGCCTTCATCTCCCAGAATCTATTTGTATCAGAAGGAATGCAGTCCATTGTGGTCTTTGTGTAGGCAAAATTCTGTTTAAAAATTTTGCTGGGAGAAGAGACTAAACATGAACGTGCACACATGAAGAGTCACATCCATCATGTTTAAATATGTATTTCATTATGAATAGTAGCCTTTTTAGCAAGAGAACAGCAAAAGGACTATATGTGCCATCCAGTGTATTACGTCAACTATATCAGATACATGTATTTTTTAAACAGTCTTCTCCTGTCGATATGCAGTTGTCTGTTACGATGTTTTTGCATTGCGTAGGTTTGCCATTTGCGACTAGACAAACTCCAGATGCCCTTCCCAACCTCAGTTATTCTGATTCTAGATGTAATTATTAAATTTACTTGATATTAGTATAAACGTTTTTTTCATGTGTATCTAAAACCAAATACTTCTGTGAATTATAAGCAGAGCATTATCTGACTCAGTCTCTGAAAGGAAAAATAAATAATTCCAGGACAAAGAGAACTTGAACATAAATGACAGATTTATCTACTTTAATTTGTTTTCAGCAGAGGATTTCATAGCTCAGAAATGGGCCAGGTTCCAAGATACTCTCCAGGATGTTTACTTTTAATATTTGAAATAAATATGTACTGAGGATATATTTCAGACATTTTCAAAGATAAGAATATGTGTGTTAATAAATCTGGAAGCTCAGAAGTATCCAATAGAATATCACATAATTGGCAAGAGTGTGCTTTATACTGATGATTTTTAAAGAATCTTTTCAGTATGGTTTGCTATAAATTTCATATAACATGACTGCAAATATTTTTGTATTGCTGATTATATTAGATAAGGAGCTCACGTTTAAAGGAATGCATAGCTGCATGATATTGCTGTTAACTGCATCTCACTCAAAAGCTGACATGCCAATACTAATATTCTCTCTTCTTCCCCCATTTTCACAAAATTTTCAGTTATTTGAGTGGATTTTTTTTGAATAGTATATTCTGTGATATTTAAGATCCATTGAGTTTAGTGATACTAAAAGAGCATTTAGCATAATTGTCAAAGGGAAGACCAGTGCCATTTGCTAGTGCATTGCATCAGATCCATCACTATCCTCCAGCTGCTTTACACTGGATTTGATTCATAGGCAGGAATTTTAATTGGGTGTTTCTGCTAAGTCAAATAAGCTGGGAACGAGCTTGTGCTGCAGAAATACCATGGCTAATGGGAGCAAAATCTTTAATTTTCTCACATAGTGAAAACTAATGTTTGCTTGAGACAGTGATAAATGAAGCCTTACCTCACTGCTCCTGCTCAGCGTTATGAGAGCAAGATCATGCCAAAAACCTGTGGTTCCTTTTTTGACAATTATAAATATTTCTTGTGGCAATTGATTTTCTTCTTTTACCAGACTATTCATTATTGGTTTTTCTTAGGGACCCAGACTTTGTGTTTGTGATATTGGGCTCAGGGATAAGAGTTTGGGATTGGGGTAGGGGTAGAGATAGGACTTAGGAGTCAGGCATAGGGTTAGTGGTCAGAGTTAGGGTAAAGGCTTAACAACTGTGGTCTCACAATTGATGTTGTATCACCTGAATCCCCCTAACAGCCATAAAATCACCCTTCCTTGTTGGCCCAGCTCTCTCACACCTCACATGTCAGCCTCCAGCTCCTGCCTACTCAAGTGATGAAGCACGAGGAACCCCAAGATCCCAAGCCTGTGCCATGTCCCCCTGCCCTGCCCTGCCTCTCCTCTGCCCTCCCTCTGGCTGCCTGCAACTGTGCTCCATTGCCTCACAGTGCTGGTCTGCTGCCCGGCCAGTCAGCTTCTACATAGAATCATAGAATTGTTGTGGTTGGAAACCACACTTTAAGGTCATCGAGTCCAACCATTAACCAAGCACTGCCAAGTTACCACTAAACCATGTCCCTCAGCATTACATCTACACTTCTTTTAAATACCACCAGGGATGGCGACTCCACCACTTCCCTGGGCAGCCTGTTCTAGTGCTTGATAACCTTTTCAATGAAGAAGTTTTTCCTAATATCCATCCTAAACCCCCCCTGGTGCAACTTGAGGCCATTTCCTCTTGTCCTATCGCCTGTTACTTGGGAGAAGAGACCAATCTCCATCTCTCTACAACCTCCTTCCGGGTAGTTGTAGAGAGCGATAAGGTCTCCCCTCAGCCTCCTTTTCTCCAGGCAAAACAACCCCAGCTCCCTCAGCCACTCCTCATAAGCCTTGTTCTCCAGACCCCTCACCAGCTTTGTTGCCCTTCTCTGGACCCGCTCCAGCACCTCAATATCCCTCCTGTAGTGAAGGGCCCAAATGCCCTTCACAGATGCCCGCCCACAGCTGCTGCCAGCACAGCTGCCCTCACAGCTGACACCGCCAGCTCTGGCCTGTCGCCCACATATCTGCCTCAGTGTCCCAGTTCACCTCCTCGGGCCCTGCCCATCTGCTGGGCAGAAGTGCCTGAGAGGTGGGGTCAAGAGGGATGGGTGAACATGCAGGGCTGAGAAGGAGGGGTTGGGCTTAGGCTTCAGGCACCTGCGCAGGGTTAGGCCAAGGGGGTTGAGCTCACCTTTTCGGGTGAAGGTTGAGCTCACTTTTTGGGGTGAGGGATTAGGCTTTGGGGTTAGCAAAGAGACTGCCAAGAGCTTGTGGGAAGCGATTAGGGTGTCGGCTTAGGGGCTAAGTCTGGAGCAGGAGTGAGGGCTAGGGTTCGGGTTAGGGACAGCAATTTAAGGCTAGAGACCAGGGCGAGGGGGTTTAGGTGGGGATAAGATAAAGGGTTAGGGGTTTGGACTTTGGCTTTGCCATAGGGCTCGGTGTTAGGGATTAGAGGAGGGTGCTGGGGTAAGGGGTCAGACTTAGGGTTAGTGGCCAGAGTTAGGGTAAGGACCTAACAAATGTGGTCTCACAATCAATGTACTGACTACATTGCCGTCGCTTTAATTGCCAAGAAAATTTAAAAAAAAATAAAACAAACATGAAAAAAAGCAGCGTGTCCCAGCAGCAAAAAAGGCTGACAGCCTCCTGGGCTGCCTTAGGAGGAGCGCTACCAGCAGGTCAAGGGACATGGTCCTTCTACTCTGAGCAGCACTGGTGAGGCCACATCTAGAGTACTGGGTCCAGTTTTGGGCTCCCCAGTACAAGAAGCGTGGACGTACTGGAGAAAGTCCAATACGTGCCTCAAGGATGATTATGGGGCTGGAACATGTGTGCTGTGAGGAGAGGCTGAGAGAGCTGAGACTATTCAGCCTGGAGAAAAGGAGGCTTAGGGGGATCTTGTCCATGTGTCTAAATGGCTGATGGAAGGGTGTAAAGAGGAAAGAGCCAGACTCTTCTTGGTGATGCCCAGTGACGGGACAAGGGGTCATGGGCATAAACTGAAATACAGGAAATGCCATCCAAATATAAGAAAACACCAGGCTGACCCTACTTTGATCAGTGGGATTGGACTAGATCTCTAGAGGATCCTGACAACCTCAAGCGTTCTGAGATTTATAAGGAAATTATTTTTGTTTCAGTTTTTGCTACCAGAAGTGTCGAGGTCCACGGTCAAGCATGACTAAGCTATGAACTCATTCATCCCTGGTTGCACCTCAGTTTTATACACTTATCCCTTCAGGGAACAGGAGCAGAGGTGGGCTAGTCTTTCTAACATAGGGAACTTATTCTTTTAATTGATCAGTGAATGACCTTGTTAGTTTATGGCTGTCCTTGCATTTTATTCAAGATAGAGGCTTTCAATTTCCTTTTCTTCTCAAAATCCTGAGAAGTCCTCTGCAATCCTGAGAAGGTGAAAAAAGCTCCTAGTCCAAGTTTACAGATTTTGCAACATAAGGCAGTAACACGTCTCCGTGTACCAAAAGAATGCGCAGTGGTGATGTTCAGAGTTCACCTGCTGTTTGGTAGATCTAATGTGCAACATGAGGAAAATAAATTGCCTCATTACTTGCTCCTCTCAGGAGAAAAGTTACAGGATCTCTTCGATTATGTGCTACTCAGGGTGCTCTTAAAGTGATATGTTTTATACATTATTTGGATTTCATAACTCAGGATTTTCTAGCAAATAATCAGAGTGCTAATTTTAATTAGAGGAAAATGCATACTATTAGCATGAGTATATGCAAAGTCATATATTTGTGTGCAAAATTTTTCAAGGTGACACTGACAACAACAGTTGCTCTCACAAAGCAATGATATTCTGCAAATTTAATTTGTCGTTTGCAGTGGAGCAGTCTATCAAGAAATAGTTTACCTTTGGGAATATTGTCCTCTGAATCTCCTGTGGTGAGGAGGTCAGTGTTGTATGTGACCTCTTGCCTGCTTTGCTTTTTTGTCGTCAGTGTTAAGTCTTTTCTAGCACTTCAAACCTGATCTCCCATCCTTCCCCTGCAATACGGAGTGTAGTTTATAATCAGCCATGTCACAGGAAAGCAGGGAGGCTGCTAGGTGCACGTCAAATTTACACTCTGACTCCACCCTAGTCTTTCAGAGCACTCTGATCCTTTAGCATAAAGAGTGTGGAGCCAGTGAACCAGCTGGTCTCTGGCAGATTCTTCTTATCGCAAAGCCTGGAGAGAGGAGAAGACTTTTGGAAGAACTTGCCCAGTTCTCCCTTTCTTTGGAAGTAGCAGAGACCAGCCAGTGTTGCAGAGGTCTGAGAGATTAACTTGAATGATCTAAGTGGTTATGGGCTTTGCTTTATCCAGATCTCCTCTGTCCAACTTGATCTCCAAGAAGGTCAAGTCTAATGTGTGGACTCTCTGACTCTTGCCATGTGGGCGATTGAGGTAAGAGAAGGAAATTCAGTGAGTGCGCAGTCCTGAGAGTGCTCCCTCCATGTGTTACTCAGATGTAGGAGAGCAGCTGTGACTCAGGTTAAAAAAGCAATAATTTAGCGACACTGAGCAGGCTCAAATAGATGTCTGGAGGCAAGGATTCTTTGGGGGACACTGGAGAAAAGACCTGATCAGCTGCTAGCCTGAAGATGCCACTTGGAGCTGTTAGGTTGAAAGGAACAGGGGTAGCACAACCCAAAACAAAGTCACATTGTGAATCCTTTGACTCCCACCTCCTGAGGAAGCACAAGCAGAACTGTGCTCTAGTAGATCTGTACTCCGATGGGGGAGTCAGGACTAGGATTCCGTACAACTGTTCTGTACAACTAAGAAAAGCTGAGGATTTTATTTTTATGAGAAATGTAAGAACTAGTTGTGTTATTGTCAGAACAAAAAATAATATAATTACATTGGTTAAGGAAGGTTATTAGATGCATTTTTGCCCTTCCTCTGAGAACACAAAGCTTATTTTAACTCTGTACCATATCCTTGTTTACATACCTGCTGTATTCAGTCCTTAAATCATAGTAGCTTCAGGTGATTAAAATATAAAACTACAATACAATTTGCTCTTTTCCTATGACGTGTTGCTAAGAATGCAAAGCTCTCTGTCAAGAACAGGCGTTAAACTGAGTCAGAACATTAGTATTATCTGCAAAATGAATTAACCACTAAAAATACCTAGTAAACCTGACTACCTGTCCACTTTCTGCATGCTCAGTCTGAGAGACCCCATTTCTAATAAATGCACCTATAACTTCATTACTCACCAGACCTTTGTACGGTCTGCTTTAGTTACACTGATGCATTAGCAGTTCAACAGATGAACACTGTGTCTTCATGGGGTCTTTGCTAACAATTCCAAATTGCAGAACCTTTTCATGGATAAATTGTCTGAAGTTTTTTTTTTTAAGTATTTTTAAGTATTTTTTAAACAGTTAGCACTTTTTCTGTTGCTATTCTTTTACTTGTTCTTTTTCTTTTCCCTTCTGCCTGCTCCCAAACATTGACGTCTGCAAAGTCAGTGTATGGTTTCACTGAGCCTTAGATACTAATGAGGATTTTGATATTAAATATAAATAATTTTATTGTATGCACAATAAAGCAATGTGAAATACCAATATGTATCCTCAGTATTGTTGTTTTGCCACCATGCGCAGATTAATTATCTTAACTGCTCCGTGCAGAGTTTTCATAGTGATGACTTAAGAAGTGTTTGAACATTACAGTAATTAAGGAATATATGAACATTGCAGTATGGCCTGGAGTGGTTTTGGTATTTGTTGGAAGAGTTGTTTTCAAAAGACACTATCGCTTTACCAAGATTTCTGTTTAGTGAACTAACACATTTACATCTATGACTTTTATTTAATCATTAATAACAGAATCTATCATGAGGATCCATTTTTCTTTTATTTCTTTTACTATTTTAATGTACATCTCTAAACATAAGAACTTTTGTATGTTTCACTATGATATTGTCCTAACTGCATATAAAAGCATGCAAAAATAATCAGTCTTACAGAACATACAACGGGGACAAATTTGTTGATGGGGAGTTTCAGGCAATATTATAGCATAAGTGAAGAAGAAGAAAAATAGTTGCAAATAAATAGCAATTGCTTCATGGGCATTTAAAGCAGGATAATGTCTAGTTGCAATTCATTCTGGCTACATCAGTCTCCTGTCAGAATCTTGTTCTGGTTTTGGACACAAAGTAAAAACCAAAGTTGAAAAGAAAAGCTACTTCTTTATGAATCCAATTTAATACCTCCTGACATTGGTAGACAGGCTCATTAATTTCAATGGGTGTTGGATCAGGGCATAGATCTTGAAGCCTAAACTTATTTTTCCAAAAATAGATTACATTCTTATTTCTTCATTATGGCCTAATTTAAAGTCCCTTGAATCAGACTATTAACAAAATATTATCCTATCTCAGAAAATAATACAGATAAAACTAAAATTCCGCTCAACACTCACATAGCACTTTCCCTCTTCAAAGCACTTTAGAAACACTGATTAATCATAACATTAATTAAACGACTATATTTTTAAAAATTCAGCCTTCCAAAAGCTCTATTCTCTGCAGGGAGCAGGGAAGAGGATAGCAAGGGACTAAAGCCAGCTCCAGTAATCAGAAAATTTAGCCTGCAGCAATTAAACTGAGGAATCACTTCCCTTTGCAGAATCTTTTTTACCTTGGGCTAGTGGAAAGATGAAAGGAAAGATGACAATGCAGTCTAAACGAGAAATAGATCTGTTGGTGTGTAAAGGAGCTGATTAATTAGGTATATTTGCACTACCTGGGTAGGCTAACAACCCCTTTCCATGCCTTTTCCAGTTTGTATACTTGGCAGGAAATGTAAACAAAATGAATTAAAAAGGAAATTATTTGAGTGATTGCCCACATGGGCTCCATCCATTCTGGATATAAACACCAAGCATGCAAGGTCAAATTCCTTGGGTTCAAGAACAATGAAGCCTGGGTCTGTCATTTTTGTTCCCGGCCAACCTAGCGAAGCTAAGACTGCAAGGGAGGCATGCAGCGCCGCCACCCAAATCCCTTTTTCTGGCCAGATGAGCGGGATCAATGGAAAAGCAGTAATGTCTGTGTGTTTGTGACAGTTTACCTTAAAAAATGCTGCTTCCTTTGCTGCCGAGGGTGATAAATAGGAGCTTATTGGTGGAGATTTTTCTCCTTCTGTGGACCCAGTAATTGTTTGGCATACCAGGTCAACGGTTAGTTAGGCAGGTCAAGCTGGACTTGAACTGACTCGTTTTCATAGTCCCACTGTGGGTGAGACAGTCAACCAGTTAGCGCTTACACTTCTTCCCAAAGAAGCGTAAGTTAGAGCGCGTACCCTCATTTGGGCTGCCTGTGTTTGATGGTTGGTTTGCATCTCCAGCATGAGAGGGGATAGAGATTGCGCAGCTATTACATGGATTAACATTCGAAATAGAAGCCACCCACTGTGCTGAGTGAGAGGCACTGTTAAGAAACAGGAACTCCGTTTGGCTGCGGTACCCATAAATCCATTTCTGTACCAGTTTTCTGGCTGTTCTGCTGCAAACATCTACTCCCTGAAAGGAGAGCTGGTTTCTCCAGAAATCCACTTTTCTGTGGCAGCATGCATCCCGTGACAATTGCCAAAAAGACAGCGATTTTGGTGACTAAGTCAGATGAAAGAGGCAGAAACGTACAGCAGGGTCTCAATACACTGCTTTAGTTTTGGCGCTGGCTCTGATGGAGCCAGCTGAAGTGCTTCTACATGCAAAGTGTAGACAAAGATCCAGCCTTTAAAGCACGTGTTGGGACAGATATGCTGTATGAATCAGCAGTTTAGGGCCAGCTAAAGAGCCCTGGAAGTTCTGTAATCTCTAGCTTTTAAGAATTGCTAATACAAAGCCTGAGTGTCTGCAGTCTTGCTGTGTGAGAGAAATGCAGAATATGAAGGTATTCCATTGAGAGAGGAGTAAAATCAGTATTAGGAGAAAAACAGTAGATTAAATAGATAGCTGTCTATGGAATTGAGATATACGAGGCAGACAACAAGAGAGACAAAAAGAGCAATAGCTTTTAAACATTTCCGAGTCTAAAACCTATGCTTGTAAAGTAGCTAAAATTTCCTTTAGTTCAGAACATTAATCAGCAGGAGCATGGTGGGGGGGTTAAGGGCGTGTAGAGGTGTGACAAAACCAGGATCTAGCTGAGCATCAAACTGAAGGTGTTTAAACAAGTATGAGGAAGGAATGGAAAAGCTTGGCAGACAGGGGAGATGCAGAGATACATGCTTAAATATCAGATAGGCACGGGATAGCAAAGGAAGATGAAAGCTTAGTGGTTAAGACCCAAAGGGCTGAGGGGCTGTAGCTCAAGGAAGAAAAAATATCAGTCATGTAATAGAGAGGAGAGGGGACAGCCCCGAGAAGGTGAGTTGAAAGCAAGAAAAATGATCAGCCAGAGGGAAGCAGGAAATACATGAAATCAAAAAGTTACGTTACTGGAAGCAGAGAAGCTGAAGGAGGAAGGTGGCTGGGTTAAAATGCTGCTACAGGGAAGAAAATTTATGAAGGATCGTGGATCTGAGAAAGCAATTTCCTGAAAAGCATTGATTGCATTGCACCCAGTTGGGATTTCCCATGGCGTGTTCAGGGTGAAAATACCAAAATGCTTCTGTTTTGTCTCTTACCCAATGCTACTGGCTTCTATACGTACTACTCTTCCACCCCTGTTACAGCCGTGCCTGTTGTCATTCCTAGTTCTCCTCATGCCATACCTTTCTCTTGCAAAATATAGAATCATAGAACCGGCATCTTTAATCATTTTAAAAGATAAAAGCTTCTCTGTTGGTTGCTCTCTTAGTTATTTGATTCTTTTACAGCGAATCTCAATTGACATTGCCAACACAGCTATTGGTGGTTCACGTACTTTCATTGCTCTGTGAAAGTTTGAGGATTTCTTCCCTGAAAATGTAAAAGATGACTATTCCTGCTCCCTGTAGGGCTTTATATGCTACACTACCTATGGCTGAATTTGTTCTTGGTAAAAAAGATTTTTAAAAAAGAAAACCAATGAATGGCATGTCACATACAATGCATCAGGGAAGATATTGTTCCTCTTTGTCATGGTCCATACTGAATAGCAGTCTTATATCTTGAAGTCTTAATGCCTGTCATCAGAGGTGGTAGAAAAGTGAAAGCTATGTATCGTTTTTCTGAGAGGAAGAGGGAATCTGAGACCTCCACCTGATCTTTTGTTCTGTCTCAGCAGCCGTCAGCAAAGTGCACCTGGGTGCTTGGGGGCACAGGAGGCCATGTGTGTGTAACATTATTTATTCTTTCTGTCCAAAAATAATTTATCTCCACAGAGTCTAAAAATCTAAGTTCAAATAAACCTGCAAGGAGGTGAAATCTGACATTGTTCTCTATCTCAAAGCACTCATTATCCCACCTTAATTGGCAGGCTAAGCTTAATGTGAAGCAGCTAAAGCAGTGGCTCCAACCCACGGATTTTGAGGTGCTTACTCAAACAAGTCTTAAGTTATCTCATCACTCATTCTCTTACAGATGATTGAACTGAGATGATAGTTTTTTTGGGTAGGGATAATTGCAGTATTATAGTCAACTAACGTTATGTAGCAAAGTGTCTTCATATGCGTTTACTATGAAGTGCCAGAGATTACAAATGTTTTTGCACATCCCTAACATAAGAAATAAAAACATAAGAAACGGGCACCTAAGAACATTTTTGGCTGAACATTGGGAGTTAGATTCAGGTGCCTAAGAAGGTAAGCATTGAACATTAAAGACCATCGGGCATCCTACCTTTTTTTCAGCTGCTTTTCCAGAAGGCTGTGTGTCTTCCATAGGTCTACTAACTAACTTTGTGCAGACATCTCAGTTATCCAAGGACATTTGAAACGGCATTAACCTCCCAAGTTTGGATCCATGCATTGCCCCCTACATGCCTTAAAAGTTCTTTTAGCTTTGCTTTTACACCTAAATCCCAAACTGATCCAAAATCCTCTGTTCTCTGACAAAGTGGTGGGACCCATGCTGTTTGGGTGCATGCTTTTCAATCCTACTGCTCAGGTTTTTTTCCGCTTTCCTCATCTGATACTACTTCATGCACAGTGGTCTTAGGAACTTGAAACCTATCTATTGTGATGAGCAATGTCACAGACCATTAGCTAGCACTGCTCAGGCCATGTGGGTTTGACAGCAGCCGCTGCATTTGAGTTGCATAAATCTGCCCTGTCAGTAGCTTAAGCCGTGTCAAACCAGAAGGCACCAGACAAAGGGCAAGAGAGAGTTGCTGCGTACAAACTGTTGTGGTTTATAGTTCCTCATACGCAATGTACGCTGCAGTCGGCAATGCTAGAGACTGCATTATGGAGGGGGTGGATAGCAAAGTCACTGGCTGAGTGGCTGCAGTGGAAAGCCTGTCTGGAGGTAGTCACGCCGTTCAGTGCTGAGCAAGAGGACGTTAAACTTTGGGGTGGCTGATCACCTTTATTTCAGTTTGTGCTGCTCTGTCTTCTGAAATGGGGGTCCTTCTTTATAAAGCAACATTGCCACGTCAGGTAGATCATTTCTTGTTCTTGTGTCAACTACACCTTTCCTGGTGCCTCCTAAAGCCTGAGGAGTAATCACCTACTCACATGGACAAGTGTCTCTCGACCTCAGTACTGCAGCCTTTCTTGCTTTCAAAAATGTTAACTGTCTCCTTCCATCCCCTTACCTTTGCTGTTGGCCCAACAGCTCTGGCATTACCCTGCTTCATCTTCTTCAATTTGCTTCCTCCTCTGTCCCACAAAAAACTACATGTTTGTCTCTAAGACCCAGTCTGCCAGCATTTCTTACCTCTAAACCTATTTTGCCTTTAAAATTCAGGGTAGTTTTTCCTCCTCAAGTGTTTCAGTGGCAGAAGAGAATCTCCCTATGAAAACTAGCAAACCTTTACCCTCTTTAAATTACATGGGATTCACAGCTGCTCTGATGCCTACAAAATATCTTTTACTGCCTAGGCAGTTTGAGTCCAGACTTCGCTACATATTGTACTTAGCATCATCAATTTTTTTGTGGGCTCTTACACGCCACTTTTGCATCTCAGTCCGTACTGAAGATTTCCAGTGTTCAGAAAAGGGACATTGTTCCTCTGGTACAATGACACCTGGACTCTGAGGGTCACTTTCGTTTGCTATACTACTGCCAATAGTGATTACGCCTTAAAACAACAGTATCTGACAAGAGAAAGCATGGTGCACAAATGAACTCTTTCTCAAATACAGTAGCAGTATTTCTGCCACTGCTATCATGTGATGAATACACTCTAATTTATTAGACTATCAATCAGTTGAATACACTGACTCATGATCAAAATTTGTTCCATCCAAATTAAGTAGACAGTTTTGGCACATTTATTAAATAATGATTGAAAGTAATAATAAAAGCTCTCCTAATAATGTTCTTTCCAAAAAAGGCTGTGAAATACTGAAGCTGAATGGTCCTAAAGGGTGATGAAAAAGCACAAAACCATGTATGTCTGGAAATTTAAGCCGGGTACATATGTTCAAACCAAGAGAGGAAAATTCACATATATTGTGACATTCAGACACTGATGCTTCTGGGATAAGCTATCTATTGTTGCATTACAACAAAATTAGGTGGCATTTTGCTATTTTTATGTTATCTAGCTACAAGATGTGAATTAATGGGTATCTTTGAGGGGGAAAAATGATGATGTATTACTTTTATTAGAACAAGCTCTACCTCTAGGACAGGTTTCTGAGTTTGGATTAATATCCGTTTAAGGTTTCTTGTGTTTTCAGTAGGTTAATTTTGCTAGTCTTGTTCTCTCAAACTAGGAACCATGCCACAACTATTTAATAAATGTGCCATTGTGTCAAAGTCATTTTTCAGAGATGAGTGAAAATGGAAATGAAGTCAATGGGGTTACACCAGCAGTGAATTTATCTCAAGGCAATAGTAGGGAAATATTTCCGGAAGTGGAACCTTATCTGTGATGATTTTGCTCCTGTTAAATCTACCAGAAGAATAGTTTGCTCTACATTTTTGCTCTGAAGGCAAAATCTTTCGTAGGACAGCTATCAGTTTGATCCTATGAAGGAAAAAGTCTCCTGAATTAAGTAACAAAGGCATGCACTAGGGTGCCAATGAGACTTTATCATGCAGAGGAGAAGATACTAAATCTGCATTGTTGAAATGTTTAGTAAGCAAACCTTATGATCTTACAGTCAAAGACTTAGTGTACTGAATCCTACTCTCTATATAAAACAGTGATAAAAGTCTTATCTTAGAAAAGCAACTTCAAAACATATAGTGTCAGAAAAACGCTGTCCCAAACATCTACAGGACAACCCTTTTCCTGTGACATTGCCCCCAAATTATGGCTATTTAATGCCTGTCTTCCTTCCTTTATGAATGAAATGGAACAAATAAATATGATTTCTTTTTTCCTTGTCAAGCTGGGGGTTGTGTTTAATCATATTATATAAATCCTCTTTCAAAGCATCAAATCAGTTTTGGGTCTTACAATTTGTAATGTTGCTCAAATTAAAAAAAAAATAAATATTTGTAAATGAAAGCAGTTCTGTATGAACCCTAACAAAAATTAACAATGCTATTTATTTTTAGTATTGCTTTCACACACATCCTCCTCTCTTCCCAGGACCTTCATCAGTTCTCCCTTCCTCAGCTCAGGAAGACTTGTTGAGCTGCGAGTTGAATTCCCCAGCCTTCCTCCTAGCCGGGCTAGATAAAACTTTGCTGACATTACAAGACTAGTTTCCATTTCTACGTTGCAGTCTGCTTTCAGAAGAGGTTCTTAACATTGAAAAAAATAATTCTAAATGCAAACGCTCTGCAGATTGTAACATACACTAATGCAGAAGTCAAGGATCCCATGTGTTGTCAGCTGTGTTGGGCTGATGTAGCAGTAACTGTGCTTTCATTGGCATTACTCGACATTTCCACCACTCTAAACTCAAGTAGGATTTCTTCTGTAGTTAATGCTAAAAACCACAGCTCCTCTCTCCTTCATGCCTGTTGTAAAGCAGCAGGAACAAACCTGAGACAAGAGGAGGTAACTGATACTGATTTTTTTTTTCTCTGAATATAATGCAGTAATTCATTAACTATGCATAGTTTTAGGAATGCAAGCATTCAGAATGCAAGCAAGTTACTGTGGAATGTTTCCTACAGTGTAAAGAATAGTCCTTAACTTTTAACTTTTATGACTTAACTCTAAATTAAAGCAAATTTACTGCTTTTTCAATATAAGTTCATATGTTTTGAATTAAATTAAATTAATGACACGTTTTTGTGGCTAAGACGGGGGGCTTTCTCATCCCAAATACATTTTCAAATAGCTAAGAAAGTGTTCAAAGTCCTAAAATCGCAGAAAATATGTTAAGAGTTACACTTGTTAGATTTTAAAAGTTGTAAAGATTTGAAGAAATTTAATAGATTTTAAGACCATGTAAACAAGGACCCTTAGATGGACCCTGTAGCCCAACCACTCCCCTCTTCTTCCAGCTGTGACACCTTTTTCTGGTGAACCTCTGGAAGGGCGTTTTGAGCTGTGATGCCTGCCTATGTGGTCAGCTGCTTTACCCACATGGAGGTGGCAGTTCCGGCTTTCGCTGCACCTCAGGGACAGGGCAGGGAAGACGAAGGCTGTCTCCCCGCTGCAGGCAGCACCTGGCATGACTAAGGGCCTGTCATTATCATTAGCGGGTCTGATGGGGGTGTCTCCAAACTGGACACCAGCTTGCATGGCTGCTGCTACTACAAAATGCATTGTGAGTCTTCTGGCACTTTCTATCCAAAGGCTAAATTTGATTCAATTCTTAGGGGGGGGAAAAAAAAACAACCAAAAATGCTCAGAATATGTTTTAGTTTAAATATGCAACTGATTAAGAATTGAATAAAGCTGGAATTGCTACAGCCACTCAGAATAAGGGATGCTGTACTGTCCCACTGTTAGACATTATGTATAAAAAGCCTGGTTTACTGTTTTGAAGTTTCTAATGCTAATTTGATCTTCTCATGCCTAATTTAGGTGTGTGCACAGAAGAAATATTAGAACTGTTGAGCATCAACATGTCCAGAAAGCTTATACCATGTTTGATTGTGTTTATTTTTGTTTTCCCACTGAGCTTTTCCTGATAGCTTCAAAGCCTTTATTTATTGTAAGAAGCATCTTGTGTGCCTGGGCGTGTGTACTGGCATGAATGCTATTAACTGGAATAATAGGCCAGTCCGAGGAAAGAAATCTGCTTTGGGCAGCCATCCAGGTTTCCTTATACACAGTGCTAAGGGACAGAGTCTTTGGCTGCTAATGGAATGATCACTGAGATCTGGTTCCACCAGAGCACTGAGATGGTGAGATGCTCCATTGTGCTTTAAGTGAAGTACGAAAGGAAAAAGGAGCATTGGTCTGTTCTGGATGCGTGTACAGGGTAAAGCAGAAAGTCTCACTGATCTGATTTATCTAGTTGTACTTACTCCTGACCCATGGCGGACACTGCACAAGAGGAGTAAAAGCTACAGCAAATCATGGTTGTTGTTTATTTTTTAATACACAAGCTAAATTTACTGTATGCTACAGACTGAAGTAATCACCTTAAGTGATAAGCAGCTATTAGTGTGTTCGTGTTACATAGAACAAACTGATGGAGATGTAAAGAGCATTTCAGGCTGTTCTTGAACAGTCTTTCATATATTTATGGGGGGAAAAAAGAGTTTCCCTTCGCTCAAACAAACATTTTCTGAAAGAAAAAGTGGTGTTAACATCTGTACTGCATCTGACGTTAATAATATTGCAGAAAAGCTAATAATGCAAACGACCAATTAAATATTACGTGTAAAGAAATAAAAATGTTTGAGCGCAAGATTTCTATCTGTATTGCAGCACACCGGTGAGATTCAAATTTTGTTGGTCATGGTATGCTTTTTATAATCAGGAATGTTTTTACATGATATAGAGTGAGTAGTTTCTAAGGTCTCACATTACCACAAGATCTATTTGATAATGTTTAAGTTTAGCATTTCAGTACAGAGGTTTTAGTTTTTATCTGTACTATGAATACTCTGTTCCAAATGACTGGCTGTATTTCCACTACAGCAGGCAAAATAGTGAGAAATAAAAATAGTTTAACATTTGATAGTTAAAAGATGTGATTTTCCTCTTACCTCTGCTTTCAAATACGGACACACACAACTGAATTTATGAATTCAGAAATAAGATTTTTAATAGGTACTCATAAATACTAATTGATCAGAACTTTTTTAAGTTATCAAGAAAAAAAACCTGATTAAATTATCATATTATATACAATAATCATACCTGATTATTTCATTCATAAAATGTAATGTAGATTAGATCACTAATTATATTTATTTTTCCCAATTTTCCTGTCCTTTTCATCCTGCGTGATACACTCTCATGGTGATTGCTGTATGCAAATTCCTAGCACAGCTGCACTGAAGGTGATTCAGAGTTGTTTCACTGACCTCAGCAACAACTCCATCAAGCCCTCGCCCTCTCTGATCTTGTCTTCGTCACGTTGAAGGACTGAGCTGCCATTTTACCGTAATAGTGACCTTCTAGAACTGGTGTCAGGCTTCTCATATGTCTGCCAGTGCTAATCTCACCCTACATTTATATGTATTTACATTTACATTTTTAGTGTATGTATATATATAAATTCCCAGAAGTTGCTCTTGTGTTATTTTCACAAGCACTACATGACTTTCAGGCACAATTTTGCAAAAAAAAAAAAAAAAGTCTTTGTTCATTTAAACATGAAAAAAGTTACAATAATCAACAGAATTTCTTTTTCATGTCTTCAGTTCAATGTGACCATTTTAAAAATTCATTGCACCTTTCATTTTAGGAGATTTTGAGTTCTGGAAGTTAGTGTTCTATAATATAATCTCTTAACATCAGACAGGAATAGATGTCAGAAAGGCTTCCTTTCTGAGCTGTACCATGCATACAATAAGGATGTGTGGAAGAGTGCAGTGTCATCTCTGAGCACTGAATAAGCAGTAGACATAGAAATACTAATAAACCCAGTTAAATGACTGTATGTAGTATAGAATTAACCTTGCTCAATGAAACTGGTCCTTCGGAGAAGACTTTTTCACAAATAATAACAATGTCATGGGTTTGCATTCACTGTAGTGTTTTTAACAACTGGTGCTCGTTTTATTTGTAGTAACTTGTGTTATGAGTTGTGTGATGGGAAATAAGGACTTGCCAAGCTCTGTAAGTTGTGGTATTCAGGTTATCTTTGTACATGTACTTGGCCTGTACTGTCAACATTTCCTTCTCATAAGGGCATGATGCAGCCTATATCTGAAGTCTCCAACTGGTGTAATATAGAAATATTAAAAGTCCCTAATGTGTGAAATGCTTGAACATGCAATGTTATAAATGTGGCTTGCTCCAAAATAGTATTGGTAGCCAATTAGATCACATGCAATGATGCAAATGGTGCTAATAGTCTTGTGTGTTTTCCCTGTACTACTTCTCCATCACCCTTTATTACTGTATCTTCTGAATTCTCCCTTCATTTTCTTTCAACAAAGGCAAGTATGCCATGAGGGATCTGGTCCACCGACTGCCAGGCGCTAACAACAGCAACAGCTCAGCGAGCAAGGCCATGTCTGATGACACCGTTACTGCCATTTGCTGCACTCTGCATGAAGTCATCACTAAAAACATGGAGAATGCCAAGGCCTTACGAGACGCAGGCGGCATTGAGAAACTGGTTGGCATATCTAAGAGTAAAGGAGACAAGTATGTTTTGCAAATCACCTTGCACCTTTTCTAACGTCCCCAGTAGTTATTACTAGTCCTGTATGTGTTTGCCTCTTCTGTGCAATCGTGAGTTGAATTCTGTAGTTTCATCAGAAATCATGTGTCCAGTGTGAAAGGTGACAAGAAACAGGGAATACCAATAGCAAAAGTCTGCTGTGGTTTATTTTTGACGTTCCATCAGCAGGGAGTGGAGTGCACTGCATGTGCAGTTTAAGAAAGAGTAATTATCTACAGTAACCGCTCCCTCTAAGCGCTTTCAGAAGATCCTGATAAATGTTAGGGACCAGAGCTGTTGGATTGCACCCTGCAGGAGGGGTGACGTGCAGGTGGAGCGATTCTGTGAAAGGATCTCTGTTACTGCTCCTCTTGCTCTGGGATTGAAGAAAGTAAAGTCACTGTCCCTCTTCACAGCACCCTTTTCCCTGCCACCGGCTTGCTCATAAGGTGGGGCATAGCAGAAAAAGGGACCCATGGATTTTCCCAACACCGTGTTCCTGAGAGAGCATTAGGATACCTGCAGGCTACTTTGTGAGGCACCAAAACATGCAAAACTCTTACACACAACTGTGACATTTTCAGAGCAGCTATGGTTTCATCTTACCTGTTTTCCTATGTACTCACTCTTCACGAAGAGTTCACTCTTTATCCTTCTTTTGCCTAAAAGAGATAGCCTGGTTCTCATATTTGTCAACCTGCAGACGTATAGTGCAGTGGGACTGTGGCAGTTTGAAAATAAAAAGCCTTCACTGTAGTGTACGAAACCCATCAGTCCACCTACTCGAAGCTGTCATCACACAGCCTACTGCAGCATCAGAGCTCTAAAAGAGCCCCACAAAGCCAGGCCACAACCTGAAGGCAAGATTTACGCACCCTACATTTGGTGTGAGAACTGATGCTCGCCTATGTGATCGGAGCATTGCCAATATACTTTAATCACATTTCTTTTCCTCTGTTGTCACCCTTTTCTTTTCATACCAAATTCATTATTGAAACATTCTCACATTCTAATTGTAAAGGGTAAAAAGTAATAGCATAACAGAGTATGTGATTCCAGTTGTGGGAGCTCCCTGTGCTCTGCTGATTTATTTACATTTGCATTTCTATTATCATTAAATCTAGATCAAATGTATTGATATTGAAAGCAGGTTCATATCCATTTCTCTTAAGTTGAATGTGTCTTTCCACAGAATACTGCATTTGTCTACCTGTTCATTATCTGGTAGAGACGATTAATACCTGTTGAGTCTGGAACTTTACAGGTGTTACGGGCGGTTTTAGGAGGATCCAAGGGAATAATTCCCTAAGCATTCCTCATAAGTGTGAAAGACATATGTATGTAGAATTAAAGTATTTAGCCCAGATATTGTTGAGCAGTCCCAAAATGCCCTCCCAAATCACAATACGCGTCCCTCTTCTCAAGTACTTCGAGTTGTGGTCCTGTGTTATTACTGTTACAAGTTACACAGTTCTAGAACAAGAAAACCTGTCAACTCACAGCACTACGAATACCCATCTTAAGTGAAAGTTCCATTTTTCAGCTTTCAGAAATGTTACTGTTGTGCACCATTGCTTTGATTTGGTTTCTTATAGGTACTCCATTGTTTAAAAATCAGAATTGCTGATTGTTAGACTGATAGCAAATTCTGGC
Source organism: Chroicocephalus ridibundus (assembly GCF_963924245.1). Lineage (NCBI taxonomy): Eukaryota > Metazoa > Chordata > Aves > Charadriiformes > Laridae > Chroicocephalus > Chroicocephalus ridibundus. The sequence goes on from NC_086285.1 coordinate 90,911,115, forward strand.
ATGATCACTTAAATATGGTAAAACACTTCAGTATGAATTTATCTTGGCCAGTACGAAGCATCTGCTTCTACAAGTGCAGGATACCAGCCTGGCCATGCATCCTGGTATGTGTCAGTGCCAGGAGTGTGGGGCTGGCCCGGCTGTCCTTTGGAACATGCCCAGGGCTTGAGCACTTTCCCTCTGTGACGGCACAAGAGAACTGGCATTCATAAGGTCATATTGGCCAAGCCCACATTGGCTTCACATCATTCCTGTTTCTCCTCAGTACTCACAGTGTGGTTGGCACAGTTATTTTGCTGGTTGCTCCATGCTACCGGCAGCCAACTAGCTCGTAGAGCTGGGAGTATGATAAAAACAATTATGCTTGAAAGAGTTTTCAAATTTCTGTTTATTCACCAGTTATTTACCTACTGCTGTACTCTGGGTGAGAAATGAAAGAAAAGGGCAAAAAAAAAGCACCAAATAAATTACTAGCAAAATACTGTACAAGTTACTTGAGTCCGTTGCATCAGGAACGTTGCTTCACCAGCATGAGTGTCAGCCTACCGGTGGTCCTTCTCAGAGGTCACAGGATGCACCAGAGCCTGACCCCTCAGAAGACTACCTGCCCAAACCAGTAAGATATGCTGCTGGCTTTCTGGTTTCTCTTTGGTTTTGCAATCCATGTGCCTTTTCTGACTAAAACATGAAGCACCTCAGTGACTGCCCTGAACTCCATCCATCTTCACTCCAGACTTTGACCTTTACAAGGTTTTCTAGTGCTCTGCTGCTTTATGTGTGTTATTGGAACAGCACAGTGTATGCTTCCTCAGTGGGCTGAGTTACCTTCCTTGTCCTTTTCTATTCAACCCTTCTTCACTGAGATGAATACACTCGGATATATTTTTTTTAGATTTTTTTTTAAAGTTCCCTCTTCCAAGAGGAATATATGAGTCCAACTGATTGTAACAATAGTTTAGAACTTCTTTCAAAACCTTTCTGAAGAGAAAGTCCATGTGAAGTTGGGTTTCAACGTGACATCACATTGCCGTCATTAAAGGGTAATGGTGTGAGCAAGATGCAAGTCCTAATTTGGATTCCTAAGGAAATTTGTCCTGAATTTTTATAATCAGTTGTATATCTGCATCTTGGCTCTGCACTTCAAAAACAGTGCTCATCACCCATCTACAGTGGGTTTTTTGGCCACTGCTAAGAGGCGCTTAATGTGTTGAGCCACACTGTCATGGGTTGAAGTTTGGCAGCTTATAGAGAAAGAAACTCTGACTCTAACTTCTTGTCCTTTATGCCAAAAGTTGTAGCCAGGACATCTTCTTAGAAGTACATAATCCAGTTGGGTCCTCAACAATTTTGCCAATTGCTGCCTCTCCTTACGCTCTCGGCATGAATCCTTGGTCTCAGTGTGCTGAGGAACACACATTTTGCCCCTCACAGAGTAATTAGTACTACAGAAATAACGTGTATTGCCCTTGATTAAAAACACATTGGTCTCCAAGATGCCAACTAAAGATCTTATGGTACATTTAAAACACAACTTTAATTGTGGGTTTAAATCCATAGCAGTGCATTTGAAAATTGGGATGAATGCAGTCCTGTAATTAACAGTCTCTTTCTCACTCTTTCTTTCTCTCTCTCTCCCTTTTCAATATATGTGTGTAACAGGCATTCGCCAAAAGTGGTGAAAGCAGCATCTCAGGTCCTCAATAGTATGTGGCAGTACAGAGACCTGAGAAGTCTCTACAAGAAGGTAAGGCTTGGGTTTTTTCTAGATTTCTCATCTTTCATATGGTTACCCAAATTTGGGGGCTGAGAGGCTTTAGACCAAAACATTTATGTGAACTGGAAATTCACCTAGAGTTTAAGATTTCGGATATTTGGAGCTATGGGGTTTTCCCTTATTTCTACTTTTAGCATAGAAATACCTTTTGAAAATACATGTGGTGGTGAAAAAGGCATGTGAATTTGATTTTCAAAAGAATTCATACAGAAAGTGATGGGTCTGACAGCCCTGGAGAGTGAAGTCCTCTGTTCATAGAAGAAACTTATGCAAGCTCTCCTACTGTACCGTACATTCTTACACCTCCCCACCCTCTCCTGAGGAGATTACCAGATTTCCAGCCCTTCAGCTCCCAAATTTCCTCATGAGTTTGTAAACAAGAGTATCTGAAGGAGTGGTGCTTAGGGACCAGTTACATGTGGAGCTGGGCTGAAACTTGATAGCTTCACTTCCAATCGGCTGGCAGAGAGTAGGATCATATACTTGGTTTTCAGACAGTCTATGGAGTCTATAGCACCATACCATTCCCACAGGCCTGCTAACCTCTTAAAAATTAATCACAATACAGTAATACGACCCTGTGAAACAACATCCAATATAGCTTTTAAAACATAAGCGTCTACTTAGTAAATGACAATGTTTAAAGTAATTCTTGCTGAATATTTGCAAACTTAATTACGCTCCATGTGAGTATCAGCCTGCAGATTTAGTTCTCAAAGGTCTTCTTGCTACATGGAATTTCACAGTTGATCTAATTGATACTTGTATTTGTAATCTCAGCAGAGAGAGCTAAGGCTTCATATGGCACAAAAGTTTGAGTCCTGGTTAAGGCTGAGGCATAAGAATTGTGAAGCAGAGAAGATTCACGGCAGTGTAGTCTGTGCTGTGTATGTATTTTGCACAAGAAAAGAACTTAGTTATGCACCAAATCTCAAACTAGCAGAAGCTGACCTTCTGTTTGAAATGCTGTTCTTTTGCATGCCTCAGCCCTGCTTGTGTCAAGTCTGAGGAGTAAGGAAGGTGATTATTGAGTCTCTCCCATTGTTCACTTCCAGTATTTTCAGTCATCCTTGGCAGCCCTAGGGATACCATATGCGAAGACGTTCCAAGTAACGCGCTGGTACTGAACTGTCCCATGAAGAGGTGGGAACAAACATGAGCTAGGGTAGGCTTTTCTTGACGCAAGGCAGTAACACGCTGGAAGCATGCATAGCCTGACTTCTGTGCGTGTGGGTGGCTGCACTGTAGAGGCTGAACTTTATTGCACCGTAATCTCTTTGAGGTTCTTACAACGTCTGGCTCATTTCCAACCTTCTGTCTGTATGTATATGCTGTGATGGAAAAGCAGTTTCTGGGGTTGCTCCATGCTTGAGTTAGTGTATATGCTGTATGGCTTCTGAATGTACTGCGACCTAAAGGCCATTCTGTTGGCTGCCAATGTGAATACCTGGTAATGTGCTTACACACTAAGCATGCGCGGGTACTAGGTGCCCTGCATGCTTTAAAGAACATTTTATGCAGCCACAAATACACACCTGCGGTATGGAAAATAGGGCAGGCTAGCCTTTGAGGTAGCTTCCAGGATGCTTGTTACATATGCTGCTAAGCATTGTTACTTTTAATCAAAATGTTCAGAGAGTTAATTTAAGATACCCCGGTTTGTTAAAAGACATACAGTAATCTTTATAAAGTCCATAATATTTCTTGAACTTGCCAATAATAGGTTGACTGTTATGCTGGCTGGCTGAGTTTCACCACTGTTGGGAAAATAATGTTTTTACGATACAACTATTAGAAAAGTTTGCATTATAAAAAAGTTTGCATTAGAAAAAGATTTGCATTATAATCAGCTAATTATGTAATATAAAGATACTGGGTCAATGCAGTCTTTATTTTGTCCCATTAAAATACATATGCTAGTAAAAACGAGCGAACATACAGCTGACAGTATCATATGATCAGCACTTTGCAGTGTCTTGCACTTGCACAGCCTTTTTGAAGTGTGCAGGTAAATCCCATTGCATAACCATCAGCAATTTCTTCCTATGTACGGAAGTATCTATACAATTACTTTCAAAGAATTGACAGCCTACGGAGAGGCACAATTTTGTATTGTAATACAAGGAAATTACAAGCATCACATCACATTTAAGAAAAAGCAGCAGCACTTACCTTACTGTTTGAGAAAACGTGTAACCAGATAGTTTGGACTGTGGTATATTTTAGAGCTACATGTTTACAGTAGAGTAAGTAAGGAGAGGTAAAAAGAAAAGAAGGATTATCCTTTTTATGAATGGGGAAAGAAAGCAATATATGTTTACTGCTGATACAGTAGTAGTCAATATATTTAGTACAAATATGACTGTATCAGCAAAAACATGAAAATCTCATTTGCTTTTCTAATTTTGCTCAGCATTATAGGAGTTATCCTGCAGCTGGCAGAATATAAGCTGCACTGACAGAAAGTCCATCCAGAGCTGGGCCTTGGTGTGGTGACCTAATGACTTGCCACACCTGTGAAGGACCAAAAGCCAAGAAGCGCATTGGTACCACTTTCCCACTTGCAGCGCTCCCCGATAAACTCCTGGCTGTGAAGTGTCGAGAAGCGCAGGAGTCAGAAACTAGTCCCCCGCTTGGTGCCGGTAGCGGGGCTGCCCTAAGCAGGGTGGATGCAGTGCTTCCTGCAAGCTCCATCCCATCGTGGGTGAGCAGGCTCTTCAGCTTTAACCAAGGCTATAACATTAATATGCCTACGTAGTGAAACCTAAATTAAGCAGCCTCTAAGGACACTGTCAAAATCAGCTATTGCATAAAAAATAGCCCAAATGTAACAGATTTCAGGGCGCCGGCTTCAGCTATGTTGCTTAAGAAGAATAGTAGTGTGCACAAATTCCATTGTGCTGCTCAGTGTCTGACAGATACTGCCCGTTCTCTGGTGTGTTCAAAGCCGAAAACTGCAGCAGCAACTGCAACGACTCAGTTAACTTCATTGACCAAAGCAAGCAATGTACCCTGTCTCGAGGTCGTAGTGTATCTGGCTAAGAATACAAACAGTATCTTTTGACAACACAAAAAATTAAGGCCCTACCCATGTTTTTTATCCTGAAAAATGCAACATTATTCCACAAGTCAGTCAGGTAGAAAGCATAAAAAATTAAATCTGGTAAACCAAGTTAAGCTAGTGATATAAGTGTTTCTGGAAAAAAGAGTTTTAGGCTAGCCTATGTGCTGTGTTTAAAAAGAAAGGCAGAGCAGATGGACAGAACAAACCCTGCAAGCAACGTAGCTCCGACAGTCCAGAGCTCAGAGTTCTGGTACCCAGGAACTTCTCTGCAGTGGGCTGATCCTGCACATGATGAAAGCAATGAGAAAGCCCTATTGATTTCATAGGTCCTTTCTGTAAGGCCTCAGAAGCAAGAGCTGGCACTTTTGCAGCAAATTGAACTTTACCAGGGAGACAAACTAAGCAGTCCGCAACATCTGATGTATCCTGGGATTCCCAAGATCCTATAAAAAATAAGGATTGAAGGTTTGTGTGTTGCTTTCGTTCAGTTTGCTGGAGCAGGAACATTGTGCCCATTTATTAATAGCCAATACAACAGGAGTTGTACTCTTTGAACTGTTGGTCTCTCAAATAGCTTTTTATTCTCTTGAAAGCCTGCTTAGGTGGAGACTAGCTTTTCTGGCGCAGGAGAATGATGGGTAGAATTCTAACTTGCCGCCTGAGCTGCAAACTCAAGGAAGAGGAGGGAGCATAGGCTTCGTTGTCTCAGTTTCCACTTGGAGAGCTCTGAAAGTCCACGATACCTTAAGCACTGTGTTTGCAGAGCTATGTACCCTGTCCCCTCCACTGAGAGGTTCTATCCAGTGTACTGCATTTCCAGCTCATAGCTCTGTGGTGGCTTCAGTGGGACACATAGACTTGTTCGGCTGGGCTGGCATGGAAAAGGCAGAGAAAATAAATAGTCAGCGTTCAGATCTGTGAGTGAGGTGACAAGCGTTTGCCATCCATTGTAGGCTTGTGCCTACAACGACAAAGAAGATTTCACTCCCTGGTATTTGGCACCATCCTAACACAGTCCAACAAGGAAAAGTTGTAAAATGCATAAATGTTTCCGGTCCTAAAATTACAGAAAAAAACGACCTGACAGACCAGGAGGAAGCAATGACTTTAGTCTGGAAGTGAAGGAGTTGCCAGCCATCCCAGAAGTTTAACTTGCAGCTACTTCATCATGGAAGAGGTCAGAGGAAATACCTGCTCTGTTTGCTGAGCAATAGCTGAAACAGAAATCTAATCTGAAAAAAAATCCCACCAAGAGGAAAACAAGGTTCAGGTTCATTCCCATATAAACAGTATTTACATTATTTAGTGTGATTAATTTCTAAATACTGCTAAAGCTTAGCAAGCAAAAAAGAGGTGATCATCACAATTTCTCATCAGTAGATGAAATATTGTCTCCTTAAGAGTAAGTTTAATGTCATTTTCAAACTTCTTTGTTCTCTACAAGTAAGACTTATACAAGTAAGACTGCCTCTGAGTCTATTCCAAAATACTTAAAATCTGATGTGCAAAATTGATTAATGGTGACGTGGTCCCATGGTCCATAGGCCCATGGATGGTTCAGTGGCTCAGCACTAAGGAACAACCAGGTAGAGGAGCTATCCTGCTTGTCCCTGGGCTTCAGACTCATGGTACACCCCTCTTCTTCAAACATCTTGGTAACCTGTACAATCAGCAGGAGAATTAAGTGCTGCTTACAGTCTCCAGAAAGAGGTCCTGTCCCATTTACATTTAGCCACCTAAGCCAGGTGAAGGAGCTACTACGGTGATTCTTTAAGGACACCTTTTTCCAAGTGAGGAACACTGGACCCCGCGCCAGTTTCTAGGGTGCTAGCAGGTTGAAGATTTGGGGACACCTTGGAAAATACAAATGTGACTGTAAGAGAGAAGATTTCCATTAGCTGGTAAACTCTTTATCTACCTCAATATTCAAGAAAATAATCAACTACTCTTAAACACAGATAGCTTGTTAAATTACATGAGGAAATTTGAGCAAAAGGGTTGTGCTAAATGAGCTTAACATGAAAGAAAATTTATTAGCTAAAACCAAGCTTCAATTAGCATTAAATGTGTGTAGTATTAAAAAGCTGGAAGAACTGTCAGAAAGAATATGTTTTCTATTAATTGGTTTGCTTTGCCTAACTACTTAGGCTCCAACAAAATATGTTTACATTCAATCATTATGTTTACACTTATCCTCTCTTCCAGTATGTAAGTAGAGATCACAATGAATTTGTAGAAATTATTTTTCTTTTCCGTTTGTTATTGTAGGTTTCTGTTCTGCATGGAATAATAGAAACATTTGCCCTATTCACCTGCCATATGAATAAAAATACAACCAGTTATTTGAAACCAGGGAGGCTGTTAAAGGCAGTCGTCCTTCAGTGTGTAGTGTGCCGTTTACAACAGGGAGGGTATTGTGGTAGGCATTTAATGAAGTTAGAGTAGTCACTCTGAAGATGGCCTTGTCCGTCATTGGCTGGAAAAGACATTTAGAATTGCCCGAAGCCTTAAAAGCAGTTAAGCCAGTCTGGATCTAGAAGAGGACTCTCTCTTCACGTGACTTTCAGAATGATAAAATGAGCAGGTCCTTTATTGCTAAATGCTCCATGAAAATTGCCAGCAATAAACTTCAAAACTCAAGTCAAGGAGTTTTAGAATCTAAAGTTCTTTCTTAAATATACCTACTCACCCTTTAAAAATGTTAATTACATCATGCTATAATGTAGACTTGGATTTTCTCCTGGTAAGGTTATCGTCAGTCAGACATTCCCCCAGAAGATGCTGTCTTTAGGTTAAATTTACCTGGTGAAAAGGTTTCTGCAGAACTTAAACTGTACATTAAGGATCTACTTTCCAAGTCCAGAACATAATAGTTCCTCAAAGAAGTGGCTTGACTTGAAAGAACTATTTATGTGCTCCTGTTGTTCATAAGCGCGTGTATTTTGCAGTGCTGATCTTTCAGCGGGGCTTAATTTGTTTCTATGCAATGGGCAAGGCCTTGTTCAGAATAATATGTCACCGTTTTAGAAAAGGAATGGATTAATTTAAGGTAACCCCCCCACCACTGTAATATAAAACTAGATTATTGTTGTAGAGAAGGCATTGTCTGGAGCCCATTTTTATATTAACTATGAAAATGCAAATACCTGCTTACCAAATGATTGACTGATTGATTGATTTATGGCAGTGGGCGGCCCCAAGCTTCAGTGTGACTGATGACAGAGGATTTTCACCAACCCACCACTCTGGGTCATGGGAAGCTCAGCATACTCTCTCCCAGAGCCAAGAAACCAGAATCTATTCCCCAACCCAGGTATTCTGGCTGTCAGCTGACCAGTGTTGAATTGTTCTGTTTCATGCATACTGAGATTTGTACCCAAAGGAATTCTACAGGAGGCGTTTGAATCAAAAGTAACAAAGCCTTTATATATTTTAGAATTATACCATTTAATTTACTGAACCCTGTAGGTTCTAGATGGAAAGCGTCTCGCTTCATTTAGGAGAGCGGTCCCATTCATTTCAGCCGCGTGAGGAAGGTCTCAGAGTTTTGCTCTCTCTGAGGTCAGCAGATACCCAAGAGAGGGACAAGTGCATTACATTCAGTTCCCTGGCAAGCTTTCTAGCATTTCTGTAATCTCTTTTTTGATTGTCTGAACCTTTCAAACAGAAAGGCAGTTATTGATAAGCACTATGTTGCAACAGCAGATTAAATTCATCAAGCACTTCTCTTTCTTTTCTGGCCCAGTGGCATCTCCAAGAAAAAAGCAATAGCTGAGTATTTCGGTAAGAGGATCCCAGGTAAACTAGCATATCTGTAGAAAAATCAGTGTGTCCAGGAGTGAATTAAATTCTTCAAATGCTAATTTCCAAAATCTCTATTAATAAGAACAACGGAGATTTTCTTCAGCCATAAGTACAGTTGATGAGAATTAGCGTGACTGGGCATTTATTTATTAGAGGCACTATTTAATTTTATGTACTAAAATTCCATTTCCTTAACCAAGTGTAGTCTTTTGGTTTCCCCCTAATATTTTTTTCACAATAAAATGTGACTGTGGCATTATTGCAAAAACAAAATACTTACATATGCACAACGTTCAAGTAAATCCATGGAGAAACCTTTATATATGTCTTTGTGTGTCTGTGTATTATTTCTGATAAAATATTTAGAGAAAACAGGAATTGACATGTTTTTCCTGGTCACACAGGACATAGTAGTTGTGCTATTTCTTTCCATTCATATTTTTTTACTATTAAATTTTCCTGGAAAAGAGAGAAGACATCAGAGAGGACCTCATTTAAATACTTTAGACATAAATATCTTTCAGTGTTAGGATAAATCCTTTTAATCCTTAGCTAACAGGAATATGATTTTTCAAACAACCAGCATTTCATCATCTGATATATGCCATTACTTACCTCTGTTAATCAGGAATTAAGCAAATTCCTAAATTGATTTTAAATAAATGGAATGTGGAAATTTTCTGTGCAATTAACATATTCAAGCCTTTTTAAAGCATCATCTGAGTAATTTTAGAAGACAGAGATTCTATAACCAATGTAGCAAAAAAAATTACAGTCTTCAAATATATACTTTCTTTTTTTCTGTCTGTTTCAGTCTTTTTTCCCTAAATACATGTTATTCGCTTTTAAATGAGCATTTTAAATGTGGCTTTTTGTCAAATGACAGTCTTGTTAGGTTGTTAAATCATGAAATTGTCATTGGTGTCAGTACTGGAGAAAAAGTTAGTATTACCGATTGTTGTGTGTGTGTTGGAGTATTATTAATTCTACATTTTATGCTGTATATTAGTTTCCAGTGTTCATGTAAGATAGGCTTGCCTTTCCCAATGCACATGTAAATATAAAGTATTTCTTCATTAAACCAAAGGCATATTTTCTATTATGCAGGAAGTAACAGGTAGTAGCTGCAGACCAAAGATAATCTGTTAATCTTTTCACATTCTGTTTTAGAGACACAAAACCTCTTCAGTGAGGAATGATACGTTAGTCTGGAATTCTGTTTTTCTTTTTCCTTGATGCTACTTTTTTCAACATAATTAGCACTGTGCAGCATCACTGTATAGTATAAACTTATCATTTAACTTGCCTCCTCTTTTCACTGCATATGCCTTGCCAGGGATTGTTTTTTTAAGAATCATTCAAAACTTTGTCAAGTAAATTTTGACATTTGTGGCTTTTTCCTTGCCAGTTGCCTGCTTAAATAATACCCTGATTGTCTATACAGTAGGAATTTACGTATCATGAGCAAAATCATTAAGCCTAAAGAGCAAATTGTGTGAATAAATTGATCTGAGCTATACAGGTAAACACTTTGGCCTATGCAGAACTATCCAGAAGTATTCACTCATGGAAAAAATGGTATATAAGCTGTGCCTGAGTTTTTAAAAAGAAAAGAGAGAGGGGGAGAGAGAGATTCTCAGCATTTGGCATAACACAAATACATTGTCTTCACCTACCTGTATTATCATTCTAAATCATTTGGCTAGTTTTTAAGAAGAACAATTCAGAAAAAAAGACAAAATTTGTATCTAAAATATTACCAAAATGCTAAGTCAAACTGAATGGTATTTTGATTTCATTTTAATGCAAATAATTATCTTTTCACTTGTGCAGTCAAGTAGATCATGTTCTGATTTTCCTAGCTTATCTATCACATCAAGTAATATTTTTGCTAGGTCCTTCTAACCCCCTTTGAGTTTATTAATAGTATCAGACAATACTAGAAAGAGAAGGGATTGTCATTATGTTATAACTTTTTTTTTTTAGTATTTTACACCGCCTACAGAGGGTAGAAAATCTTTTGGAATCCAAAACATTAATGGTCTTACCTATATGACCATGACAACATATGAGTATCAAAATCTGTGTTTCTGCATCAATTGTTAGAGGGAGATGTTTTCAAATGTTTTATGCTTCTGAATTCCATCGTTTACTGTATAATAGACTTCATTTATTTTCATCATTTTGCATTTTGCATAGTTCAATTCTTTGTGATACTCTCCACAAAGGTTTATTTACTATGCAGTGTCACCTACCATTCCTTTAGTCATGTTTCAGTTATTTCAGTGTTTATACGTTTCTTTCTAAAACATTTTTACTATGGAATTTAAAATATTAGCAGTAATGCAAGATACAGTCTGTACTGAACTGAAGATTCAGTACTGATGATAGTTATTTTCAGGAGAACAGCCCTGTGTAGCTGAAGCAAGGCCTTGCCCATCCTTCCGCTGTTTTGCTGCAGGCTTTTTTACTGAGTGGTATCCAAAAAAATCAGGTATGATGACTAAGCACAATTAAAGCCAAACTAATGGCTTTTTTTTGCACTCCCTGCGAATACTTGTATGTCTGTGTGACGACGTATCTGCATTTTTGCTCGTAAATATCTATGTGTGTGTAGGTATGTATATACAAATCGGAGGAGGGGGTGTATGTTAAAACATACACATGAGACAGCATGGACCTAGAAGATGCTGCCTTTAAGCATGACGTCTGAACAAAGAAGGCTTGGGAATTCCTAAAGGAATAAACCTTAATGGTTTGAGCTATGAGCATAGGAAGTATCTGCAGCTATGCTTCACTGTTGCTTTTCTGATGAGGGCCTTAAAGGCGTGATAGTCCTTTCCTTTAACATTCAGCATTGTAGTAAGTGGTAATTCAAGAACCAGACTTCACAGTAATTCTTCTAAATTATCAGTATGAGGTGTGTGGAAGCTGACACCATTGTCATCCAAAACCTGCTAGACTCAACAGGTGTTAAACAAATAAGAAAAGAATCAAAGTTTGTCCAAACAGTTCTCTGGGATGAGCCATACATATATATGATGCTAAATCATCCTCGGCATTGATAGAGAGCCTCATGCTAAGCTCCAGCTGACTTATGTGGGAACCACTAGATTTTTCCCACCTGAAAACCCAAGACCATTTTAAGGTTACTAAGTACAGATTTGAAAGAGAGAAATTTAATCTCATAGTTGGGTAACGCCTGTCTCTATAGTACTCCGCCTTTTGAACTTCTCTGAAGAAAAGAAAATTTAAAATGCAGCCCTGGAGTCAGTATCTTTGACTTAGAGCCTTCTTTCTGAAGGGAATTGTGTAACTGAAGTTTCTGAAATACCCTTAGGGTAGAGGTACGAGTAGGCAACCAGAATCTGGAGGATTATGCATAAGCAGAAGGTCACATCTACAGAATTTTTCTTCTCAAAGTACAGTTCCTCAGAATAAGATTGGATTTTCATACTTGAATAAAAAGCAGATACCTAAGAAAATTATCTCCATGTCTTTCGGGACTGGGAACAGTTTTAGTCCACTTACGTAATGTATTATATTTTTAAAACAAATATAAATAACGTTCATTAATGGCAAAAAAAGTTTAGCTGGGTTCAGAGGTACAATACTGAAAAGAATCCAAAAGTCTTTCTAAAGACTTTCAAAAGTCTTTTAAAGATAAATGATAAGAGAAACCATTTTTCATTTATGTCAACATTTTTCTCCAAAATTCATTCAAGGAACATGATTTCTACCATTCAGAGCAAAGTAACACTTTTATTTAACTTGTATGCTTCGTGTTTGCATATCTAGGTTCAGACATAGATAAAAGCACACGCGTAGTAAAGAGCATGGGTGAGAAACTCAGTTTCTCCCAGCAAAGTTGAACCAGTGCGTTGGATGGCTGCTTATAGTTTTGCAAATGAATCGGATCAGTAGAACTTTTAGTAGTAGTAACAGCATATGCAAGCAGCACAGAGGGGATTGAAATCAAATTCCATTTATTATTATGGCAATCAAAGCACGTTGTCTTTTCAGAGATAAATTATCTAGCTGTGATGGTCTGGTGCATAACACGGGGCATCTTTTGCTGATGCTCCTCTGTGTTGCTGTACTTATGCTATCATCCTCCTCGTTCTTCTTGGTCCTATAAGGAGATTAAAAGTGTTTGTTTGACGTGGCCAGTACATGTAAATTCAATCAAAGTTTGATGAAATATTAAGCTGGGGCATCAATATCCTACTTTCAGTTCTTTGATGTTGTACGTGATCTAATAATAGGTGAGGAAAAAAACTGCTGGGAAGTCCTTCTCATTTCTTTCCTCTTCTCTTCCTAAAGCTGCAAACAGAATTCAAAAATGGCCTAAATACGTCTGCCATTTCAGTCTCTATGAAAGAAACCTCGTATTTTGAAAGGAATCTCTTTTGTACTGTGCGTGCTTTGTTCTGAATTGTTTTACTTCATTTACTAGCTGGTACAGTTCATCGTGATAAAAGAGCTATAGCTTCTTCTTCCTGCAGAAAGTAGAAATGAAAAGTTTCACTGGGTCTTTCTAAATTGGTTTTATTACTTTTAATTTTACAAAATGCTTTTAGAAAAAGTTGTGGTTCCTCTAAAATGAGAGTTGTAGGCTGTGGTGCAATTGTTTGTTCCTGTTTGAGTTAAAAATACTAGAGCTCTTATTTACCAAATCAAAAACTCTTAAAGATATTTCAGTAAAAAAGAATATGCATTTCTCATTATTAATGTCTAAATGTGTTAGTAAACTACATATTCAAAGGAGTATATCCTTAAAACTCATCCAGCTTAGCAATAATCACTGGGATCTCTAACTCTCTAGTTTAACTGTATTTATGCAAGAACTTTTGACCTAAAACCAAGGACAGCATGAAGTTATATAGTAATTTTTTCCAAATGGGTGCTAATTCCTTATTTGTCAGGCAGCTACACATTTGAATAAAATGATCCCCGATTTTCAGCTACAGTGCTGCTCTTCAGGAAGCAGAAAGTCCTAATAGCTCTTAATGACGGTCAGTATCATCAGTCCTTCCGTGTTCTTAGCCATAAGAGACAATGGTGCAAATTTTATTCTGATAATGCTTTTTTTCATGTTTTACATTCAGAGGTATAATAGAAGAGTTGTATTGGGTTGATTTTATGGTTTAACGCATGCAAAGTAAGAGTAAGAGGTGTTGATTAGTTTCTAGTCTTCGTAAGGCCAGCAGGCTTAAGAAACTGCTGACCCTGACCATAAAGTAGTATTTGTCCTGCCCCCGAGATTTTGCGACCAAGAGACAGAGTTTGCATTTCTAGGGCATAAACGTGTTAAGATAGGTGAAATTGCATTGCTGGAATGAAAATGACAATGCAAGTAAAAAATTACCGTAAACACTCTCTTGAGTGCAAGTTTTTTTGTGCATGCAAGATACAGGCAAAAAATAGTTCTTTGTGATTCTAATGATTTAAATTATACCTTATATAAGTTATGCAGGGGAAAATAGAAGAACAGAAATTCTAGCTGAAGGGCCAAATACTGCCTTCATTTCCTCTAAAATATATTAAAACAATTTTATTTCTGTTTAAGAGGCAAAGTGATGCTTTGAAAAATGAATTTATTTCATTTTATTGCAGTGTTTTGAAAGGTTTATTATTTAGCTGCATATAACCTCAGCAAAATGAATAATGAACTGTGCCGTATCTGAAGTCTTGTCCTTCATGCTTTGCCTCACATACGATTCACTTTTCTTATAGCTATTTTATTCATCAGATTAGGTCTTGTCATCTTCACAGCTCACACAACAGGAAATCAATAATTAATTATGGATAGGTACAGCAATGCCTCAGTGATTTCCCGAAACGTCCCAGACTTGCACTAAATAAAAGAACCAGGGATAGTTACGTAGCTGTTTCTCACTCGGATAGATTCAGCAAGTAATTAACATATCTTCCTTATCACACATGTCCCTCATCGTGTGTCTCTTCATAGCTAAAATCAAGGGATGAGACGTAAAATTATGGTGGAAGATAGGTGATCAGAAGATGAGAACACTGCACATGCAAAAAAGCATTTGAAAAAGAGAAAACTGGCAACGGCCATCTGTGATACTTAAAAAAGAAAAATAATTGGGTGATAGTCTCAGAAGAGTATAGTCCCTCAGGCTTTGTGATGACAAGAGAAAAACAGGGAGAGAAAATATTCCGAATTATTTTGGGGTGGACCACTGACAATAGGGAAAGAATGTCCTTGCTTTCAGAGAAGCTGAGATGAAGGCTGGGAGGTACACATCTCGTTTTGAAAAGAAGGAGTTTAACCACCGATTCTGAAAATGTCACTTTAAAGAGCTTATAGAAAAATTAATAATCCTCATCCACTGCCAGACAGTTTGGCTGTGGTTAATGACTGACTGGGAGCCCCTTTTTAAGCCGCATGCTGCCCTGAATACGTATTTCTTTTTCAGCTTCTTAAACAATTGAACTTCCGCTGCATCTGGGATGCGGGAATGGTCACTTACAAGTAAAAGCCGTTTGTACGTTGAAATTCAGAGTGAAAAGGAGAGAAGTGCTGAGGTGAAGGCCCCTGCACATCCTAAGAGAGGAGGCTGAAGCGGTGCGTGCGTGTATCGCACAGCCGTGCCAGCTGGGAAGCAGCGAGTGGGGCAGCCCCCAGCCATCGGGCACTGAGGTGGGGACACAGACCCCCTGAGAGAGGCGGCTGCTCTGATGGCAGCTCTGCCGCCCAGCTGGCTCCATCTTTCCCTGCCTCGCTCAGCCACCACTGCTCTTTGCCTTGGCTCAAATGGCACCGCTCCCCTGGTGCTCTCTGCGGGGTCTCCATCCTCCCCCCTCGGTTATGCCTCTGGAAGGGAGGAATGAGTGGCCTTCCTCCCAGGCTCGCACAGCGGCATGTGTCGTGCTCCCAACATAACCTGTAACCACTAGGTAACTGGCATCATCATCGTCAGAAGGCACAGGAAGCAAACTCTATTTTCCTTTAACCGCTTCAGCCAAGTGATCGTACTGTGAGCAACTGCTGCACTTTTATCCAAATTATTATAATACTTTTAAATCCCCCAAAACTTGAATAATTTCTCTGTTTTAAGTAATTTTCTGGCTTTCATAAGCTGTGGAAATAAGACAATGAACATAAGTACTAAAATCCTCAAATTAAGATGAGCTTCAGTAATCCATGTTTTCACTGTGTTATTTTGAGGGCCTGGCTCAAAACTCTTTAGGAGAGGAGGGAAGGCAGGAGAATTGGAGCCAGCAGCCCTTGGTCTTTTGAAGCCAGTGAAATTACTCCACATTTCCACTTGCAGACTTAAAGCAGAATCAGTCTGAAGGATTTAACCTGAGCAACAACCACTAGCGTATCAGACAGGTGAATGCTACCAAGATCTTCCAGGCTCAGTCCCTACTCCTCTGTTCAACAACGTATCTTGAGTTCCCACTTTGGAAGCAAAAGACAAAATCCTAGGAGTAAAAATGTCAATATACGTCTTATAATTGTTTGTAGTTTAGCTGGTGGCAGTAAAAAACCATCAGTGAAGTAGATTTATTTAGAATACATCATAAAGCAGATCAATACCTAGGAATTGTCTGCTGGTTTTGAGTTTTCCTGGAAACAACTCAACCAAATCCAGAAAGGACAATCCTTTCAGGAATGGCTTACTGATAATAGTTTTTGGCGCTGTAAATTCAAAGGGAAAAAACGAAAGAACACTTTTCTTTTTAATATAGATAGTTTATCTAAAACTAGTTGTTCTGTTTTTCAAGGGTGTTTCTATAGTTGCTGAAGTTGTAAGAATTTAGTTGAAATCCCTCTTCCAAAGTAAACACACTTCAGGTACGAAGGCAGGGGCTTTTTTAGAGAACAGCTGTCTCTCCATCGCTCCTTCAGCAGCTGACATTTCCGTGCCAGCTACTTTGGTGGCACGCAGGGAGCAGTCCTGCCAGCAGACTCAGTATTCAGGTACGCTGATAGCCTCCGCTGCCGTGGGGCTGGCAGAGGGAGAGAAGTCAGGCTCGCTATCTCTGTTGAGAAGCACTGGCGAATGTATTTATTCTTGCTTTTGTATTAAAAGAAAATAATATGATCCCAGGTTATAAAGCCTAATGATGTGTGGTGGTTGGTGACCATTTAAACCACAGTATTTCAAAAATCCCATTTAAGAGCTCTGTGAGGTACATATGTACATCACCCCAACCTTGTTACCGTTGTAGATTTCTCACCGCAGTCAAGTCACATGCGTAACTTTCATATGTCAATGTATGTAGATAATTTGATCCAGTTCTAATTTCTGTTATGTCTTATTAGCGCCGTGACAACAAATTCCCAGTGAAGAATTGCCCAGACCTGTGTAAGTCTGATGAGCCCTGACTTAATTCACATCAGATTTATCTTTTCCTCTAGACAGTGTCACACTGGTGCACACCAGTCAGGGTGTTTCATTTAACCTGACAGCAGTGCTTCAGCTTGCAAAAGAAGCAACACCAGCAACTCAGAGCAATGTCTGCCTGAGTTTCAAAGCAAGTAGACTCTACGTTACGGACTTACGGGCACTTTGCCTTGCTGCTGTATCGCCTACTTCTAACACCACGGTGGGTCTGGTTACTGATTCCTGCAAGTGAATGCCTATCAAGACTTCACATTTCTTCAGCTTGCTACCATTACAGGAGCAGTTATTATTACAATTAATTCCTGGAACCAGTAAAATGCTGGCTTACAGAAAGGAAGTAGGATGACAAAACAAGTCTTGTCCTGTGTGCTTCAAGTTGTTTAGAAAAATGTGTATTAAATCAAGTCACAAGGGGATCGGGCCTGAAGCTAGAAGTAGCATGCTGGAGAGTTCGTAAGCCTGGAGGTGGCAGGGCACAACGTTCTCTGCAGTTTCTCAGTTTTATCTCTTTCCTTATTGGGTTTTTTGCATCATTTTTGTTGCTGTTCCTTAGTGAGATTCCTCTGCTTCCAAGAAGTTGGCTCTCTTTCTTCCTGACAATGTCAGGACATCACTGGCCTGGCGTCAGGGCAGACTGTGCTCTTCAGCATTGAGATGTTTGTGTGCATGCAGCTACAGTACAGTTTTTCTAAACCACTCAGTGCTTTTTAAGTCGGTGTCTTCTCAGCAGCTGATCAACATAGCTGATCAGTCAGATGGTAGAGTTTGTTCCTATTTTTGATGCGTGGCTATTAGCACAGGAGCTGATGGGGGGTTTCTTTCTGAGTGGATGCCATGAGGTTGTCCAGACTGGGCACCGCACTGGAGCTGGCGATGTCGGTGCTCCTTCCCAACTCCACCACACGTTGCTTGGCCACCTCTTTTTCCTCTCTCCTCTGTGCATCCTTCAGGCAGGAGCTCTGGTTTCCCGTTGTGTCAGCGTGGTGTCAGTTCCCATCAGGGCTTACTTTCATTCAGTCCTCATAGTATTACTGTGTTAGGAAGCGAGAGAATTGCGTGTCTGATACCACCCACCTCCGCAAATCATCTCCTCAAGTCAAGGACTCTGCTGCCAGAGAGTTCTGAAAATTTGAAATTCTTGCAAATATGATAGAAAACTGCTTTCTCTTTTTCCCTACATTTTAAACACAAGAATAACGTGGAAAACTCAAATTATATTTTCATAAGATACCTAAGCAATAAGTGTTTGGCACAGTAAGTTTAGTCACGCTGACAAAATAATTATTTCCTGTGGGCCTGATGAAAATTATTTATTTTCAAAATAACTGAAAGTTGAACAGGGCAACTGTTCGCTCCTTAAGCCCAGTAAAAAGTGATCAGTGAGACTACAGTACCACTTCTGTGTTCTACAGTGCTTATCCAACCCTTGCCCCAAATCTAATCCCTGCAGCTTTCCCAAGAACGTACCATGAGAAACATGTCACTGCCAAACAAGCTTTAACACTTGGACTTTATGGAGTGTAATTGAGGGAGAATATGTATATTCATTGTCGTCAAAAGAGAAATGCCCAGTAGAAGATACCTTGGAAGAGGCGATAAGGACGTATAATGATATTTCTGTAGTCTGGTTGTTCTGTGCCCTCCTGTAGTGTGCAGTTGACACCTATTAATTAATTGCTGCCAGTGAACAAATGCGTCCATTCTGTAACAGAATTGCATTGAATTTCTTTCCAATTTGTCAGATCTTTTTGTCTTACTCTTCCTTTCCTAGATCACGTTTGTGGCTGGTAAATTGGTTTCTAAAATGCAGTCTCACACACTTTGCTTTTGAGTTAGCTTTCTTCTCTGCAGGACACTGCTATATACTGTACCTTTAAGTACCCAAATCAATTTAATTAAATTTCATTACGGGCACTAGAGCTGAAACAAACTAATGAAAGCAGCCATCACGTCAGGTGGTATTTATCTCGGCATTAAATTGAAAATGCTCCCTTTAGGCTCTTAAAAATTAGTTTCAATATTTAACGCTAATAGCTTTTGGAATTGTTGATGGGATGGTTTTAATGAATTTGTTACAAACTGTTTACCTTTCCAAGGAAAGAAGCATGTTCCTTGCGGCAGAGGACAGCTAAAGATAGATGACTTAAAAGTATTAGGGTTTTGAAATACTGTGAGGTCTGGGAGCTACCTATAATGCCGTTGAAAAACATCATGAAGTTGTCGGACAGTGACAGCAATATGCCTTGTTTAGTCAAAAGCAACGCCAAGTCACCACAGTACTTGTGTTAGAGTTTATTCTTTGCCTGACTCGTTTCATAGAGCTGATTGAGCTAGCAAACTTGAAAGTTTGTAGCAGATTTTATTTGACGAGCTCTTCATAGGCACTGCTCTCAGCAGAGAGAAAAACGAAAATTCTCAGGGAGGAGAAGGAAAAATATCTGCCAAGCAGAAGGATGCGATTGCCAGCATCCCAACTACAGCTGGATTTTCCTCCCTCACTGTTGCGGCACCTTGCAATGCTGTTTCTCAGGAAACAATGTTGACAAAGTACCTGTTGACATTCTGCAGAACACCACTGGTGCCATGCACTATTCCTGTAGAGTCCGTGGGACTGTGCAGGTAACGGGGATTTATTTCATCCACTTCCCATCAGAGCTGGGGTCCAGGTATTAATGTAAACAAGACAGATGGAATGAAAAACAGGAGGAAAGCTTTAGGGGAAGATTCAGGTCACTTTTTTCTGATCCACATGCCAGGGATTGATTTGAGGGAAGCAAGAGTGCAAAAGGAGAGTGTACCTGGCGAAGCATCCATCCAGATCAAAAAAAACCGAAGCATTTCTGACTCGCACTATGTAAGCGTGGCTGGTGTCTCCTCCTTTTGCAGGCAGGCACTAATAAATAGTCTAGTCCTTCTCCTTTTATCAGATCTAGAGTCTGTCCTCTTGGTATCTTCCTCTTCAGCAGTCTGTTTAAAAGAAAATAAATGATCAGGAAACTATAACAGAGTGAATTATAGAGTCACCTTTCTGGTAAAAACTTCTGACCCCAGAGAAGGAGGGAGACCATTTTTCTTCAGCTGGATAAAGGCATGGGCTTCTCAAATGTTTGCTACTTCATTTTTATACTAGAGAAATCACTGTGCAAGTTATTATTAACAGGAGATGTAAAAGTAATGCTATGTATTTTATTTAGAGTCTTGATACTTGGCTGAGATTGTTGGACTTAAGCTATTCATTATAAACTATTATTTATTTTAAAAAATATATATGTGTTATATATACATATTATATATGTATATATTGAAAAGTTTCCAATAATTTCCAGTTTGATTTAGCATTAAGAAGTTAGGGCTTTACAGATGGTTGTGTTTGCATTCTCATTGATCCTCCCTCTAGGTTGGAGGACGCGGCTTGTGTAGAAGCTGCTTGGTGGAAATGAAAGATTGGATATAGAAAATTTTGGCTTAAGCAAGTCGTATTAAAGATTAGCTATTTACTTTTTCAAGTTACTCTTATTATTTTTTATTAATTCACTGGTTTTCTTCCTTATATTTTCTTATATGACTCTCACGAAATATGAGGTGCAGTTCAGTGAAGTGTCCTAAACGTGAGTGACTTCTGTGGACAAACGCTCACTATCGACTCTAGGGAAGGTCATGATCTACTATGAAAGCCATGGCCCAGTCTTCACTCTTCCTTTTTTCTCCCTTTGACATTACAACCGAGACACACGCATGTTTGTACAAGTGCGTTATGTAAGGAGTACAGACATTCAGAATCTGTAGTTAGGTGTCACATCTGTCTATCCTCATTGACTTATAACTTTTCCCTCTACATCACGTACAAGTATCTTTCCTCCTGCTGTTTTTAAAAGAGAAAGTGTCACGCGCTTGCTGAGTTCTCTTTCTTCAAAGTTTAGTGGAAGGGGGATTTTCAGGACATTTTCTCTTGCAATTCCGAGAGCCAGGTGCCCGTGGTTTCTGTGGAGCGAACAAAGTCAGAGAGATGCCGTGGGCAAAGGCAGAGGCTGGGGTTAGGGGGGCAGGGGGGATTCAGGGTTGGATGCCTGGAGTAGCCTGAGGTGCAGGGAGTGGGAGTATTCTTTACTACGCCAATGGGGAATCATTTTTCTGTAAGCAAGAGGAAAATTCCAGCTGATCTTTGGTAATAGTATATTGTGTTTGGTGTTATTCAGCATTTCATTGCAAAAACTTCGTTGAGCTCCATGCTAGGTGGTGAGCTCGATTTCCACTGAGCCCAACAGAAAGCAGGCATTTTTAAAAGGCTTATGCCTTCATTGTGAGACTGGGAAAACTCTGTGTTACTGATTTAGATTTAACATTAAGCAGTTAAAATCTATCGATACTTTAAGACATTTGAAATACTGTCATTTAGTAAGAGCACTAGCAAAAGTCCATTTATTCTCTCATGATACTTTCAAATTATTTTTAATATCCTTTTAAAAATGTAAAGTACATTATTTGGGATTATTGCATTATTTTATGGTACAGGAACAAAACATGAATTATTAAAACTTTCCTTTCTTATTTCTGAACTAGCTGTTTCTGGTGGTTGTATTACTTTGTTTCTTTTCTTTTAAATACATCACCATTACCGCAGTTTTAAATAGAAGGAATAGAATATCTTTCTGTACATCTTGGAGAAACTGCAACGAGGAAAATGCATTGATTCTTTTTCCCTCACACATGAACAAATGGGCAGTTAATATAGCTAGATACCCAAATACTTACAATAATTTTGATAATGCTGGAGCTTCCCCATCTACTTACTCCAAATTTTCCTTATCAGGTAGAAATGATTTAAAGCAAAAACTGAATTTCACTGTGAAGACAAGCAGTCATGTGATTTGGAATATTTTCATAGCCAGAATGACACTTGCGATGTGAAAATAGAGGCATGGAAAAAGACAGAACAACTAAACAAACAGTCTAAAAAGTTGTTCAGCTTTTTCATTATTTAGAGTCTTTCTGAAATGCGTTATTTTACAGAACTTTCTGCATTTTAATTTTTCTCCTGGCATGTCAGTACAGTCAGAATGTCGTACCCCACACGGCCAAGAACATTTGCCACCCAGTGGCAGAAAAAAGATGGTAGCCCACTTGTGTATATGTAGGGAAAACACTAGAGGAAAATACTCTTGTACTTAAACCAGGGAACTATACGGTGTTTCCACTGACTGCTGTCGCAATATTTGATGTTGCAGGACGGATGGTCGCAGTATCACTTTGTAGCCTCATCTTCAACAATAGAAAGGGATCGGCAAAGACCGTACTCTTCATCACGCACGCCCTCCATCTCGCCCGTGCGCATGTCTCCTAACAACCGCTCAGGTAAGACCAGGCTCTCAAGACTGAAGTAAAGACAATTGTAATCTATCGCTGTCATTTTCCTTCTTTAAGCAATGTCACTGGCACCCGGATTTGTTGCTAACAACGGTGGAAGGGCACAAAACACCTTCTTTACTCTTACCTCAACTACCTGTTCAAAACAGGAATTTTATTTTTTTTAATTAACACCTTGTAAAGTTTTACAGCAGAAAGGATATTCCAGAACTTTTTGTTAGGAATTCTCATGCGGTGTTTTCCTGACTGAGATTAGCCGCCTAGATCTCAGGGCAACGGAGTCCATCTGCAGCATGAGGAAATTCTGTTACTCACTTTGCTAGTCAGGAAAACTGCTCTGTTGTTTATGACCGCTCTGCACACACAGCGGAAGTTGAAGGATCCACATTATTTTTTGTAAGTTTTTATTCTGATTGTATGTGTATGTGTATATAAGTGTGCGTACACATGCATATATAAGTTTCACAAAAGATTGACTACAGGTTTTTGTGCAATGTTGATGGCATATTTACACCAGCTATCCTTAATTCTGTATGATCCATACAATGAATTAATGTATCTCAGTTTATGCCGCAGTGTTGATTACTTTTTCTATTCAGAAATCTGGGCATTTTCCCCTTAGCTTATTCTAAGGTAGAATATACCTTGGTTAGGTAAAACCATCCCCAGTGAAAATCTTCTCAGATGAACAGCCTAAAACAGTCAGCCTTTCAGTGTGTTTTTTACTACTTGTTCAATCAAACAGGCGTTCATAGGTATACCAAGAGTTTAAGATTAAAATTGGCCAAACTGATTATTGCCGTCAGCATTGTGCCATGGTTTTGTTTTTAAGAAAATTGTTTTGTTAATTATCTAGAAGCTGATGCTTAGTCCTGCAGAATAACCACTGAGAAAATTTGAAAATGGAGCCAGAAGTACAGTGAGAGCTGTTACTCAGTTTTCAAAATCTGTCATTACGCAAGTCCGTAAAGGTCTCTTGTTCTCTTTTTTCTTCTCCAAAATCTCTTGGATTGTCTTGAAACTGTCTGGTCCTGAGATCTTAGTTCCGTCTCTTGCCAGAACTGTCTCCTCACTTCTGTTACATTATTGCTTAAAGAACATACTTAAAGAAATTTTGGATTAAATCTTACTGCCATCATCAGTTATCATAAGACTGGAAAAGGACAAATATAGTGGCTGTTTCTGAAGGAAAAGGAGCCCATGTAATTACAGACCAATCAGCTTAACTTCATTCTAGAAAATTGCTAGAACAAATAATCACAATCCGAGCACCTCAAAGGTAGTAGGAACATAAGATACTGCTTAACTCTAGGAGTATATGTTTCTACATAGTAGTTTAAGTTACTGACTGACTGGTAGTATCCGCATCAAATCCAAATATTGGTTCAGTATGATTTGTTCTTATAAAATCCTCCTGAATTCCTGCTACAACATACTGAAAATGCTTTGTGGAAAGAATAGTCAAGAAATGAAATCTACTGTAATCAGTTTTATAGGCAAGCTAGGGCAAGCTAACAAACAGTCCAGAAAATGTCGTGTGTGGTAAATACGAAACCGTCTGAAACCCATGTGCAAAGAATGGGTATTACTTACTGCCAAAATGGAAGAATGCTTTGCTTGGAGGTTTGCTTGGGCCCGGTACTCTTCAGTGGTTTCATGAAAGGCCCAGATAATATACAAAGAATGCCTGTTATCTTTGCAGGTGACATAAACCTGGGAGAAACTCATGTACCTTGAAAGGCATTGCTGGAATTCAGAGTGATCCGGGGAAACTGGAGATACTGTCCAAAGGGAAAAAAAAATCCAGTCCTTCACAAATAAATTACAAGCAGAATATTGGGATAGTCAAAAAATCTTTAAAAATTATTTAGGGATTTTTGTTAAGTTGCAAACACGAATCAGGAGATGGAGAATTCAGGATATGAGGACACACTGCATGGACTGTAATTGTTAAATGAGAGAGACAGAAGATGGGGACATTGGGCAGAGGTACACATCAAGTATTCAAGCACGTAACAGCCAGCTGTGAAGAGGAACAGCATGAACTTTCTGTACTTTCATAGCAGACAAATACAAATAATGAGCAGCAAGGAGCCAAGCTAGACATCAGGAAACAGTAGGGAAACAAAGCACTGGAACAGACTGCTTGGAGCGGTTATGTGGTCTCTGTCATCAGAGATCTTTAGTTTTAGATGAAAATCTGTCAAGAATTGTTTTGGTACGCTGGATCCTACCTTGGGGTAAAGAGTTGAAGTAAATGAACTCACAATGTCCCATCCATCCCCAGGACTTGGTGATAAGATGCTTTAACTAGCGTAGAGAGCTCTGTCTTCTTTTCTGTGTTCTTTAAGAACAGGAGCAGAAAGCCTTGATATCACTTTTCAGCTTAATGTCAACCAATAATTTTGTGTCTGCTTCCAGTAAAAACTCTGAAAGAGGGCACTTCTGGATTTTAACACTTGCCAGAAGGCAGTTGTTCTCACATGGGCGGAGAGAGATAATTCCCACAGGGAGCAGAGAGAGATGATTTTGTCTTTATCAGTCAATTTTTTACATAATTGTGTGCTTAAAAGTGTGCTCAAAAGCATTACCAGAGTACAGGAAACGAAATGCATTCCTGTGTTAGCAACTTTTTCAAGGTTTGCATTCTGGTTTGTTCCCTATTTGACCAAGTTGCCATTAGCCTATTTGGTAATTTAATGTCATGTGTCTTTATATCTGCTGGATTATCAGCTTTAGAATTATGTCACTATTGACAAGCAATTTAAAAGCAATCCTCAATTCTAATGGCCTCATAAGAAAAAAACATCTGTCCTGCATTTGCTCCGTAAATTCAGAGACCAGGGCCAGCACAACCAATCTAAGCAGAATTCAACGTCACTTGTGTTTCCCTACTCCTTAACTAAAAAAACACAAAAATGAAATATAGTTTAGAGATGATGAAAGACATAACATCGAGCTTCATAAATGAGCTTGTCTTTTTTTTAATTTTTTTTTTTTTTTGAAGCAAGGACATTGTTATTGCTTTTTGAGCTTCTTTTGAGATAGCAAGTATCTGGGTGCAGGCAGGGGAGGGAGTGGAAGTAAACACCAGCATTGTAGTTATTTTTACATACTTAAACATATCGAAGTCAATTTATTTAAAAGCCGTTATTTTTTCCTCTGCTTTTCTCTTCTTCTTGAGCATCGCAAGCTCTAAGTCTTAACGATCAGTGCCAGTAATCACATTTTCCAGCACATGAGGATCAAGTACAAACACAGTTCTCCTCCTCCTCACCTCATACTTTCCTCTTTTTGGCCGTACCACGAGTACTGATGATGAAGGATTTAGTTTTAATGATAACTTGAAGTAGCAGTTGTTGTTTTAATGGCAGCTTTTCATACATATATATTTAAAGACAGAGAAATTATTCAAATTACCTTTAAGTCTTAGGCATTCTTTGCTATATGTTTTCTATGAAAAACACCTTTCTCTTCTTCCTGTCCCCATTAGAATCATTTAATGGGTTTATTTTCAACAGAAAAGGGAGGAAACCATTTTATAAGGGTTTTTACACACAGTTGAAAGTTAATGGTCTTTTAAACAAAAATAAATTAACCATTTTGAGAAAAAAAATGGAAGTGCCTATACCAGAAAGTTTTGGCAAGATAAAGAAATTAAAAAGCTAAAGGGGAAGAAAAAAAACCATTATTATTATACTTTTTTTCTTAATGGTCATCTTAGAAGTTGGGTGTAAGTGAAAAAGTAAAATGTTTAGAGAGAAAATGACGCTTGGAGTTGGTTGTCCCATGAATACCTTTGTCCTGTATTTGAATTAAGAGTACCTTTTCTTCCATAATGGGGTAATGTTTTTTCAAACAGCTTAATGTTAGTATGCTAACAAACATAAACTTTACTAAAACATTTACTCTAGAGTTAAACACTACATTCGGTCATGTGTGGCAAGAAAAAATAAATCCATTTTTATGATCTAGCAAGTGCCCCAGCCTCACCCCGGGAAATGATCAGCCTAAAAGAGAGAAAAACAGACTATGAATCAACTGGAACAAACGCCACATACCATGGAAATAAAGGAGAACACACTTCTAGGAAAGACACCATGACAGGTGAGATTATGCTCGCGTAGCATATTTAAAATCAGCCGTGATAGACCGCTGATTTTGTAGGCTTGGCTGGGTTTACTGTACTAGAGAAAAGAGTCATCCGCCTTTGGCTGATTCCAAAGTTGTAGCCACCTCGAGAAATACAACTGAAGAAATATTTGATCTTAATGAATACGATGCTGTGTAAAAATGATTTGTGAAGACCATGTTTGTTCATAGAGGAAAGCGCAGTTTTACACTTCTTTTCAATTTTAGGCTTGTTTTTGTTTCAGAAGGAAGTGAGTAAGTCCACCTTGTATTAACTAGTGTTGTTTCTGAAGCATGACAAAGGTTGAACATGTGCGGTGATCCCTAACATCTGTCTTTTGCAGGGAATGGCTTTCCGGAACCAGTTAGCTTATTTTGCACATCAGTCATTCCTAGGAAATTCTGTAGCAGTTTGTAAAGTCTATCCCTGTTACTTTCTCAGCTGGGCTGATGTAAATAGAACCATTTTCTCTGTGTATGCTATGGCGTCTATTGCAGGTTTCACTGAAGGCTTCTCTCCCTTAGTGAGCTCATTAACCTGTTAGCATTATAATCATATAACCTGTTAGCAGCAATTATAAAATGTAGAGTGCTTTTGCCTAGTAATTCACCTCTTTGTTAATTCTCCTCTAAAATACGTGTTGGTCTCCATCACCGTTGCACAGGCTTATATAACCTCTGTTGAGCATTTTTGTACATTTTATACAGTACTGAGCATCGTGGTGTCCTCTCCTCCAAATGCTCCCTTGGGGCAAGCAAAAAATCACAGCGAGGAGCCACTTCGCACTTTCGGAACGCCTGTTACCTTTTCCCATGCTCGCTGTAGAGGTCTTTCTCAGAGGATGCCAGGATGGGCTGTCTTGTGTTCCTCAGCTGACTGGGGACACTGGTGGCATGCTGACTCAGCATCCAGCCATTCGTACTAGCTTTCAAGACCGCATTTAGGATACGACAATACTCACACCACATCTACTGTGTTATGCGCTATTGTGCAATCAAAGCCTAAAGGCCAGCCTTCGAATTTGGGTGAAAATGCAATACGGAACGTTAATTAGCATGAAAGTGAAAATCTGAAGAAGGGGAATGACAGTCGAGAGCATTTGGAAACGACAGAAATGAGGAATGTCCTGAACGGCATCTGCAGCGCGCTACGTGAGGTTGCGGCAGATT
Organism: Chroicocephalus ridibundus; assembly: GCF_963924245.1. Classification (NCBI taxonomy): domain Eukaryota; kingdom Metazoa; phylum Chordata; class Aves; order Charadriiformes; family Laridae; genus Chroicocephalus; species Chroicocephalus ridibundus. Next base: position 90,938,803 of record NC_086285.1, read on the forward strand.
CAGTCAAGGTACTGCATTTTATGTGTCTGTAATATTTTGAGTGTTTCATAGTCATTGCACAAGGTGGTTCTCTGAAACACTTCAGTGGTCTTTACTTGTGTGACTGTGAAGGACAGGACTGCATTTTTTTCACCGCTTTGTCAAGGATCCATGAAAAGGGAAATCTCAGGAGTAAGAGCAGCGGGCCGAAAAGGCAGAAACATTAGTGTTTTGTTCTAGCTGTATCTGTAAATTTAGGCTACCAAATTGTATCAGAAGGTTCACAAAAAAAAAAAAAAAAAGAGTTTCTGTGTGGAAAATCTGTGTTTCCTTGCAGATAGTCTTCTCTCTCTCCACACTTTAAAAAAAATTGGGGTTTTCTTTTCCCCATCCCTTTTCATTTTATCTTTTTACTGTAGTGTTTTTCTTCTCCCATTCCTGTTTCCCTTGTTTCTTTTCTCTTTCCGTATAATTTTCAGATAGTGAGGTTTGTACTTCCCCAGCAACCTTTGCTCCACTTTGATTTTTGCATCGTGTTTTCCTTTAATATCTGCTTGTATTTTGTCTGTTCGTATTGATCTTCTGGGTGGGCTTTCAGTTAGGAAACTCAAAACTCTCAGCATCACGCTCAGCTATCGACTATTTTTCCAGCTACTGAGCTCAGTGAGAAAAATCAAAACCAATAGAAAACTGAAAAGTTTAGTAATATTTCACAATTACATGGCCATTGTACAAATGAATACGAAATTAACAAGTCACTTTCTCTCTCTTTCAGGTCACCAAATCTCTGCTTGTTTGGCCTGAGCTTAAATTAAGCACCATTTTAAGAACAAAAGAAAATGTCAGTTAGGAGGAGTCTCGATCGTCAACATTCAACATCAAATTTGTGTAACATATTTGTAGCTCATAAAATAAATATTTCATTAAAGAACAATATAAAGTCAGTATTCGTTATTTTAATTGTAAGACATTTTGACTTTACTGGGATGGTCTAATATAAGTTCATGTAGCAAGTTCATTGCAATGCCTGTATTTCATTTTGTGCGTTGCAGCTATACATCCACAGAGCCTATGGGGCTTTGATAAATGTTTTTTCAGGTTCCACCTGGCGTATACATATTTTGAGCTGCTCTTGTATTTTGTGCCAAACTGATGTATTACACAAAGCTTTCTTTGACTTATGGATTTACACAGAATGTAGGGCCACAGCTGTAGTCCCAATTTATCCACAACTGTCTCCATGCTCTTCTCCAAAGCTCTTCTCAGTTTATAGTTTCAAAAATTTTATGACCTCTGGGCTGGGACTGAAATGAAGGTTTTTTGATGGATTTTCAAAGTAGAAATGTTGGCTTTTTGCCATTGTGGGGAGTTGTCAGGAAACCTCTGGGAAAAATGGAGAGTCTATGAAGTAAACAGTTTGGCTGAAGATGATAACTTATATTGATTTCACAAGGACAGCTAAAAAATAGAGGAACAATATCAAAGTTCTCATTGCCCTCTTCCCTTCACAGGTTTATGATGCCTTGTATATTTACTGTCCATCTTCTCTTCTCTGTAGAAAATAATAACCAATAATAAAATTTTATCACCTAAAGTATATTTTTAAGACAAAAACTATTATATTCCTTTTAAAAAAAGCAGGACCTCTAAGTGCATGTGATAACGTTATTTATGCCATGGTGTTTTCCTTCAGAACGGGGAAGATAAGGTTACTGTATACTATCATGGGAATCCTACTTTAAAGTTTCTTTTAGTTTCTTAGTTCCCCTACTGAACGAATACGTGCATCAGAGTCTGCGCCCTGTATCCTCACTTCCACCAGCAGAAACACCTTCTGATTAATGTACTTTCTTCAGGTCATCAAGAATCAATCATCTATACTTTTGTTATTTAGACTTAACTTGCAAGTTCCTGCACATTTAGAACACAAACAACCACCATCATCTCTTACAATAGCTACAGATGCTCAGGCTACTTGAACTTATTATTACTTTAAGAAACCGTAATGCACTGTAATCTTTTCTCATGCCCTTACCTCATCTTTCACCGTGCAGGAAGGCGACAGGTAATGATCTCTGTTAGCTGAGATTTGTGAGGCGCAGAAGCATTTTCCTTTAGTGGCTTGAACTAAATTTTAGAAAATGAAGTCGTGCTGCTTATAGCAGAAAAAGCAGGTTATGCAATACCAGATGAGGATGACTAGCTGTGCCGCTGAGCTTTCCTTTCTTACTATGGACCTGTGTTTGTGAGGGCAAAAGGCTAGCACCTTGTTATTTCAAAGTGTCTGTAAATGTGCTCAAAATGAGCGCTTATAAGAACTGAAAGCCGAATGTTAAACCATGAATCAAGTAACTGGGATGTACAGGGACGGCTTCGGCCTGTAATACCTTTGTCACATAAACCACTGAGTGACATAATTTTCAAAGCTATTGTCAGCTTTGCAGAAAACTGCTGTGGGGTACTATATGATTATTTTTTAACCAACATCACCTTGAAAACTGAACAGGGGGAAGAAAAGGAAGGTATATATGTTCTTTATGCAGTGCAACCACAAAGTACTGCAGGCTGATCATAGTACTCATTTTAGAACCTTCACAGTTTGGCTAGTTAGAAGTAGCTCTTCAGTACTATCATGTACTAATGTTTAGATACTGCTTAAAACGCACACATAAAATACACACTCTCATCACTCCTTGAATCATTTAATTTGCAGCTACAATTCTCACATCCCTGTAAAGAAGTGTGGCTGCTGGAAAAACTCCATTTCTTACTCCTTGTACCCCTTTCCCTTCTCTTGCCATGTTTTAAAAAAGAAAATTATTTCATTAATCTCTCTTTCTCTCTAATAATTTTACTACGATGGTACGTATACAACATTAACAGCAAAAATCAGATACTAACCACACAGTACCTGTCCACTCATCTAGCTCATTCTCTCCCTTCTTTCTTTTATATTTGCCCTCTGCTTTTGGACAGCAAGAGTCAACTGCTCACTGAAGCATGGCAGAGCGGGAATGGAGTTCCCAGGGATGCCGCCTGCGTGTTCAGAAGCAGGTACTGGAGCAGGGCCGCATGCATTGCGAGCAGCTACATTGCTTGACTTACATTTCCTCCAGGGACAGAATTATCTCAGCCTCCCGGGTAGACTAAGCCAAGATTTCTTGTTCTTGAACTCTTTGGCATTCATTTCCAAGCATTGGATGTGTCATTGTTCTTATTACATTAAGAAAGGAATGCTACTTTTTTTTTCTTTTTTTTTTTTGCATTTTTAACTTGTGAATTTGTATCCACATCACTGCAGTGAAATCAGCAACACAGACCTTGCAGTTATTTTCATAAGCTGATATTATCCATTTTCCATTGCAGAGTATGTGATCTGGGAGACTGTATGTCTTCAATCTGGCATGTGACAATTCGGAGCACATCAGTGCAAATGTCACAGTAGTGCATTGGACAGCTGTGCACCAGCTCTGCAATATTTCTGGTTTTTTAATAGTCATGGCTGTTAATGGCACGTGTACCATGTGCCCTTTTATATACCTGTAAAAAGATGAATAGGTCATGACCCTCATTAAAGTCTCTCTGATTGCCCGTAGAAACAACATACAAATTAGCATGTGTCCAGTTTGCTATTTTTCATCAGGTTCTTCATAAAACTCTCGTTCACTTTCATTTTTTTCAAGAAGTAGCACTTCACAAAATGAATAGCTGAAACACTAGCTCTTTACGTCTTGAGAAGAGGAACGTGTATAACTCAACTTCTTCTAGCGCTTCTTGGGGCGAGCAAGAAACTCAGAAAAACAGCATAAAAAAGATGGTATCAAGAAAAGATCTGGTAGTTGCACTAACGAGTGCCGTGCCATCATGAGATGCACCATAAATAGCAATGCTGATGCGGACTTCTCTGATACCAAAGACTGTCATCAGGAGGGAGAGTTTCAAACACCAAAGCAGGGGATGCAGCTGGAATATAAAAAACACTGAAATAACTGTCAAGTCTCACACGTCGCTCAACTTTGGCAACAAAATGCAGCCTGAGCATAGAGAACCTCTGCAGATCAACCTTTCACCACTAGCATCTATGGCCAAAGGCAAACTACTCAAGCAGTCATCATTTCCATCTGTTACCGCGTATTGGCACACTGGCAGCTGGCAGAATTAAGAGTACCTACCACTGGAAAAGACCAACCATCAAGTTACTAGAGTTTGTGTTCTTCCCACCTTCAAAGAAAGGATCCTGCTGCACTCCTTGGAGACATCCAGAGCTCTTCACCATTTTCTACACTGGACTATGCACTGTCTCAGTAACCGCATCCAGCTCTTCAAGAAACAAGAGGTTTTTTCACCCCTATTAGTTAATGGTTGTCAAGAGAAAAAAAACTCTTTTTCTAGCTTTTAGGGCTCATCACCCCACCATATAAGCCCTGTCTTTATCCTGTTTCAGGAACATGCTGGAGATCTTTAAGAACACCATCTGAGATCTGTAAAGCAGCAATATGGAGCAGTACACCAAACTTGACAAAAATTCTACCCTCTGCATGGAACCCGTGGCAGCTTTGAAGATCAGAATTGGCGTATTACAATCAACTTTGGCTAAAGGCCGTCCCATTCCTTTCTCCATAGAGGGTGCAGTGGCTGGGGGAAAGATAGAGGCAGTTGCACATGCTGGGGTCCATGTTAGCAGGTTGCCAAAGGAAGAAAGAGTGGTTACTTCTTCAGTAACTATGGTTCTTCTCGGTGATGTGGCTAGCATGGATCCCATACCCAGCTTTTAGCTCTGATGCTCAGTCCTCACCCTCAAGGGTTTTGAGATGCGATGGTATTAAAAGCAACTCTTGGTGCCTCCAGGTTTTATACCATTGGACAGACATGAGAGAAGTTGCATGAGCAACATGTTTCAATTCCACTGACAACTCTGATTCACAGCTACTCGATTTTCACTTCAGGTGCGTGCTTTTATAACGAGAATCCTCATGACAGCATCAGACCTTTGGTTATAACGTCTGGAAAGTTAATAACGCATGCCCAGTAAGAAGCTGAGTACAGCAGCCACACAAAATACTACCCTCGTATTCTTTCAAATATGAGAAATAACTACAATCATGCTGGTTCTACCAGCAAACTGGATAGCCAAATTAAAGAGATCAGTGACATCAGCCTTGCAGGGAAAATCCTTAGCTTTCTATCTTTTTTTTGGGGCAGGGTGGGAAATAGATGTTTGCAAACCTGTATGATGTTATCCTTGTCTTTAGAATTACTTCTGATTTCATACTCACCTCAGTTTTATCCGTGCATTTTAGTAGTAGGACATCTGAGAAGAAAGCGTCAGCCGTTTGTGGATTTCGGACTATCTTGGCAAGACTTCAGTGTAACTGCATATTACTTTTTTGCATAACTCATTTTTCAGTTGCATTTAATCACTTTTCCCATGAATAATTTCACAGTATAGCAAAAGCATTGTAGGATAAATAATCCAGGATTTGGTGTAACATCATCCAACGGAAGTGAAAGGAATGAAATGTTTGTTTATCGCAATATTTACAACTGTTACCTGCTTAGCGTACGTGTGATATGAAATCCCATATATAACCTGGAATATATTACTGAATGCTATAATTACAGTTATGTAATTATTTTGTTGATTTATATTTGAAGTGCACAAGATTGATATGAACGTGACATGGCCCCTGTTACCATTCGTAAATGTATACCATGCACATGCATGTACAGCACAGCAAAGATTATGACTGTTTAGTGGCAGGAAGAGAAAAAGGAAGCCTGCAGATGCTTTTAAAGATATTTGTGTGGGGGAAACAGGCACCGTATTTAATGAAGCCTTCAGAATTCATTTTGAGGCCAAAGAGGTATGTTTGGTAAACCTGCTTTTCCCTTCCTTTTTTCTCTCTCCAGCTCAGAACACTGGAATCTCAACTTTGTACAGGAATTCGTATGGTGCACCTGCTGAAGATATCAAACACAATCAGGTAAGTACGGAGACTAAAATGTTACTGTTCCAGATGGCAAAAGACCAGTGTAAGATCTTCTATGGAAACTAAGAAAATCAGAGATTGATAAATCTAGATTACTGAGTCATCTGCTTGCACAAATGCTAGCAGTTCCACTGGCTTCAAACAAGCTACGTTCTTTATGCTAATGGATAATTTCAGCCCAAGTTTCAAAAATATCCAACAGGTTATGACAGCGTATGTACAAAAATTATCCAAGGTGTTTAAGCCTGTAACTCATCATGAAATCAAGAGGGGCTTGAGAGCTGAATGCTTTTAACGATTTGGAGATGTGTGACACAGACTACAAAAGCCAAGCTAATATTAATGGGCGTTTCTACTGTCTCTGGTATCTCGCAATGTCTTGTGCCAATGAGTTTGGTTAAGTCCGGTCACATCTTACTACTTGAGTACAGCCATCATAAATTTTAACACCACCGCTGATGCCACATGGCTCACGTGCTAAGGTATCCTAGCAGAAACTCAAGTATTGAACAGGCCTGAAGACGGAACCCCCTGTACCAAAAGGTGCAAAAGCAGGGAAGCGTATAGTACACATAACGTGTAGTAACAGCCCTCCATTTTGCCATTTAGTCACTCCAGAATCATGATTGTAACAAGGCTTTTTGCCTGGTTGTTTTTTTAATGTATGCATTGGGGCATGGGCAAGAGAAAATCTAGACTTCAGTGGCAAGGACGCTTTTTCATGCATATACATCCAAGCCATTCAGTCTAGAACTGTGGGACTCTTTTAAAATGTCCTGTCCCTGAAAACCGGAAAGCAATAAGTATGTCGGGATAAGGTGGGCATTACAGAAATGTAATGTGTAGCATGGGTCCTAAGCTAATGCACTCATAGAAACAGTTGCAATATCGACATGTGTGGCCTTCACACAGCCAGTATTTCCACTTTAGTATCTCCTCAGTCCCTGGGAAACAGACAATTTTCTGCACTCGTAGGCTTTTGTTTAATCATTATGTGTAATGCTACTGTTATACTCACTTACCACAACTCCTTAATATTTTTGCAACTTTGGTATGTAATATGCAAAAGCTACAGCATTTCTTCAACTAGAGAAATGAGACAAAAAACATTTAAGGAAAGCACTTAAAAAATTATTAATGCTATCAGACAGGTAAACGAATATTTAGTAAAATGGATACAAAAGATTTTTCTCTGAAAATTTTACTAGATTACCTGCAATTTCAATTTAAGGGACTGATATTTCGGTTCTAATCCACAAACTTGAGGTGAAGAGAGTTTCTGATATTCTGTGCCCCCATTTCTGTTTTTGATTTTGCTTTTTAATTATCCAGTGTTTCCTGTGGTGCACCATATTCCTTCTTTGTGTGAGACAGTTCAGTGCATGAAGATGTTTATGCTTTTATTGCATTTAAAAAGATGAAGCTCTTCTAATTAACACAGTATTTAGGGAAAAGGGTATGAGGTATTGTAACAGCAGGTGCACTCTTAACTGCAGTCATGAATCAACTAATTTGATTTTTGGGGTGAGAGTTTGAGCAAAAACAAAGCAAATGAACAAACCAACCACATGAAAACAAAACCAATTTTCCACCTTTCCCACTTGCTTTCTCAATGAAATGTCAGGTTTACGATTGACATATCAGAAATAATGGTTTTAGTGTAGAAGAACACAGAAATACTACTTAAGTCCCCTATTTTCTATTCAAAAGTTGACCGTCTCTCACTTTTTGTCGTATAAATATGTTGCTTACTATAGGATTTTTCTCCTGTGACCAAAATTAAACACCTGTGTTTGAATATGTGAAATGAAGCGAAGGGCTCAAGGTCCCGTACACCTTGATAGCAGTACTAGAAATAGAAACTAGAGTATTTATGCTCCCTTGTGCTGTTCTAATATTGGGCCTGGTGTTTAAGATCACTTGTAGGATTGTCAAAGGACATAGACAGCCTTTTACTCTCTACTCATAGAGTCCGATACAGGCATGCTTTGAAAGAGTATCAGAGAGTTTGGGACATAGCAGTGCCAGTGTTCCTCTCTTCTTGAAGGAGCATTACTGACTCTCGCAGAGTCAGCAGGATCAGCAAAGTGTTCTGACACGACATCTGAGCAGCGATATTCCCAGTAACAACCATTTGAGGACTGAAAGGCTCCATCATTTTGTAGTCACGAAGTCTGCCCAGACTTACTAGAGGTGGCAGAGGGTGAAATGTAGTGTTCCAACTATAAAGACAGAGACTCACTAGGGCTGTCTGAAAAAAACCTGATGGCAAACGTTGGTTAGGGGCCCACCTGAGATTTTTTTTTCTGCATATCATAAATATTTCAGCTTTGAGGCAACTTGCTGGAATGTAGCAACAACACAAGACTGCCAGCATGAAGTGTTGAGGAGGTGGTAAGATGATGGTTCGGCTTCATAGTAGCAGAAGAACACCTTTCAGAGCATTTAGCTTGAAACTTTCTCATGTCAGTGCCCTGAAGACTATAAATGGTTCTTAAGGATATGGTGTCATGGTGTCACCCTAAATCTCACTTGTGGCAAAGGCAGCTGCAGAATGTTAATGTTTAGCATCTTTGGAGTGTCTACCAGTTCCATTAAAATTCTTCAAGCCTGAGTTTTGCCCACCGATGTTTGCATTATATAACTGCAAAATAGTCAGAAAGTAATGCACAGATCATAGGAATGAAAGTAACTGTAAGCTACGCCACCTGAACTACTTGTGAAGTAGACCAGCATCTATAGCAGCAATAATATTAAATAATACGTGTATTTAATGATAATATTAAATAAATAAATGTAAAGAAGTGTAATGACAAGACAAAGCTGTAGAATCAATTCACTACCATGCAATACCTTGAGCAGATGTTAAGATACTGTACTTGCAGCATGATAAACATAGCGTGAGATTTACTCCTCCTTCCATCCTGTTGCCCACCGTAAGTTGTATCTAACAAGCTGTGGGTATTACTACCTTTCAGGTTTCAACACAGCCAGTTCCACAGGAGCCCAGCAGAAAAGAGTATGAACCATATCAGCCGTTTCAGAATTCAACAAGAAACTATGACGAGTCCTTCTTTGAGGACCAAGTGCATCATCGTCCACCTGCAAGCGAATACAACATGCACCTGGGACTAAAGTCAACTGGCAACTACGTCGACTTCTATTCAGCTGCTCGTCCCTATAGTGAACTTAACTATGAAACAAGCCACTATCCAGCCTCTCCCGACTCCTGGGTTTGAGACTTGGGCAGATACAAAAGCTCCAGGAACTGTGCATGTGCATGCATACCACAAGACATTTTTTTTCCTGCAAATTTAGTTTGTTAAAGCCTGTTCCATAGGAAGGCGCAGATAACCAGTATGGAAAAAATTAAGAGATTTTTTTTTAGAGGGCTAAAAGGTGCGAAAGCTAAACCTGGGAGTAATTAGAAAGAAATATATGTATACATATATATATTTTACAGTGTGGGGCGACTTTACTGTTGGCCCGTAGAGTCTAAAGTTCAGTGCTGTATATTGAATGTGGCTGAAGGAAGGAGGGAGAACACGACAGTGGATGTGGGTCAAGAGTTAAGCACAAGTAACTGAGCAGCGTACATACTTATGGGGAACAGCTTCTCACACTTTGTTTAATATCCTCATTCATTGTGAATCTAGGCTTCAAGTTGCATTTGGGGTTTCCTCTGTACAGCAAGATGTTTCTTGCCTTTTGTTAATGCATTGTTGTAAAGTATTTGATGTACATTACAGATAAAAAAAAAAAGTGCATTGTGTATATTACACCAATGCCACAGTGTTTCTTCATCTATGGTTCTAAATATTGCTTCAATTTCAAATTTTGAAAGATGTATGAATTTCCAGTTTTTTGTTTTCTTTTCCCCGGTGCGTTTTAACAAAAAAAAAAAGTCAAAAAAAATCAAAAAAACAAAACGGAATATTTAGCAGTATTGTTCGTTCTGATATGTGGATTTGTTTGTGGCAACTAAAAAAAAAAGGCATTCAGCAGTTTCTGACAATTAACATTCATCATTCCACACTCCTTGTCAACGAAGTGCTTTTTCACTGCCTAAAATTTTAGATGTAGATATTTGAAATAGATTTTTTTCATTTATACCAGTTTTCTTTATGATGATACAGTGTTAAAAGAAAATAAATTACAATTGATCTGTCATCCATATTTGCTAAGAATGTCTATTTCCAAGAACCTACCATACAAATACACATTCTTACTTGTGTGTGTCCATGTATGCATAGTATTCTGTGTGCGTGTGTGTGTGTTTGAGTGTGTGTGTTTGTGTGGCGTAAGACTTCTTTTCATCCAATGTTTTCCTTGTTCAAGCTTCAATTTTTGTTTGATTTTCAGTTTTTTTAAACAGTGGAAACTCCAGTATGTGCTTTCTCTTACTCACTTTCTTAACCATTGATAGCAATTCAAAATTGTTAGGCCGCATACTCTCAAAGGAAGGGGTTATCAGATTTTTTTTTTCACTGACTCCTTCACCTTTAGGTGCCCTTTCCTTTAAAATAGCATCTCTCGATCTTTTCTTGAGGAAATGTCATTACCCTCCAGCCACCAACCAGCAAGTGCTCAAGGAAGGCAGAGTTTGATCTTGCCATCTCCCTGAGGGAATGGAAAACAAAGACCCAACAGACTTAAGTCTGGAGTCTCCAACCTCTTTGGGCTATACAAGAGTCCAACTCGTGAATCATTAGGACAATCATTTATTTTAACCCATACCAAAAAGAAAACCCGATACCCGAAACACATTCCTCAAATATTAAATATACCGACCATTTCTGTGCATTTAAAGTGAAACCCTCAAAAGTAAAAAATGTAAGGGACAGAATTTTTTTTTTTAAATTTTTAAATTAAAAAATAGAAAAGGAAACTAAACTAGGAGGCCAGAAGAGCTCGCATATTCATCTTAGCTCTTGGGATTCTGGAAGTAAAAAAAAAGAATCTAGCGTTTCTTCATTGCTTTGATTCAGGCAACAGTTCAGCATACAGTTTTCACGGCATAAAACCCACCACAAATGGCATAGTTGTAAATTGCTTGAATTACAGTTAAGGAATTTGTTTTAGGTTGCAAACATTTCTGTGATTAGTCATTGTAATAGTCTTAACATCACCTGGCACGCTTCTGGCTGTGCGCGGGGGGGATATCTCTCCCAAGTCATCGCCTGCTCTATAGGACACAGCCCGAGTAGTTCACGCAGGCGAGTATTGTAACGTAGAATTGGTTTCTCGGTAATCTAGGACTATAGTTGAATCTTTTTGGCAGCTTTTCCCAGTGTACGATATGTAACCTTATCTGCTCTTTGTAGTAAACAAGGGGAAAAAAATCGCATGCAAAAAAATTTTTTAAAAATTTAAGAAAGGGTGGGCGGGAGGGGCACAGCGGGCCAGATGTATAGTGAGGTAGATAAAAATATTATTCATAGTTTTGGACACAGGTTGTTTATATTTTATTTATTACATTGATTTTAATATGATAAGTGACATTTGCAGTGCTCTTTTGAACAAAGCACATTTTCAGTATAAAAACTTTTTTTTAATAAAGAATGTCACTCGCAACTTGAAGTTCTTCTTGATTGCCTGATAACCACCAGGCTGGTACGGTTCTCCAGGCGCAGGATTGCCAACAGGCTGAAGGGATCCATCATGCCGTTTGAAGGTCTTAGGACAGGAGGTTATTGTAAGTTGGATTTATTTCCATTCTTCAAACTACTGAAATGCCCACATTGCCCCCTTTCAGCTCCTCTTAGCAATTCCTTGGAGTCAAAAGTTGACCATTGCTCAAGTGGGAGATTCTGGATCAACGAAGTGGCATAAAATACCTTTTGTCTATAGTTTGTGTTGTTTTGTTTCCATTCCTCTGTAGTGGCAAGTGCTCCGACTGAAAAAGTTCATTCTTGCTGTACTGAGTTTTGAGAAGGTGTTGAATTACCCGCCGCCTTTTCCAGGCTTGGAAATCCAACACTGCCGCCATACTGAGCAAGATATATATGATGCATTTTTTTCAATATTGAGGAAAGTATCATTACCTATTGCTGTTCCCTTCATTCTTGTACTAGATCACACACAGAAATAGAGAAGAAACAAAACTGTTCCAAAAAAATGTATAAAATGCAATTGATGTACTGTAAAATGTCGGATTTTTTTTTTTTTAACAAGCTTCATATTAGAATCTTGTTCAGCTGTGTAGAGCTATATAAATTCACTGTTTTATTAAATGCTGTTTATGGTCTGGAAGGAATGGTTAACCTATCTCAAGATTAACAAATTTGCACTAACATGAGCAATATTGATTTGAAAAAAAAATAATATGAATTCAATATTTAAAAGATAAACTATGATTTTAAAGGTATATTAACACTGAAAGTACATTTTGACAAATAACATATTTAAGCCCAAATATAAATGGTTATGTCAGATAACACAAAAGAACTATAACAATATAGATTGAGAAAATAAAATGTGTTTCACTGTACATGTTGCTAACATGTACAAAGACAAACTCATATTGACATATTTTCTATTAATAAATCCTACTGTATTGTGGAGAATCGCTGGTCATAGTGCAATATGTTTAAACTCAGAAGTTGACTCCATAGAGTGATGCCTAGCTTCACACAGCCAACAAACCCCTTTATTTTAAATATTAATCAGATGATAACTAACTTTCAGCTCTCGAGTCATTCGCTGCCCCCTTCCTCTACGCCAGGTTTATGAGAACAACCCGCTCTACAACAGCAAGCGAAGGGGAAAGGTATTTTTGGGAAGAGTGTCAATGCCCAGTTCACCCCTAATTACGGCTGCAAGAGCTCAGCTGCCACCGTTTAGAGAGACAGAGTTTATCTACACCTGTAGAAAAAGCTAAAAAGCTCAAGGCTGGTGCCGCTGGATAGGAACATGCTGTAAAAAATATGGTCTTGGCCCCAGTGTTACGTCGACTGTGGCCAAGAAATGGAGAGTGAGCCATTAATTTACTTGTGTGTTGCTGGGAGTCCCGGTGTGCGGTGCATGTAAAGGCTGGGGAGTAATTGCTTCCTGGGGCTGGGTTGCATTAGCCTGCAGAAGCCTCTCACCAGGGAGGCTTGCCACTCAAATCTGAAATGCTGACTTTTATTTTTTTTTACACCTTGGCACAGCACAGACTGTGCGGGCCCGTGCGTTGCAAAGGAGGCTTCCTCACCTCCTCCGCCCCTCTTACTCATCCTCTCCTGACGACAGGCAGAAAGAGATCCAAATTTAGTGTTTTTGAGTGTTACTGCTGATATTAGGGGAGTGGTGAGAAGAGCGGGAGGGATGGAGGCAGCAATCCGAAGGGCGGCAGGGTGGGGCGGGCGTAGAACAAACAAGGGGCCTAAAAATACAGAAACTCAGAGCTTGTGCATGAAGACAGATACAGACCCATAATTATAAGAGCTGAATGCACCCAACAAGAGATTTTATGCACTGAGATCATCAAATATTACTAACAAGCTAATGTACGGAGCATTTAATAGCAGCAACATGATGCACACGAAGCTTCATGCTAGAGAAGAGGGAGGGAGCAGCAGGGGGAAATCGCAGGTCACCGTTGGGCCCGTCCGGCTTCCGCCAGCCGAAGGTGTTGGGCATGAGGGCAGCTACTGCTGTGAAGGAGAGGAGACGGATGAGGCTCTCGAAAAAGACCTTAGACTAAGTCCAAGACTTTTAAGACTAGGCCAAAAAGACCTAAGAGGAAATGGCCTCAAGTTGCGCCAGGGGAAGTTTATATTGGATATTGGGAAAAATTTCTTCTCTGAAGGGGTTATCAAGCATGGGAACAGGCTGCCCAGGGAACGTGGCTGAGTTGCCATCCCTCAGGTATTTAAAAGACGTGTAGACATGGCGCTTAGGGACATGGTTTAGTGGTAACTTGGCACTGCTAGGTTAATGGTTGGACCTGAAGATGTTAAAGGGCTTTTCCAACCAAAACAATTCTTTGATTGTATGACATTAGGCACCTAAAACAGAGGCAACTTTTTGCAAACCTCCCCCCTTGCCCCACCACCCTCAATGGCAGGCTGTGGTCCCCCCAGCAGGTACATGGACTCAGTACACCCAGAGGACAATCCCACCATGGACCCAGCCCACAAAGGCCCCTTCTATCAGCTGCGCAATGCCTGGTACAGGTGTGTGACCAAGCAGCCCCCGCTCTGAACGCTGCCGGGGCTGGGGCTTGGCTTGCCGAGGAGGAGAGGCTCCAGCCACTTGCAATTCAAAGCCCAGCATTTTCCCTGGAGGTCAGGTGTGCACCAACATCTGCTGAAGAACTGTGCGGTGCTGGCCCTTTTCCAGGGAACAGGATTTTAAATACTGGCCTAAAGCCAGTTTCAGGCATTTAAACTGAAAGTGGGGGATTTGAGTTTCATCCCCAGGCAAGGGGACTGAAGCCTGCAGCTGATACCTATAGGGAAGGGTGAATCCTCACCTTCCAGGCTCTTCTGAAAAACAAATAGAACAGTGACTATCGTGTTTTTTGATAGCCTGGGTTAGGAGACCTTTTTCCTAACTCTTCCTACGCTCTTCTGAGGACCAAGCCTAACAGCTCCGTCTAACACAAGCACTTCAAGTTCTTTCTCCCCCACCTTGTGTTTTGCACCATCTCGACTGGACCACATTGTTCAGAAGATCAGCACACCACACTCAGCAGCAAGTCCATCAAAGCACGTGCTTTGAGTGCTGGTGCTAGCCAGGCACCGGACTCTAGCAAAACACCATGCCAATACATTAGTCTTAAGCTTAATTCCCAGTCAAGCTCACTTTAGTAATTTTAATACAGTTTTAAAAACAGTTTCCTTCCTCTGTGGGCATTGGTATTACTTTGCCAGAAGAAAGCACGTGCTAAACTCCTGCAAAGTGTAAACCTTTAGCTTACACCTAATTTTAAAGGCCACAGAAGTCCATGGAAAGACTTTCATCAGCTTCACCATGGATCAGGCTCAAAGTGAAAACAGGTGAAGAACTGATGAAACCTTCTTAAAAGACAAGCACATCCAGGCTGCTCCTGCCAGCATGCCAAAGGCTGTAACCTTCTAACAGATAAAAGGAGAAAAAAAGCAAGTTATTTGCTAGTACCTGTCTGTCAAAATTTACTATAGAGCCTTTGGTTCTCTGTAATTTTATTTTCACTGCTTTAAGAGAGTGACATAGATAAAAAGTACTATCAGTGACTGGTTGTTGCAGTTAATTTCCGCAGCCAGATGAGTAGTTTCAGACACTGAAATACCTTTCGTTTCCAGACAAGCAAAATGTGAAGCTTGCCACTAAATCTGGGAAAGCAGAAATCAGATCAGCAGTGTCTGCTGATTCATTATTTTTCACAGATTCAATTAAAACATTAATTCACATAAGCCTTTTCATTTATACATAGCCTAGTGGCTATGGGTGTTGCTTTTTACATAATTTACTTATTTTACATGAATGTCATACAGACAGAAAATGTTGATAACTAAACACGTCAGGATAATAACTAGCACATCAAAGCTGAAGAGAAAATGTGTGGCAGAGAATTCAGGCTACTGTGTACAGACACATTCAATTATTGTCTCTGTTTGACATCAACTGATAGAGAGGGGGGAAAAAAAAGCATCTACTGTATGAAGAACAACATCTTCCATAGCAAATATAATTCCCTTTAAAAAAAAGACACCTTTTCCCTCAAAGAACCCCACCACAATCTTTTCCTTTAAGCTACCCTGGGTTGTCGTTTTATTGGGGTGGCAGGAGGAGAGGAGTATTTGCAAATTTCAAAGTTCAAATATATGCAATATTTGAACCATGTTTTGTGTTGCTTTTGTTGCTGCCTGAGGTCTGTGGATGTGAAGGCGGCGGCCGCTCGCTGCAGCGCTGAAGCAGCATTAAGCAAATCAAAACCTGCAAAATAACAGCTACAATTTGCAAAACGTGACAACCGTCACTTGTAATAATACCCTGGCTACTGCTGCAGGCTCGCCATCACGGGAAAGGCAAGAAAAAAAGAACAGTGGCTGGTTCTTTGGAAGTAACGGCCTCCTGTTACGCAGATGCACCAGCGCTTGGCCAAGACTTAAAAGGGTCACCAGTGCAAAAGCTGCTGAAAAGAGACCCGCTGACTTTGGGGTGCCCCGAGCCGTGGGGGCGAGCAGGGCAAGCTGGGGCAACCCAGTGTGGGCTGGGGGCTCAGGGACGGCAACAGCGGGCAAAAGTGGTCAGAGCCATGGTAGTCCTTGGCAGGGCAGAAGTGCTGGAGCCGAGGAGCGAGATGGAGCAAGTGCTGAGGGTGCTGCATCTTCAGGAAGGTCCAGGCACCACGGCCTTAGCTTTCTGCTGCAGCTCAGCCACGGACCTTCCAGTTCAGTTTTTTTGCATTACCTTCCATTAGAATAATTTAAGAGGTCACCTGTTTAGGTTTTTTTTTTTTTCCTCTGGTTCCTGTTTAATAATGCAACAGTTGTCACGATCCACTCCGACTACCAAAACGCAGGTGGCATAGCCAACGCTTGCCCGTCAGCAACTCATTCTGTTCTTCCGGTCACAGCTTATCTGTGATGGAGAAAGAAAAAAAAAAAAGTCTCAGTTAGTAGACTGATAATTATGTGTCCCGAACAAAATTTGCATTTTCCTCAAATTCCGAAATAAAAAACCTGGTAACTTTAAACACACCTGGTTTGTTGGCCCATTAAAGCCTGGGCTACTGACTGCCTGAGCGGGGAGGTCCTGCCCGCAGGCCACTGCACAGCATCCAGCAAGGAGGAGGGCTCCCTGCCAGCATGCGGGCAGCAGTAATGTCTTTTAACTTAGTCAGAAGGGAATGTTAAGTTGGAAGCCAGAGACCAGTAGAATTGAAGCCGTAGTTGTTAACATAGTGCGAGCTACCCCTTCCCACAGCTAAGGTCTGTGGTTTGGGCTTTTTCAGCTTGCTTTTCCTTTACTTTCAATAATTAGGGATTTGGCCGATAACATTTTTGATGTAACTATGTGTGGAATGTGTTTTGACTAAGTAAAAAGGAAAGCGATGTTAATGTATATAATTACAAAATACTGTTGGAAACAAGTTGTTTTAACTTTCTAAAATTTGAGATATATTTGTAGGTCCAGATAGTGATTTGGTTTAACAACACTGTGACGTAAATGCAAATTATGTACTCTAATAGACCGTGAAATTCCAGATCTACCAGAGTAGCTGTGTATACCATACATAGTTCATTAATGACTGTGAAAATCAGCAAAATTAAGGTTAAACAGGTGTTAAAAGACAGGAGGATTTGGGAGCCGCTTCGTAAAGCGACAAATGATGGCTGTGAGTTGTCTTGTCTCTGCCATGCCCCCGTTTAAGGGTGATGTTTGCCTGCTGTATTAACTTTGATTTAAAAAATAGAAGCAGTTTTATAAACCAGAACAACTTCAGTCACAGCTAAGCCTGACCCGCTGAACTAAGGGATGTAAAAAGTGGGAAATTAAGTATATAATCTTTTATTGTGTTTCCAATACCATGTCCAGAAATCATGAATTACTGCAGAAAGACTTGGACTCTTCTACTTCCAGGGACTCTGTGCCTTGCCGATGGCACTCACTGCCTCTCACAAGGTCGTCTTTCAAGGCACCAATGGAGCTCCGCAGTATAGCTAGCAATATTTTCATAAAATCTCAGCAGGGAGGTATGTGTTTGGGAAGCAAAACAGCAGGTCTGTGTCTTGCCACGACTGAACTCCTGATCCTTCATCCACCCCATGTAGGGCTAGAAGGGCAGAAAGGGGATGTGACTGCCCCAACCGGCTATTTGAAATAGATCACTGCCTGGAACTAGGAGCATCTAAAACTGTTTAATGACATCTTAGCTCTAGGGTTTTTTTGGTGTGTGGGCTCCAATATAGTTTCCTTATGTGATTTTGGCTAAAAGGCAATAAAAGAGGAATTTTTTTTACAGCAGGAACAATTTGGGGCAATTTCAGTTTAGACAAACTCACTGGAAACGTGGGGTAAATCAGACACCCTTAACTACGATGTAGGTGCTCCTCGCTTCTCTGTGCCATCTGGATAGATCTAGTGGCTGATGGCTAAAAACAAGCAATCCTATCTGCAAAATTATTCCAGAGGGAAAAAGGAGCTAAAAAAGGGAGAAGTGCTCTATGAAGATGAGTTGGAGGGAAGGAAAGACAAGTAGAGTGAGCAGTGGGCTGGCCTGTAACAGGCATAGCTGGCACGTGTCATTTCACTGCACTTGGGAGGCATTTCGGCTGAAAAAGACAGCGTGCTGTAAAGCAGAGAAGGGTTTGTAGCTGGAGGTGCTACAGGTACGCCCCAGTTAGGTGCCTGGGGTGAGTAATTGCTCTAAGATAAAGCAGTAACAGCCAGTCCTGGGATGTAGAAGTTACACTCTAAAAAAAAAAAAACAAAAACATCAAGCACCTTTTTTTTCACTTATGACTTTTGGAGTCAACTGTAAAGTGAATAAGCTGTTTCAGGAGTGTTCTCTATGGAAAAGGACTTTGTAGGTCCTACTTCATATATCAGTGTTGTGGCAAGGTGAAATAACAGAGACAGCTAGCAGCGCTGGCTGGAGTGGCTGGCTCAGCCATGCACAGTGTGGGGCACAATTGGTTGCTGTGTTCATCTCACAGAATCACAGAATGGTAGGGTTGGAAGGGACCTTCAGAGATGATCTAGTCCAACCCCCCTGCCAGAGCAGGGTCACCTAGAGCAGGTTGCACAGGAACGCGACCAGGCGGGTTTTGAATGTCTCCAGAGACAGAGACTCCACCACCTCTCTGGGCAGCCTGTGCCAGTGCTCTGCCACCCTCAGGGTAAAGAAGTTCCTCCTCATGTTTAGGTGGAACTTCCTATGCTCAAGTTTGTACCCATTACCTCTTGTCCTGTTGCTGGGCAGCACTTGTTACGTGCTCATTTTTCTCCCTTTCAGTAAAGTATTTTAAGGCAGTGGGTGCACCATGGCAAAGAGAGAAATTCAGCTTATGGAATGCAAATAAGTTTTCAGCTAATTATTTTTTTTCCCCATGCCTCTGAAGGGTGCTGAAGCCAGTGTTTTATTAGCAACCTCCTTAAATGTACCCGCCTCTCCTGTTACTGCCAGTCAAGTCCCTGCAGACTTGACTAGTTGCTCTACCTGCGTCAATAAGCAAGATAAGAAATCCTGCCACCGGGAACTGAAGTTAACCGAGGCTTAATGAAGGCAAACCAGCTTGACATAACGGAAAAGACTTGCAAGGCAAAGGTTTGGAGAGTGTTCAAAGTGCCCTCCCGAAAGAGAGCTCCCCTAATCACAGAAAGGGATGAAAGGCAGCATGCCTGCAGGAGAGGCAGAGGTGCACCGAGTCTGTCAGGTCTTTGCACAACCCTGTACAGCTGCCTGCTAAGCTGGACGTGCAGTTGGCTGTGTGTTTTCAGTGCCTTTGCTCAGGACGGGAGGCACCAGCCACTCTCACTGCCCCGGAGGAGACGGGACTGACCAGGGCTTTGCACCAGTTTGTCCTGGGGCGCAGTCCCAGCCAGTGGCCACATCTGGCAGGACAGAAACATGGCTCATCCTGAGCATGGGTGGCACCAGCAGAGGCACGAGACCAAAGGAGAGCCGCTGGGGAACCAAGACTTCACTGAGCTCAGACACTGGGACAGAGATAGGCCAAGGTCAGCGAGGCTGTCAAGCAATAATAATAATATTAATGGAAATGATGCATTTGTATTAATAGTCAGTTTTAAGCTTTGTAACAATAACAGAATGTACTAAGCCTCAGGCCTTCTCTGGATTTGTCTGGTCTTGAACCCATTTTAGCAATATTTGCAAAAATCATCCCAGAAACTTTTGTAAGAGCAACTCTGTTATCCATCTTTCTTTGGCTGTCTTAGTATTTATACATCTTAGCCGAGGTTTTGCTTAGCCTTGCGCAATTGTGTGGTGTCAGCAGTCAGCACGAGCAAAAATACTCATCCAAGTACAGGAGGGATAAAGTATAACCAATTAGACAGTTGTAGATTAAGGCATGAACAGCATGTGACAAGTGAGGAAAAAAAGGACATGAGCTGCATCCAAGGCCAAGCTGATGGGCATTACAGAGCACGGATGTGCCCATGAGCTGATCAGCCTGAGGGGAAGTAACAGGGCCTGGATGTTAACCTGGATAACAGCAGACACGTCAGGGAGACACTGCTTTTTCCCCAATGGAGGGATACCAGAGGAGGACGCTTTGTACAGAAGGAGCTCCTGTCCCACACTTCTCAGGCCTGGCAAGCTCAGGGAAGGAAAATTAGCTTAGCTCTGAACACGTGTCTGTTCTTCACATGCGTAAGACCTTGCTAAAATTACATCAAGAATAAGGAAGTTTTGTCAAGTGGTCATTGTGCAGCACAGACGGTACCCAAGGCCTGTAGAACAGTGTTAGCATCTGTCCCATCCCAAAATGAAATCTCACCAGAAGGGCAGTTGCTTCTCCCTAGCACACCTATGGCTGTGAGTTTATAGGTAAGGACCTCAAAGATTATTTTAATAAGATACTGCTTTAGTGAGTTCTCAGCTGTCAAAGTCACAGAGCTTCTTGGCTCTGTTTTTGGCTTACTTTGCTGGAAATGAAAAAATTCCCTGTTAATGCAGGGTCAAACTTCAATAAAATCAAAAGCTTTCAGGAGAGCAAAATTCTGCACGGCATTCCTTCATGCTGGAATACAATGGGAAAGGACTCAATAGCCTCTGAAGCAAAAGCCCTGTTGAAGGCTGGGTCCAGCTGAGGGGATCCCCACAAGACAATGGAAGTATCATACTTGATCAGGGGGAGATTTTGCTATATTCAGCCTTTCTTCTTGACCTCAGTTTTCTCAAAGAAGAATGAGAGGTCCCTCTGCCAATGGCCTGCTAAAGCTGACTCTGATTAGGACAGATGCTTTGAAATATAGACAGAATTTAGTGTAGATAGATGAGATCAAATACTGGGTTTTATTCTTTGTGCTCTTTATGTGTTGTTATTGTCCCCTGAAAGGATGATGAGTGTTATTTTTCGGTGTTTGATAACTGATTTACATTATTTACTTATTTAATTTCCTTAATGTTGATAGAGCTAAGTAGTACAATATGGATTATATTGATTTTTCTGGGAACAAAATGTTAGTCTGCAATTTCTGTTAATTCACTGAAGACATTTATGCTTTACAGTGACAATCAAATAACGCATAACTGGCTTTCTATTGCTTTCAGGAAGCATCAAGGATGAAGTGTGATCAATTCATAAAGTTCAATAGTGGAGCTCTGTTCTTTATAAAACTGTCTTAATTGTCTTCATAAAAGTGAAAATGAGATCCTAACACTGGATTTACAAGGGTTCCTAGAACTCTTCATCCTGGGTAAAGCTTGGTTCCAGAATTCACTTGCTCATCCAGTCGATAAGAGACAATAAACATTTTGTGTTGCAGGGAGCATCTCTCGTTTTGGACTCCCCAGGCGTGATGTAGGCTGGAGGAATAAGTTCTGAATTAGGACAAACATGCATTTTAATTGAGCTTTTTGGCTAGATATGTGTTTTTTGAAAAGCACATGCACAGGGACTTGTTAAAGAGAGTTTTTATAAGTTTCAGTAAGTCAATATTGCTTTTCAGTCCTGAAGGGAAACCACGCTCATTAGAAAAATCTTCCTTGCCTGGGTCTGTGTTGCAAACTATGTAGAATCTGTATGGCAGTATCTCATGTCAGGCTTCGAAGCTTACAGTCTACTGTCCTCTTAGAGCAATGTAACTGAAGTCAATTGTATTTGTCGATTCTGACACCTGTTAGCACAGAAAGATTTCCTTTGTCAAGACATTTGCCAGATGGGTTCCTCCAAGGTGTCTGCGAGGACAGGTTGTTTTATCATGTTGACTAGAGTTTGAATGTGCATTTTGTCCGACAAAATAAGAAAGACAAGGCTGTAGCATTTGTCGAAATAGCAGTTCAGTTACTGCATATCACCTCTCCCACTAATTTAGCTCCCTTTTTTTGTTAATATCTTACACAAGAATAATTTCTTTTTCATGAGGAAACGATCTTCCCCCTTATCTGTTCTAAAGGGTTAAGTAGCTTTTTCATCACACTTAGGAAGAAAACTCTAACTTTGAGTTTTTCATAAAAGCCTTGATTTCCTTCAAGGGCATGCTGACTAAATTCATCCAACTTTGCTGCTCTGATTTGCATATTAAAGAATTGTTTCTTCTTGCAGAAAAACAATGTGAGCGAAATCCATGGCTTTTGATGCCAACTGTAAGCTAGATTAATGTTAGAAAAAATAATTGCAAAGACCAAAATAATATATAACTTACTAGAGAACTAACAAGGCAGTAGCTAGTCTCAGGGTTAACTGCTTGAAGAGAGAGTTCTGTTTCAAAGGCTTTTATCTTCCCACAGAGGTCTGGGAAAAAAAGTTGTCACAAGAATACCTAATACTTAAATACCATGCTGCATCTGTAGAGCTGAGCTGGGAGGGCATGGATTACCCACGCACAAAACCACATCACAAAAAAACAAGCATCCCAAAGCCAATATTTGGTGGCCATATGCAGAACAAGTCAAGGATTCAGTAAATGCTGTCGACCCTTCATTTGAAAAGTCCAGCTTTTACACCCAGCTTTCAGCCCCTTCTGCCAAGGAGTTGAAGTGCTCAAGTGGATGATATGGCGTCTTTCTTATGAAAGATTTAATCAGATTGATGCGGTTGTAAACTTGAGCGTCAAAGATGTTGGAACAAAGCTTTTTGACGGCTTCAAAAGGTAGGTGGGAGAACAAAAGAGATACTCTACTGTCTATACATATACTTTGTATATGTACAGGCTGTGGTTTTCCTATGAAAAGATGAGGACACCGAACATGTCTATAATGCAGGTTATTTGCCTGTGTTTGAGGAGCCGAGTGCATTTCCACCATGCTTTGTATTCCCGAAGGGTACAGTATTGTTTGATAATGACAGACATTTTAGGGCAGAGACAAAAATCACAAAAGTTCTTCTGTCATACAGTTTTCCTTGGTTGGAGTTAGCAACATTTGCAGGCTTCTTTACCATGTCTGTAGCCAACAAATTTACTTGCTGCTAAATCCTGCCTGAATGTGAGGACTATGGCCTCTCCTACAGTTGTCTCTTTCACCATCCATTTTAGGACTATGCTGCTAATACAGTCCCGAGGTGCATATATACCACCCAAACAAAGTTCAATTCAATCAATTTTTTTAATCTCCCCACTTGTCTTTGCCCGAAACAACCTGAACTGAAATCCCCTATTCCTTCCTTTTTTCCTTTCACAGAGCAGCCAACCATTTGATCGACTAAATAGCATCATTTCCAGAAATTGAAGCATACAGATTTCCCACGCTGAGACTATCTTTAAAGAATAGAGTCAATGTGAGCTACGCTTACACCACAGAGCTAAGCAATGAAAAAGCAATCAGAAAGAAGTATTTGAACTGCTTCCTCTAAGGTCTTGTCCTTTGCTCTCGTTTGTGGAGGATGCCTTTCACCACCTATCAAGGCTCCAGTCTTACCAACAATCACTCTAACTCATGCCTAGGTAAGAAATTGTTGCCATCGTTAACATTTAGGTAATATGCCATCACAAGCTTTTGCATCTCATGAAGTAATAGCATGTTCTGTGGTAGTTCTCTTCGTACTTTCTCACTTTTGAGCACCTTTTTTTTTGGCAGAGGTGGCACATACACAATTCTCCAAACTAACTAGCTTATTCTCATTACATAAGCGCGTAGCTTTTGCATTTCTACAAAGACCATTCCAGTAGCTCTCTCTTTTCTCTAATTTTCCAAGAAAATACATACAGCAAGCTTTCCACTCTTTACTACCATGAAACTGTCTAACACATCTAAATTCCCATCTCTATACAGATGCTTCCAGCAATCCATGCCAGGGCTTCATATTCTGCAGCACCATTTCACTTGGATAATTTGTGCTGAGCTTAATATTTCTCCACATTTAAATATATGCTCTGCAAAACATTTAGAACATTGGTTTAGTACTTTCTCAGACTTAGGAAAGCAATCAAACATGCTTTCCATAACAAGTCACTTCAGCAAATGTATTGGCACTTCATCAAGAGACTTTCCTCACTTTCATATTCCTACCTGCTTTTATGACTTGCTCCTTCTAAATACAGCTGATCTCATCCCAGTTGGATTTACATGATTTAATTCCTCTCTTGCATTCTCTTCATGTGATACTCTCGCAAAATAATCACTCCAAGCATTGCTAATTAATTCCGCGTTCATTTCCAATATACCTTATTTACTTCTATCATAAGCAACCCTTATCATTTGTTCTCCTGCCTGGATGAGCTTGCAAGTGATTTTTTTCTATATCTTGAGTCTTCCCCTCCCTTGGGAGCCGTAAAATTCACTGCTAACTCCACTTTTAGCTGACACTGCTTCTTTGGCTTCCTTTTTTGCTTGTCTTATTTTCGCTGTTCAAGTGATTGCCCCCCATCTTTTCGACTCAACAGACACTTTTACTTGAGTTTTTCATAAACAAGTCTACTTTATTATCCAATTCAGCTCCCATATTACTACTGGGGACTTTTTGCAGAAAAATTACCTATAGTTCCTAGCCTGTCCCATTTGCCTTAATTGTATTTAACAGATCACAAATCTCAGAGGTGGTGTTAATATTGCCTGGAAAATGGGGGTTACATGTACGCAATAGGAGACACACAGTGGGTTTGTCTCAGTGATTTTCCTGAGGTTCCGATGGTGTTCTAGACAGCAATGAATTCCTTTGCCCCAGATGTCTGTAAGGGACAAAACACTGTTACACGGAGGAGGAATCTAGGTAATGCAAAGCACACAGGTAAACCTAACAAGCATTTTATAAAATGCTCAGTGTTTGAAGCTTCAAATATAATTTTCATGGACAGATATTTTTTTTTTCAGATGATCTCATTAGCAAACATGTGTTCCTTTTGAAAAATTGGTCCCTGATCTTTTTTCATGAAATACGTCTTCTACCGAACAGACGATGGCTGCACAATATGTTTGTACGAAAGCCAGGGAAACTGGGCACCGTATCCTGACTCACTATGTTGTGGTTTTACTACCCAAAATCCTTCCACTGTGCAACTCTTGTGCTGTCTGGCTGCTGTGCATAAAATTCAACAAGAAAGCAGAGAGAAAAAAAATTGGCTTTCTGAAGAGGAGGAAAGATTAATCATCTTTGCAATGTCTCAGTGTTGTGATGGAAAATAATTTCAGTGGGGCAGCAGAAAGCATGTGTGCAACAGCCACTTGCAGCCAAGAAGAGGGAAATGGGATAACCTCTAACCAGAACATCTAAAGCTCTGTCATTTCATTGGAGTGTTAATTTAATTCTTTGACAAGGTTACCTTAATTAGTTGGCAGGTGATAGAAAGAAACCTGACAGGTAAGCATAACCTGACAGGTCTTGAATCACTGCTGTCCCCTTTGCCTTTTCATTTTGAGGTGAAATTCAGGCTAAAATATGCATTGCCATGAGGCTAAATGTTGGCATGGAAGTTCCTGCACCAGATGTTAGTTTCACTTTTAGGAGATTTTGGAGGCGTACTTTGAATATTTTAACAACCACAAAAACAGAAATGCATAAGAGCTTAATTATTAAAGGACTGAAGTCAAGGCTGACCGTTTCCAGTTTTAGTCAGCAAATAGGAGCTGTGCAGGCCTTCCCAATTTCAGAACACTTCTTTCTCTCCAAAAGGGTGAGGGGGCCTGACAAAACATGACAATGAAACAGCGTTCAGGGTCAGTGAGGAAAAAACGAAATAAGATGCATTTTAGGGGGGAAAAAGAAAAGCTGTGTAAATCTGTTTTTATTTTTATTATGATTTAAATAATTTTACAGTGATTAAGAGCACAATTCACTGTATAATTAGGATAGCAGGCTTGCTCATTTTCAGCCTGCCTTCTGACGGTCTGATGGTCAGAACTAAGCCTGAGAAATGGGAATTACGGATACCACGTCTGGGACTGCCACTGATCATTTGGGCTTGATCCTGCATATATTTCTGCATGTGAGTACCCCTGTCTCTACACGAAGAGACCCACATCTCAGCGGGACCATTCATAGGTCTTAAGCTGCATAGGATCAGAGGCCTAACTTCTGGCTCGGTTTTTGAAGTGTGAAATGTGCCTCCGTACTCTGAAGATGAACACAGCCTGCAGTTTCCTTTCCTCCATCACTTCCAGGTAAATCGGTGGAATTTCTCCTTAAAACTGTTTTTTATCCTTGAAGTTGATCTGATTGTGTTCACTCCCTGGAGCCCGAATGCCAGACATGGTATTCAAAACCTCAAAAACGTATATATGACATTCCTGTTTCATAATGTTGTTCTGACTGATAGAGAGTGTGAGCGAGAGATGAGACAATGAAGAAAATCTGGGTGCATATCGATGCGGTGGGGTTTTCCTGTGTTGCTTTTATGTTACCTCAGCTGTAGTATTAGACGCTGCTCAGTAAAGCCACTTGTAATTTCTCCGTTGAGACTTTTATAGCTTTCAGGCTATTTCACCAAGCAATGCTGTCTCTAACATCAGATATATATTATACTGGCAACAGATAACGTCCTCTTGGTGCACGTAGTTCTTGTCTGAAATTTTGAACTTCTCACATATTTGACCACAGGATGGGAATTTTGCATATTGAGCTTGAGAAAATATCTCGCTTCAAATTATTCGCTATTTATGAGTCTCATCCAGTTTGGGCCAAGGGACGTTCCTCTTTTCTGCATATTATAGAAATGACCTTGCTCAGCTCTAGGTAAGGGTCTGCCGACTTTTCCAACAGAACCCTCAATTAGAGGTTAGCACCTTGGTCATAAAACATCTGATACGGGAAGCAATGTCTCTTCTTATGGAGGATACTATTTCCATATGGAAACACTGTCCCTGCTCACTGCATGGGGGTTGGACTAGGTGGCCTTTAAAGATCTCTTCCACATTCTAACACATTCTATGGTTCTATGATTGTAGACTGGTCTCCATTTCCAGCTTTTCTTTCTCTCCTTTTGATAATCAAATGGGATTTTTCTTTGAGAGAAGCGTGCAGCGCGTGCTGCTAAGACCCCCATTTCCAGGGAAATGGCCCCTCCTGCGTCTAGTGGCTGTCACTGTTTTCAGGCTGCCAGGAAAGGTCCATCTGACTGAGCCTTCACTTCTTGTTCCATCACCGACGAGAGGTGTTGTACCTGCACGCTGTCAGCCCATGTCTCCTACAGGTGATGTGCTTTGCATAGGTCTGACTGTCCTGGTTTGAGGTAAAACAGAAACAATTTTCTGATTTGTAATTTTACTTTTTAGCTGGGCCTCTTCTAACTGACTAAAGTCTGAAATTAACAGCATATTGTTCGGAAACTGTTCACTCTCAGACCGATGAGACCTGATTATACCAAGGAAGGGTGTGCACAGAGGCTCTTGCTTAGACTTATTGTTATAACAGCCAACGTCAGCTCACTTCACTGTTTGCCCCGTTAGAGGGTTGGAAGTGGAGAAGCGTAGAGGGGTCTCACCTGCAGGGAGGAGGGAACAGGACAGGTGACCCAAAACTGACCATCAGGGTATTCCATCCCATCTGCATCACGCTCAGTATAAAAGCTGAGGGATCAAAGGGGCAAGCCTGCTCTGGCTTGCTCTTTTTCTTCAATGACCGACATCTGAGGAGGACCCTGTCTGTTCGTCTGCCTTTGATCCTGATCCGAGCATTCCTGACTCTAGTTCCGGAATTCAGCTCCTGTCCATCGCTGACTCCAGTCTGGGACTTTCCCTGTGTCTGCTGGTGACGCGGTCGTCATCCTGGGAGCTGGATATGGTTTTGTATAATTGTATACCTTTTTAAAAAATTTTTTATTATTCTATTATTATTTACTATTTTCTTATTTATTATTATTTTCATTAGTTTATTTCTTTTTCTAAACTCGTAAATCTCCTTATCTCTTCCTCTCCTCTCTGAGGAGAGAGCGGGGGGAGGGCCATCTGTCATTCTGATTGGCCAATCTGGCCAAAACTGCGACACTGGCCCTCGGTCCAACTGTTATGAGTGACAGCCCAAGTCGGAAGTACCTTCAGTGGAAACACTTGCAGAGAAGTTGCAGATACGTAAATCAGGGACACGGCTTGGTGGGTAGGGGGGGAGGGGAAACAATTTCTTTCCCAACTGAAAACCCGAAAACCCTGGCAACCACCTGAATCAAAGCCACAAGGAACTTGCGGGAAAGGAAACTCTTTCTCCTCAGCCACCCAAAGATGGTTGTTTCCCAGTAAGATTTGGGTAAATGTTGTAAAATTAGCATCGCTCAACATATTCCATTAAAGGAACCTCTGCCTCAGCTGAGAGGTTGTGGTCTGGTCTCTCACTCAGCTGGAGGGTTCATTGCACCTTGACTCCTCGCTGGGTGACACTTAATAATTTCAGAGTTTCATGAGGGACAAATGATGACTTAAATCTAATGCTTTTGGTTATAATATGAACACGAACATCAGAAATTCTGTCTTTTAATTATTAGGCTTTTACATTTCAAACCAATAGGCAGGTTCCTCATGAAGTCAGTCCTAAACTTGGCTATATGACCAACATACAGGTGTATAACTTTGCCCTTACCTACAAAAAAATGAACTTTGAAATATTTAAAAGATTTAGTTTCTAGTTCTCTGAGAACAGTTCTTGCTCTCTCAAATTTTATTTCCATTTTATCATTTCCATCATCTTGATGTCTATTTACAGCACCTGGCTTGGAATGTATAAATAATAACCTCACGTTCAAAGCAAAATTTCCTTTCTAACAAAAAACCCCCCAAACCTCAACTCTGTTAATATTACAGCAAAGTTTTAGGTTTTTGGAAATAAAAAAAAGCCAAAACATTGAAAGCCAAGGTTAAAGCTGGTGTTTGGAGTTAAAGTGAAAATAAAATTAAGTGCAGAACTTTTAAAGAGATCTATCAAAGAATTGTGCTTTGTCATTCATATATATTTTATATGTATTCATAATTCATGTGCGTGTGTTTGTGTGTGTGTATGCATATTTGGTACATAAGCATTTATTTCAGTAGCTGGTTTAGCACAATTCTGACGTTGTTAATGAACCAATCCAATTAGATCTTAATGCATGTTATCTACAGTTTCATAATAACACCACAGACAGAAATTTGGGCCATCAAGATTGCAAAGATCGATAATGGAACGCGAAAATGATGGTCACAGCACTCAGTCTAACCTGCCAACCCTGCGGAATGCCCCAGTCCTGCTCCCTGGGGTCGCATCCCTGTTTCATAGCGGGAAGATGCTTCAAGAACCTGGTGCCCTTCCAAAACAAGAACCATGCACAAAGGCAGGGGAAATCCACAATGAGTTTCTGAACAACCCCTGTTGAGAGCAATAAGAAGAGTTGGGAAGCAGGGCACGCCGGGAAATACCTTTGCTTGACAAGGTAAACAGCCTCAGTTTCTCTAGCTCACTTACACTGCATCGTTTAAAAATCCTGATTACGGCGAGGTATCACACTCAAACCAGAGCAATTATCATCTGTAGTTTTGCAACCCTACACTCAAAACTGTTCAAACAGTTCTTGGCAGTAATTAAGTGAATGAAGTTGTGGAGACTCTGGTATAATTGTGAGAAGACAGAGTCCCCAGCCTTCTTTTCTAGTTAAATATCTTTTCAGCGCTTTGCGAAAGCCTCACATCATTTGCACAGAAATAGATTTTACTAACATCTCTGAACGCATGCTTTGAAGAATTAGCTACTGTGTAAAAGGGAACAATTTCTATTTCCAGAAAAAAAAACATGGTTTTTAATTGAAAGGTCCATCTAAGCTGGCTGTCAGCTTGCTGTCTTTTTTTGCTACAGTCACGTGGGGGAACTGGGAGAAGTCCCTCACTGCCCACCCTTAGTGAATTGCCTCAGACCCCTTCAAACAGATGGGGTTTTCCCTTTTCTCTTTGGAGAGGGGAAGAGTTTGGGCGTTGCTGTTGCTCTGTGTACAAGCCCAAACATTGTTGGCTAAGTTGAATTCAGGAGTGCAGTCGTTGCTTATTGAGCTTGTACCTGTCAGTAAAGAAGTGAGAGGCCACAGGTTCGTGCGGGTTTTACTCAGATTTTACAATCAATTTCTCCAAGACACGTTTCTTTCACGTACAACAATACATAAAATATTACCCAAATGTTCACTAATTCTGTTGGAAAGCAGATGAAAGCCTTCCCTCCGAGGCATTTTTCTTTATTGGAAGGAGGAGCATTGATGGGATTTCCAGCAAAGCTAATTAATGAGAAGATTATATTGCAAACACCATGCTAATTGCGCAGGTCAATATAATGCTTTTCAGATGCTGTCTTAAGGCCAGTTGCCTCATTGCAAAATATTAAATACGTATTGCTTCACAGGTGACTTTATAGTAGAGCCATACAAATATGACAGTGATATACTGATAGTAGAAGAACTGTGAGAACTCTTACAAGCTATTTTTCAAATCAACTACTGAGCTGCATGGGAACTGGAGAGTCTACGTCTAAGGAGGGCATGATTTGAAGTCTGCGTACACATTGCTAGAAGGCAGGCACAATTGCACCTCTCCATCATCGCTCTTAATAAATACCTAACGTAGTTTTATGAATTGGCTCTGTGAGTACATCATTAACCAGCACAGGGTAAATTCATCATGGTGCCTAAGATAAACTTAAAGAGATCCACCACAGGGAAGAGAATGTGACTAATGGATGTGGAGGGTGGAGAAGAATTTAAAACTACAAAACAGCCGCAGTACAGGGTGTTGGGCTGTCAGGAATGCTGTATTTCCAGAAGGAAAACAAAAAAACAGTTCAGAGTAGACAGCTGTCAGAGCCCTATGGTGTTGGAGAGGGAGACGGTGGTGCTTCTTTGAGGAAGAATGTGAAATGGAAAATAAATAAAAGAAATTGTGGCTTGTCTGGCAAGATAATGTGTTTGGGGGAGGTTCAGATGGGAAATTGCTTGCTTATTTTCAAAACAAAAAAAACCCCACATGGAAATATTAGCAGTGAGATGAGAGAAGACTCTTAAGCAGAATGTATTAGCTGGTTAATTTGTGGTTTTATTTAGAAGATCTAGAATATGCATGCATGCATATTTGCTTCTACATGCATGTGCACACAGATAAATGCATATATGCATACATATTTTTACGTATACATGAGTATATTTATGTATGTGTATATGTATTTGCAGACATACCCATACACACGTTCATTTCGACACATAGCAGATGTCTGACTGTCATTTCCAGACCCATTGCATACTTTGAGTACCAGTTGTACCTGCTTAAAGTGGGATATTGCGCAGGAGATTAAGCAATATGCTCCATTAATCCAAGTAAAAGGTAAATCATGTTAAACAGTTAAGTCAGGCCATGCTTATCTGCAGAGTATAGCAATGAACATGGCCATAAGGCTTAATGATTTTTCCTTTTACCAAACAGCCAGGTAAGTGAACCAAAAACATATCAAACAGTAACTGTAATGCATTTGTTTTGCATCCAAAATGTTCTATTTTAGAAATACCTTATCACACGCAGAACAATTATGAAAATAGAAACTCATCATTCCAGTTGCATGATGAATTTCTCGCTCTGCCAAGAGCTAAATATAATCCAAGGTGAAGTTTTACTGTTCCTGTATTTGTATTCTGTTCCCAGGTTTTATTCTACTCAAACAATAGTGAAAACTGTAAACTGGAAAATAGCTCCAGAATGAATCACTGAGAGAAGTTCACAATCTACTGCCTGAAAATTTTATCAAAGAAATTCTTGAACCTCACTAGCCCTTTACAGTATCTGTGGATCACTTTTACTATCTTTTTATCAACACTTTTCTCAGATGTAAAATGTTCTTGAAAGGTTACTATGAGACTGAGTGTCAGTGTGTCATTACCAATTCAAAGTCAGAAAAGCCTCACAATTACCTTATGATTTCTTTGTGGGCTTGGGAGACATAAAAAAAATTGTGTAGGCAGCAGAAAAAGTATTACACACAAATGTACTTCTAGTTAGTTTTTCCCTTGTTTTAAAATATAAAATGAAATATGTAAGTATAGTAAGAAGATAGGAGGCAATGGAAAACTGAAAAGCTTTTGTTTCTGAAATCCATTTCCATTTGAAAATCCATTTTCATTATTATTTTTTTTAGCAGGAAATTGGATAATTAAATGAAAATCATCATCATTAAACATAAGAAACACATAATCCTCATTATGCTATATTATCTTGAAATCCCCTTGCTAACCTTGCCTTTAAGAGCTTTAGTCGAAAACTTGCATCTTGCATAAGCGTGTAACACTTAACACAGCCATGCCTATAGGCAATACAAGATGGTTTACCAAATCTTAAATTATGTATATTATAGGTTATTCAGTCTGTGAATAAACTATTAAATCAGTAGTTCAAACTTCAGCAGCTCTGCAAATCTGTGACTGGAGTCTGTGTGCTGAGGTGGCAAGTTAAGGATAACACTTTCATGAAGTTTAATCAAAAGCCAAACATCAAATGCACTAACACATCTACTTTTGAGAGTGTCTGGATGAAAAACTTTCTTGGTGCTGCAACGCTCTTGGTAGACTTCAGACCAAAGATGTATTTAAAAATGACACGTATTCAATGAATTATTTGCTTATATGATTGTTGCCAAATCAGTAGAGAGAAACATCATTGCAAATTTGAATGAATATTCATATGGCACAAATAAACAATGAATACTCATCATGGCAAGCGGACAAAAATTATGCTAAAATTATGCTGAGATTGGATTTGGAACAAATTCAAAATTCATAGCCTGTTGGCAAATAATTCCCTGAAAGAAAAAGAGCTACAATTGTCATAAAATCATTTGCATACTTCACTTGTTGCACTCAGTTATTTTATTTCGCCATAAGGACTCTAAGACTTTCAAATCTGAAATCAATTCCTATGTGAAATAAACAGGTTTTAGAAGATATGCTGATAAATTGTCTTTGGCTCCCACCATTACCCCTCTCATCAAGACAGATGTACAAGCCTGGTCTACAGACTTTCATATTTAAACGCCATTACATATCCTTGGATATCATTACTGGAAATTAAAACATATTAATTTTGAATTCCTGTTCCAATACCGAACTTGAGCTGATCTTTTGTTGTCTTTCTTTCCACATCAGTTGATATTTGAGGTGGAAATTAAGCAGGCAGCCGTCCCTATCCTGGCCTGACTTTTTCATACCTTTGCATTCAAAACTCACTTCAGTCACTGGAGCCCATTAACACCTGGTATACCTCTCAGCCAGACTCTAACTCACTCAACGCTTGTTTGGCTTCCCCATCAGCTGGCTTTTATTGCAAACACACCCACTTTTTCTTTTGTTCTTATTGTGCTCCTTCCTGCACCAGTATATTACTCTACCAAAGCATTTTACTTTAAACGGTCCATGCAGGCAGCTGCATTGGCAGATGCCAAACTTGCCTGGGAGGGATTTGTCTTTCTGGGATTGCACTTTTCATAGGAGGAAGCTGAAGGTATTTTTTCTAAAGATCTTTAAGGTTGTGTTTTTGTTAATAACTTGGAATATCTTTAGTTTTCAAATTCACAACTAACTTTACCTTGTCTGAATCACTACTGCATAGAATAGAGAAGGCAGATCCATTTTTTAAAAAAAACCCAAAACCTAAAGGCAAATTTGAACCCACAAAAAGTGGTAGCAAGATGCAAATATATGAGTTTAGCCACAGATGGGCCCTGATAATTAAATTGATGGCAGCGTGTACTTTGTCATGTCAGCTGAATGGTACCTGCTTGTCAACACATCCCTGGACTTCCTACCCACAACGTCACTGTGCTCCTTAAATAAGGGACCGTATGACACACCTAACTAAGAAAACAACTTGGAGACAATTTTTCAAGTATCTACAGCCATCACATTGTCAAAATCTGTTTCTTTTATCAAGCCAATAATCTTGCAAATAAAAGCAAGAGGCTGAAACACTAAACTCTATTATAATGACTTCACTCACAAGATTTCCACAAACTCAGCAAAGCTCCGACTAATTACCACAGTCTTACAATGTGGAGATGAAGGCTGCTTAGAGGAAGATCTCTTTAGAAAGGCAGTATTGAAGGAAGGCAGGAGTTGAAATCCAGCCATGAAGCCAACATTTTGAGCTTAATTAAAACAAGAAACTTTTCTCCAAAAAAAACCCTACTGTTGAGATGTGGAGAAGTAGTTGGGGGAATATTTCCAACTCCATCTCAATTTAATGACAGTTGAAATCTTAAAGGTACTTGCAAAAACAACACAACTTTGATTGAATACTCACCATTCCTGCCAAATCCTTACCCTTCTCTATATCTCCTTGGTGTCGCCCTTTCTGGTGTTGCAACCCCATCAGTACCTTTGTGCTGTCTCCATTCACAAATGTAAGCAGTGGAGTTTTGTATTGTAATGAACCTGGGCTTTTCTGAGTTTAAAAGCTGCTTGGGGAATTCGTTGCAGGAAAAGGTCCAGGCAAATCCTCTTCACATTTGTACACCATCTGGAGTCCTGTCACATGCGGTTTTGAGCATAAGGTGGTAAATGCTGAAGGGCCTTTGTCTGATTAGACTTCAATTTACGTGTCCTTGCTCTGTTAGTGTCTCTGGGCAGCACTGCTTCCAAGATACCTATCTGGAGGTCTGAGCCTTCCTTTCGGGCACATTCAGCACATCTTCTGTCCCCGACCTTGTGCTCTTGTTGAAGGGTAACTAAGGAGTGCGCTAGCTCTCTTTCGCAGCATTGCACCCAGATCATGAGCGTCCCCAAAACTCATTGACCTATTCCAACTCGCTCATAACAAACCCTTCTCCTTTTCTCTCAGAAACAACTCCAACAGCAGCAGTTCAGGATAAAAAATTGTCACACTGTAAAATTGAAGTCCTTAAATAGTGTGCATTACCTGATCTGTGCAGTAGCCTCTTGAGAACTCCACAGTCTCTGCTCTGACATCAGTGGGTCCTGGACTTCTAGTTTCAAAACTACAGCTGTTGCTAAGATCTTGTCAGGCAAAACCAGCCTCCTGTGCTCCCCTTTTTCTGGAATTTGGAGGTGACATTTCTTTTGACTTTGCAGAGTGGATTTGTCTGATGTGACTCTTTCACCTGCATGTGGGCTAAACCCCTACAACGCCTGTGCTACCTGTATGCTCTCTTGCTTTTCTTGGGTGACAACAGTAACCAGGATGCCAAGATAAACTTTTTTTTGCTGTTTGGTTTTATCGCCAGCATTGCAGAATATGTTCCTTAGCCTTAAGTCAGTCGCAAATTACTTCATTTTCACCTTCTTTGGTACTCCCTGTAAATGCAGCCAATACCATTCACATGTCTGTAAAACAGATCTGCAGTTAACAGAAAAATAGTAAAACCATCAGAATTAAAAACTGAAGGCACTCTCTGTGTCATAAGTGTTCATAGAATCATAGAACCATAGAACGGTTCGGGTTAGAAGGGACCTTAAAGATCATCTAGTTCCAACCCCCCTGCCATGGGCAGGGACACCTCCCACTAGACCAGGCTGCTCAAAGCCCCATCCAACCAACCAAGCTGCCAGTGTTGGCAGCTGCTGTTTGCAGACCCAGAGCAAGGGGCTGCTTTCAGTCTCTCCAGACTTCTGGAGAGATTCAGCTTTCCTGGAGATTTTAAGTGCTTCTTCATGCTTTCCAGGCGGTTTCTCTAGGTGGGTTTTTTGTTGGTGCATTGGTTTTGGGTTTTTTTTCCCCCCTAATTGCACAGCAGCTTCAGCGATGACTGGAGAGATTTGACAGAGATGAGCTGCCTGAAGCGTTTCAGTTGTGCCCGAGCATTATACAGAGGAGTGACCCACCACTACTAGGGCCAGGCGTGTTTAGCACTTGCTCCCCTGCTGCCGGGTCCACTGCTATCACTGATACATTTTTTTTTTTGCTACTGCAAAAATACAGAAGGACTCGCAGGGAAGTTTCCTGTCTCTCTACTTTAAAAACACGTTTGGTTCTTTTTTAGTTTTTGTCTCTTTTTTTACAGCAGGACAAACTTTTGCAGTATTTCGCAGAGAAAAATGCTGCACCCTTCCAGAGAACCCCCATTTATTTCCATTTAAAGAAGGTGCTACTGCTCCTTTTCTTTACATTTGCAGCTACAGCCCCCTTTTTTGTCAAAGCAGACAAATTCTGTGGTAGCACAAGCGCCTGAAGTGGCTGAAGCCTAAAACAGTAGAACAGCCTCTCTTCTTGACATCTGATGGAGAGAAGAGATTAATAAAACAGATCCATAGAGCATGTCTTATTTTAATGTATCCATGGGGATATTTTTCTGCTTCTTCCTTTATGCTATGCTCTTTTTTAAAGCCGGTTAATTCATTGTTCACAAGTGAGAAAGATTAGGCCATTGAGGAACTGCCGGTTTAATTTAGCTTCCCCCAGTTTCTGGATAAGAATGCAAGTCAATGTTTCATTCGTGACTTCTGAAATTTGAACCGGGCCCTTACTGCTGTCAGTCAGGTCCTGGCACAAGGGCTGTGCATAGATACCACACAACAAGAATGTTGCAGATGCGGTATATCCTGTAATCCAAGGCACCTGCGTTTACAGAGAGCCACGAGGACGTGTGGGCTGTCTCATTGCATTATCTAGGTATGAACGGACACAAAAGCGTGTCAGATTGCCCAGGAATTTTGGATGCCGATTTGGGTCGGAGAGTAGGTTTATAACATAAAGTATTTAAAATTTAGCAGGTTTTGTAATGCATTTTCCCCTAGCAGAATAGAAGACAGTTTCTGAAATTGCTTAGTTTTGCTCCAACTGCTCAGATTTTGCAGAAACGGTACAAGTTTGTTGAGGCTACAGGGGAAACAATTACATGTCTTCCAGAAACGTCAGTAGCAATTAAAGTCTCTCTAAATCAAAGTTCCGGCAAAACATTCTTATAGTTGTAACTTCACATGGAAGTAATATAGTAGGTGAGTTTTCAGTCATTCCCTTTTAATTTAGAGATACAGCACAAGGAATAGCTCTTGGCAACATTACTGTGCAGTAATTTCTAAAGCCCCATATCAAGAGTATCTCATACTACAATATCCATATTTAATAAGAGGGTCATAGAGAGGAGGAAAACCAGAACAGCAAAACGTGTCTAAATCTTCAAGGCTTTATTAAACTAGAAACTCAAAGTTTAAAAAAAAAGTGTCTTTCACGCAATGCCTGGACATGCCATCTTGGAACTTAAGTTATCTTGTTCAATATGAGAGTAGATGCGATTTAGAATCAGAGAGAAAATAGCAATAACCCCCTATAACTTATATTAATTTGGCTGTCAAAGGCCTGGACTTTCTATCAGGGTAAAAAGTTGTAAAAATTAGTGTATTCATACAAAGCCATGCACGTTGTCACAACCTCGGGTTTCATTCCTGTTCTGCAGTTATAAAATGTTTTCCAACTGCTAGATTGAGAGCTTCACTTGTGCTACTGGAGATTTTACTAGCCATGGTTTACTGTCCCTCAGTAGCGTGGAGCTCAACTCTGGCAGTACGGGTCCCTGAGCTGCTCTAATATAAAAGCAAAAGAAAAACGACTTTATACAGTGGCAGACAATGATAAGAAAGAGCAAAAGTTGGCAGACGTGACCATTGGAGAGATACAGACTCAAGAAAATGTTTACATGAAGGAAGCTTACAAATATACCCTCTTGATGAAGTCCGTCAGCTTTCTTTTGTGAGTCAAAACCAGTGCATAGAAGGAACTGCACACAGCAACCTTTCCTGAATTCATAATTGCCACAGTTAAGGAGGGAGAATTAAATGCATTTGCATTTATGGAAGTTACCTTCCACTGCCTGCCCTTTAAAGTCTTTGCCCTTGTAGGAAGCGCCAGCAATACACTGTGAATTAATTCCCTTCTTCCACATGGGCAAGAGAATAACTGTGCCAGAAAACAACCCAACCAACCCAAGTCATACTGTCATTAACAAATTACACGCAGAAAGAATCTCTTCCTGTCTTCAGGGATTAGGTGACAAATATTCCTCTTGATGTTACCCTAATTGGTGGATAGGCTCCCGTCTGGGCTGGATGACCTACTTAACTCCTTGTCATTCACAATGATTTCCATGAATTTGGAATATGCAAAACCATTTCTGGTTTTTGTTTACATTTTGCTGATCATGGAATAAATAAAGCGTCCCCTTGCCTACATTTTATCGGCTGGTGGTAATGAGATCTCCCAATTACCCTTTAGTATATTATGTATTAAGAATGTATGAAATGCCCGATGGGTTCAGAATAATAACAGTCTACTTCTTAGAGGAGGCACATGACTGCCACTATCTGCAGCCCACCCTCCTCGTCCCCTGCCAGCAATTTGGGACTGTGCGTAAGAGATGTTAGAGGGTACAAAGCCTTGCTTGGTCCCTTTAACAAGTGTGCGTGGACCTGCAGACCCTGAATTAGAGTGCTCCCCTCTCCCCTTTGGATCTGCTGACAGTGTCTGCCTCCACAATGTCCCGCAGCAACAAACCCCAGCTGTTTACCACCCACAGCCCAGAGCGGTGCTTTCATGTCTCTGTTTTAAACCAGTCTCCTACTAGTTTTCCTTGAACATCCCCAGTACCAGTGCTTCATGGGATCTGGTTCACAGCCCAGTTCTGCATTCGCTTCATCTGCTGCCTTTGTGACTTTGTAAGCCTCAAACATATCCCTCATTCATCTCCTCCTCTACTCCCTGAAGAGCTGCAGGCTCTTTAGTTGCTCCTTATGAAGCACACCCTGCATCCCTTTGATTGCTGCAGCTTCTCTGCTCTGTACCTTCTCTAAAACAACCACATCCTTCTTGAAGTGTGACATTCCCAATACTTTTGCTGATGATGCCTAGAGCCTTGTTGGCTTTTCTGGATGCTGTTACACAGCAGGTCACTGATTTTAGAAAACAGTCAGCAATGATTCCAAGATCTCTTTCCTGACTTGTATCTGTCTGTGCTAAGTTACAACAGTATTTTATGTTCCCGTATTCTATCTTCTCCTAATAGTCTTTCCAGTAATAACCATGGTCGTTTGCAACTCCCTTCACATAAGCAGCAGCTCCAGATATCCAATCTCCTGTTGCTCTTCTCAAACCAACTGCTTCTATTTCACTTACATTCCTTTTGAACCACAGTAATAAAGTCTGATGGGGCTACCCAAGGCAATGTAGAGCAAGACATGGCATGTCTGAAATATTTTTTATATTGCACTCCTGAGTTTTACTTGTATATTCTAACTTCCCAATGAGAAATTTTATTTGGTATAGAAACTATGTGGGTTTTGACATACAAAGTATCCCTTAATTAGCTTCTTCATTTTATATTTCAAAATGTTTCCCAGGTTTTGAAGAAATTTCAGCATATCCAGAAACAATGGAGTATTGCATTCCCTGTGTGTTACCAAATTATAATTTTTTGTCGAGTTTGGAGTTCTTCATGGGCATTTCTAAAATATGGAACAACATATTGCGCTCTCTTACTCATTTCCATTCTTCTTCCAAAACAATCAAGTCCTCAACCAAGTCTATCGGGACCAGCTGCATACATATCCATGTATTCCTACCTTGTTCTTTATCTGTAGAATTGTTTTTGTTCATGCTAGGGTTTCTTGCAAGCACAGTACCACTTACCACAGCACTTACCCTTTCAAACACTCAGGTGCTGAACAGGTGCCTGAAGGCTATGAGTAGGTTTCAATAAATATTGCACCGAAGAAGCTCCTGCCTGGCCCAGCTACACTATGTATATCAAGAGAGAGCAGGAATATGCAAAAGTAATAAATAAAAAAAAAAAGAATGTAAAGTATGCTTAGCAACCATTTTTTATCTAAACAAGTAAGAAAGGTTTTTAAGGGCTAGGGAGCCAAAGCCTAATTTTTGTAAGATGGGAGTAAAAAGGGGTTACAAAAGCACACAGAATATTGCCAGGAGAAAGAGAGAGAATTAATTTGAGTCTTAGATAGCGTGGTCTGCAGTGGACTTTAATTATTGTTTTCCAAGGAAGGTTGAAAGCAATAAAAGCACTGATAAAAGATAACCTGAAAAGCAAATCAAAGGTGTCTGGGTTTTCACCAGAGTTTTTTGGTCTTACGTAAAGCTTTTCAATTTCTTATTGTATATATTGTATATCACATATTTGTGTACTATATATTACATATTACATATTTACAAAAATATAACTCAGCATATATATTTTCTAATTTGTATATGTATATTTTGTGCAATGTATATTCATAATATACATTTTATAAAATAATAAAATGTATGCAAAGTTTTCCTTTAGATCATAGTCTTGCAAGAGGTGCTAAGCAAGAGAGATTTTCTATTGACTTCGGGAGAAAAAGTTATGAGAAGGGCAGTTCAACCAAGTTCACGGATGAGGAAACCAACGGTGATTTTAGTCAAGAGGATTACGTTCATGTCCCACACATCACATTTAGACAAATACAGTCCTGAAGATATCTGGGACTATGGTCAAACTTCATACTCTTGCAGGCTCCCTGACACCCATTTCTTGCTGATACTGAAACAGCATCCAAAATATCAGCATAACTTTCTACTTTGAATTGTCTTACAAACCCTAGCGAGGAAAATCCCTTCTCTGCTAGTGTTATCCACATCACAAGATTTTTCCCCAAACTTGACTTCCGCTCATCAGCTGCCCTTTTGCATGAAGAAGGTAGAGGTGATACTGAAAGACTTGCATTCCCTAAACAGCAACTGCCAATCCCCCTCTCCTCCCCACAAATGAGTTGCCAGCTGGACTTTTCTTTTGATCTGGGCTGCTCTTTGACTAGCAGTTGGCCTTCCTTCCCCAGCTTGCCTGGGGCACCTTTAAACATCTGTTGCATTGAAGGGGTCACGTCATGGACCATGCTGGGGATTGGCCTTAAGCCCCACTATCTGTTGAAGATGGAAGATTGCCTGCCCTATTACGGGAACAAAAGGTGGTTTCATTGATATTTCAGGTGATTTCAGGAAGCATTCTTTTTTAATCAGTTTTTTGGGGAAGAAGCAAAGCATGATCTGTATTTGAGAAAAGTATAGGTCTAGCCACGGACCAAACAGATGCACAAATCAAGGCTTTTGGCAGCTACATGCATGCTGTGAATGCATGTAACTACACCTCCTATTCACTTCCAAGGAAGTTGTTTCTCTAGACTTTCATTCAGTGCTGTGAAAAAGCAAGGCAAATGGCACTGCTGCGTCTCAGTGCTCTTCTACACATTTATCAAGTCTTTGTTCTTAGTGAATAAACCAAGGCATTGCATATGATGGTTGTTGACAGTACAACAGCCCCTGTACCATTAGATGCTTTCTAATAGTTTGTGTAGGCTAGTCCTGGGCTGCGTGCCTTCCATCAGCTGTCTGGCAACTGACGGGCTTCAAGGGAAGGCTTGCAATTTGTAAGACCTTGGACTACCACTCCACGTTTTCCTGTCAGCCTGAGTGGCTGGATAACTCTGGTAGGCAGGCTCATTTGGGAGCCACCTACACCTAAGGGGAACGCAGTTGCAGGCACTGGTTGCAAGCGTTTCGGGAGGCAGAGCCCAGCCCCAGCTGTGACGGATGCCTCAGAGCACAAAATGTGTTGCTGTCTCTTGAGACGTTTCCCTGCAGTAGATTTGGACATATGGAGCAACAGATTGGTGGACAGGGAAACTGGTTAAGTTAGCCTGTAAGTTTACTGACATTAGGTCTCATCAATCTTCCTGAATGATGATTAACATATTTGCAGTTGAAAGGGTACAGTTTCAGGTTTACTTTCAAGTGAAGTGTCATTGTTTTGCGATCTCTGGACAGATTGTTATATAGGAATGTTTTTGCAGGCTGCTAGTAAGCTAATGTCATTACTGCTAAGCATTCTGTCTGGGTGATATGTTTAGCATATTTTCTCTTTAAAGCACTCTGTGGTTGTAGACCTACTCGTTAGAAACATGTCATCTTTCTGTGCTCCTGAGAAAAACAAATGAGTGAAAAATAAAAAATGGCTTTCAGCCGTGCAAATAATATTTAGTCCCGTAATGTTATGAAGGAGACCAAAGCCAAGAATAAGATTTGGCAATGTAGATTCCAGGGCACTGAGATGTGATTAATATGTGTCCCCTCTTGCTTGTTGATGCTTGAGTTAGGCCTACACTATTCTTCATAGTAAATTTTAGGATCATGTGTCAAGCAGTAAGCATCCAGCTGTTCACAGAATCACAGAATCACATAATCACAGAATGGTAGGGGTTGGAAGGGACCTCTGGAGACCATCTAGTGAAACCCCCCTGCCAGAGCGGGGTCACCTAGAGCAGGTTGCACAGGAACGAGTCCAGGCGGGTTTTGAATGTCTCCAGAGACGGAGACTCCACCACCTCTCTGGGCAGCCTGTTCTAGTGCTCTGTTAATAGTGTCAAACGTACAGTTAAACCACATGAGTAACATCAAACTCTTTCTAAATAACCACGGTTTTGCAAGAAAATACCTATCTTTTACCACTAATGCGAAATAGAAATGAACAGAGTAGAAGCACTCAAAGAAGAACTAGACCCATCTCTCAGGATTCCTTTTATATACTTTTTTTTTTTTTCATCTGGGATGTTGCCTTCCATATCTGCTTGTAGGATGAGCACCTTGTTTGGAAACTTAAATTCAAAACTATAAACATATACTGTTCTATAGCTACAGCGACCAAGCGAATAACCTGGTTAGTGAGAAAGGGAAATGAGACACGATCTAAAAAGTGCTGTAACATACTGTCTCATGTGTGTATGCATCTGTGCTATGGAGCCACAATAAGTTATGGACTGCTGTAAATCTAAAGGTTATTCCCCTTACGTCCAGATGGCAGAGTCCTGTGCAGTTGCAAAAGAGGACCTGTCTCTGTCTCCCACTGCTGCTGTGAAGTGGCTCCTACATGCAGCAGCAGCAGGCATGAACCTGCATGGGCTTATACCTTTACAACTCTAATATCATGCTGGTCTGCTGAACGCCAAACGATGCATGGACCTTTTCTGATTAGAGTGATTTACTGGGAGCTGTATACAAATAGAACATGCAAAGTGTAGATTGAAAGGAGTGA
Organism: Chroicocephalus ridibundus; assembly: GCF_963924245.1. Taxonomy (NCBI): domain Eukaryota; kingdom Metazoa; phylum Chordata; class Aves; order Charadriiformes; family Laridae; genus Chroicocephalus; species Chroicocephalus ridibundus. The sequence goes on from NC_086285.1 coordinate 90,981,857, forward strand.
GGGGAAAAGTGGTGGAGTGTTTTTATGTATTTATGTATTTACATATTTATGTGTTTAGGTAATTTGTGCGTGTGTGCTGTCATGCAAGAGGGACAAGGATACACCGTGCACATGTACTGTAGCAGATAGATAGAATACAAACGGCCTAGTATGCTTATAAAGCCGACCTATAATACTGTTTTTCTTTCATCTCAAATCATGAGTCCTGACTCGTTAAAGATCAAGGACCTGGGCTCTCACTGAAAAATTAAAAGCTGCCATTCAATACAGTACATTGGAAAACAAAGAGCAGTGTAGGGTCACAGTTTTTTTCCCAACATGACTGAGTGTTTGAAGTTGTTGTGAAACATAATTGCAGATGCAGAAGAGCATAACTGCAGGGTGTTTGGAAACTATCTAAGTCTTCAAAATAATGATCAAAGGAATGAAATAAAAAAATACTTGAAGAGCATCCAGAGATATGGAAATCTTTGTTATCTGGCTGAGTCTGTTCATACATATGAAGTAACCTACCCAGGTCCTGGATGGGTCTCCTGAGAGGTGGTAAGCAGGAGGACTTCCCTCTGAACACACAGCTACTTGAACATCTGAAGATTAGATTCGCTGAATGCAGCCTATAAGCAGCTGACAGAGACCTGCTTAAACTGTACAGGACAGGAAAGAAGTGCCTGGAGTCAGGAATTCTCCACTGGTTCACAAAGCAGAGAGAATGTGGATGGCATAACATCCAGACAGCAACTGGAATATCTATTTCCTTAATGATGAGCAATTACCCTTATAAGCTGCTGTTGGAATAATGTGTTTCAAATTTGAAACTGCCTGACTAGATTACGAATAGGCCCCATGTGGCATACCATTTGGTTATCTTTATATGTGCTTTTTAAAAATGAAGGAGTCCGGCTTGGAAAGATTATGCTGCACTTCCAGTAGTTTACCTTTTGGTAGACATTACAGAAGATAATTTGCAGAGTCCACAGAGACTGCATATTACACAGTGCATAAGACAAAGAAATGGATACCATTTAAAACAATGAAGGAAAGTGTAGAGAGCTGATCTGAAAATAAGAGGAACTTATTTTTGCTTTTACACTACCTATTCCAAATGGCAGAAGAGGGAAGAAGCAAAGTGAAAATTTTGAGGAATTAAATGACAGTGGTGTGTGAGATGAGAAAGAGTAAATGCCTTTATAAAATAAAAATCTCAGTATTACTTGTAAGTCTCCGATGTGCTAACCCATATATTTGTGTGAAGAGTCAAGAAGAGAGCAGGTTTACATATTCAAACCACTTCCCAGGAAAACTAGTGGTGTGGAAGGAAAATATATTTTGGTGGTATTGACAGGGCTTACTTTAGAGACAGGAGGCACTAGATGATGGACAGATTCCTCTCCTCTCAGGGGGGAACGTGCTGTGTATGCTCTGGCTGGAAGGAGCCTGTGCAGGGTTGTCTTTTCATATGCCCTGACACCAGAGCTGTAGGACAGAACAGTAAGACCACGGTGGCCTTTCACAGCAAGCATGGCTTTCAGATAACCTCTCTGGAGTATCTGAGAGGATTCAGGTTCACGTGCCCAAGAGCCAGGTGGGAAGCGTATTGAGAGTTTCTTCCCTTTTTGTTAACATTAGGGTCTTCTGCTGAGGGTCCTGGAGAGAGCTTTGTGAAAAACAAATAGCTAAATACAGCCTCTTAGGTTGTCCTTTGATCCCAGAAGTGACTGCTCTCCTCAGCAGTGTATAAGCCAGCTACATTTAAAACAGGCAGTTGGACTCAGGGAACGAACTATGCTGTTTTGTGTTCTGCTATTTTAGTGCTTCCTTGAGGAAGCTTCACGTGTCTCTGAGGAGAGCAGTCACTTCTGGGAACCGAGGCTGCTTCTTTGTATGTAAAGCCTGGCTCTCAGACTGTGGTTTTAATCACAAGCACTAAAACCTTTCTTGGTGTCAGTTGCAATCAAATCCTTCTACAACTCCTTTCTCAGTGCCATTGCAAGCTGTGGCAACTGAATAAACTGGACTTTTCTGGGATAACCTTCAAGTATGTTTGACTGGGTTTCATGACTACCTAGGAGCATTTAAAGAAAACTTTCCCTCTTAGATATTTTTCTTTCTCCAGTAAAAGGCATCAATGGTTGCAGACAACCAGCAGGTAGAGTCAGTTTGCAGAAAACGGAAAGTCAGTTTGGGCTGGACTGGAGGATTTACCATGTGTAAGTGTGGGGTAGTTTTGTGATTGCTGTCCTGATAGCTTTGCCTAAATTCCAACAGGAATTCTGGCATGGATAATCGGTTACTGCTTGAATGGGCTTGAATGTCTACATGAAGTTGGTGTCAACATGTACTTCTATCCAAGGCTATGGATGAAAGAGTTAAGCTGGAATATCGAGTGGGCCCCTGCAATGAAGTGATTGCAGCCTGAAAAGAACAAATGGGTCATTTTGCAGTTGCATGCTGCAGTTCTGGAGAAAAGCCATATGACCATTTGGAGATCAGATATAAATATGAAATTAGCTTGAAGAACTTTTTCCTGTGCACTGAGGTGTTGAGAATATAGCCATTTATGACTAAAGAATGCTCAAAAATGCCTTCAATTAAAAAATTGCCTCAAAATAGTGAAACTTGAGGATAAAAAAGTTCTAACCCCCTGATAACGACTGCTGGTTCACTGTCAGGACTACTCATGTTGGTTTTCTTATGGTTATGTTTGCATTTAAAAAACTACAGGTAGTTGTGCCCAAAATGCATCCACAGGACGGGTGTTAATACAGCTGCAAGGTCATGCCAGCCTAAGTCAGCAAGAGCCAGGATGCCCTGTCACCTTCGCTTGTACCACTGTGTCGATGCATTTATCTACATGTGCAACCGCCTGGGATTTTCCACTTTGTGGGAAATAGCATCATTTCATAAAAAAATAGTCTTCTGCACTGGATAGAAAACAACAACAAAAGTTGGTCTGCCTGGAATACAGGGGGGAGGTTACGCTTATTTCCTCAGAATGAAGGGAGTTCTCTGCACTGTGCACAGTTTTATATTTTCTACATCTGTATCTTTATAACTATGCTCTGGGTTGTGACACCCTGCCTTGAAAGGTTTGTTCATGATGCCTGTGATGGAAAGAGACAAGAAGGATTAAAAAGAGGGGGGAAAGGGACAGAAGAAACTGTAGACAGCATCAGCTGCGTTAGGTTGAAGCTCAGTAGCTCCTCCATTCTTTAGAAAGTGGGACTGTCAGTAGCACCTTGCTGTCGATATTGGGTGACAGTAAAAAGCCCAGATGAAGAGCTAGAGCGCTGTGGAGAATAGTGCTTCTACTGCTCACATTAACAATCAGAGCATGTAGCTGGACTCCTTCCCTTGCCAGAGACTAGGCAATAAATGAAATTTCAAGGGTCTGATGAGCAAAAATTCCAAGGTCACTCAACCTGAGTAGGACAAATGATAATAAGCTTCGCTATAAATAGCAATTCTGTGACCTGTTGTTGCAATTCTGGGTGAGTTATCAGTGATGAATTTTCAAGTATTCCCCATTAAGAATATTATGCACCATGTTGAATTTCAGTCTGTAGAGGTTACAGCTCTTTTTCTTCCTCAGATGCAGGGGTGAGACACATCCCATCAAGCTGCAGACATTTCTGAGGCATCTAGTTTAAGTGAGTTATTTAGGCTTCCTTTGTAATAAAGAGGGATTCATCTTGGTATTGACTTCTGGAGGTGCCTATTTTCTTCTTTGTTAACTATGAAGGGAGCTTACATGACCATCCTTAAATGAAAGGTCTGTCTTTTATGACAATAAAGCATACATTTCATGATTATGTTTCGTGACATCCAGTGTCAGTATAGTCACTAGTCATGGTCTTCCATCTCACCCTACAGGGCTAATAAAATAAAGGACAATACTTACGCTAGATATAAATATTTAAAACACAAATGTTGCTAAGTTCACATGGGAAGAAAAGGACGAGATGATGGCAAACACCTGGCAAGCAAGAAGGCATTCAAGTGAGCTTGGAAAGCATCACTGAGTGGAGGCAGCCATGTGAGCTGGTTCTCCTTTCCTCCATCAGGAAGGATCAAGAGGTGATGTTTGTGTGGGTTGTCCTTTCTAGTGTTAACTGCAAACACAAGTGACACAACAGGCAACCCTTGATGTCCGGCAGTCTCCAAGACTTTAAAAATTGTCTTAAAAAGAAACGTAAAACCCTAGTATAGTCTCATGATTACAGGAGCTGAGGCTTTAAAAATAAGAGTTCTGAGGGGTAAAAAAAAGCAAGAAAAAACCCACAACATCAGCTTTAACTGCTGCCTCTTGTTCATCTCAGGAATGTCAATGCCTGACCTGTCTCTCTTGATAATATACATCAATGTGATTCCACTGTAGTCATCTTCGTCTTTCTTCAAGAAAAATCAGGGTACAGTTCACATTATCAGGAGTATGGGTCACCTTCGTCTATTGATTACAAGTTTTGCATCTCAGCAACCACAATGAACTCACTGTAAATATTCCTAACTTTTTTTACAGTGCAGGCAAGAAGAAATTGATAAACATGATGATTTATTCTTTGCCAGTCAGAAACTATTTAAATAAGGCACATTCTCTATTGGGTTCTAAGTGATACTGCATGAACATGAACTTGCATTGTTTAATATCAATTTGCTGCTAAACAAAGCCTCTTCTGACTTCAGTGTGACTCATGAATAGCAAATTAATCGAATTTGGAGCTGTTTGTTTGGTCTTTAAAATGATTTAATCAGACATATCTCATTTAGAAAGTAATTTAATAACAGAGGTAAAGTAACAGTTAACACAGAAAGAGTCATGCTTCGGCGTGAGGCAGATTGTTTAGATCAATTGGCTTATGAAGCCAACATGCAGTATATAAAAATGCAGACCTATCACCTTAGTCTTTCTGGATCAATAGCTTCAAGAAGCTCCTAATAACAGGTTCCAAAAAGGCATGTCCCAAAAAAAGCATTCAGACAGAAATTTCTTATACTTTTGATTTGTGAAAATCAATGTTTGAGTTCAACACACAATTTTAATACACAGTCTGTCAAAAGGTCAGTATAGGCCAGATTAATACTAATTTACAAAATCTGAATCACTGATGTCATTGCAGCCACTCTGGTTCATTTCCGTGATGGATGTATTCCTAGCCATGTGAATGCATTGTAAAATAGGAAAAGCGCAACATGAAAATCATTCTCTGTGGAGAAAAGACTTGAAAAGTCAGGAGTAATAACTTGTCAGTGCCCTAACTCCATAAGGAAAGGATTGCGCTTGTTTAGGGAGCAGGACAAAGACGTCCTGCCACTACTGTGATGTTGTCACAGGAGGAGAAAGGAAACAGATTCTGAGAAGATTTGGGTTTCCAAAACCCAAAAGTGCTGTCATCACCTTCTAACACGTATGCTTTAAAAGTGCACTACAATTAGTAGAGGAAAGGTGAAAATAATGAAGAAAAGACACCACTCGTATGTCCACATTGAAATGAATCATGCTGCTATATAAAAACCTTCGTGTTTCAGCAAGCACAGGAAAAGGACTCAGTTGGGATACAATGTAACCTTTTTTTTCAGGTTATAATTTTTATTATACAAATTAGGGTTTGCATTTATCACTCTTCAGCTGAGAGATGTAAACTCCCAGGTACCCAAACAGGAATTCTAACATGAGTCAATCAGGCGTGCATAAAATCTGCAGTGTACCTCCTCTTGATATAAGGTGATGTTTTACCTGAGGATTCATCACCACCTTGGCTTTCCCATATTCCCTACCCACTGCTCCTCTGCTAACCTCACTCTCCCTGGCCTCCCACCACATGCTCAGCATCATATCATGCTCCTCACCCTGCCACAAAATGCCCTCAGCTCTGCAAACTCTGTCACACATCTCACTAATATCGTCCTTCTTCCTTCAGATCCACTACTAGCCTTTGTTTCGCCAGATCCACAGACAAAAGGAAGCACAAACCAGGACGCTTCCCTGCTAAAGATGTGCTTTTTAGGTGATTGTTGTATAAATGCAGAAGGTCAAAACGCACTAGCATCATGTATAGCTGACAGGATACTGTCTCTTGGCTCCATTTGTATTTACAGAGAGGACTGCAGTGGATCAAACCAAGTGTCCGTCTAGTCCAGGATCTTCAGTTCAGCAGCAGCCAACAGCAAATGTACATGGAAGAGTCTAGAAAGTAAGGTAACGTAGAACAAGGGCAATATTTTCTTAAAGTTTTCTCCTAGCTGTAGCCCTGTAAATATGATCTTTGACAATAAAAAGTAAAAGGCTTTACATGTGGCAGCAATTGCCTGGTGGCCACGTGCCTGTGCTGGCTTTGCTCTGGGAGCGCCCGGGGCAGGGGGCTGGCACCCCTACGTAGTCACTGCCGGACAAACAGCCCCTGCGGGGTCACGGGGCTGGGGGAGGGCAGCTGCAGCTCCCAGACTTTGATTGGGAAGCAGGGAGGAGGAGGAGGCAGGCTGTGGTAAGACATTACATAAAAATATTCCCAGAGAGACCCAAGGCTGAGGAGAGAAAGACCCCCACCATGAACCTCCCCCAGCAAAGACCTCAGGGCGTTGGTGACTTGCTGCAACCCCACTTCATTTTTCATGAAGAAGACTCAGGTCCTTGACCTCAGCGCCTAAAGGGAGATTGGAAGGTCCCTCAGAGCATCACAGAAAAACTTCTTGTGAAACAATTTTAACTGTATTACTAATGAGGCTTCTCTATATTAATTTTGGAATGCATGTTATTGTAAATGCCCTAGTAATTTGGACTATTAGACTGTGAAAACATTAATAGGGCTGATACTAAACAGTGCTTCCTTTTGGCAATAAGAAGGTTTTGAATGTAAATAGATTCTGAGTGCAAACAGCTTCCAGCAAATTGCCATCCCCCTAGGGACTTCCCGAACCAGAACTGGTGTCTCTCCATAGTTAGTAGCTGTGAGTGGGGTGTTTCTACCATGATTTTGTCCAGTCAGTATTTAAACCCACACAGCCCTCTTGCAAGGTTGGGCATACCTCGTGTATTATCTCACAGCTACCAGTGAGCTGAAAAAGGGCTTGGGGGCACATGCGTTTCGTAAACCTGCTCGGCTTTACAATACAGAAAAATGGAAATTCCCATATTCTCATTAAGCTTTGCAGAAACTTCTCCAGAATTGTGAAGATGTGTGAGAATGTATGACTGTGCATATCATTACAGTATCCACACCAATATCTTTCTAGTGTCCAAAAAGCTTTATCTATGCTGTTGTCCAGCTGTGTGGAAAGGTTGGTTTTGTTTTTACCATGTGCCTGGTACTGGTAGCTGAACTGGGCTCAGTTAAGCTCCTTGTAGGCAGCACATCACTGCAATATGCAGAAATGAAGAGGTGGGCTTTGAACAGAATCTGGAATTCCTAAAGGAGGAAACAATATTTGAGACGTCTGGCCTTGTTGGTCACTTTTGGTTTATGGAAACCACAGAACAGCATAACAAAAATCTGTCAGATCAGCTAAACCCAAGAAGCAAACCAGCTCAGGACTCGCTGGGGACTTTTTCCTGCTTTTGTACACCGCAGGCCATAGCTTTGCATCCACGGGCTTGTTTGCGGAGGATATTGTTTCTCCCCCATTATAAATCAGTCAGGCATGACTCTGCTGTTAGAATATCCAAACATGAATTGTGACTTCAGTAATTTGCCACTGAGTTGTGCCTCTGCCCTGGGCAATATGTGTACACTCTCAAAGGCAGTGAATGAAATGAAGCTGTCACCAAAACTTGTCTGCAGTTCTTTATGAAACAATCTGTGGGAGCTTCTCTGCCTGTGCAGCAAGCAGCAGGGGCAGAGGCACAGGGCACTTCATCAAAAGCATTATGAAGGTGTCTGTTTTCCCTGGGAGGCTGAAGAATACGATTTTCTGAAAATTCCACTCTATTCATTATTGGGGGAAAAAACCCCACCAGTTTTAACAATTATTGGAAGATTGCCATGTTGTGGTAGTGCTGAGCTAGACCTTAGGAGAATAGCATTTATCCAATAGCTCATCTTTCCCTGTTCTAAGCAATCTTCGGTGAATCACGGCATATCTCCCTATCTCAGTTTTCCACTATATACACTCCCTTTCTTCCATTCTTTGGCTGCCTCAGGCTGCCCGTTCATTACTGCAATGACTTGCTCTTACTATGGGTAGCAACAGACACAGTAGTGAAAGATTTTTTGGCACTGCTAGATGTTATCATGATACAAAAAACCCACCAGTGTTTAGCCAATCTTGTTCAATATAACAACAACCATCAGAAGGCCTGTATTAACTTTTCTGTTTGGAGAAGGCAGGAAAGTTATTGTAGATGCCCTTATTTCAGGAAATCACCCTTATTTTGGATATCCTGCACCTAAAGTGCTTAAAGTAGAAGGCAAAATTGAAAAGTGAACTGTTGGAATAAACCTAATCAGGAAAAATGTAATGCAGTTCTTCTGGGAAATTAGTATTGTGCTTATAGCCCATGGGGATAGATGATCTGGAATGGCTTTGTGACTGCTGATGGTACAGAACCTCTCATTTGTGCTACATGTTGGTGAGCAGATCAAAGAATCATGGTCATGTTGGCGGGAAGGGACCTCGAAAGGTTACCTAGTCCAACATGCCACTCAGAGCACAAGTACCACCAACACATTATCAGGTCAGCCATGGCTTTGCCAGGCAGGTTCTTGAAAATCTTCCAGGTTTCCCACGTTCCCAGGTAAACTGTTCCTGTGCTGCACTGACATTTTAGTGAGGAAGTTTTTCAAGTCCATCTGAACCTCCCAAGGCACAGCTGGTGTCCTTTGCAGCTCTCTGTATCATCTGCAACTGCTATGCACCATTCGGCTCCCCCATCTCTGTGGGCAGCTATGGGCAGCTACCACATGGCCCTTTATTTTCTTCTCCCGCAGACTACACGAGCCCAGCTCCCTCTCGCTGTAGGCCCCTGACCGTCCTGGACAGTGAAAGCCTGTCAGCACCACAGCTGTATTTGATTACCCTAAACTGATGAAAACACCTCCTAGTGAAACCTAGGCGAGAAAAACAAACAAACAAACAAACAAAAAACCCCAACCAACCAGAAAACAACTTGAGTCACTTTTTTAAGCTTTTTTGGAATAGTCTCTCTCACACCACATCAGAGGGATTTTATTTTTTTTTTTCATATGAAAGCTACATTATGTTGAACTTTAATTTTTTGAGCAAACTCTCCACAACCAAGCAGCTTCACAGTACCGTCTCCTGTAATAACGGAAACTGCAGTTTACATTTTAATGGGTTTGGTAGTATTGAAATAGTGCATCATTTGCTATTTGCATATTAAGTGCAACAAGCAAATCTCTGCCTAGCACACCAGTACGACTATGCATTATACAGGATTCAACATCTACATAATATCTGTCAAAAGACATATTTGCGTACAGGCAACCAACCACATAATATAGGTTAAAAAATCCAAAAGAACAGTGGGATAAAGGGTTCAAATATGTACACAAATGATTGAGTCAATTCCAGCATTGGTTTAGTGATCTGGAGCTGTGCTGATATTCCTTAACAATACATCTCCCTCCATCTGCAACAGACACCAGTTCTATTTCTGTTCAGCACAAACACATCTTCATGTAATTCACGTACTTTAGGTTGGACTCTGTGGCAAACCTGGTCACAACGTCTGCCGTTTCTGCAGCATTTTCAGTTTTTTTGCAAGACATTTGCAGTAATTGACAGTATACTGCAGCTGTAAAACTACTTTTTTTTTTTTTGGTGTGTTTTAGATTTGCTGTCTTGCAGCTCCACATGTATTGCCTTTGTAAATTTTCACGGGTCACCCTCTGAACTGTGTCTGTCAGTGTTTTTATTCTGAGAGGTTCTCATTGCACAGCATCTTCTCTGCTTCCAGACAGGCACGTGATGATCAGTTCCCTGGGAAAAAGTTGTGTTCTGTTCTTTTGACGGTTTGATCTTTGTCTGGGGTGGCCAAAGGTATTAAATTAGAGAGACCGTTCACTTTAGATCTGGAATGCCATGGGGACAACACGACATTTTTCATCCCTAAAGAGGAGCGTGTAGAGCACGAGCTGGCCTGCTGCTCCAAGGCAGTGCATAAGCGATGCATACCTTCATGCTTCAGAAAGCTTTTTGTCCCTGACTGCAAGTATATCATTTCAAACACCCTGATGCAGGTACAGGAACTGCAGGCCTGCGCAGGCACTGCAGGGATGGTAAAGATAGACTGAGGGCGCATCCTTGTCACCAGCTTGCAGTATAGCCGGAGAAATGAAGGAGTGGGCTCCTTGGAAGCTGCTTACCCAGGAAAACCTCTGGCAGTACCACACCACCACGGCAAACGGCAGGGCACAGCGCCTGAGGCCACTGCATCCATCCCCTTCTTTTCTCTTCACGTTGACACGTAGAAGCGTTGCGCTCTCTTGTCCAGTACCAGTCCTGCAACGCTGCACAGTTTCCCATCTTTAAATAGCTAGTTATGCTAGGGAAGCTCACTTTAGCCATCCTTGCAAGAACATTGCCTGCTGTATTGTTATTTCATATCTATTCCTTCAAGAACATTCTTCTACACAAAAAACTGTCTGACTAAATGAAAAGCAGTATGTTGGGGGTTTTCAAAAGCTGCTCTTTCTAGCTCTGTGCAATGAGCCTTGAGTAGCTTGGTTTTCTCCAGTCGTGAAACATGGTTCTCCAATTCTGAGACGGGTACGAAGCATAGCTTTCTTTTTGAGGATTGCTGAATCTGCAAAAAGTAAACACAAACCATCACTAAGACAAAAAGGAAAAAGAAAAGGTAGTGTTAGATAGTCTTCCTGTTAATGAAGACCCTGTTGAAACCAAGATATATTTTCTTCTCATTGGAGACTGTCCAATTTCTGATACAGAGGAAATACCCTAACATCTAACAAATGCTTTCTAGTGTTTTCATCTTTTCTGAAAATTCCTACTGAAAAAGTGGAGGAAGACTGTGTGCTGAGATTTCATAATCCCCGTGTGAGGAAATCTTACCGAAACGGTACGTTTTTGCTAGCAGGGAAAAGAAAGGGGGGAGAACCTGTTAAACGAGGTGAAAGCAGGGGGGTAGATTTATATTGTAAGACTTTTGAATTTTGTTTTCAAATGCAGAACTTTGTCTGCTGTTCAAAACCAGAAAATAATTTCCTCTGGTCTCAGTGAAATCCAGAAATGATGGCAACCTGCTGCCTGCTGCTGCTTTACTTCAATGGCAGCTTCTAACAGCAACTCCCTTTCAGGAAAGCTCTTTTATCTCTGAGGTGGAGAGGAAATAAGCTCATTAGCACATTTTCGTTGTACACTAGGGATGCTTTTCTGTGTCAGTCCAGGATCTGGGGAAAGGCACTGTGCAGTTGCTGGGACCTCAGGGTTGTCCAGTTTCATCTTTCCTTCCCTTGTGATTAGGAAACTGTCTTAAAAGCGAGGATACAGCAGGCCAAAAAGGGTAGAATGACAGAGTTAGGACTTTGTGTTCAGCCTCTGAGAGCTTTATTGCACACAAGATTTGGGGACTATTTGTTTGCTATTAGTTTGACCTTTTTACCTTGCTTTGCTTGTGTTCGTGACTCTCTCTTCAGCCTGGCAGATCTTAATGTCCATTATCAGGATTTTTTTTGCTGAATTTCGCTACCAAGCTAAACAACCTGCATTGAAAAAGTATACTGGTGTTAATAATAATACAGCTTGAAAGCATTCCCTAAAGGAAAAAAAAGGCACGAAGAACAGGGCTTCATAAAAACTGGAGGCTTCTGTATTTTTGATGTATAAATCTTTTCCTAAGATGGTGAAAAACACTGGCTTATCGTAACATTCCTCCACCCTGCAATAACCTTAGCAGGTCTAAGCTTGTGACTTCCTTGAATTGGTGTCACAGTTATCTTACCCCTTTCCTGGGCAATAAAGCACCAGAGTGCTCGGTTCTTTTCCTCACAGAAGGATTTGCTGGGGGCTCTTTCTAACTCCATAAAGTTCCTCTAGTCTGACTGTAATTCAATGAATTATCGGCTAGGGGAAAATTATTGAAGCTCATCATGACAACATTGTTCATCACATTAAACAGTGTTGCTGAGGGAGGAAAAAGTTGTACTTCCGAGACAATGCACCTGCAGAGAATTAGCTGATAAATGAATAACAGGCATGTGGCTGAAAACATTAATGGGGAAACATATTTTTAAGAAGAACTTGGTTTTTTTGCAACAAACACTAAATGCCTCCTCTGTGTGATTTTAGCAGCTAAAATATTTGGCAGTCCAAAGGTGCAACACTACACTTTGTGCCACAGGAAGCAAATTGCTCAGACATTTTTCCCTCTTGCATGCTGTTTGATGGTTTTCCTCCCTGTCATTTTGCCACTGACACTGGCATTGCACAAATAAATCATCATGGCCGCTGATTCTTTTCCACTCCCACGGAAAAAGTGGGAGCATGTAACTACGCGCCCAAAAAGGACAACCATCTCTGTGCTATTTATACGTCCTTGCTTCAAGTATTGTTAACTATACTCTGCAAGTTTATGATGATTATTTTATATTTATACTACAGTAGCAGTAAAATATAGCAGCATGTTACTGCCAGACCCTCAGAAGTATTATATGGATGTCTAACTCCTTGGCCTTTGTTGATGTGCGGTGCCTGAAGTGAGAGGAGAAGGCTGTGTGCAGATGGAAGAAGCAGTCAAGCATCAAACTACACCATTTGCTATAGCACTCCTGATTCCCATGTCGCAGCTTTTGGGAAGTATGGGATGAGTAAAGAAGGAGCCTGCAGGAATAAAAAGAAGATATGAGCCAGTGGAATGGTGCCATGGAGAAATGTACCTTATCCCCGAACCTCCTGCTGGAGAATTCCTACGTGATGCTCATTATTAAACTTTCCAAAGTAATTAGTTCCTTGGTACCCAAAACCAAGCACAGAAAGGGCTGGTTTTGCCGAAGTGTTGATCTCTGAGAACAGTGGAAGCATCTGGAAAGCAACGTGGTCTGGAAACGTCTGGGAGGCAACACAGCTTTCTGTGTCTGTACTCCAGACACCTAACGGGATCCAACTAGGATTGGGTCTTCTGTTCCAGGTCCTCTCTTTCTTACCTCCATCCTCACCTTTTTATCTTCTGAGTGCATCCTTACTTTTCCCTTGCCACCTTAATTTATTCCCCATTGCTTCCTCTCACCTACTGCCTCCTACTTCTTCTCTTTAATCTCTCTTCTGTGAGGTTGTTTACACTGTACTCCACACCTTTCCTCTCTACACTTCACAACTTGGATTATTTCCTCCATTTCTTTCGTTCCCTGGCACCAGTAGAGTAGCGTCAAATTCAGTAATTGTCAGGAAAGTTTTGATCATTCCCTGAGTCCCCATTATGTGCGGTCCCCTTGCTGAGATAAATCAACCTCAATTGACTCAAATTTTCTTCTTTCTGTGGGAACATGTACTATGCCTGATATCCAGATGTCTAACGTGAATCTTTCCTCCTGAGTTTAAACCTATTACATTATCCCCTGCCTATTACGGACGTAGATAAGAGCTTATTCACTTGCTTTTAGCAGCAACATCTTTACACATCCGAAGACTGTTATTATGCCTCTCCTTGACATTTTCTTCTCTAGATTAAGTAACCTCAACTGACTTAACTTTTCCCTGTAGGTGATGTTTTCCAGTGCTCTCATTGTTCTCTCTGCGATGCTTTTTTGCACATCCTTTTTAAAGCATGTCACAAAAGTGGACATAGTCCTCCTGCTGAGACTCTGGCAATGCTGACTGCAGTGGAATTCAGTCTTTTAAGCTATAATCCCTTCTTTCTCTACCTATATATAGAGATATAAAAATAGTAAATATCTTTCAGCATAGTGGGTTTAGTGCTTCTCTTTTTTTTTTTTTAAGCAATAGCGTGACACTGCTGACTTATGTTCTTCGCTATAATTTTTTTTCCCTGCAGAATGATTTCTTGCCAGTTCTTGCTCCTCCTCTGTTTACAGAAAGGACCATTCCTGCCTAAATATTTTACTTCTCATTACTGAATGATACCCTGTCTTCTTTGCAGGATATTCCTCCAATTGAACAAAATTATCCAGAATCCAGCTTGCTCTCTAAGGTCTTTCCTAGTTTGACACCGTCTGCAGATTCAGTAGTCATACTTTCCCTTCCATTGCTTCCACTGTCCCCACTTTCTGTTCCCAAACTTCCTGATCCAGATCATTCATGAAAATGTTAAAAAACACTGTATACAGATCAACCCTTAGAGGAACACTGCTTGACATATTTTCTCCCATTTTGACAGTGAATTGTTATGACAGTGTCTCATTTTCTAGACAGTTTTTCCCCCGTATAACATTAATTCATGTAGTAGTCCTTGTTTCTTTAACTTATTTATAAACCGTAATGGAAGGCAATGTCTTTCTACAGTCAAGATATATGAAACCCGATGCTTCCTCCACATACAGAAGACCTGTAATTCTGGCATAAAATAAAAACAGATTGAGAAGTCCATGTCGGATGTGCCACCTCGCATCATCATGTCCAAAATGCTTATGTGCAGTTTGCTCGATTGTTCTGCTATTTTCCCGCGAATGAGGTATCTCTGTTATCTACGTGTTAACACAGGTATTTATTAGAGCCTTTGTTCATAGAATGATTATTTCTAACAGACACTGTTAGTGTTAATGCCTGCTACTTCTTGCACACAGACCCACAAAAACAGCAGAGAGACAACTGGAGGAAGTGTGTAGCTTTGGCAGTTGACATCTGCTGTGTTTGTGGTTTGCTGCGCAATATGCATTATTTCATTCCACAGCCTTCTCCTGGCTGCTGCAGTCTGAGTCAGGAGGAACCTCTGGATGGAGCAGAAGATTGTCCTTCCTGTGGGAGCCACTGAGCATGGCCAAGGGAAGCGTTGCGGGGGACAGGATGGGCCCAGCTGAAGGGAGGCAGGGAGCAGGCAGTCAGGCAGCAAGGAGCCTGCTGAGAAAAGTGAAAAGCAGATGGACAGGTAACAGCAAGAGGATGTTCCCTACAGAGCCACAGGAGATGGCATAGGTCTTGCTTCAGTCAGAAGTTAGCAAGTAGCAAGCCTGTAAGAAGGGACTTGTCCTGCAAAGGCATGCTGGTGTAATGAAGACTTGCAAAAAAGTCCTTTAATTTCTGTTCGTTCTCATCCTGTATTTTCTTTGTTTGAAAAAGTTTAGTCTTTCAGTTTATGGTACAACCTGACTTCAGCTTTTAACTACACTTTTGATGTCCTGACCACAAAGAGACGTCCGATAGGGCCATCTCAATGCTCTGGGTGATACAAGATGTCATTGTAGTAGTCATGAAATCTCAGCTCCTAATTGTTCATCACCCCATACCAACCTGCTCCCTCTAAGTATTTTTGGGCAACACTCTCATTTCCAGTGTTTCCTGCCTGATTTTGCCATTTCACAACACAACCGTTGTTGATCATTGGCATGAGTATGAAGTGCAGGGAGTTTGGTTAAAGAAGCCCTGGAAGGCTCAGAACCCTCAGCAAGCTGAAGTTTCCTCCAAAAAACTCTAAACCTGGGGAGATGTACATCTGTGGTTGATGGGGATTACAGTATGCACTACACGTGACGCAACAATTTCATTTCCTTTGAGCTTTTCTCAGGCAATCTAAACTAATTCATAGAGAAGCATTACATTGATTTGTTTAGCTGATATTTTATTTATGACTTCAATATATTCAAATCCTGAATGACGTCTATCATCAGGATCCAGCTGTAACATGCACAGGCAGAGCTGGCTCAAGGCATAGGAAATACACGCGAAATCAAATTTTTTCTCACCCAAGGATGAAGGACCAACACCAATCCCTTGTCATTAAAAAAGAGGCCTGCAGAGTCTGGCTTGCTACACATAGGGCTGCCTGGGAGCAGGACGGGGGGAGGTGGCAACCACGACTGCTGGGAAGAGCTGGGGTCCCCATCTCATGGAGAGCCTGCTACCTCTGGGATAGCAGCAGCGGCCAGCCTGGCATTTTAGGACTGAACCTCCTACTTCTCCTCCCCTTCCACCCAGTGACCACTTTGCTTCCCCATGGTTTTAACCAGCAGGCAGGTGGCTAATTTGCCTCGGGCCATACCCAGCATGGGACTTTATCTATGTATGGGTGACTTTACAGCATTTTTATGGAGCCTGTCATACCCCAAAAGGGTGTGTTAGGAACACGGGTGCTATAAACTTGCATATCTTCTGCCCTGCTGATTTTGACAAGTTAGGAGAAGGGTTAGGAAGATGGCAAACGCCACATGTAAAGCTTTTCTGTACTTTACACAAGCAAAAAAAGAAAGGGAGTTGAGTGTCAGAAGAGTTAAAAATATTTCTTTTTCTTTCACCGGGTTTCTCTGATTTGATGGTCCTCATACACTCTTAAATTTATTTTTTTTACATTTAAGCTACTTCGAGATCTTTAGATATTAATGTATACTAAAGAAAACCGTAGCCACAGGTACCTATATAACAAAGTCACCGTTAAATTGCACCAAGAGTCTGATGGCTTTTTGCTGGGCAGGCCTTTTCTCCACGAGGACTCCCAGGAGTCTGTGAGCAAAGATTTGTGTAGCAAGGCAAAATCCAGGCAGCTCAGTAAGTGCCTAAAAATGTGGCCCCCAAGCAGTGAGCACAAAATTAAAACCTCAGTGCCTTAGCAAAGCACAACAGATCTTTCTGATATTATTTGCACGGCTGTTCAAACCTTTCCCTTCGGTGGCAGCTCAGAAAAGCTTCAATTCGGCAAACTGATATGTTTGGAAGACCCTGTGCCGTGCAGAGCCTCCTCAAATACTGTAGCTTCTGAAATTACAAGGCAACTCTTCAATTATGAGCAGGTAGAATTTACTGTTTAAGAAGGCATTTTTAAACAGGAATTTCCATTTTGAAACCTCTGGAAACTACAGCAAATAGACCAATGAACTCAATGGAAAATTATCACTTTCTAAACCTTACATTTAAGACCTGCTCACTGATAACCCTGAATATTTTACTTTTTGGGGTCACAGCATCTAAGACTATCCGTCACTATCACAGCTGTGATGATTACTGCATTATAGAGGCTTTAGAGTTTCAAAAGGGAGGATTTAATTCTTTCAAGAGGAAATATGGACAATACCCCTCCAAGCAGAAAGTCCAGCAAGTCACTAAGTTCTCATTACGGGGATTTTCTGTATGAGAGAATTTTGCGCGTTGGCCTGAAGCTGCCTCAGATGTGCACTTCTGGTCCCTGGTGCTCTCTCTCAGAAACAGGGCAGCTAAGAGTGAAGTTGATGATTGCATTCTGGTTGCAGATTAGCTTGAAACAAGATTTCACTAAGTCATGGGCGCTAGAGGGTTTCTCTGGGTTATTGTAGTCATGACTCGTGTGTGTACTGCAGGGTGCAGATTGTTCTACACAGGCTCCCAGGCATTAGCGAGGCTACGGAAAGTAATCTTTTTGGCAGCAGCAGCCTTTGTTGATTGCAAAAACTGTAAATGCTAGGGGCTACTCCAGCCAAATAGCATATTTCATCCTTTGGAGTCCTGAGAGTGCAGGCTGGCTTGGTCAGGCCTCAGTGACTTATTTCATCTCAAATAAGGGAAGCAGAGTCAGCACTGGTGATGTTGAACTGTCCGTTATCTCCTATGCCAAACTATTCACACGAAAGAATTCTTATCAGGAGAGAAAAAACTGTCACTATAAAATAAATTTTTTAGCTTAGAAGTATGACTTTAGCTGTGAAAGAAATTATTTTAGCTTACGGAGCATTTTGACTTTTGTTGTTTTTATGCATGGGAATGATTCTTGAAACTCTTAATATCTGATTTGCTCTTCTAGCATAAATGTGTCTTTGCCTTCAACCTCATGCATGCACAATGTCTTAAATAACTAAACTAATGATATCTTGCAAAATAACATAATTTATGTATCAATGAATTATCAAACATCTACCTGGATTTTCTTAATAACCAAGCAAGGCTGAAAACAAAACCCATTTAGACTCTGGAGACAAAACAATTTACTAATTACTCCGAAGTTCTTTTTTTGGTAAGACACTTTTTTTTTTTCACACTAATCATTGGTGTTACTAGGACATTGTGTGCTTAGTGTGAGGATTTGGTTATATCATGGGCATTGTTGGCCTGCAAGAGCCACATCAGTCTATGCTATTATTTTTAGTTTTCAGGCCTAACCTAAGAGTACTATGCCTAGTAAATAAGGGAATAATTGAAGCTTCAAACTCATGGAGTGCCTCAGCACCTTTGTTTAACACAATGACACATTGAGTTTCTTCACTACATTTCACAAACTGCAGTTTATATTAATATAATTATTACTGATTAACTAAAAACGTGTCATCATATTAGCTCTACCAAATGGCTGAGAAACAGACTGGGAAGTCATTACCCATCATTAAGTCAATGGAGGAAAAGGAGGATTTCACAACTGTTCTGTTCCATCCGCTCATCTTTCATCTGCTCTTTCTTAGCTTGGGATAATTCAGAAACCTGTTTCATGGATGGAGTCTTCAGCACAAACGGAGCTGTTTATAAGTTTCTTAAAATCACACACACACACACATACAGAGGAGACAAGTAGGGCAGAAAGTTGAATAACTGCAGAAACAGAATAATTATTTTCCAGTCCTTGCAGCATTAATAAGCGGGATGTCATTGGCGTGTTGGGCTTTGCATGTGAGGGGAAATCACACTACACTATTGGCAGACTACACCTGTCATGGGCTAGAAGTAGACTGACTTCCCAGATATGAAAACCAGATCATGCAGCAATGACTCAGAGCTGAGTACAAATACACACAGAAGGTGAGGGGGATTCTGAGGGAGCTGTTGCTTTACAAAATAACGGTTGAAGTCTATTGAGCGACTATATACACCTTCCACTACTAATATGATCAAGAGCTGGCAGGTCCATCTCAAAAAGGTCTACTTACCAGGGAATGTGTGTCTCTGTTTATATGTTTATACCTACCCTGTTTACCTTAGTGGCAGAAACCGGCACACTTCAAAAGCCCTTACCTGTATCATAAATAGATTAAAACTAAAACTTGCTTCTTTTTAGAAGCCTGAATTTGTTCTTACATCCTGCCATCGTGTCCAGAGGAGAGCTACCAAACTGGTGAGGGGTCTGGAGACCAAGTCATATGAGGACAGGCTGAGGGAGCTGGGCATGTTTAGCTTGGAGAAGAGGAGGCTGAGGGGAGACCTCATTGCCCTCTACAACTACCTGAAAGGAGGTTGTAGAAAGGTGGGAGTTGGCCTCTTCTCCCAGGTGAATAATGACAGGACCAGAGGAAATGGTCTGACGTTGCAGCAGGGGAGGTTTAGGTTAGATATTAGGAAGAATTACTTTCCTGAAAGAGTGGTCAGGCACTGGAACAGCCTGCCCAGGGAGGTGGTTGAGTCACCATCCCTGGAGGTATTTAAGAAACGTCTAGATGTGGCACTTCAGGGCAGGCTCTACTGGCAGAGATTGTAGGGGTTTTTTTTGTGTGTGTATGGTTGGACTCAATGATCTCAAAGGTCCCTTCCAACCATGAAGATTCTATTCTATCATTAATGAATCTAATCATGGCATGTGGTGATAATACAAATGGTAGAAGAGCTCTCAAATTCACCAGCTTGACTTGGATGGTAAAACCAGAATTAATTCTGCTCTTATTTGTCATGCTGTCTGTTCTTTCCCACCTATATACAATGCAGTCTTTAGGTTACAAGTTCCACCAATAATAAAAGATTTTCTATTCTTGTTCATCAGATTACCTCATTTAAACATCTCTGTCACCCCTGGCTTTTGTACAATTAGCTTTACTATAAGTGAGGGTTGGAAATCTAAATTGCCTGGAACTCTCTTGCTAATATTTCCAAGACAGTCAGGTTAGCTGGGAATACTGGGAACGCTTCCTGAAATTTTTCTTCCAGTAGGTCTATAACAAGGACTTCAAACCTTAAGAATTTAGGGTATTTGTATTAAATTTTGAAATCCAGCTGGGACGTCTTGCCTGAAAGTGGGGCTGTGACTTTCAAATCATTCCCCCAAACCTCTTTAAAAGCCTGTTTCACAGTTCTTTCCTCATTTTTCTTTGTGTGCCTAACAGCTGCCAGGTCTCTGCACTGTATCATTCTCCCGTGCGTCTCTTCCACACCTCTTTATGATCCTCTGATTTCAGCACTGAAAGATAAGCTTCACTGAGACTTGTGTGTCTGGAGTAAGTCTCTAAATAAGGAGCTTGATTTTCAAAGGCACTGGACACTTCCTACTTCCACTGGAGTAAGTGGAGTTGCTCTGGAATTACTTGACTGGCGTTTTGTGAGAAAAGTGCAGTGGCGTGCATCTCGAATGCCAACCTTATCATGGTGGATGGAAAAAGAGCAAACCAGCCCAAATGTTGGTGACGTACCAACAGCAAAATGATCTTACCTGCTAATGATTTCACAATCCTACATTATGATTTAAAATAAAACAAAACAAAACAAAACAAAAAACCAACCAAAAACCATATCTAGATTTCAGTTTATTAGCATAAGTACACTGCTTGGGTTGGAATTACGTGACACTTTGTAACAAAATAAGGAAAAACTAGTCTGATCCTGAGCCTGAGGTGGGAGTATTTAACATGGCCCTAAATCCTGTAAAAGATTCTGGGAAACAGGGGCTCAATTTCTGTGGACAGGCCAAGTTTTGAACAAAGTTAACTTGAGCCTCAGATAATCTCAGGCTGATGCTCAGGCAAATCTTGGCTGATGCAGAAATTCTTTTCATGACACAGAAAAGTCAGCAAGGGCTTGCTTTCATTCTGGAGGTAAAACCAAGGGTGTCCTCTCATTTGTTTGGAAAGAATTTGCTCCTGCTGGCCCAAAGCAGCTACCTGCTTGGGAAAAGCCCGCTGAACCTACATGGGAATCCCACATGAGAAAAGGTAAAACCCCAGACATGACCTGCTTAATGAAATGCCTACCAGTTTCTGGAAAGATGAAACAAACATCTGGGTGATCAGAGAACAAAACAGCAACAGAGAGGAAGAGTCAAGAGAGTTGGGAGGAGAATGAGGGACAGCATATAAAATTACCTATAAATCTTTGCATTGCTATCTCACAGTTTACTAACCCCAGCTCCTGCCCAGTTTGTAAAGCTCGTAGAGTTTCCTCCTGTTCATAAGAACCTGCAAGCCCTGGGTTAAACTGGCCATGAGCGCACCAACAGGATCTGCAACATCTTCCCTCACTAAACATGGTTTGGCGTCTTGTGCTCAGGATCACCTCTGATATGGTGCAGCAGTGAAACCTTGTGTTACTCTGCTGTGAAAACAGCTGTGCTTTGAGAAGCTTTGTCTGGGGCCAGAACCCTATGCCCAGGAGCTGTGTTTCAGCTCAGGCCCTTGCTCCTTGCCTGAGCTATGTGGTAGGTACCCCTGTGCCCAGCCGTGTATCCTGTTGAGCCTGACCTTGCCTTGCTGATGTGATCTTCAGTGTGAGCTTCATCACTACAGACATTTTTGGTGATCGTTGTCAGCTGAGCTGCTGCTCTGCTCTTCTTGTTCAGGTGCGTTGCTCAGCTCCCCTTATCCTTGAGGATCCTGCCCCGACATCATCCTCAGCCCTCTACCTGCCTTCCCTTGTGTGGCAGCCTGCTCTTGCTGCTCCCTGACAAGAAATTTAGTTCAGATTAAATTTAGCCTCATCCCCTGGCCCAAGTGCTTTTACTATATGTGCAGTTCAAAACTTTCTAAAGTAAAACTGTTATGCTGGAAAATTGGATGCATCCCACTCAGTAGTTCAGAACTTAATTGCCCCCACTTAAGTGTTAGAGTGATTTTTGAGGAAGAGCTTCCAGTTGAGTTTTCTCCAAGTAGATCTAGTTTCTGTGCCCCTAAGCCATACCAAGAAGTGACAAAAACTGGTAAATGTAAATGGGATTTTCTTCAAAACTGCACCAAACCGTTGTCTTATTCAGCCCTTGTGATCCAAAATGCACCAGCTAAACACATTGACTAAGAAAGGTGTTGATTTCCACGTGAGGCTCCAGGAAGAAAGGCTTCATTACAGAGTGTCCTGTAAATGTTTTTCCAGAATGCTTCAAGATTCTAATGAGATAAAAGATGTCTACTTTCTCCCAGAAATGCTAGAACCTAATTAATTGTAACTCTGTGATTAGTGTATAGTAGTAAGATAGATACTGACTATAGCAAAGAAGGGTTACTACGGATTTGGCAATTAGGCAGCAGTGCGCAAGAGGACCCAGACACGAGGCTGTGTTCTGAAATGTTGAAGCAAAATTTTGCTTTCTACATTTGTGAAGCCTCAATTGTAATAATACAAAGAATGCCAACTCATGGAAAACAAAATTCAAATTAGGCAATGTTCTCCTTTTCCAAGAAACCCCTCGTGGAAACCATGCCCAACTGTAATTTAGACAGTTGTCTGTGTAATGGTGCAGACTGAAAGGAACAATCATAGCTACAGACTGCCCATGCCCTAAAACAATCCATCATTCAGAAGATGGGCTTATCTGTAAGGACAAAATCGGAACATCCAAAGGTTTTAAGTGTCCGTATGAAAGTAAGAATCAAACGCACGTGAAATATCACGTAGTAAAATCCTTAGCGTTTAATTTGCAATGCAGCCTTGCACATCTCAGGCATAATGAATTACTTCCTGTTTGTCCTTTTATGTAGTAAGGTCTTTATTACTTTTGCCTGCAGCTTGGCTATTCACCGGTATTTTTTCAGTGAAGTCCTAAAAACAGGGAGAGAAAACAATCTATTCATTAGCTCCAGCCATTGTGGAGCAGCATCAGCCTCCGACCACAGTCTGGATGAAGGGTGGTAGCTGGAAAGAGGTTACAGCAGGTCAGTCATTTGGGCTCTTTGCTCAAAGTGTTGGGCTAACAGCTGTTCATGGGATTACTCACAAACAACACTGTAAAAGGAGACATTCAAAAGGTAATCTGCATCCTATTTTAGGAACAAAACTAAATCCCCCAATTTTGAGTAATCTGCAGTGCTCGTTATGCTGCCTTTGCTCTGGCAACAATCTCAAAGTTAATTACCTTTTTTTTATTCCAGTTTTTCACACATCATTTCTAGTGTTAGTAATTTTACCTTTGATGCTCTTTTCAGCTGCTCACCAGTTCCGGCAGCCATCTTCTGGGAATTCTGAGATCTGGCTGCAAATTACAGCGCTACAGGCAGACTGCTCAGAAAGAAAGCGTGGTCAAGGAATGTGGCGTTAGGCTCTGTTCTTGACAGGGATTTTTCAATAGGTTTTGACTTAGGTTGGGTGAAACATTTCACTCTCCTTCCTTGACTGGAGCCAACATTTTTATGATGAGATGCCTTAAGGAACTGTGCTACACTGAAAAAAAATAAAATGCATGGTTCTTTGATGCACAGAAAAAAAAAAAAAGAAAAAACTGTCATGTTGGCTGAGACTCATTAATAGTTCTACTTTTCAATTTTTTATAACTTTGCTGTGTGTTTTGGGAAAATGGGACATGAGGAAAAAAGCATCAAGGCAAAGCTAGTGGCACTGTGTTCAGTGTCTGCTTTTTAGACTAACAAGTTTGTTGTGACAAAACAATGAAAAGTTTATACTGAGATCAGAACATTTTGGCCTCTAGTCATCTGAACTCTGATGCACAAAAAATTGGGTATTGAATTTACAGGCTATGTATATATGTGCTGAAAGGATAAGATAGATTGTAAAATAGAGTAAAGATGTGTTCTGTACAATAACCTCAACTAGAGTGCATGATATCCAGCTATGTTTATGTAAGCAAGAACCTCCATTAAACTGAAGCCTTATATGATCTCTGCCATCAGCATCCAGAAATTTTTAAACTAGGCGACACTCTGTGTTGTCTGAGGACCTTCCGGCAGAGTGTGAAGCAATTTGGCTAACATCTGTCACTTTTTCTTCTCAAACTCTTAGATCTTGCACACTGGTCTCATGAAGCCATCAACAAGGTAGAAAACAGACGATTTTTCAGGCTTAAGTTCTCTGTATAATCCATGGAGACAGAGGAATACGTGCCTAAGGGATCCACACAAGTCAGGTGGCTGGCTCTGCCAGGCAAGTAGCTTACCTAACCAAAACGGGAAAAAAAAAGCTGAGATGTCTGTCTTACATTTTGGCCTCTTTAGAGCCTGGATGCCTCACCCTAACGAAGAGGAAGGTGCCCAGCTCCCTTCAGGCTCCTGCACCCTCTTCCAGGGCCAGGTGCCAAAGTCAGTATTTCACAGAAAAGAGAGGACAGACATAAATTGTATGTGACAGCTCAGTTACTGAAGTGAGAGATTCTCATGCAGCTCTCTCTTGATATACCTCTTACGAAGGAAAATGTTTTGACCATCCAGCTCCAGAAATCCCAAAAGAAGTGCAAGCCTTACCAAAGCAAAGTGTGTTGTATTGCATTGGAGAGGAAGGCTATATAAAAGGATATATTTTTTGCTACAGCAACCTCTTCTTGGGAAGAAGCTGGAGCATTCTTTTTTTTTTTTTCTTTTTTTGGGGTGCAATAATTTGGAAGTCACTGGGCAGCAGCATTCTGGTGTAAAAGACTGTGAGATGGACACTCTGTTTCTTCTCTTACACTAGTGAAACTACTAGAGAGAGAGAGAATAAACATGCCTCTAGCCTACTGGCTTGGATCCATGCTTGGGCATAAAGAAACTGCAGGTCGTTATCCACATTTCAATGGGGAGACAGTTGAAGCTCAGTCTTTTGAATCCTGGTCGGGTGCTCCAGTGAATACCCCTGCTTCTGGTCCAATAGTAGTTCTTCTTCCCTCCTGATATCATACACTGCCCCCTGATGTTTTTTAGACAACATCCGTACTCCTTTTCCTAACAAGGATCTTTGAATAGTTTTCTGTATGTTAACCTCTCTTTTTCTCATAATTCTAATAGACCTTCTTTCCTGCATCAGTTCCGGCTTGAATTAATTTTTCTCTAACATAGGTAAGTAAAAGTGAGACATTGTCAACACAAGCTGCTTCTCCCCCTGGAAGCGTTCTGGGATTATTATTTTTTTTTAATGTCAGAGAATCGGGACCTTGTTTATTTCAAGTTGGACTACATCAAATAATGGAGCATGTTGCAGCTATTGAATTGGATGTCTTTTAGCTGGGGCATCGCCAATGTCATTTTTTTTGCAAAAGGTCTCCTGATTGAGTAAAACTTCAGTGTGGCTGTGATTTGTTTTATGTATCTGCCAAGACCTTAGAAAATAACAATATGAATTGTGTTAGAGGAAGGTCAAGTATTTACAGCAACTTTTGCTGAAGCTCATAGCAAAAATATGCCTTTCATTAATAACTTTTTATTTCTGCTAGTTGTAATATTTTCCATAGGTTACGTCTGGTATTTTTCAATTAAATTGAAAATAAACCCAACCATCTTATTTCTCACAGATGTTTTCTCCTACCACATGCTTATATTTTTTTTCTGCCTGTCTTCCCCACCTCTCTGTTGATCTTTATGCTTATTCTTGGCTCTTACCTTAGCTTGGTCCAGTCCTTCAAGCACTCCTCCATGTGCTTGACGTTAGGGCCCTGCCAAAGTAGAAACACAAATCCCAATGTGGCTGGAGCATTGGATGAAAAATATTTTTAGGATATGGGATGTACTTCTGCTTCATAAGCCTTGCCACAAAGCAGAACCTTACTCTAACCTGAATGCCTGCAGGAGATTGAAAAAGAAATTATTTTGTAAATAACCTCAAAAGAAGAAAGAATTCTTGCCTGCTTCTCAATGTAGGAATTGCTTTTCTCAGCTACTGAGAAGAGTGCCTGGTAAAAGTAGCTGGTTCTCACCATGTTGAATGGGCAGAGCAAGAAATGTCACAAATTTGCGGATTTGCTCTAAAAAAGTTGTATGCAGATGCGTTGGAAACGAGGAGCGGATTTTGAACATGAATGTTTCTATAAACAGCAAATAATTACTGGAAAACCTTAAAATGGCTCTTAACAACACCAAAAAGATATGCAGCCTTCAGCAAGCGTAAAGATCAGTTAGAAGAAATGCAAGTGTGTTTGTCTTTTCAAAACATTAAGGAAGACGTTGATTCCAGAGAGGTGTGTCAAGCATTTCCTTAAATCGAACGCTACACTTCAGTGCTGAACTAACCCAATGGGCGTTGTGGATTACTATTTTCATTTGTCTGTAGTTAAAGCACTTGGAATAGTAATAGCAATAGTAATAGTAGTATTCCCGTGTCTTGTAGTTAGTGAAATGCAGGACCTGTTGGAGTGCTGTTGTGCAAAGTTTACATATTAACTGTAAGAAAAAAAATCTCTTTCTTGTAAGAAAAAAAGACCACTTGGAATTGCACTTTAATTTCTCTACATCCTTTACAGGCTGGGAAATTACCTAGATAGAATAAGGAGTTTTGCTCTTAAGGAAATTCACTGCTGAGCTTCTCTCAGCACTGTTAAATATAGGGCACAATTTCAATCTCTAAAGCAATTCTCTGTCCTTTCGGCCAGGCACACACCTGCCCCTTTTCTCTGCCCATGCTGTGTGCTGAAATGGAAAGACATTTGCGTGCTGTTAAGAGAAAAAAAGGAGGAATTTTCTGCTGTGAGAAGTGATGAAGATCACTTAAATGTATATTAGGGGCTAGCTTCTGCCTTTAAAATCAGAGTCCACTTAAACTGGGATAAAAGGGGTGCTGCAGTTAAGTTAGGCCTCTGGGAAATATTTCAGCTGTCTATAAATAAACACTTTGTGGCCTTTTGAGTGTCTTGTATGCAGTCTATCTCTGTGACACCTCTGTGTAAGGTAATGGAGAAAAATGATCATTCTGCAAATAAATTCCTTCTGTACTAACTTTTATTTTATTTCCCCTTAGTCAAGCATAAACCCTCCCTTGAAGTTGTCAGATGTGATTATTGATCTGGTTCTGGTAGCATAACTCTAGCCAAACAGTCCAGGAATAACTAAAAAGTTGAGTCTTTCCCTTTTCTTGCTTTTGATTTAAATTTGATTTTAAAGAAGAGTGGCAAAGAATGGAGAAAAAATGTAGCAAACTACTGAGGTTAAAGCACGTTATCAAAGCAGAATCATCCTCAGAAGCCTGGGAGTCCTCCTGTAAGAGCAGTGTACATGTGGCCATAGACCTTTCTGCACCTGGAGGGTTTGATATACTGTGCTGATTGAGTAAAGACAAAAAGACAAAAGACACTAAAATTGGAGCAAAACCGGAGCACTGCAAATGTTGAACGAAGGCTGGCAGGAGCATCTTTCACCGTGATCTGGTGACTTGCCCTGCACGTTGGCGGAGGCCAATGTCCCTTCCCTACCTTCTCTACTTTTGTCAGTTCTTGCACAGTCAGAATTGTGTTCTATTCATGGAGCTGTGTATCTTGGTTTGGTGGTAGGCTGTAGTCTTGTTTTTACACGTGGCCCTCTGTAGTACAGAAAATATTTGTGCAAGTTTAGTGTAATGAGGAAAGACTCATCTTTTTCAAAAGTGCTGTGATGTCCTGGAGGCTTATTTATTAAACGATTTTTTTATTGCAACTATTGCAAACTCCAAAGCTTTTACTCCATTGATTTCTGAGGGTATTTGCTTCAGTAAAATATATGATGAAGCTTGAATAAAGATATGATATGGATCCCACATTTCTAACCTGAGGCGGAGCTGGCTCAAGGCTTTGCAGAAGTACAAGCGTGCAACAAAATAATTTTTCCACAGAAAAATTACCTTTTTGGGGAAGGTTAGAAGAGACACAAGCATGACTGAAAGTAATCTGTAGAATATCTGTTAACTAGGCATGGAGGAACAGAAAGGTCCAGTATGAATTTTGGAGATCTGATTCCCCCTTCATGACCTCTCTGCTCAGCTAATCAGCCCTACGTAGAAGGAGCCTTGCATTGGCAAATAAGAGCAGCTGTACTAGACTGACCCAAAAGTCCAACAATCTTATTTGTGACAATGACCAAAACAAGGAAAAACTGACCAAAACTTAGGGCAAAGGAGAAAACAGGGCAAGTATATTGCAACTCAGTAAATGTGGTTTTTGCCACCACCAGCACAAGGCCAGAGGCTTGGTGGCGAGCCGGCAGCGCGGGGTCTCAGGACGGCTCTGGCCCTGCCTTGGCCGGAGCTGGTTTTAGCCGTGGCAGCAATTGCCTGGTGGCCACGTGCCTGTGGCCTCCCTGTGCTGGCTTCGCTCTGGGAGCGCCCGGGGCAGGGGGCTGGCACCCCTACGTAGTCACTGCCGGACAAACAGCCCCTGCGGGGTCACGGGGCTGGGGGAGGGCAGCCTGCGGCTCCCAGACTTTGCCTGGGAAGCAGGGAGGAGGAGGAGGAGGCAGGCTGTGGTAAGACATTACATAAAAATATTCCCAGAGACACCCAAGGCTGAGGAGAGAAGGACCCCCACCATGAACCTCCCCCAGCAAAGACCTCAGGGCGTTGGTGACTTGCTGCAACCCCACTTCATTTTTCATGAAGAAGACTCAGGTCCTTGACCTCAGCGCCTAAAGGGAGCTTGGAAGGTCCCTCAGAGCATCACAGAAAAACTTCTTGTGAAACAATTTTAACTGTATTACTAATGAGGCTTCTCTATATTAATTTTGGAATGCATGTTATTGTAAATGCCCTAGTAATTTGGACTATTAGACTGTTAAAACATTAATAGGGCTGATACTAAACAGTGCTTCCTTTTGGCAATAAGAAGGTTTTGAATGTAAATAGATTCTGAGTGCAAACAGCTTCCAGCAAATTGCCATCCCCCTAGGGACTTCCCGAACCAGAACTGGTGTCTCTCCATAGTTAGTAGCTGTGAGTAGGGTGTTTCTACCATGATTTTGTCCAGTCAGTATTTAAACCCACACAGCCCTCTTGCAAGGTTGGGCATACCTCATGTACTATCTCACAGCTACCAGTGCGCTGAAAAAGGGCTTGGGGGCACATGTGTTTCGTAAACCATCACAGACATTGCACTGCACCCAACTGAGACCTGAGGATGCTGATTACTTGTTCTGACCCCCACCATTCATGTTGAGGAAGACTCAAGCCTTTATTTTGAAGACTCAAGCCTTTATTTTGGCACCCAGAGGGACATCAGAAGAGTGAGCACAACACCAGAGAAAAGGGGTATGTATCAATAAGTTTTCCTGTATAACAATTTTAACGGCATTATTAATGAGGCTTTCTTATATTAACCGTATAATTTTTACAAGTAGACTGTTAAAACATTAACTGGGCTAACAATAAATTCTTGGTTCCACGTGTATGCCCATAATGAGATTTTGATTATAACAATGTGCTCTGTTTCCCCAAATTCTCTCCCAGCATTCCACAGCTTATGACTCAGGGACCACCTGAGCCAGATGTGCTGACATGGTACTCGATGACTTTCAGTTAATTAATTTTCTTCCCCCCGGAATTGTCCAGTTGACCCTTAACTCACAGAAACTCCCAGCATTCGCACCATCCAGTGGAAAGGTGTTTGGAAGGGGAGCTACATGAGGTATGAGAAATTGCCTCCATGTGTTTGTTATGAACTTGCCACCAGCTCAATTTGTCTGATGCCCACCTAGGTGGCAAGTAGCAACCGCTACCCTAGTAGTGGTTCCTTCTTTGCCTGCCACCAGCTGACCTCCTTTCCCCTGTCTCCAGGGGCTTTTGGTTTATACCACACCTCTCCCATATGGGCCTCTTTCAGGACCTTGCTTCTTCCTCACGCCTGGCACAACCCTCTTGGCTTCCCTTCCCATCCTTCCCTAGAGGCTGCAGAAGGGTTTGCCCTGCAGATATCTGTGTCTCCTGCAGCTGGTCTCCTATTAAGAAGCAGCCTTGCAAAAATGACTGGCACATCTGGGATCCCTGTTGCTACTTTTAGCTGGGAGCTCAAGGCTTGAGATAGCATGGAAAATGACCTTCCCAAGAAAAACAGCATTTGGAGATTAGTATAGTAAATTGGGAATAATTCCTGCTTTCAGGGAACCTGTTTGGATGACAGAAGCCTTGGGGTTTCTGGATACATGAAATACCAAACACAGAAAATCATAAAATCTGTTAAAAATCTGCCATTTTCCAACATAAAGTGCTCAATTTATTCAATCAGTTACAGGGCATTTTTGAGAAGCTTTAAACACAGAAAAGGCACAAATGTAATGTATAATGTGTGCGTTGCCCAAGCTGGATTCTAAGAACCAGCTTCTGCAAAGCAAAAGTGAGGACTTAGATTGCCTGAGCCAGTGCACTGACCCTAGAGCTGCTGAGGAGAAGCGAATGGAAGTGGAGGAGAATGGCAGCCACTGCTGCCCTCCAAGCAGATAACCAGCCATTAAATGCTCTTAGGCCGTGCCTGTTGACAGGGTCCCTCTGGCAAAATAGGTGGCCGAGTACCGGCTTATGCATGAATAGATTTCCAGAGGCTCTGCCCTGTCAAGACTGAGACAAGCAGAAGTGCATGCGTAATAGGAATATAAAAGAAAAGAAAAGAAAAGAAAAGAAAAGAAAAGAAAAGAAAAGAAAAGAAAAGAAAAGAAAAGAAAAGAAAAGAAAAGAAAAGAAAAGAAAAGAAAAGAAAAGAAAAGAAAAGAAAAGAAAAGAAAAGAAAAGAAAAGAAAAGAAAAGAAAAGAAAAGAAAAGAAAAGAGAGAAGAGAAGGTAACTTTGAGTGAGTTAGGCATGAGCAGAGCACAGGTTTTGGAGGACTGCAATGTTGGTCTTAGATACCTAAATCCCGTCCAAGTGGTTACGTGGATCTGCTTGTGAACATCTTTTCCCAGCTTTCTAGAGTGGTAGAAGAAAGGATAAATCATACTGCTGTGTAACAATGAGGACTATTCATGTATTTCATATAGAAATGAAAGAAGTGTCACTTTTTAAAGACACAAAGATTTCAGGAAATGCATAGTGCCAATTAGATTTAGGAGTACCATTAGGAAATAAAATTGTATTATTCAATTAGCAGTCACATTTGTAGCCATTAGTTCCCCTGGAAACTTGTCAAAGCTTTAGAGTACAGCTGTCAAGGCAAAAACCTCAGTAAAGGAATACTTTAAAAACAATTCGCAATTGACCTTTAGATGTTGTTTTCATCAATGAAAGCAACAATGTGGAAGACTTCTCAGAATAAATATCTTATGCCTTACTAAAATTATACAGTATTCTGCTTGTGTTTTGCTTGATATACCTACATATATAGATATTTATTTGATATGCATACAAATACTACTTGTACATATATTATATCTACGTATTACATTAGATATTTCTGTTATCAGCGGTAGGTTTCCAAAAATTCATTTTGGACAAAATTAGGACATAAATGTTAGAAACAAGGGGATTCATGTCTCTTGCTCCAGATTTAATAATGATCTCAGCAAGAGCGAAGATGAAATTTCTCCCCTAGATGTTCAGTGGTGCAAAATCAGACAGCTGAACCACAGATTTTGTTTAGTTTGTTCTTTGCCCTCCTCTGATGCACCAAGTGCTGACCACTGCCAGAGGCAGGATTTCAAACTTGAGTTGAAATATATTTCATATAACCTTGCAACTGCTTGGTTCCTATGCAGCAAAAACACAGTCGTTGGAGACTGAATAAATAATTTAATCTGAGGTTTACTAAGCTGAAATAAATTAGAGTTTCATACATGGTGGAAAGTGCATTACCTAGGATGTACACAGGACACATATAAATATGTTTTTATACAAGATAAATGTAATTCACAACTTTTTTCCTACTTCAGCAAGCAGATGAGAGGCTAGATATTTTGCAAGTATTGACTGCTACATAAAATTGTGTCGTACAGGATTTTAGAGACTAGTATAACATTACAGTGGGAAACATTCAACAAGACTTGCTATTTTATAATCCTTAGGAGTTTCGGTATTGTGAAGAAATCTGTACTGTCCTTGAATCTGTTCTTCTTTTTCTACTTTTACTCAGGACTTCTCCTTTCCACACCTGTCTTGTTTCTGTGCATGCTAGCAGAAAAGAATACACATAACTTTTCTAATTATAT
Source organism: Chroicocephalus ridibundus (assembly GCF_963924245.1). NCBI lineage: Eukaryota > Metazoa > Chordata > Aves > Charadriiformes > Laridae > Chroicocephalus > Chroicocephalus ridibundus. The sequence continues at coordinate 91,013,868 of NC_086285.1, forward strand.
CTTTATAGAAACACTAAGAAGAAAGATTTGGTGCTTAGTACTTTAGGATAATAATCTAAATTGCCTGGTAAAGCATTTATTCCAGCTTGGGTTCAAAATGCAGCCATGACTTGCTAGTCAAACAAACAAACAAACAAAAGCTCATAACACACTCTCTCACATACAGAACAGTGATTGCATTTTTTTACAGCATCATCATTTGCTATTGATTATTCCCAGGGAACATCATTCTAATAGACAGAGTGGCAATATTCTAACCACTGTGAGTATATGGCTCAGGTATATTTCAATACATGCTACAAGGGGAACACACTGTGGGGAACGCTGCAATGAACACAGGTTCTTCAACTCCGCTGATAAATGTGACAAAGAGTATTTTACAATTCATGTTTCAAAAACATCTAGTAAAACATAATAAAAGAAAAAGTAAGGATAATAAAAGCGTATGCACATGATGTTACCAATTTAATGACGTTCATTCCTTTTATTAGTAGCAATCCCACAGATGCCTGAGGAAGCACATTTGCTTTTGTTAAAACAAATCCATTCTAGAAACTGTTCTGACATCCATCATTAAAGCATTTTATGTGAGTAGTCTTTCTTACTGTATTATTAAACCATTCATTAACATGGTAGATAAAAACTCCATTCCACTAAGAATCTGACATGGCATTACAGAAATGTACCCTCCTTGGCAATGATGAAATACGCCACGACAGGAAAACAATAACACAATGTAACTTAACATTAGGCTTTTCAAAGTGTGGAATATTTCTATTGTGGTACTTAGAATATATACCAAACACATTTTCCTCTTAGAATAAATAAATAAAAAAGATTCCATTTGTACCAGAACTGAATCTTGGCAGTGCAATCTACAAAATGATCTCTAAAACATGACAGAAAACAAAGACGGATAACTCTTTGTATAGCACTCACTGGACTGACTCCATGTCATTCTAAGTTCTGCTACAGTTCTTAAATGTGTCTGGACAGCCAGAACTGTATCTCTGTTACTGAGCAAACAGCAAATGACTGTACTTAAACCACCTGAAACTGCACAGGGCTCAGTGAACACCGTATTTAGGCATGAAGGAGAATATCACCAGCCTCTTCTTTCTTCAATATACCACAAGGAAAACTGTATTTTCAAAACTCGGATTTATAGGTAATTTCGCATACTATTACTGCAGTGTTTAAGCACCTTGCAGCCTTCATCATCTCTTTTAGTGTCTCTGTGAGATAGAAAAACACACCTTGGAAACTGAGATAAAACCAATCACAGAATCAGACAATCACTCAGTCTGAAAGGACCTAAGAAGATTGTCTAGTTCAAGCCCCCTGCTCAAAACAGAGTCACCTGGAGCAGGTTTCTCAGGGTCATGTTTTTGATATCTCCATGGATGGAGAGTCCACAACCTCTCTGTTCCAATGCTTACTCAGCCTCACAGGAAAAAAGTGGGTTTCTTAGGTATAAGTAGAATTTCTTGCGTGTCAGTTTGTGCCCATTGCCTCTTGCCCCGTCACTGGGCACTACTGAGAAAAGTTTGGCTCCATCTTGTCTACATCCTCCTTTCAGGTATTTATATACATTCACGAGATCCTCCCTGAGACTTCTCTCCTCCAGGATGAACAGCACCAGTTCTCTCACCCCCTCCTCATATGAGAGATGCTGTGGTTCCTTAATCATCTTTGTGCCTCTTCACTCTTGCTCCAGTAAGTCCACGTCTTCCTTGTACTGGGTAGCACAGAAGTGGACCCAGCACTTTAGATGTGGCCTCACCAGTGCTGAGAAGAGAGAAAGGATCATCTCCATCAACCTGCTGTCACTGTTCTTCCTAATGCAGTCCAGGGTGCTGTTGTCTTTTTTTTTGCTTCAAAGGCTGGTTTTTGCTCAACTTCTTGTCCACCAGGACCCCAAGGTCTGCCAAACTGCTTTCCAGGTGGTTGGCCTCTAGCCTGTACTCGTGCATGGGGTTACTCCCCACTAGGTGTAGGACACGGTATTTTCCTTTGTTGGATTCCATGAGGCTTCTCTCTTCCTATTTCTGCATCCTGTCAAGGTGCTTCTAAATGACAGTGCAAGCATCTGTAATGTTATCCACTCTTCCCAAACTTATGTTATCTGCAAACTTGCCAAGTGTGCACTCAGTCCCATTATCCAGGTCAGTAATAAAAAGGTTAAACAGTATTGGACCCAGTACTGACCCCTGGGACACACCACTAGTGCTGGCTTCCAGCTGGAGTTCGTGCCACTGATCACAATTCTTTCAGCTCAGCAGTTCAGCCAGTTTTCAATACACCTCCCTGTCTACTCATCTGACTTGTACCTCATCAGCTTGTCTATGAGGATGTTATGGGATACATTGCCAAAAGCCTCACTAAAGCTGAAGTAAACCAAGCTGTTCATCTTATCACAGAAGGCTATTAGGTTGTTTAAGCTTCTTGTCCTTCATGCATCCAGAAATGTTTTTGGGGATTAGTTGTTCTATCACCTTCCTAAGGATTGAGGTGAGGTTGACTGGTCTGTAGCTCTCTGGACCATCAGTCTTACCCTTCTTGAAGACAGGAGAGACATTTGCTTTCTTCCAGTCCTTAGTAACCTCTTATTATCGCCATGACCTTTCAAAGATAATCAAGAGTGGCCTCCCAATGACATTGCCTAGCTCCCTCAGCCTTCAAATGTTCATTCCATCAGGTCTGGACTTACGTATGCCCAGTTTACTTAAATGTTCCCTAACCTGATCCTCCTCCACTGAAGGCAAGTCTTTCTTGCTCCAGGCTTTCCAATGGGTCTTGGGGGCCTGGGGTTCCTGAAGGGAAATCTTACCAGTATAGACTGAAGCAAAGACAATGCTGAGTACCTTGGACCCTTATCTGCCCTCTGTCCCCAGCTCACCAGCCTCATTCAGCAGCAGACCCACATTTTCCCTAGTCTTTCTGTTGCTGCCTATGGACTTACAGAAGCCCTTCTTGTTGTCCTTCATGTTCCTTACCAGTTTCAACTCCAGACTGTGGCTTAATTAAATCCACCCCTGCATGTTCAGTGTCTCTATATTCCACCTGGGTCACCTGTTTAGTCAGGAGCTCCTCATATATCCATGCAGGTCTCCTGTTACCTTTGCTTGATTTCCTATTCATCTAGATGGGTCGTTCTTGAGCTTGGAGGAGGTGATACTTGAATACTGACCAACAGTCTTGGACTCCTCTCCAGGGCTGTAATCCACGAGATTCTTCCAAAGTCTGCTCACCTGAAGCCCAGGGCTGTGATCCTACTTTTAGCCCCGCTCCCTCTTCACGAGATCCTGAACTCCTCCATCTCTTGTCACTGCAACCAAGGCTGCCCCTTACCCTCTGCAAATCCTTCCTTGTTTATAAGTATCAGGACTGGCAGAGTGTCTCTCCTTGTTGGCTCCTCAATCTTCTGTGTCAGGAAGTTGTAACTGATGTATTCCAGAAACCTCCTGGTGGAGGCTTGTGGCCGGCTTGTGGCCTGCTGTCTTGTCCTTCCAGCAGATATCAGGGTGGTTAAAGAGCCCAAGAGGACCAAGGTCTGTGAATGTAAGGTTTCTAAAGAAAGACTCGTCACCTTATTCTTCCTGATCAGGCAGTCCACAGCAGATACCACAACAATGTCACCCATGTTGGACTGCCCACTAATCCTTACCCATAGGCTGTCACTGGCTCATCACCCAGCTGTAGACATAACTCCATGCATTCCAGCTGCTCTTTCACATAAAGGGCAACTCCTCCTTGCCTTCCCAGCCTGCCCTTCATGAAGAGGTCTTTGTTGGTCCACCACAACAAAAGACTAAAAAGCTGTAGCTGGGCAGCTGTGTGACTTCTCACCCACAGAAACTTAGGCACCATAAGAACTTGACTGTAAGAAACTTACAGGTCTGAGGAACTGAGATAGTCCCATGAACAGGAAAGAGTTTAGCGGAGTTTTGAGAATGTCAGTGTTTGACTTGACACTTTACTGCCCACTGCTGTGGCAGGTACGACAAAGCCTGTGCTAGCACAGTGCAGCCTTCCAGTACCTACAGGGGGGCTACTTGAAGGATGGGGAGGGACTCTTTATCAGGAGTGTTATGATAAGACACGGGGTAACGGCCTCAAACTGAAAGAGGGGAGATTTAGATTGGATATCAGGAAGAAACTCTTTACTGTGAGGGTGGTGAGGCACTGGAACAGGTTGCCCAGGGAAGCTGCAGATGCCCCATCCCTGGAAGTGTTCAAGGCCAGGCTGGATGGGGCTTTGAGCAGCCTGGTCTAGTGGGAGGTGTCCCTGCCCATGGCAGGAAGGTTGGAACTAGATGATATTTAAGGTCCCTTCCAACCCGAACCATTCTGTGATTCTGTGTGATTCTGTGTGATTCTGTGTGTGATCTGCCCAGGCTGATCGGACTTGCTTGTCGCCTGAAGCTGTGCTATATCAGAGGGCAAGACTTCCTGTTATATTACAAGGTAATACAGGAGGAAAGCCAACTTGCAGTTTCAGTGTGTTCTCCAAAACAGTAAAAATTAGATGTAAATTTAAGCTAGGCTGTGTATATATGAGGATGACCTTACATGCAGGGTACATACATAAAAAACAGAAGTATAGACCCAGTACTTTGAAAACTTCTGATACAAATCTTGGACATGTTCAACTGGGATAAAACATCAGTTCTTTACTGACTTTTGAAGTTCTTCAACAATTTTAACAAGATGAAGCTCTGCTCCTTCCTAGCTAGCAAAAAATAAGCCAAAATGTAAAAGCTAAGCTTATTTAAAAAGATTTCTAAAAGCAGAAACATGATTCAGTAGTACCTGAAGAAAACAAAATTAAGAGTCTAGGTGTTTTGTCAACTTCTATCAAACATTGCTAACTATTCCATAAAGACTCAGCCTTTAGCCACATTCCGTAAGATCTAGTATTTCTCATATTATAGAATGGAGGCCTATAATAATCATAAAATTTAAACAATCCACAGTGATTATTTAAACAGACTTGCAATTTATAATTAAATTTTTGCAATTTAAACAGATTGCAAAAATCCTTGAAAGAATGTCTTGTATTTTCATTGAAAGCACTGAAAATAATGACCACAGGTAACAGGCATCAGATTTATCACCATTTGAGGGACAATTCTTGCAATAATTATCAGAGGATTGATAAGTTAATCACCAGACAGATTCAAAAGGGAAAGCTAAAGTGCATATATTAGACTGCATAGAATTGCAGAGAACAATATATTATCTGTTATATTTTAATTTGTATACTGATGCTAAGTTTACCAAGTACCATTATAGTAATTTTTCTCACTGTTTAAAAAATGTGGGACATGCACAGTAGTAAAAACCTCTTGTCACTGTAGCAGAATTTTGCTTCTGGCAAGACTGTAACTCCATTTAATGTCTTTAAGTTCTCTGCAAAAATAAAGATACTTACATGCTTATATTTCACTTGGATTTTATGAAGTTGTGTAGAATAACGGTATATAAAACATAAAATACTACTAATTAAAAATTTAAATATGCATTAAATTGATGGGGAATTATCTCCATTATGCCAAAATTGCCTTTGAACTGTAATAGCCATGTCACCCAGTTTAATGGTAGAAAAGTAGCAACTGTACAGGTCCTGTAGTAGAACTGTTAATATTAAATCTCAGAGAAAAAAATACTATGGAATCTTTTCTTCTTTTTTTTCAGTCAGGGGAATTTTTGGGTGCAGCAAGGGACTGAAAATTTGATAAAATTGCCTCTGAGTACAAAGAATTTTTGCTCACATTTGAAAAAAAAAGTAATAAAAATGAACTCGGAGTCGGATAGCTTTGATTTCTGATAGACTTAGTCCACTGAGACCTAACCATCAGTTATCTACCCACAGTTGCCTAATCCACACTGCCGAGGCCACGACTAGACTTAATGGTCTATTAAAATATAGCTTAGAAATCTAGCATAGGGCAGTTAAACTGCAAAGCTGCCAAGTCTTACAATGGGAGCAGGATGAAAAACACATCAGCTGATGATCAACCAACCAATTGCTAAACAATTTACAGTCCAGATCTCTCAGCTGGAGCAATAATAGTTGCAAAAATTCCCTTCACAAAGACAGTCACGTCGCCGAACAACTCCCATTCGCAGAAACTCAGTCCAAAGTTGCTACATATAAACTTGCTCCTTTAAACTAGAAAGCCAATCTGAAGCTAGTCCTTCAACTTCAGGAGGGGCGGGAAATCAAAGCATCAAAAAGTTAACCTCGGAAATGATGGCTGTTGAAGCTCAGTTCACAGGGACAAGTTTCCAAGGAGGTAAGCCAGCCTGTAACTGCAATGAATCTTCCCGCTGCTACTGATCTCGTGGGGTCCCCGCTCTCTGCCACATGTTGGGTCAAGTCCTGGGGCTGCTGTTACATGGGCACAGAGATTAGGAGGGGTGTGTGGGACACACAGCAGAGACACTGGCTCTTTGAAGCATGATTTGGGCTAGAAGGCACGCTCCCCTGCTGCCAGGCCATTTCTTGTCTGGAAATCAATCTTTAAGGTTTTGTTCAACTCCATCTTGTACATGGGGGCTAGAAGTGAGACCAGATGAGATGAAGGACAGATGTGCCCCTAACTACAGTGTCAGCATACTGTCCACCAAAGTGCATTAATGACTCTTTCTCATTCCTGAATCCCACCATCACCTAGATCCCCTTTGCTCTGTCCCTGAGGGCAAATGTCATGGCGCATTTGGTATGCATACAATCGAACACTTCCTTCGCAAAACAGTGTGCTCTGATCCATAATGCCAGCTAAGAACAGTTCCTGACTCTTGCTAACTCTGAACTGTGTCCCAGCAGCATCTCGGGGAATACTAGCCAGCGTGGGCCAAGGCTGGGTGGGGAAACACGCTAGCAATTAACCAGTCCAGACAGCCACCAGGCAGCCTCCTGTGAACCTGTGTCCTTCCCCTGTTTTGTTTACCAGCCAGGGTGCCGTCCCATTTCCCATGGATCCCTGTGGGCTTGCTCCCCAAGGAGCTCTGGGTGGTGGCAGCGACAGGCTTCCAGCACGGCTGAGTCTTTGCAGCATTTCTTCGTGAAGCTGCAAGGCTGCTGGGGTGCTTCAATTTGAGGGAGTTTTAACCAGAGCTGCCTTTTATCAAGGGAGGGGAGGAAAGGTCTCAGGCCATGCCCAGGGCCTTATTCCAAGTCTGCTGGTCCAGCATTCGTAGTTTTTTGCTCCTGTGAGGAAGAGTAGAGAGCACTTTTACAAATGAAGTAAACTGTACCTCACCTTGGAAATGAGCATGTAGCTCCCCAAACCAGAGATCTCGTTTCCCTGCAGCCCGCACGCTCCAGTTCAAACACTGAAGTTATTAACCCATTTGCTACTTCACAAAGTTGCCAGTGACCCCAAGCAAAGGGCTTAACATTTCTAAACCAAAATGTTGCCCTGTTATGTGCTTGGGCAAAAGACCAAGCTCTTCTATCGCGTGTCCTTCAAAGGGAATGGTGATTGGAAGCAGTAATATACTACAAGAACAGCACCAAAGCCTGAAGGAGAGGGGCCCCGTAAAACTCAGAAGATTTAAAGGTACTCCAAAAGCAACACACTAGGGAACATTTAAAATATTTCCCCTGGTCTAGAGAGGGAAAAACAACTAATTGGGATTTCTGCCAGCACTTAACAGCACTCAAATGCTGGCATCAGACGGATTGCTATCCAGCGTACAACAGGATGAACTAAGCCTAGCCTGGGAAGGGATCAACACGTTACTCTGCAATGAACCTCCAATTTCGGGAGGCTGAAGAAAGTTCCACCTCATAGTGTTGTCATGTAGCTTATAGCGTGAAGCAGAGGGAGCCTGGCCCACCTGGGACCTCAGTGCACCTTGGAGGCTAAAAATCCAAAACTTTGACGACTTTGTTGAGTAATGTGGGAGCTTCAGATGAAAGGAGGGAGGATAATTACATATATCAATTGACTCATCAACAGTCATATCAGAGAAACCAGATTTTGTCACATACTACTGCTTCAGTTACCATCCAAATGGCTATGCAGGTATCTGGAATTGGAAAATTTCAACACAATACTATGGTCAATTTACAATGCTGCAGTTAATTGCAGTTGACAGAGATGAGATAGTCTACAACACTGAAGGATATTACTGCAGTCAAACTGCATTACTGTTCTCATGGTCAAACTACTCAAAGTCCTTGTTTGGCCCTCATTTGTCTTTTATTCGAATCCTGTAAAATCGTTATGTTATTCATCCTCACAACGCTGAGTAGAGGGGCACGTGACTACCCTCAGTGCTGATAAGCTGAGGCACAGGAAGGCCAGAAATCAATTTAAGCACCTAATTCTTAAAAGCTCCTTTCTACTCCAATGAGCATTTGTGTTTCCAGCAGTCAAACTACTTAGATGCTTTAAGTTTTGCTCTGGTACACGGACTGATCCTTTTTTGGCTGCGCTTGTGCACCTTACTAGAACAGGATTTAGAGGCATGTTCAAGCACTCTGTGGCTGCCTTATTCTGTTCTTACTGGCTCATCGTTAGCACGCTCCCTAGCATGGGTTTGCCCATGCCTGCCCTCAGCTTCTGAGGCAGCTGAACCAAAGACCAAGGACACTGGGCAGCACGGACAAGATCGTACCGCATTTGTCTGGCCTGCAACTGTCCTTCAGTGCAATGGCAGGCGACTGGGCCATCCCAAACATTTTTATATGCTGGCATGCCATGCCATGATGCATGCAACACAGACCCTCTTCTTCATCAACGGCAGGCTGTGTTAAAGTGCTATCATTGTTTCGGACGCTACGAGCTGAAAGTTAGGCAGACACATAATATTTACATCCTGGAGACCCAGAAGCACCCCATGGAGGAGACTTAAGGCTAGTTGCTATGTCATGGATGCACTCAGGCCAAGCCAGGCCAAGCCAGGCCCAGTTTACAAAGCTCTGGTCCACAGAATACCCTTTAGCCCTGTTTAGTGTATTGGTAGAGACATCATTGCAGCTGAGCAATTGTCTCTAAATACAATATGGATCCTCAGGTTAAGTGTGCTCCAGCCAATCCAGCTAAGAGTGATGTTCCAGAAGGAAGGGTCTCTCCTACTCCCTTCCATTAGGATAACAAACCGTTCAGTGTTGGGAATATTCTCCTAGAAAACCACTGATGTGTATTTGAATCTTCCCCAAGTACCAGAGGAAGTGGGATCTTTGATTTTAGTTTCCTAGTGAGATCTCACACTTAGGTGACTGAGTACCTCAAACGCAAGAGCTATGACATCAGGCAATATGGCACACAACCAATTCTCTCCAAAGAATTATTAAGTGACTCGCTTAAGGCCACCTCAGATATCATGGTGCAGAGAACTAAAGCAGACTCGTAGGCACACACACCACCCACCCAACTGCTCTTCTTTCTAACCTGCTGGAATTTGCCATGCATCAAACTAATAGTAAAATTCTATTGGGTTCTATTTATCATTCATTAATTTTCCATAAAGCATGAAGAGCCTGTCTTGCTAGAAGCGGTGCTTTACAATAGGAATAATGGTTCCAGGACCCCCTCCTAAAATTTGTCACCCTTGAAATTCTTTTTTTAGCCAGTGAAAGACATATTATTTGTACCACCTAAGGACTGGTGTCATGAAAAACCAAGTCATGCCACTTGAAACTTCTGCTCAATTTACCAGACACACGACCCAAGTACCAGGACATATATATAGTAGAAAATGTCATGAAAGCAAGAAAAATGTTTGGCAAGATGTGAAGACTAAGAGTATTTATTACATCTTGAAATCAGGTAGGGCAATTATTATACAGAATTTTCTGAAATAAAATGTACTAACTAAATAACTACTTTGCTAGATAATAACTACTTAGCAGAGTAATTTGAGAGCAAAAGGCCCATTTATATTTTCACAATTTAAATTAATTGGGTATTTAATTAAATACTGCGAGACTGTGGTGCTATGTTAAAAATGCAGCTGGTCAACGCTTCCTCTGAAGATAGGGAAGTCCCTGAAGATCTGTAAATGTTAGTTATTTGAGGGGTGATTAAGCACGACAATAAAATATTCAAGTACAGAAACTCTAAATAAATCAATTGTCAAAGGCATAATGAGAAAAGATACAAATTCATTTTTGTCACAAAGAGTGAATTTTTAGTAAATATCACAAACTGATGAAGCTATGTGCAGCAGGGAGGCATCTCAGTCTGACCACAAGGTACCACGTATCATGACTGCCAGAAGCCATCAACACGGCTCTATGTCCAAATAAACTTTGGGGCTCAGGCAAGAATACACTATTAGACTTGTACTCCTGGGATGAAAGTTAAAGCTGCCATCACGTCAAGCCTCTGGGCAGTTTCTGTCCACACATTATTTCAGTCACACAGTGAATCCTGTTGCTCTTCCCTCTTCCCAATGACACCCCACAACCAATAAACTTAGCTCATGAAAAGAATACATGCTACCCAAGGGGATGGTTCACTCATTGAAACATTCAGAGCCTTGAACAGCAGTTCGGTTTGATCTGAACATATACGCAGCATGTAGTGAAAGAAGTCTCACAAAATCAACAATTAATTACTGTGAGGGAGAAGACTGACTGCTTGCTGCAGCTCTGGCCATCCTGGGTCAGCTAGTGAGGTGGCAAGGACAACCTAACTGAGCTAGTGGAGACAACAGGAAAACAGAGCTGGGCCTCCTGGCTCAGACAGAGAGCCACTGCCAATCATTTCCACAGGGGGTTTAAGCCAGGTCAGGAACCCATGGGTGCCATCATTCAAGCCTGGTCACCAGCAGAGGAACTTCAGCATCCCCTGAGGGAAACTGGCAGTCCCAGCCCAGCCAGCAGCTAGTAACTTTGGGCTGTGCGTTGATGGTGCACAGGAAAGGCAATCATTAATCCAGACACAAAGGAAGAGCCATCTGTTAAGCTGGACGTGGCTGACCAACACACGACCACATTGTTCCAAGGCAAAAAAGAGACAAGATATATTGTCAGCTAAATACGGTAAAGTGAAACAAGTAAGAGGTTACTGTAAACGTGCAAACCTTGACAGCAAGGACTTTAGATAAATGATAAAACACTAGGTAAGATTATAGCATTGTGTTTGCTTATTCAACACTTTGTAACATTATTTGGGACAGTTCTATGTAATATCTTTATCAATGATCTGGACAAGGGGATCGAGTGCACCCTCAGTAAGTTTGCAGATGATACCAAGCTGGGCAGGAGCATCCATCTGCTTGAGGGTAGGTTGGCTCTACAGAGGGATCTGGACAGGCTAGATCAATAGGCTGAGGCCAATGGTATGAGGTTCAACAAGGCCAAGTGCCGGGTCCTGCACTTGGGTCACAACAACCCTACACAGTGCTACAGCTTGGGGGGAGTGGATGGAAAGCTGCGCATCAGAAAAGGACCTGGGGGTGTTGGTCGACAGCTGGCTGAATATGAGCCAGCAGTGTGCCCAGGTGGCCAAGGCAGCCAAAAGCATCCTGGCCTGTATCAGAAATAGTGTGGCCAGCAGGACTAGGGAAGTGATTATCCCCCTGTACTCGGCACTGGTTAGGCCTCACCTCAAATACTACATTCAGTTTTAGGTCCCTCACTACAAAAAAGACATTGAGGTGCTGGAGTGGGTCCAGAGAAGGGCAACAAAGCTGGTGAGGGGTCTGGTGCACAAGGCTTATAAGGAGTGGCTGAGGGAGCTGGGGTTGTTTTGCCTGGAGAAAAGGAGGCTGAGGGGAGACCTTATCGCTCTCGACAACTACCTGAAAAGAGGTTGTAGTGAGGTGGAGGTCGGTCTCTTCTCCCAAGTAACAGGCGATAGGACAAGAGGAAATGGCCTCAAGTTGCACCAGGGGAGAGTTAGGAAGGATATTAGGAAAAACTTCACCAAAAGGATTTTCAAGCTTTGGAACAGGCTGCCCAGGGAAGTGGTTGAGTTGCCATCCCTGGAGGTATTTAAAAGACATACAGATGTGGTGCTTCGGGACATGGTTTAGTGGCAGACTTGGCAGTACTAGGTTAATGGTTGGACTTGATGATCTTAAAGGTCTTTTCCAACTTAAACGATCCTATGGTTCTGTTTTTCTTGTACTCTGCTCTGCCGAGCAACCTCCACCTTCCAGCCAGTCCACCTTCCATTGAGGAAGCTCAATTCTTGCTCGGCCAGATGAGCCATGGTTTTAGTGACACTGTGAGAAATGTAGCCTGTTTTAGTCTTAGCCTGTTGCAGGCTTGGCTGAGAGAACGCATGAAGGCCTCCAAGGCTGGGAGTCAGTGGACTGGACACATGTCAGTGAATACTAATTAGAGCCTCTCCTTTGCAGCCGCAGCCCACACGTTTGGGCAACGGCTTTGTCATACCAGCTTAAGCACCTGGTTTTCAGACATGTCTGACAGATGCTTAGATATTGCAGCTTAGGTAATTGCTTTTTTGGGTCCTTTCCTTGGAAAGCCTGCTACCAAAATCCTTGTGCGTCTTTGACGCTCTTGCGGATTTTCTCTGACTTAGAACATAACAGTTGCATTTAAATTGATTTAAATACTTAATATCTGTCTTTTACAGAGTGGATAGTAATGCTCTCCAAACTTTCTTAGTTATGTGCTTTTTCACTCTCCCCTGTTGCTGGCAGCTAAACGCGAGAAACATGAATTATTGGTAGCAAGTGCGGGAGCTTTTCCTTCTGACTTGTGAAGCTTCAGAGACATTCTTTGGTGTATACTGCTCTGTCTGACCTCCCCTTTCTTCTAAATGATATTGGATCTATTATGACTGGCTCTGTCTCCCCCTCCCTATTGTTCCTTTCTTCCCAAGCTTTTTTTCCCTTGACAATTCAATTTTCTGAGTTTCTGCGGTATAATTTTAATCTTTCCTATGGTTTTCTAGAATTTTCTTCAAAGGCCATAAGGTCCTTTCTTACGGGTTCTTCCTACTGCAATACAAACAGTTCCCCAGGCTTATCTAATTAATGTAGCTTGCATAAGTTTGTAGCAATTTAGCCAAAATTAATGAAAATTTGTGGTAAATTACCAGAGCTCAGGGGCCTGCAGGTCCGACTTTTTATTTGGGTAACTGACAGAGCCTAAAGTTGCTCACCATGCAGTACTATTTTAACCTTCAAACTTAAATCTATCCACAAAATGTCTTTTGCATTTTCTTTCTGCTTTTATCCAGCAGCCTCAAAGCATTTTGGAAAAAAAAAAAAAGAAGTACTAGTTTTGTGTCAGGGTGTTTCTAAGAGACAAATAAAAATAAAAGTGCATGCAGTAAAGCTGATTTACCTGTGGTGCGGAGGTGGAAAGTGAAGTAGGTCTCTAATAGACTCACACGAAATGTCGCAGTCACTCTGCTCAGAAGAACGCACTGCCAAGTGCATCTTATGATTTCTCTAATGAAGGGTAACACGCGTCCTTCAGCTGCAGAGAGTGACGTGCCAGCCATCTGGCCCAAAGGCTGCCCGGTGTCTCTGACTGGTAAATCTGTCTGAACTGTGGGAAATGATGGACACTAACTGGCAAGGAAGATTTCCTCCCTGGCATCCATCAGCCATCTCCTACTATTTTGAGAACTAAGTAGGACTCTGTGTGTTGCTTATGCAGCTGGAGATGGAGTTTTTATGCTTTATGCTTTCCCTCTGACCAGTACAAGGTTTGCTGGGACCCAATGTAACTTTCCAGGAACCGTGTAATAAAATCAGAGCAGTCGGGAAGAACAGCTGTGAGTCCCAGTTGCCACTAGGTGTACTATCAGTATATGAAAACCAGATACAAAAGACCGGTCTGAGCTTTTCTTTTTCTCCCTTTTAATCTGGAACGTATTCAGACCCCTGAGGAATTGTTAACTTTGATATCAGCTGTTTCCCCAGCTGTTTCTACTTAGAAAAAGCTTGTAAAATCTGGATTGTGCCTTCGAAGGCACCCCAGTAAGAACTTGCAATACCACAGCAGTAAAGAAAATGCAAAATACTCATTGAGCCACTGAAGCTCTGCAACCAGCTCTAACAGATTTTCACAAAACTACGTTCTGTTTCAAGCAAGGAAGTGTTACGTTACTTCAGTCAGGGGCAGACTAAGAAAACCTATCTCAGTGGCTAAGATCTGCCTCCTCCTTTTTTTCCCCCAATCACCATCCTACATTTCTTCTTGATGGAAAAAAAAAACAACAAACAAAACAGTAAAAATTAATTAAAAGAGCTGCTAAAGCAGAAAAGAATATTTTAGACATATGATCTTCTGAGTTGTCTCCAACAACATCATCTTAGGTTATGGTTTATCACGTAACATTTGCTTTATTTTCTCTTTAACAGTAGGATATTTCCAAACTTGTGCATCCCATCTGTATCCATTTTCACAATGACTGAACAAATGCAATTAGTCTGCAGTCAGCCATGTAATGGTCTCCTACTACTAGCACTAGGTATTTTTAGTCCATGGATTCTCTTATTTCTCAGCTATGCCTTCTTTCTTTTCCTAGCTTACATTTATTATCTGAGTTGCTTTTTTACCTTCGCTGCCACTCTGTGTTACTGAAAGAAACCCATACGCTTTACCTTTTCATATTTTTCTCATGGTCACCTCATTACAACATACAGGTGGTTGAAACAAGAGGACAGTTTTCAGTAAAATTATTGCAAAATTTGTCCTTTACTTCTCTCAAATTCTGTACTTCACACTATTTCCTAGATCTGTACAGTCTGCCTCTACCCAGACTCCCTTCTGCTGATTACTATTTTTAGAAAGATGTATGAACTGCTGGAGAAGAGAAAATCTCCATGTCAACCTATTGAGAAAGGAGTTCTGTTTCCTTCTCCCACAACAGATTTTCAATGATCCACCCACCTCGCAGCAGGATGCGACATTGATTTTTTTTTTAAGTCCAGATTGCAGTTCTCTTACGTGCTGAACAGAGCAGGGATGAACGTGACTTTGTGTGTGCTCTTCTTTGCTTATGACACACAAACCCAGCAGCCTTTCCAACTTTGCTTCAATCCATTAAAAACAAAGACTTGTCGCCTAATCTTCCTCCATCTTTCAGAGTCTTAAACATGACATGCTTTAAATTCTCTGAATTTGTCAACTGGTTTCTTCACTAAGCTAAATGCGATGTTTCTCTGCCTGTATCAATGATCTTGGCTTTCCTTAATGCTGCTTGTTGAACAGGCCTTTCTGTCTTTCAATGTCTTTAATTCCTGATTTTGTGGTCCGATATCATGCTGTGTATGTGGAATTTCCTGTTTGTGGTGGTGTTTGTTTTTTTGGGTTTTTTGTTTTGTTGTGTTTATGGGTTTGTTGTTTTTTTTTTCTATAAGGCGGTCAACTTGTCTTGATTCTAGCTTCTTTTTCAAAGTACTTCTCCAAAAAAATGGTGAATCCTCAGTCGTACCTCCTCAGCCATACTTTTGTCAGGTTTGTCTCTGATGTGGACAGTGCACATGCTTAAAGCCTTCTTTACAACAGAAAGATGCACTGATTTAATTTAAACCAGGTTTTATGCCAATGTAAATTTAACTAAATTTAACAAAAAAAAGTTTAACTAATGTAAATTGTTGTGTAGGCCTGCTTACTTGGTATAGCATACGCAAGTTTTTCATTGGCCTGAATTAAAAATAAAAGAAATTGGTTTAAGCTCAAATAGGACTGTCTGTACGATTTATTTAAAACTGCATACCTAAACAAAATGGTGCAAATTTCTCATGGAGAATAGGCTTTAAACCATACACAGTAAGATAACAAAAAAAGTATACACAGTCTCCTAGAATATTTTTTCCTCTATTCTGTCAGTTCCCTATCTTTTCTACATTTCTATCTCTGATTGCAAGCACAGTTTCTTAGTTGTTTCCCAAAACAGAACTTGCATAACTTTCACTGCAGCTTCTGGGGACCTCAATGATCTCCAAAAATGTTCTTGTGCTTACACTTCCTATTCCCCAGTTCCTGTTTCCCTTTTTACCCTGCTCTTTCCACACTATCTCTGTGGACTGTACTGGCTCTAGAGCAATTCTGAACATTTAGACTACAGCATCTCCCTTCAAAAATGTAACCAAGCTTCTAGGAATATCTTCAGAATATATATATTTTTTCCCCTGACACATTCTTACCTTTTAATAGAGAAAGAACCATTAAAAAGAAATATTCTGACAGTGAATAGAAAATGAAATGTATTTCTACCTCTAGGTTTGCCTAAGTTATACACAGAGGCAGGATATACTGAAGAAGTTACAGAAATACAACAAGCTGAATCTTTCATTACCTTAGAGAATAACCAAGCTTAGCAGCAGCGATTTCATCTCTAAGTCCAAAATCTTCAGCTGGAAATACTTTCCTTGCTTCCTTTTGAGCTGGCTCGGAAATCTTTTCTGCCTTCATCTCGCTTCTTTTCTCAGCAAAAGAAATTATTCTGGTTTCTCACTCAGCCTATTTTCACTAGGCATTTCAGTTTGCGCCCTCAGCTCAGGTTCACGTGTGTGAACCACTTCAGCAGACCTGATAGGATATTACTATTGTCTTTTTTTCCCCTTATGCATAGGGATATTTGCCATTACATTTCCTTCCCTTTGATATCAGATTAGTGAGGCTACATTAATTATTCATTCCTCTAGGCGACAAATGCTCGGTGTTCAATAGTTGATTGACCCGGTTCTTTAAGCTCAATAGAGATGTTAGTTTTAGCTATTCCAGGGAGGACAAAGGAGAAAAGATACCTCAGCAAGAGTTCAAATATTTATAACAGATCATTTTCCTACTGCTTCTTACAGTCCTGCACGCCTTTCACTTTATGAAACTTGACATTTAAAAAATCCGCTCATTCAGTGTTAGGAAATACTTTGACACCAAACCGGCAGAATTCTTGAGTTAGGCATTCTCTCCCACTATTTTGCTGCTTCCCTGACTAGCACCGGTCACCAGAAAATGCTTCTTCTGTTTAAACCCCTATCTGCCAAGCTCCAGAAAAGAAAAAAAAATAATGCATTGGGATGCTGGGCATTGCAAGAATATTCCAGTAAACTGGTTCTACGGTTAGCCACACCTATGGGATTAAGTCATTAGCTATTTACCACAAAATCATCCTTAATTCAAGCCAGCCTAAAGTAAAAGAGAAGAAAAATGTTCGCCTACGGAATTTAAAATAGATGGTTGTAAAGTTTTCTAAAGTCCAAGTGCCAAAAGGAAATGGAAAACGCATGCAGATCTTTGGTCATTATTTATATTGGCTCTAAAGTTTCTTCTCACCCATTATGAGGCAGCTGAGACACTGCTAGAAGTTCACATCCTCTTGACTGAGGATCCAGTCTTGAAATGACTACATTCTCAGGTTGGGTTCATGGAAGGGGATCGTGGCGCAGGGAAGAATGTTACCTTTCATAATATGTTCCTTTAAACACATTTGAAGCATGTGTTCAAAATCAAACTTCTCTTCCTACAAAAGTTTGAACCTTCACTTCCTAAGTGAAAGGTGATCCTTTGCTTTAGATCTTTTTATTGACTATTAATTGCCCTTGGCTTTTTGAAAATGCTTCTTTCTTTCTGGCAAACCAGACATAGCCATCTCCTTGACTTGAGTATTAGCAAAACGTTAATCAGTTTATCCACCAACTGATACACTTCTCTTCCTACCTCATCAAACCCAAAAATATTTCTGAAAGTTAGTGTTCATTATCTCTTTAATTAGAAAGTTTTATTTCACATAAAGCTTCACCCATGTTTTATACAAACGTAACAATGGACTATGCCACATTTGTCTATCAGATATGATCACTGGACCCAATGCAACTGAGCTCTACCCCACAGGGTAAGTAGGGCATGGGATGTCTGAAGAGCGTCCTCAGCTGACAGCTACAATCATAGCACAGGGTTTGATTCACTTTTGGTCCGTGATGCCGCTAATTGGGGTCAGTGCAGCACACAACCTCTAACGCAGCACTTCTCAGTCATCGCAGCAGCACCCCAAGGCCACCGCAGGAGCAGAGAAGTCCTTCAGGCACAGGCTCCCTTTGCTGGAATCCCAGCATTTGCCAAGCAGATGTCCAGGGTAAAGCCCCTCATAGCTGTGGGGACAGCAGAGATGCCCAGGTGGCACAAGGAGGGTGGGTGACAGGCCACAAAACCCACTCCAACAGATGGAGTGTAAGCACTTGAGGATTATGTGAGATTATTTGTTTGGAATTCTTCATTTCATTTTTTCCCTGCAGACTTGGGAATCGTAAGATACGAGAAGTGCCCATAAGACTAAAAAGGAGCTGGATTGTTTTCATATATATTTCATTTGCTGAGGGTGAGTTTGATGTAGGAGAACTTTATTCCAGGATTGTCTCCAAAGGATAAGCAAGACTATGTGAACAGAAGGCAGGCAAAAGAAGTATTTAACTGACTTATGGGACTGAGCAGAGCAAAGAAACAGGGCATTTGTTCCTGAACAATCTGTTGGTAGAGGGATTTCCATTAGGTGTTCAGAGCTGGTAGCAGTATGGAGGACTGGCTAATTTTCTGGAAAGACATTTGGAACAGGACCATACGGAGCTATTTTCTTTGCCACATTGGGAAAAGATAGCAATAAAGTAGAGAAAGGAGAAGTCAGAGCTAACAACAAGCATTACAGAAGCAGAGGCGGGCGCCTTTTGAGTCTTTTGAAGGATGAGCTTTTAACCTGCGATTGAATTTAGACAAGAATTAACTAATGGACAGGGGACAATGGAGTGAAGTGTGACTTGTGGCCGTTGATAATGACAATAGAAGTGCAGTTCAGTTTCAACGTAGAGCGCTGTCTTTCAAACAGCTTGTAAACTTTCGTGCTGCTGTGCCAGATGCCGGTTTGGAAACTAAGATTAAGTTTGTGCCATGGAAAAGGGCAAGTAGGATGTTAAGGGGTAGATGGAAGGGGCAAGGAAGGAGGACTAATCCTTCAGCACAAGGATGAGGTAGTTTGGGGAGCCAGAACTTACCCGCTTAATCTGTATGAACTTGAGTCTCTGTTTCAGGATGACCATAAGAGACAATATTTCTAGCAGAGTTGTCCTTGAGCGGGAACCAGGAGTACTGTAACAGCCAAGAATTTAAAATCAGTAAAGGGCTAGAAAGAAATTGCCTATAAAAGAAATAATAAATGAAGTGGCTGCAAAGAGGATTATGGGTCCCTTTACTCCTCTAGGACAGATATTGACAAAAGGATGTGATGAATTCAGAATGATACATTCAGCCCCCCTCTTATCCTCTCAGAGTGTCCATAAATGATGGTGGTGACCCTCAATTAGTTCTTTGATACACATTTTCCTTGACCTAGCAGTACCAGTCATTCTTCCCCACGGCCTTGTAACATGGCTTGCAAACTGTGACACCAAATTGGTATTTCAGCTATTACCAGCTCACCATCATGATTTCAATTTGCTGGGATTCAAGATCCAGGGACGGTATTTCTTCAAGAAAGCTGTGTCAATAGGTTGCTCAGTGGCTGGTACAGCCTCTGGTAATTCATCAGAATGCAGTACAGGCAGTGAAATGGGAAGTGGAAAGCCTCTGGCAGCTTACTGTCCTCAGGACTTTGCTGGAAAGGGAGGGAAGAAAGGACAGTAGTACACAACAACGTGGCAGCGAACTGTGATAGCAGGGAGGTAAGAAGTCCCTATGGCCACATTAGAGGACAGAGGGTTTCTGGACAGAAGCTGCCTTAGGGAGGTAAACAAGCTAGACCTCCGTATAGGACCAACCCATGCTGCCACAGGAGGAGCAGACAGAAATCAGAAGGACAAGGGAGGCAAGAAGGATCATTCAAACAATTACAGGTGTTCCTGGGGGACACTTAGATCTTTTATGCATCGTGGTGGTGATTGCGCAAAGGCGTGGTGCACTAACCACTGCAAAATTTGATGGTCATGTACAAAAGGGGCTCATCTGTTAATGAGCAACCTGATCCACTGTAACATAAACTTGTGAGGAGTCTGTGATACAGTGCTGATGGTGTTACACCTTGTTCCAAATAAGAGCATAGGAGGCCTGAGTAAATGTATCTGCCCGAGACAATTCATTTCAATTTCAGATTTGTTTGGGAAACCAACTCCTCAGCTGGTAGACTGCTCAGGGTAATGCCTTTGCGCCTATGGATCCTTAGTAAGGGTCAAGTCCCTGCTCACTCCCTCCCTTTCTCCCACCCACTGGGGGCACTGGGAAAAAGAGAAAGCCTCGATGAGGTACAAGCACTGCTCAGCAATAGCCAAACCACTGTCGTGTTACCAACACGTCACAAATCCAAAACACAGCACAATAAGGGCTGCTATGAGGAGAATTACCTCCATCCCAGCCTGACCCAGTACAATCATGAAAAAACTTCTAATGATATTTTGATAAATGCTTAACACAGGATAATTGTTGAACATAAAACTAGACTTCTGTGAAAAGTACAAAAATTGTAACGCTAGCAACTAAAATAAATTAATTTAAATTATGTAGTCTGGATGAGTGGAAAAAAATTGAAAACTGGTAAACAAACTGAATCTTTGTGCAAAGAAAAATGAAATACAGATGCATACTTAAAAAATACCTTATAACCTTTAGCTGTCAGCCAGCAAGTATTTTGAAAATAGACTCATTAAAACTGACACAATTCTGGAGCACAACTGTAAAGCAAGACAACCCTTCCACCATTGTTCAAACGTTGCAGTTTCCTAAGGAGAGGTCATAAGACTTCCCAACCCTAAAGAATGCTGATACTTTGCATTCTTTTCATGTAAGAAGAAAGAGAACTGGAGAGATAACAGGAGAAAGAATGTGTTAGCCTCATACCCTTGAGCTGTGATGAAATACCAGTCTACTTACATTTAATTATGTTCAGTTTATAACAAAGCATTCAGCAGAAAACATCAATAAGAATGTTGACACACTCAGACTCCTTCTAATAAGAATGAAGAAGAATTATAGTTGGAAATCTGGAATTGAGAATTCAACTGAAAAGGGATTTTTGCTGTTTAGCAATTAGTTCTCTCTGTCATGTAAAGTAGTGTTTCTAAAGAAAAATTATTGGGTGGATTTACAACTGAGTTATGTGTTAAGATCAGTTCAGAGATTAAAAAATGACTACATTACTCTACACAAAGACACATTTGGACTAAATATACACCACAATATATATTTTCTTGTTGTCCATTACTTAATGTTCTCTGGAAGGAGCATAAATAAATAAACCATAGAGTAAAGACCTGAACTTTGCAACTGTACAATAGGCTCTTCCAGAATAAAAGGTGTTTTTTAGAATAGGTCTGTCTACGGTTCTGTGATTCTGTGATTCTGTGATCTCTTGGATGGATAAAGCGGGGTCAGGTAGAGCCAATGTCAGGTACTATTACTGTGGGAAGCTAAATACCAGCTTCACTCATGTCTTAGAAGTGGTTGCTTGCACCTAAGCTCCAAGACAGCCACCCTGGCAGGTACTGAAAGGTTCTGACCTATGATGAGCTTGTGTTAATGGCAGCTGTTTATCATCTGTAACAGTCAAACCCTACAGTCTTAAACGGTTGTTTCCTAGGAGCTAGGGCCAACTGTCCACGCTTGGGTACAAGGAAAAACTCCCTTTGAAAGAATAAAAAGAACCTGAAGATGTTGAAATCAACCAAGTTTGATGTTATTTACCACGGATGTGGCATCTGCCCCTAAATAGGAAATATGGACAGTAAGCAACCATCACTTCTGTAATGAGTGCTAAGTCCAAGGCTTGCAGTCAGAAAGGTTCTCAGTTCCCACCACAGCCACAAAAAAGAATTCTGATGTTAACTGTTTATAGAAATAAAATGTAGCAGAAAAACCTCCAGCAAGCCCAATGAGCTTGGAAACATTACGAATTTAAATTGGTTTTACAATTTTTCATTTTCACTTTTAAACTAACATGAATTCCTTCCTCTATTGAAATAGCACAGCTTCCACAGGTCCAACTCAGCAATCTCAAAGACAGAATGGAAAACAGAGGAACAGAGAAATGGTAAGAGCCAAAGCTGAGTACAACACCTAATTCTCTTGATCCTCATTTGGGAGCCATACCAGTGTCTCCCAGGAGCGCTGGCAGTCCCCATTCCCACTGATGCTGAAGCTTCCGCGGGACTCAAAAAACCCAAGAGGCTGTGCGTGCTCACGCTCGTGTGGAGCAAAGCCTTGCTGTCTACAGAGCTAGAAGAACAAGACTCTCTCTAGCTGGGCAGCAGTAATGTGCCCATTATCTCTAATGATAAAATACGCAATTTCTTTAGTAAGTCCCAGACTAATGAGACTTAATGGAGAGAGAACTGTGCCTCAAGAGGCCTGGCTTCTGTTTTCATCTCTGCTTCTAGTTTGGCTTTGGCAACTTATTTTTACCTCTCTGTACTTCCACTTATCCGTTGCAAGGCAGGGGATAATGAAAATGATGGCCTTTATGCAGAATTTTGAGATCTTTAGATGAAAAAACTCCAAAGGATGGCTTTTACTTTCCCTGTTGCACTAGCCGTCTTCCTTCCTCCCTCTCTCCCTCTCTTCTTACTTTCCTTCTTTCTTTCTCTTTCTCTCTTTCTTCTTACCTCTCTCCTCCTCCCACCTTCCTCTCTTCCTCCTTTTGCATCTATAAATTGCTTTATTAATCTTCAATATTGGAATACTTCTGTAGTGTTATCACTGTGTGTAGTGTCCTACGGCAGAATTGAATTGCACTGAATTGGAGGAAGAACGAGAGCAAGGTTTCTGGAAACTCGAAGGGGCTTATTCACTTTATTTTGCTTTATATTCTTTTTTAGTGGTAGAGACACTCATAAAGATGTTAATGAAAAGCACTAAATTTTAGCTTAATGTGAGGCTATATTGTGATAGTGGTTTCCATTTGGGTTTTCCTTAAAGGTAGAATTCTCCCACGAAGTCAATATAAATTTCCACTTCAGCCACATGGCAAATAACAACCCACACCTGTTCTTGAAAGAAAAGAAACCTACTACAAATTATGTCACCCTAGCACGCGTTATGTCTAAAACTTAACAGCTAAAATAATACTGTAAACAACAGTGGGGAGACGCAAATGTAAAAAGTAGTAATTGCATGTAAGATAACTATTAATAGAAAGCCAGAATGCTTTTGTGAAAAAGGCATACAGAGCAACTTCCCAATTTGCTACAAACCTCCTGAATCTGAGTCACATATCAGCAGTAATCCATCATACTGAGAAATTGCTTTTTGTGCTGATTTAACGTTTGATAACAACTCGGAAGCCTGAACTTTATGATGGTATAAGGTAAGAGTGGCAATGTAAGATTGCAACATTTCTTTATGAAAACATCATTCCGCCTTTCTGATGAGATAGACCTGTTGTACACTTTTTAGCAGAAACATTGCCAAGGAAATTTAATAAATCGCTAAGATAAAAGAGCATTTGACTTTTACAATTACATTGTGATTCAATTCGGTAACTTTTAATACTCAACAGATATATATGTTTGCCCCAGTGGGAACTTATTCTAATTCTAAAGAAAAAAAAAATTAATTATATAGGTTTTCCTGGAAAAAGGAATTAGTAAATCCAGGCAGCAAGTAAATCCAGGCAGCAAATAAATCCGTGTTCCCTGTCACACTAACAGTGCAGTTAGTGTAACTACGTGGAATCAATCAGATCATCAAGATAGGGAGAAACCAGCAAACACTGGCAACCCAAGTGACTTCAGTGAGTCAATGCAACAGCAGTTGGTAAGGGAAGGGTAGAAAATTGTTACTAAAGCATATGTTACTCCTTGCCCCAGATTTGTTTGCTTGTTTTCTTACACAAACCGTTTTCCCAGATCAGCATGTTATAACAAAATCACCTTATTGGGTGGCAGCCCACACAATCTCTGAAGATTTCCAAGCCAAAACATCACCCTTTTCTTAATCCAGAGTAGCAGTGGGCAGAACTGAAACAACCATTATCTGGCTTTTGCTAAAAGCTTTACATATTTCCATGGAAGTAGAAAAGCAAGGAACTTTCACATCCAATGGTATCAGAACGTAAGCCCATTGTTTTAAGTAGCGGTTAGCAACTTATGCAAGTAAAACTCTGCAAACACAAAAAGTCAAAGTGAAGGATCAAATTCCAAAGAAAACCCTTTGGTTTGTCTCTCATTTCTCAGAAACTATCATCCTACACTAAAAATGTCACAAAGGATTAGGACTGTGTGGAGAACTGCTATTTTTATTAACTGGCTGGGGGAAAAAAAAAAAAAAGAAGAGAAAAATCATTTAGTTTCTCAGTAGTTTTTAATCTTTAAAAATAGCAAAGTCTTAAAATACGTTGTTGGAACAAAATAGGCCAACTTTCAAAACAACTAATTGTTTCCAGGCTAAATTATTTTGGATGTGTTATCGATAGTTTTCATTGACTTGATGCTTATGTATAAACTTGGCAAAAAAACTATTCACTGAGAGAGTTTTGCCCACCCTACACCTAAATAGAGAGCAGTTTATCCTCCCTCCCAGCATTTACAGCGTGCACGTGCATATGTGCGCTGGAAACCACAGCGGAAGTCGAGTGGCAAAACACGTAGCTGCCTTTTAACCGCTGAGCGACCCTAGCTTGCACTATTATAATTTCCCCCCGACTTGAACCCCAGAAACGGCTTTTCTACGTGTTTCAGTATTTTCAGAAAGAACACAAAGCTCTGCTGCAGGCCCTGGGCGAAAGCACCAAAATTGCGGCCGTCTGTGAAGTACTGCAGAGTATTTTCAAAATAGACAAAAACGGTGTCCTAATCATAGTTCAGCAGACTGCCTATTTTTGAAATAGTCTGCTTACTGAACATACTTTGGGCTATACAGCACAAAAATAAAACCCCAGTATTACCGTCAAAAGTGCTGTGAAGGGCCAACTGCCACTGAAAATAGTTTTTATATGCATGCTTTTGCATACTTTCCTATCTGTTCTCGTCACATGTTTTTTTTAACTTAGCCTTTAGGATCTGTAAAGGGCTTTTTTCCTGGTTTTGGTTGTTGTGTTTTTTCAAATGCGGGAGCTGGGTTTTTGCCTGTACCGTCACCACAGAAGACGTAGCTTCTTTCTGCTTGCTATTTCAGTTTAAATTAGTAGTAGCTGGAGAGTACTCTTTCTTGGTTGTGCTGGATAATGTCACAGATACTTGAGATGTCTATTACGCGCTCTTCCCTATTAACTGAAGAGGCGTGCTCTGCAACCCTTCACAAAAATGCTCTTATTCTAAAACATCCAGCGGTCTTCAAAACACATTAAAACATGGAATAAAAATATTCCAAGCAGCCTGATCTATTTCCTCTTCCCTCACAGTGCTGCTGCGCTTCGGTGCCCTGCCTTGTGATGCTGACATTTGCTCGTTTTCCAGCAGGGACTTGCCTTTGCTACAAGCTCTGGGAAAGGGGTGTCAGCACCAGGCGTGGCTGATTTGGCAAAGGAAGTGACTCCACGGCCAACTTTTTTGTAAAAACTCTGCCCGTTTTCCGTTGGAAGTTTCCCACAGTTGCTGCCACTCGCGCAAGCTGGTACAAACACGGGGACTGCGGGAAAAGGCAAAGCCACCGACAGCTCCTGGCATTTCAAGGCCTGTCGTTAATGAAGAATACCTCTGCATTTTTTGTAAACTGACACAATTGAGAAGAACATTGCTACTAATATTATGGCACCTCTGCCAAGCAGGGAAATGCATGCTGCCTTAGATGTGCTGAAGAAGCAATCACTGTTTCACAAAAGTGAAATCTCACTTACAACCTTTATGGCACCTCCTCATTTAGGTGCTTGATTTTACAAATGTTGGGTTTTTACTTTATTTTTTATTTGGGATTTTTGTCTCCTTTTTGCTTCTTTTTTTTGCAACATTTTAAAAACAACAATGGCATAAATAACTGAAAACGAAATTCTATCCTATGGTATCATAGTGACACCTATATAATTCTCCCACAAGCACAGGAACCTAGCATTTGCACAAGCCCCTGTCGCTTGAGGAAAGGAGTAATTATATGTACTGACAAGTACAGCGAGGTCTGAGAACCTCCAGGCTCTGGAAAGCAGCAAAGATCCTTCCCTCTCCCTCCCGCAAGCCTGATCCTCTGCACGCTCGCTCCTGCCTGACCCACCTTCCGTCTGTCCTCCCTCCCTCTGGGCTTCTCATCCTCCTCTCACCCAACCAGCCCTGTTTTCCACTTCAGTGCTTGAGGCGAGACATTTCTTATCTCCCCCCATGGCACTCACTTGGCTTCCCCAGTTCTCGCGTCATCTCTCCTACTCAACTTTCTGTCCTTGTCTCCGTGTCCACGTGGGCCAAGCCCTCCTGCGCCTTGGTTTTTCCTGCTTCCATCTCTCTTCCCCTCTTCCAGTCCCTGCTCCTTCTGCACCAGACTGGCTCGCCTGGGGATCCCAGCTTCCAAACCCGATGCACAGCTGCATTTGTGGGAAATGCCCCGTTTCAGCCCTGCGTTTCTGAGACATGCTCAGGACGGGTGTCCTGTTTTAGCAGTGAAGCCACAGCTTCGCTTCATACAGCTACTCCTGTTATCCGTGACACGCTGTCCTGGTTTGAGCGACACGGGACTAATTTATCTTCTACTGCTGGGGAAAACTGTACTCTTAGAAGACTCTAGTGTATGAATTTGTGAAAATATTTATTTTATAGCCCGCTAGGCTATGTGGGATTCAAGGTCTTGGTGTTTTCAAGCCTTGCCAGGTGCGGGGATGAGGAGGAGCGAGACCCGGGCACTTGACCTGGGTTGGCCAACAGGATTATTTCAAACTGTGAATGTCACACTCGATATAAATTAGAAAGTTTGCTGCGTAGTGCTCTCTCTCCCTTGATGGCGGTGGTCCAGAGAAACTCCTTGCCTCGGTGCTGGACCCCTGAGCCCTTCCCTTCCCCCCGAAGCCGCAGCACTCGCAGTGTCCAACATTTGCTGTCCACTGCCAGGAGTGCACAGCTCCCTGCTGATGGAATGGCCTGAGTATAATCCTTGTGCATTTTATAGTGGTATCGGGATCAATACTAGTTCTTTAGTGTTATTAATGTTGATTATTTCATTTTGTCCTTTAGTGTTGTTAATTATTTAGTCTTATCCTATTAAATCTATTCATATTTCAACCCTCACGCTTCTTTATTTTTCCCCAATTCCCCTTCCCAGGTGGGGAGGGGTCATTGCGTGATAGAACAGTTGTCTAAGCGACAGTAAATTGTTACGAGTGTCTCAAACCTCAAGACAACGCAAAGTCTCGTAAGGTTAAGACACGTCGCCAGCTTTCGCGAGAACAGCCAAAGTCTGTTTTTGATTGATGCAATGCTTCTTCCCAGCGCGCCTCCACGCATCGAATCCTGGCACCGGAGTACGAAATTATTACCCGATGGTTAAAAAAAAAAAAAAAAAAAAAAAGCATTAACTTGCTGGGGTTTTCAACGTCACAAAGCACGTTTTCCTTGATTTCAATTCCGTAAACAGCGGGTGGACCTGCGACAGCAACGAATGCGTAGCCGCTCCGGCAACCAGCACGGGGAAATCCGAAGAATACCTGGGAAAACCGAAACTAACTGAAAATGTCATGTTTTCATTCTAATCCAGGCTGTCACACCCCTCGACGGGGGACGGGGGAGGGGGACGGACCGTGCCACGCCTCTCCGGGGGGGTGGGCGGGGCCGCCGTCCGGCGGCCCCGCCCACCCCCCCCGGAGAGGCGTGGCACGGTCCGTCCCCCCCCATGCCGTGGGCTGGCGCGTCCCCCCCCCCCCTCCACGCCCCCGGGTGGGCGCGTCCCGGCGGCCACGTTGACAGGGCGGGAGGGGTTGCCGCGTCCGTGTAGCGCCGCGCAGGGCGGTCGGGGTCGTCACCCGGTGCCACCACAGTCCCAAAATGTCTTCGCCTCCCAAAGAGAAAGCAGAGACGCGGGCCGGACACCCTCCTGCTGGTACGGCCGCCGGGGTTTCCGTCTCTCCGCTTCTTTTCTCAGACACGGGGACGTTGCGGGGCGGGGGGGGGGGGTGCGTCTGAGCAGCCTGTGTCGGGGGGAGGCCCAACGCCTCCGGGAGAGCCCGGCCCGGCCAAGTCTCCGGTTTGCGGGCTGCCCGCGGCTGAGGAGGGCGATGGCGGCCTCCGGCGGGTCCCGCCGCCGCCGTTGCCCCGGGGGAGGAAGGGGTGGTTGCGAACGCCGGGTGGGTTTCCCCGAGCTCTTCTGCTCCGAGCGACGCCTGGTCCGGCTTTATGGCACCGGGAGGTCCCCGTCCCCCTCTCTGCCTGCTGCTCTCCCGGCCCTCTGGTACCGGGGGGGGGAGATGCTCCCTGCCACCCTCTCCCCCGGGGAGCTGCCTGGTCTCAGACACGTTCCTCCTTGGGTTCGTGCTGTTTGGCATCTCCGGCTTCTGGTCCGGGAGAAGGGCAGTGTTGTCTTCACCGCCCCTCGTCCATGAGCGTGTCCCCAGTCCTCGAAAGGCGGTAGAGGCCTGCGAAGCCACCGCCTGGGGCTGGTAAAGGCGGGAAGGGGAAAGAAGCCACCTGGACCACCTCACAGCCAGCCTGGCTTGTTGGCAGCACTGTGCCAGCAGGGTGTGAGCAGGCAAACTGGGAATTCATGGTCCTCCCCTGCGTCCGTTTTGCCCGTGGGCCTTGCGGTGCGAGTGAGTGCTGGAGCAGGCTGCAGGCTCCTGGCTTTGATTCTGGAGGCTGGCAGGGTAGGGGGCAAGTACAGCTGCCCAGCGAAGGAGCTCCGGCACCCTCCATCCCGCTGCTGACTGCTCGTGGTCGAGGTCGGAGCTGTGTCCCACCTTTGGTGGGGCACTGAGCTGCCACCCACCATAGACAGGGGCTCAGGTGGGGTTCAGCTGCTCACAGTCCCTATGTTGTCTTCTTCCTTCACGTACTGTTAGTTTTTTGTCTTCTTTACTACAGTTTTCTTTAAAAAGGGAACTTCAGTCCCTGCACCAGCAACTTCTCAAGTGTCTTCTAGTGTTTCCTGGTGGAATAGTTGGGTTTGGGGGTTTTTTAAGTGTTTTAGTCAAAAAATGCTGAAATTTTTAATTCACAGGGTGGTTAGCATTACGTTCAAATCACTTGATGAGATTTAAAGCTAAATTTGAAAACAGTTTGTGAACCCTAATTGAATTCTGCTCCCTTTATAATGAGGACCTGAAATTCCTTTAAATAGATAATAGAAGTGAGAAATAATGGTTTTGCTTTGCATGGCAAATACAGTTCCAGTAGTACAGTTAAGCTGATCTCTTGGCTGAGCAGCGTTGTCCTCGTTCTACAGCCTCCCTTGTCATGGCATCAGCTCTTACTGACCTCCTGGTGAGCTGGTTGGGGGAACCAAACCAAACTAGCTTTCCCAATGTCGACAGCTTTTGCTGCCATAGCTCCTCGAGCTGGCTCGCTTTCAGGTCAGATAAACCTCAGCTTCAGTGTGAAGGGATGGTTAAGACCTTGGGATGGTTTAGCTATGTCTTCCTGCTGCACCGTCGATGGGATAGGAACAAAGGATAAATGGTGGATATTTTCATTTAGATGCTTCGTCACCATATCTTCTGATGTTGTTGCATGTTTTAGAGTTTTGCTTCAAAACCTGTCTTTTTAAATGAGTGTAATTTTTTAAAGACCTGAAGTGAGCCTCCGTACGCCACATGAGAAACTAGCAATGCACAGTGCAAAAGTACACCTGGAGTACAGTACAAGGTTTCCCTTGCTGTCAGAGTATTTCAGTATTATTTTTTTTTTTCCTTTGTAAAACATGCATCCACATATGAACTGAAGAACTTTTTCAGCTATGTGCCCTTTAAGATCGTTAGCATCACTGAGGGTTTTTCTTTTTGTGAGTATGCACCAATTCAGCTTTGGAAGGAAGGCGATCACCAAGTCTGTCTTTGAAGCCAGAAAAAAACTAATGTGTGGCAGTATCTTCAGGTCATTTCTGCAAGAAGATGGTTCTGAGCTGGTTGGCAGAGGAAGGTGGCCCTGTGGTCTCTTTAACACTTGGAAAATCCACAGTGAGTGTGCTGGCTATAGCGGCTGAAGATAGGTTTTAATCCTCTATCTCAAGCTGGCTTAGTTCCTTGAATAATAATATAATGCAACAGGGCAGTTTGCAAACAAGTTTTAATAAAACGAAAGTAAAAAATTTCCTAAAAAAATAAATAAAAGATGACTACATAAATACAGGTGGAATTGTGTTCATAAATAACAAGGCAAATTCCTAGCAAGGCAAAAATGTGAATAGGGAATCTTTTTTGACTTACGGAGCTTCAAAGCTCTGGTTTTACTGCATACAGTTGCATAAAGACCTACCTGTAATTACGGATGTGTTTTACCCCACTGAGTATGAATTAGACACGTAAAAGTTAGGAAGGGTTTGGATCATCAAATTAAAGCAGAATTGACAAATCCATTGTTTTTCATATGCGCTGTTAGCCCTTGCTTACTGACTGTGTGCAGCCTGTTAGCTTCCTCTCTGCATTGATCTTTCACATAGGGGGGAAAAGATGACAAGAAAAGCACTTGAAAAGACAAAGGATAATGCAATGGAAGGAAACCTCAAGACCTCAGGCTGGTAACAGGGTGCACAAAGTTACTTTGAACTCCTTTCTGAAACTTAAGAGGGCCCCAGCATCAGCTTTATTAAATATCCGTCTGCAAGTGAGATCAATGCATCTATAATGCGTTGCTGAGTAGGTTTGTACAGCTTGCAGTCCTCTGTAGAGGTCCACATAATTATACTTTTAGCTGTTCATTTCTTCTAGTAGATACTGTGGAGGAATAAAGCAAGGCAATTGTGTTAATAGTTTATTTATGAAGCTTTACAGTAGGTTTGTGAAAATAGTTACGTGCTTTTTCCTCCGTTAAAAAATACAGCTCTGAGCCAAGGTTTCTGTGAAATTAAGGTATGTAATAACTCTTACTTGCATTCTTGTTTTGTCAGACACTAATGTATGCTCCCTTAAGCTTGCAGAATGGCGTATTTTGTGTTTCCTTCGGTCCTGGCTCTTCATACATCTTATCAATGTAATAGAATCCATTATTATAGAGTACATAAGAAATAAATTTTGTATTAATATTTAATACTATGCTCAAGGATAAAGGGGAGCTGCCAAAGCTCTTGGTTATACTCTGGATTTCTAAAAGTTTCTGTCCGGTTGCTGTGACCAGTGGGCAATTTGGGTGGAGCTGGAAGGTGTCCCCAGGAAGGACTGCCTCGGGTCTGCCACCCGAGTGAGCTGGGGACGGAGCCATCGCTGAGCTGTGGTGGTGCTTGGTATGGCTGTGACACGGTGGGATTTTTTTTCAGAATTCAGTCTTGGAAACTGGGTGCAGTCTGAAAGAAGCACGGCAGTGAGGGGAAAAAGAAAAATGGGTAAATAGGCTGAGAATGTTTACCGATTCTAGATCATCTTGAGTAGTAATTGATTAAGACAGGTTGTTTAATACATTTCTGAAAGGAGTAGTCGTACCCTTAAGAGGAACGCAGGCTGGTATTCACAGGACAAACAAGACAGTCCTGCGTGCCTCTCAGGGCAGGGGGGGAGAAACATGACAGATAATAAATTTAAATGTGAAATTCGGCTCTTATTCAGCAGTGGGGCAAACAGACTTGAGCTGTTGCTCTTCTTGGAGCATGCTGGCAGATGGTCCCCTCTCTATTTCACACTTCAAAGGCTGGTAGCCTCTTGGCCACCACCACCATGGGGAGCCGTTCCTGGTCCCCTCCTGCCTTAGCACAGGTCCCACCAGACCTTTCCTGGGCAACTGCAGCCTGAGGTCCCTCTTCTGCATGGGGATGGCTTTCTTCCTAATCCCGACACCATGTCATTGACACCGTCCTCTTCTGGGTACTGATTTCTGGCAGCATTCTGGAAGGTGGTTTATCAGTTATTTAAATCCTCTCTCTGCACGTTTTACTATAAGGAAATCTGGGCTCTCAGTTTTTTAAGAATGACTTTTAAGTGACAAAATCACCATGGTAAGCATCTGTCAATTTATGTAGTAAATGCTAGGCGAGTAAGAAGTAGATGAATCCTCGTGAGTCCCAAGAAAATCTCACAAATGGAGTGGGTTTTTCTTAGGTTGGCGGATGTAATCATCACTTCTTCTCTCCGTCTAACCCTGATGTGTAGCTTGGTTGAAACCTTTTGAAAAGGAAGGTGAATTATCACAGAAAGACTTATACGATCTGAAGAGAAAGCAGAGTATGTTGCAAGGGTATTTCTCCTCTTAAGCTAAATCTCTTGAAACTAGATTGGGTATGAGCATGTTGTGTCATGGGTGGCAGAGATGTACATCAGCTATATGTTCAGGACGCTGATCTAATTATTTCACTTTTCATCTCAGAAATACACATTATTACTGCAGTTGTTTGCTGGATTTTTCTTTCGATTTCCCAGATCTGCACAGTAACCCTGGGTTACTAAAGATTGTTCAATTATGCACCAATGTACTTTTAGCTGTCTGTATTATGCCTGTTGAAATTAGTGCAAAAAATCAGATTACTAAAATTACTAAATTACTTTATTGGTCAGTCACTATTATGTCTTTTAATTGTCTGGTTATTTACTTTTGTAAAGTGTTAGCTGCATATCTTTGCCAGTGACAGATAAAGAGAAAACAAGTGGCTGGTGGCCTGATGATACACGATATGGGAGGAGAGATATTTTAGACCACCTAAATTAGCACTAAATCTTCAGGTATTGTTTTCTTTATTTTTCTATTCGATGTTGAAGAATGTGGAAGCCTGTGTGTGTTGTTCAGAAGTGCTGTTTGTAACCTGTCAGATGTTGCTGTGGAGACAGCATCTTCCACAAAGAGTAATTTGAAAGGGAACTAATAAGAACTGATTGTGCAATGATGTTAAATTTATAAATTAATGTAAATAAAACATACCAATCTCTTTGATTAACTGAGGTGTTAGAAGACAGCACTTGACAGAACTCAAGAGTGTTTGCTTTTGCAAACAAACTTAAATTTCTAAGGAGTTTGCATCAAGGAAAATTAACAGGAATTTTAATTTTTGTTTCATTTTTAAAACTACAGTTCTTCATTGCCTAACCTTTCTGTCTTTTCTTTCCCATGTGAAACACCTCTCACCAGTTTCAGTACTGTAAGTTTTATGCTGGAGAGAGAACACAAAATGGTTAGTGTTTGGGGTTTTTTAATGCATGATAAGGTTCTAAAACCTATTTCTTTGATTTTGTCTGTTGATTTGCCGTCTAGTTAATGTTCTTTATTGAATCAGAAATTTATCTTTCAAATATTACACAAAGCTTAAAATCTATTGAAAAAAATCCCAGGGCCAAAGAAGAGCTGTCACTTTCTCCTTGGGCAGGTCACTTTCTCTTTACAGCTTGCCTTCACCCAGGCTGTCATAAAATCACAGAATGGTTCGGATTGGAAGGGACCTGAAAGATCATCTAGTTCTAACCCCCTGCTATGGGCAGGGACACTTCCCACTAGACCAGGCTGCTCAAAGCCCCATCCAGCCTGGCCTTGAACACTTCACATGTCAAATGTATGCGCAGGAGTGTCCTTTCCATTGCTGTCCTGGTTAAGAACTGGGACTGAAACCTGCTTCAGGGATTAGCATCAAACTGCTGTGGGCTGCCCTGATCCCTCTCTGCCTGGGCACTGGAGGGCTCTCAGAAGCCCAGCCTGCCCTCGCCGCCATGGCAAGTCCCTTCGGCTCCATATGAGGCTAGTTCCAGCATCCTGCTGGCTCTGGCACCGTGCTTGCTTGGGCTGTGACATCTCTGCCAAGGCTGTCCACGGACTTACTGTGTCACGGCCATGTGAAACACAAACCAACATGCCTGTAGGTGGTTTCATTGTCTCCTGACTGCTATAGTGGTTTTCTGATGTGGTTACTGATAGCAGTGTAACCCATCCAATTAGCTAATGAGATGCATTGTCTTGCCTTGTGATGTCCTGTAAGCGTGTGTGGCGGTGGTTGAAGAAAAAAAAAATAATTTTAAACCAGAAAGCAGATTAAGAACAGCCTGCCTGTTGCTCTGCTTAGTAGCTGCAGTGTTAGGCCTGGCTTGGTTCTTATTTTATATTTCGCTTTGGAGGGGATAAACGATGAACACAAGTGGATTTGCTTTGTTTGGTGTTTCAAAGGGATGCTTTCATGTTTGCATAATTTCTACAACTAAATCATGACAAGGATTTGAAACATGGTAAACGCTTATGTTTTGCAAAACAAAAAGCTCTGTTCTAAATGCAAGTTAAGAGTCCTCCTAACCTTTGCTTTTTATTATATAGTTCATTAAGTACTTCTTTGTATAAATGCTGTTATTATACCTGTAGTTTTTAACTTGAAATGACAAGTGAGGTTCTTCATCCCTTCTTGTTTTATGGGAGTGTTTAACATTCATGTTTGTGGCCTTTGGCATAGTGTTATGCAAGCCATCGCCTCCATTTCTTCTTCTGACTGCTGCAAGTTTGCATGGGTGGAGGAAAGTTAAAATAGAGTTGAGTTTTCCAAAATGGTATTGGAAGCGAGTGGTAAAATGGGCTGCAATGTCTCAGGATGAGCAAAGATGGCATGACGTGAAAGAGAATGGCAGATGCAGTCCTGAAGCAGCTGTTCCTCACACTTGCCACTTTTAAACAATTTGGCCCCTTTTTCAAACTGTGATTGCTATGAAACTATTCTGTAAAATGGTAAAATAATTCTGTAAAAACTAGTCTGTAAAATAGTTCTGTAAAATAGTTCCCAATGGAGGGAAGGGCAGGGAGACTCATCCTTAAAACATTCTTCACTTACGCTGATTTGACTGAGGTTTGTTGTGTCTATCTAATTTTCATTTTAGTGAAAGCTGGTGGGATGCGGATTGTGCAGAAACACCCACACAATTCTGATGCCAAAGAAGAAAAAGACAAGGATGACCAAGACTGGGAAACCAGCAGGTGAGCATTTTGATTCAGTGCATGTGTGACAGCGAATTTCCAGCACCTTGAACCTTATCACCAGTTTTGTTTTCCTGGTGGATAGCACACCAAAGATACAGTTGTTTTTGTATGATAAAATTGATTTAAAGCGGTAGCAAGTTATGTGCTCCTTCAAGAGAATTGTGGAATTTGTGAATTTTTGCCTTGCTGAGCTTCCTTTGAATGATCCTGCCCGGTAAGAGAAGGTTAGAGAAAAAAATACAGTTCAAGTAAGACAATAGCTGCCTTAAAATCTCTCAACATCATTTCACACTGTGCAGAAATATAGAGGTTAGGCACATTTGCTCAGAAGCATTAGGTTGTCAATCTGCATATGAGGTCATCTTGCTGTGTGCTGGGTGTGATTCTTTCTACCCTTTGGCCCATGTTCCTGTCTCTGTGAGGTCTCTGTGAGGTATTTGACAATATGGTGCTTTTTAAGACAACTAAAAATAAATACTATTAATAGTATCTGCTTTTATTTTAGGTGGGAATTTAGCAGTTTTACTGGTGGAGGATACCAAAACAGACGGTCATTACTGTAGAGTAATAAATCGGCTTAAAACTGTTAGTAACCGCTGTGTAGAGATGAAACCAGGGAGGTTCGATGGACTGTTGCTGTATTTCTGTTCGTACAAAACCCACCTGGTTTTGTGCTGCTTTCCTTGGCTAGCTGTTTTTCTTTGTGGCCAAGACTATATTTACCTGAAATCCTTATGTACTAGCTTATTGCATGGGTTTGTCCTTGCTATTTGCCCAAGGTAAAAAATAACAAAACAAACTAGAGAGCCATTCTCGTGCTTTGGTAAGTTGACCGACTTATATCATGTTTATTTTACATGTAAAACAAGGTTAATAAATAGGCATTGTGAAAATGTCTGTGTAAATAAGAACAAACGTTTATTTACTAAATCATAACTTGACTAGGAAACATGATTATGAGAAGGGAAAAGTAATTTTAATTAATGTATTCAAATGAAAGGCAGGAAAGCAAAACTTTATGCCGTTTATTCATCAAGGAAATTGGTCATCTTTTATTTCTGTTTAGTGGAATGTAAGTTGGAACAGAGTTTTTATTGCATTCAGGTGTTGTCCAAAGGAAGAAATCACATCTTGTGGTTAATTTAAACCTTGCTTGGGGATACATCCTTTTATTTAAGGTGTGTTATATACCTGCTTATTCTTGCATTTCCTTGGCATGCCAACCTCGTGGCGAGAGAATCTCATTAGGATCCAAATAAGAATGACTTCTTATGCCTGTTCACAGATCTAAACTTCTGTTACAATGTAGCTATCTGATTTATTCCTTTCTTCAAACAAGATTATAATTTTCACCTCTTGCTCAAAGAATGTAGAGAGAAGTTAAAATTTAACCTTGGTATTTGTAGCTGTGTCTGCTTTAGCAAGTGCAGCGGCACAGCAGAAGCATATCTGTAGGGGGAAACAGCTGGTGCTGAGGACTTTGTGTTCACACTGTGTGTGTGTTTTGGAAATTACTTAGTTTGGCCTTCTGAACTGAAGGACAAACCCTAGCTGGTGGGTGTTAGGTGTCTCCTTGGACTGCATGTTCCAGTTCAGCTTCATCTGCAAGGAGTCTGCATCAGGTGCCCAGGTCAGGAGATCAGTCCACGGTGCAAAACAATGCCTGGCCAACAGAACAATCGGGAGGAATGCACTCCTAATCTTAAGATGCTGACAAAATACACACTGTATATTAATATTGTAAAGCAGGGCCGGGAGCAATTTTTATGCCTTAAAGGCAGAGGAGAAAGTTTAATGACCTCTAGAGGTACCTTGTTAACTAGAGAATAGTTAGCTGTTGCACCTCAAAATTCATTCCCTTGGCCACCTGATTGGTTTATTTTCAAAATACGCACAGAGAGAGTGCGCTCTCCTCTGTGGTTTTCTTGTAGAGGATATATTATCAGTCCCTATTAGGCACTTGTGCGTACAGTGATTCTTGAGCCTGTATATTAATACAAAAAGCATTGGTCTGAACTCTTTATTTCTTTGATTTAATCCTCTTGAGAAAGAAAGAGGCAGGAGGGACTTAAGGAGCATAGTTAGATGGGAACCAGCAAGAATTATAAACCAAAACTGTAAGTTGGTTTAAAAGTCTAAGAGAAGCTGTTTTCCTGGTAGAACTGGGAAACCTTTGCCTCTACGAAGGAAACAGTTTAATGTGCCTCTCGTAGGCTCCCGTGGGAATACTTCTGCAGCTGGTGGCTGTACAAGCTATAGATGTGAGCAAGAAGTTATTTAGCCATAGACAGAATGAGCAAACTCCACAGGCCATAGTACATAAAGTTGTTGCTTGGCAAAATTAAATTACATTTGCAGTACATCAGCCGCTTTTGTGCTGGAAGGTGCAGTCCCCTGGAGTTTCTATGTATGCTCCCGGTGATTCATGGTGCCCTTTTAAAACATCGGGATTTCTGGTGCCTGTGGAGGGAAATTTGTCAGGAGATGGGGACAGGTTTATCAGGAGGGGGAGAAGAGGCCACTAGTGTTCTGTTCTGTGTTCTCCGGCACCAATATATGTGTACTTTTTTGTTTTTGCTGGCAGGTATTTTATGTCCCTTTGCTAAGCTGATGCAAAGACATCTGTGTTTCTGAGTTTCTACTCTCATGTTTTTAGTCTTTGCCTCATTAAGGTAGTATCGTGGATATGATGCAATCTCTACTCCTTATTGCATTCAAAGTCAAAAGAAGCAAACAGCCCTTCAGGCAATTCTTATCAGGTGATATGGGCAGCTGACAGTGATGTGAGAGAAAAGAAGAAGAGTAATCTGAGTGTGTGTGAAGAGGGAGGCTGGGATGATTGAGTGATTATTTTAAATCTCATTGTAGGCTTAGTTGAGGACAGATTAGTGGAATTGGCAGTAAATAGAGGCAGAAGATTTTTGATGTCTCCTGGAGTTCCCTGGGAGCTCTGAGAGCATGTGTCTTCCCCATGGTGGCATGAATCTGAGCAGCTGTTCAGCAAGAAGGCTTTCAGCTAGTGTTCATGGAAGTATCTGTGGCTTCAGAGACAGCTGGCATTGCTTTTGCAGCATGCTAGCAGAAAAAGACATTGGGTCAGTGTTTCTAGTCTTAATGTAAACAAAGCTGATACAGGTAAATACCCCTGAAGTAGCTAACTGTGCTGTGATAAAGGTGACTTTACAGTAACATTCACCAGGTATATCTCCTTTGACATTTCTTTTTCTTAGTTGTTTAGCAACTTGCAATCCAGTTACTGTAATTTACTCTGCAAAGTATTTTATTCACTTCTGGTTCCTAAAATAAAATTGTTATGACAGCCTGCCATTTCATGAAATGGTAGACTAACTTGTCATAATGGTGATTTGTGTTCCCTTAAAACAATATGTGGTAAGATGATTTTATACAAATTTAAACTTTTCCCACAAGGCAGTTCTCAACCTTGAATGGGAATGGGAATAATTTTATATGTCTGGTATTACTATAGTTTTACTTAAAGAGGAATGGCTGGATATTATTATATGGAGAAGACTCAATGAAAGAAGGGAGGGATTGTGTCATTTGGTTTAGGTAAACTAAAAAAATGTGTGGGGCAGCCAAAGATAGCGGCACTGTTATGGTCAAGATGTCAGTGGTAAACTTGACTGTAAGTTGGGGTCCTCAGCCCACGTGTTCTTCAGAGCAACAGTGATTTTGGTCAGCTGGGTTGGAGAGAGGATACTGGCTGGATGAATGTCTGGTCTGATCTGTTATTGATTTTCTTATGTTTTTCTCATTGCTTAAGACTTGAATTGGGTTTTTTTGGATATGGTTGCAGTTTTGATTGATTGTCAGTCATACTGATTGCTGCCGGAAGGTGTGTGGTTTTGTGGTTTTTTGGGGTTTTTTTGTGATGTTAGATGAAGGGGAAACATATAATTAGAAGTAGGGTTATGAATAGAAACCATCATTTTTCAGGACCGTATGTTGTCGTAGAAAGTACTTGGAATAAGTAGGCTACTCATAGTCCTGGGCTTTATTAGGATGCATGTTTAACTGAGATTTGCAGTATCGCAGTCACTCCTGTGCCAGCATCTGACTCTAGCCATTATAAATGCTCCTGAAAGACAGGTAATTTGAAGTAAGAGCTGCTCGTTCAGTTTTGCACAAGAGCTTCATTAATTGTCAGTCTGGGACCTCAAGAAGAAACTATGATTATGTCTTAGCATCTGGATTTAAAAAAAAAATTAAAGCAAATATCTGGCTCATTTTGTTTTCTAACAGACAGGGTAAACTGCAAAGGCTTTCATGTCTAAAGACTCTTTCCTTCTCTTTTGTTATATTTCTGAAACAAAGTGGATAATTAGAGTGATTTAATTACTGAATATAAATGTAGTAGAGTGGTTTCTGAGTATACATTGTAAATTGTGTGTGTTTTGTATCTTAAACTTACCTGGAGATTGTGAATCCAGCATTATCTCTGACTTTTCCATTAGCTCCAGAAAGAACAAATTATGCAGCCTGGATTTTAATTCAGTTTAGGATGTGGATATTTGCCTTAGCTGTATTCATTGGGCAAAAGAAAAAGAAAAAAAAATTAAGAGGATAATTTAGAATGTGGTGACTCAAAAGCAAAATGATGCTAATGAAGCATATGGGTGTCCGTATGTCAAAAAGCTGCTCTCAGTACTTAGGCAGTTCCGTGGCGAGAGAGGAGTTGTTGAAGGCCCCTGTCATCCTTCAGGTATCTCTGTGTTACTTATTAAGTCTGAATGCACTAGTTAAGCTGCGCCTGCTTTTTTTTCTTCTAGAAGTGTGGTAGAAATCTCAAAAAGTCAGGCTGGCGAGTAGATACTTTCATTCCAGAGTAAATTTGTTTTTCCTTTCCCTCACTTTGCTCTGTTGCAACTACCAAGAACTACGCTACAGGCATGATTTCTTTTTTTCATTTGCCACTGAAGATTTTGCTGTCACGGAAATGTAATTAATTTTTGCCTTGTAATAACCTGAGTTGTCCAAACTTCTTTACATTTTTTTAAATTGTGCCAGTAGATTATACAACTAGGCCATTAGAGCAGTTTTATATGTTTATTTACACCCTAAATATGGAAATGCTTCAAACTGTTTCTCTTCCTTGTATTTCACCCTGTCATTCTGGCTATTTAGCAGGGGCAGGAACTGTGAAGTCAAAGTCCTGACCCTTTCACTTGGGAATAGCTGCCCTTCAGTGAAGACCTGCTAAATGATGTCCGGTGTTCAGCTCGCTTGCACACAAGTCCCGTAGGAGGTAGTTTCTGTCACGGATGAAGATGTTTCAGTCCAGTTAGTTCTGATGTCTGTTGTGGAGTCAACAGGTGTTTGACAGAGGGAAATCTTGGGAGTTCTAAGCTAAAAAAAGAAAAAAGTGAGATACATTACAGCTTGGCAAACATGGAAACCAAATCATCAGGGTCAGGGTGAATAGCCCGTTAGTGCTTCTCCCATGTAGTTCACCAACATAAGGCTGAAAGAAGACCTCTTTACCTGTGTTCATGCATCTATAAAACAAAATATTGGAAAAGCAAGCAGGCATTGACTCGGCATGGTGAATATTTAAGGTTAAAAGAAAGAGACAGGTTGGGACATCTTCTGATTAAGTTTTTGGAGAGAAAATAAGCAACTTTGGCAGGTAGAGGATTGAGTGATTCTCCTTTTTGCGCTTAAGTGTTGGCTTAAAAGGTCCCTTGGGCAGCTGTGTCAGTAGAAGCAGCTCTGAAGGAGTGAACTGATATTATGTACAACCATCCGTCATCAACATCTAGATCCTCTTCTTTAAGGGAATTCACATTTATTCTTCCACTTTTCAAACCACCTCTTCTTTCCCCTCTTTTTGGGGCCTGATTCTGTTACCTCTGTGAGCGGATATGGCTTTACACAAAGATTTGTGTTCGCAGACTATATTGCCATTTTATGCTTGACCGTATAAAAACTGAAACTTGGTTAAATGCATGGATACAGTGGGTAGGACTCTTGAGGGTTTTTATTCATGTCTTTGGCCTTTGAGCTCTCCTTACTCAGATGTGGAGCTTTGAAGGCAGTTGGCCTTAGAGGATGAAATGTCAGGGGGCAATGCAATGAAAAAGAAACCCGGTTGTGAACACCATGCTTGCAATTTCTGGGAAAGATGCAAGCTGCAGCAAACATTAGACACTATCCCATTATCATACCAGAGTTTGGTGTTACTGTAACTTTTTCTTTACTTTGTTAAATATTCCAA
This sequence comes from Chroicocephalus ridibundus, assembly GCF_963924245.1. Taxonomy (NCBI): domain Eukaryota; kingdom Metazoa; phylum Chordata; class Aves; order Charadriiformes; family Laridae; genus Chroicocephalus; species Chroicocephalus ridibundus. The sequence goes on from NC_086285.1 coordinate 91,054,957, forward strand.
AGGCTAAGAGGAGGTTCTGCTGGCAAAAGAGCTGCAAAAAATTTGCAACTGTAATTTTGTAATATTATTAAGCAGAATAAAGAACATAGTGCAGTGAGGGAAATAGCTTCCTACCTTCTCCAAAACATCTTTATCATCTTTATTTTCCAAAAAGATTCTGTGCTTAGTGCCTTTTTTTTTTGTCCTTCCTCCATATCTTTATTATTTTGGACTTAAATTCACTTCACAATTAAGGGAATAGTTTCTTAATAGTGTCACACTCCTTTACATAAGTGATATTACCTTCAATGCATTTTCCTACCTCGTTATTCATCTTCACATCTTAATCTTTTGCATAGAGTTTTTACAATTACCAGATGCTCAAGTCGGAAAAAGTTTATAGAGGCATGATTTGTGTAATTATAAAAACAGACCCCAATATTAAGAGTTTTCATGTGATTTTTAGGACAATACCTTCTGCAGATGACCAGTTACTTGGAGAAGTAGCAAAGTAATTGCTATGACCTATATTGAACCACATCAAATGCATATACAGTTATAGATTTAACTATAAGTACAGAGAACATAATATGTAATGCTGATTTTTTTTTTTTTTAAATGCAGAACTACTGTAAGGCAAGAAAAGAGGCTGTGAATATCTCCATTTAAGTAGTGAAAATATCTGTGAATGTAGGGAATGGAGAAAAAGCTAGACAAGATTATGAATGAAGCATTCTCATACAGGAAGATGTGAGTCTGCTGAAAGACTGTTTCATGCTTCCAGTATTTCTTGATGATTGAAGCAGTAAGTTGATAAATCCATCAGTGTAAGTGCTAGTTATGACATTATATGGATAGCTCTTTTCTTATTCCTGCAGTACTGTGTGCATGTGTGAAAGAACTAAAAAAAATCTGATATTTCCCCCCCTCAAAGTGAGTAGAAGATACGCCATCCAGCTCAGCGAGAGCCCGGTTCGATCCCAAAGAAACATATGCTGTCTTATGAAATGAGCTGGAAGGCTGAGTTGAATTGTCAGCCACGCTGGTGTAAGAAAAAGATTTTAAAAGAATGGAAGTCAGTAATTTGTAGTCTGTGTGATGAGGAAAGTGGGAAAAGCTTAGTCATACGTGAGAGGAAAATGCATGGGAAGTAGTATCTTATGAGTAGCACAGCTTAGTTAGCACGGCATTCCATGTCTGTATGGAAAAGTAAAATGTCTTAAGCTAATAGCTGGAGTGGTGGCATTTTGCTTTGTGCTTTTCTCTTGGTATTTTTCTGAAGTATTGGAGTGCATGGGATGAAGGTCACCATGCCAGTTTGAAGGCACAGACAGTGTCGAAAGAGATATTACATGGGCATTATAAAGCACAAAAATTTCCAAAGCCAAAAGTATAATCAAATCCTTTTCATCATGCCAGCTAAGCCCAAATCTCTATTACTTAAATGTTCAGCAACAGTGAGAGCCTTTCTAAAGCTAAAGGTATGAATTTCTGCTAGAAAAAGTTGCCAGGGGACCAGATGCTACTCATTTATTTAGAATCAAAAACCTATGTTTGAAGTGAAGTCGCCATGAGCTGAAAATGAGTAGGAGGTGTGTGAGATTCACACCGTGTGTGCCAAGGAGGAGGATCTAGTTTTTCAAGTAGCACCTTCCTCTCCCTTAAGTTTCTTCTGCTTCAGCTGCATCAGGCACCGAACTTTGTAGCAGTTTAATATTAAAATAAAATTAGAATTATCATTTGTTAACTGGGCCAAACAGGAGGGAATTTCACTTGACTGCTCCCAGGACACTGGTACTAAAAGCAGGAGATACACGAGAGATAATAAAAGACGGCACTGAAAATATTTGTTATGTTATCATCAGAGTTTTATTTAGTTGACTGTAGCAGTTGATAGAGCTGTTCGTTGTAGCACATTACTTAATGGGAAAGTGTTCACTGCTGTAGGCTTGCTGTCTTCTGATTTTATTGTAACATTTCAATGATTCCATCTTGGTCACAGGCATCCTGTTAAATAAACGGCAATTAGTTAAAAATACTTTAGCAGCATTCACACAAATCTTGGTTCTGATGAGTTTCAGTTTCTTCGGGACTCATTCCTTAGACTATATATAACATGGCGAGCCTGGGGCTGTTAACGCGTTCAAAGGAGGAGCTGGCTTTGTTGCTGCGGGGTACAACCACAGTGGTTTGTTCTTTTCCCTAATGATCTCAAAGTGTAACAATTTTTTCCAGATTGTTAGAGCCATAATTAAGTATTAGGCTAGCTCTCAGTCATGGAGAGACCCATGGCGTGCTTCATCTAGCACCCCATACTTCAGTACTGCATCAGAGTGTCCCAGCGTGTCGGGTTTTGACTGTGTCTTTCGCAGCAGGTGGACTCTACCTTCCCCAGTCTCGAGGCAGTGATTCACACCGAGTTCACGTCACTTGCCTTGGAATTCTGTCTGGGGTGGAGGGAAGTATCATTAAGCTCGCAAACGACGATGTGCTGAAGGTATACCTGTGTAGGTGCCTTCTCAAATTATAAATTTCACTCTGGGAACACAACAAGTTACAGAGGACTGTATTTAAGACAAACACTTTCTTATGCTTTGCTGTCATGACTGTTCGTTATTGCTTTCCAAAGCCTACTTGCAAGCCTTCTTTATGATAGTAAGGGCAAAGCTCCAGGTATTACAGTGGCAAGGCTAGACTATTTTGCCAGAACAACTTCAGTTATAGTGTCTTTTTTGAAAGTATTTGGGACTACTGAAACTCTTCAAAATAATTCAGTAAGCACAATTTCCTTACTGAGTGTGTGCATCCTTGTACGCCTTCAACACTGATAGTGACCTTGATTATCCAGCAGTCCTGACAGTCACTCTTCTGAGACTGTAACCTCGTATTAGCATTTAGTACATGCGTTGATAAACTGTGATTACAGTTTGGTGGCTGTTAGGATGATCACGAGTACTTTGAATAATTATGAAAGCTGCCATTGCTGTATTTTTAATTTTTAAAAAAATCTTTTATTTTTGCATGCAACTTATTAGCATACTAAGATGCAACATGTTATTATTAGTAATAAGCAACTTGTTTGCATGCAATGTATTAGACTTTTGACTTTGGCTTGCTTGTTAAAATGTTGCCTTTGTATTGGAGGTGATGGCCTGAAATGTCAGTAAACTGAACTGGCTATTTTTACACTTCTGTGATTCTTTTATTTCTGGCATCATGCTAACTTGTGATTCTAGAGGAAAAGCATATATAGCCATGCGTATGCTGTTTCATGTCAACAGTGACGCTAATAACATTACCACAAATTCTTCCACATAAGGCTATATAAAAGGCTTTTGACTAAATGAAATTTAGCATTCTTATTGCTTTGAAAACTGCTGTAGAATTAATTTCCTGTTTTCAGACATTTCTGATGGTGTGTTTGAAAGATTTTGTTCTTGTTCCAGTTTACAATGGGGGGGAAAAAAAAGCCAGAACCGCAAAAGCTTGTAAGGAGCAGAGCTTCTGCCTTCTCCAAACATGGGTCTTTTGGCTGATAACACCTCCTCTTCTGGTTCCTTCTCTGTATTGGATGACCTCGAGGTGCCTTTGAAGTTAATACTACATTTTTCCTTCATATCTTGTAAGCAAGCACAATTCCAGAAATCTTGCAGTCTTGCTGATGATGTATTATCTATTCCTGCTGTAGCCCTTTGCAGGATATCCCTGTATGACACCTTTTTGCCCAGTCTTCATGTTCTTATTTTGTGTTGTGTCTTACACTTGAAATTATTTTTTTATTAGTTAGGGGTTGCCAGTTGTCCTCTTCCTGTGATTTTAGGAAAATCAACCTTCTTGTGAAAAGAGTTCTAATGTTGAGACACCTCTGTGTATGTCGTCTTCTATCCTTCTATGCAGAGCCAACTAACAACGTAGCTGCTCTGATGATCAGGACTTGGCTCTTTTGTGTTTTCTGTGTCAGGCTGAAAAATAAATAAAAATCATGTTTAGGAGCTGCATAGTTCTAACAGAAATAGATATGTAGTAGTCATATATGTTTTAAAGCAGTGATGTGTCATTTTTGTGTTTGGCTATTCCCATTTCTCATCCTCAAGAGTGTCTTCTACCGTATCCCATGGTAACTCAGTTTAATGAGGGGCCTTGTTGGCATTTTTTGGAAATCTGTGCATACCAAATAGGCTAGAAGATTTGTTTATTTATTTTCATTGCTTTGATAATTCATTTAGGTCTTAATACCTTTACTGGGAAGAGGAAATTTGCCAAATTAATACACAGTGGTTTTCCCCGCCAGTAAGAGGAGGAGAAGGAAGAGAACTGCTCACAGTTAATGCACCAGATTTTGTCTTCCTCTTCACCATTTTTTTTAAATTTATGTAGGTTGTTAGCTAATGGCTTTTTAAGACACTGTATAGTTCACACTTCTCCCTGCCTGTTGCCATGTCTTCTACAATAAAGAACTATTAATACAATGAAGGAAAGGGAGTTATAATCTCATTATAATCTCTTCCTCTTCTGTTTTAAAGAACTTGAATGGCTATGCAGGGCCCGCATGAAGCTCTTCTCTCTGTTCTTGCCTACCTGTGCAGTGCTCCTCAACAGATGGTACTTCACGGCAGTGGACAAGAAGAGATGGTGTAAAATGAGCGTGATGAACTCTCCCAGCATCTAGCAATCCGGATTACTGCTTAGGAATTTGCTAATCATATTAAATTACTCTCATTGGACCTAGTTCCTATTTTTCTAGGTCTCTTGAGCATACATATGTTTCTCACCTAAATGCATGCTGCAGATTTACACACTGGCATAGTTATGTTTTTTCTGCTTCTTTTTCTTCTCTTAATTGTTCTTGTGCTCCAGTTGTCTTTTTAACTGCCTTTAGGGTATTAAGCTGCTGATTTCAAAAATCTTTACACGGTGATTCCAACATTTGTTTTGAGTTTAGTAACTGTTCTAGAGCCTGTCATTATGTATGTACAGTTAGAATTGTTTGTCCCAGGATGTGTATTCTGCATTTATTAAGGTGTCATCTTTCTCTTTTACTTCATTGTTCCGTTGTTCCTCTGAGATCCCCTGTAACTCTATACATTCGGGTTTTTTTTTTTAATCCTGAATAATTCGCTAATGTTAGTATATATTGTCATCTTGCTATTTAGACCTCTTTCTGAGACTCTTGTAGGATTCCCACTGTTAACCTCCATCATTATGATATTTGATTTATTCCTGTGCTTTATTTATGGTTTCTGATCCTCAAGAGTGTCTTCTGCCATATCCCATAGTAACTCGGTTTATTTAAGGAGGAGCCTTGTTTGCATTTTTTTGGGGAATTCTGCACATACCAAATTGACACTGTATCGTTCATTCAGATTTTAATACCAGTTGCATCAAATATTTAGCCAAAATATATAACCTCTATTTTGTGGTAACTTTACAGTAACTATACCCTTGAAAACCCATTCATAATCTCTCTAGAAAATCCTGAGCTAAAGTTTTCTAATGTTATTACGCTCACTAGGTGGCATGCAAAAATATGCAAACAAAGGAATTGAGTAATAGATTCATATGCTGAATATAATTTCGCATTCACATTGCTGAAACAAATTAACTCTTTATTTGCTTGTTTTTAATATTTTCTGTTATTTCTTTGTACCTACTTAAGAGAGAAACTTTGGCAAGTAAATAGCTTCTGTGAGATAAGTGGCATTCATTTGTTCCTATTTGAACTTAATTATGTTACTATAAAATGTGGTGAAAAGGAAGATTATCAAATGGGACAAAGTGTCTGTACAAGGAACCTAACAGCAGAATTTCCATCAGAAGTCATCTCAGGTTTTCACAGCCTGTATAATGATGTTTGCTAACAGTGGAGTGATTGAATCTTCACAGTTTATGTTTAGTCTGCCATAATTTCAGTGAGTGTTTAGTGCCATGAGGTTCCATAGCCCATCTTGCCTTTCAGTAGAGAAGGCAGTGTTGGGCCAAGTTTCTGGGCAAATATTCATGCGTTAGGATTTGAATGAATAAACAAAAGCTGTATTTATGGAAATGGTGGACATATGACTTCATAAATGCAAACAGTGAAACCACTGATAGTTGCCAGTGACTTCAACAAGAAAGTAAACAGTGGAATCTTCAAGTCTACACATGATATGGAGCTGCTTTGCTTAGTTAAATGCCCTACTGAGAGTGAGGAACTCCAGAAGGACATCACTAAACTCTGCGAAAGGAAGTTTTGGATTAAAAAAGCCCCTGGAAAAATCCATGGAAAATAGTTTGTGGAGCGCTACTAAATACAAAGACATAGCCTCTGGCTTGGGAAGTTCCCGAGCAGCAGATTACTGGAGAGTGCTCTAAGGAGCACTCTTCTACATGCTCCAACATAGTCTCCTTCCCTCCATGTTCACTGCTGCCCGCTGAGAGTCAGGATGGTGAATATGTACGGCTAATTGTAGGCTAACTTAACGTTAAGGTCAGTTCCCATTTCAATAGAGACATACGTGTGTTGGGAGGAAATGGTTACCTCAAGAAATATTTATGGTTTGGTACTAAATAAGAGAAGTACCTGGGAATTTGGTTTCTCAGTGGCCATGGTGGCATTAGTTGATTTTTGGAGGCAACCCAGTAGCACTGCTGCAGTAGTTTGCAGAACATGTATGCTTGATTTTAGGAACTTGAGAAGTTGGAAACCTGCATCAGAGCACCTTCTAGGAAAGCATTTTAAAACTGACTTCTAAATTATTCTAACAAATTGCTTGCTGCTTTAACCCTGTTATAAGTAGCATAAGTAGGCTAGATCCTCAGCAGACCTGGCCCCATAGTCTTAGATGAGGATCTGGTCTCTGCATCCTACACCTGTTTTGTCTATGTGGCATATCTGTAGGCTCTACAGCAAATTCAGGGAACAACTCAAAAGCAGTGTTATTCTCTGGATTCACCACTGTTGCACAAGGTGTTACCAATACTTCTAGTCTTGCAAGATTCACTAGGCAAAAAAGGCTAGAGAAAACATAAATCTAATTGCTTGACATAATCCTGATACTGTTTACAGTACCTCAGGAAATCTCTCCAGGGTAGATTCTGAGAATTAGTCAGGGGGAAGGGGAGGAATTTTAAGGCATACGTATAAGTTTGTTTGGTTTGGTTTGTTTTTTAAGATTTGATTGCCAAGGAATGCTTCCGGGAGTTCAGTTTTGGCATAGCAGTGTATGAGTTAGCACCTTAACTCTCCTAGGCTTTGCTTAGATTTGTATCCATTATCTTTAATATATGGCAAAAATTTGGTATGATTAATTCTTTCCCGGTTTCTTCAGACTATAGTCATAAATGTAGACTGAGTTTTTCTAGCAGATAGCAGAAAAGAATGAGAAGCAGAGAGAGGAGAAGAGCCTTGGTTTATATCTTTTTCAGTTTGATTTCCTCTTTCTTAAATGAAGGGAGATAAGAACTGCAGTGTTAGTTGATGATTCATGATCTGCCAAAATCAGTTTGTCTAAAAGGGGAAAAAAAAACCCTACCCCAAACCCGTGTTTTAGCTTTCGAAATATGGAAAAGGAAGGAAATGTAAGAGTTGTCTGAAAAAATAATTTTACCACAAACCTGGCAGAGATTTTTGTAGAGAGATGTCTCTGTTTTTCCAGTTGAAAAACTGAGAAAACAACCTGGTAAATATAGATGAAAAATTTAAATGCCATATATTAGTCTAACTATCGTAGTCTCTGCAAATAGATTCTATGGTGAGACTAGTCAGTCTTTGGATAGATGTCAAGGCATGGATGGTTTTGATCTAAAAGTTTAATTTGGTTCTCTACATCCATCACTTACTTTCACTTCCATAAAGTAAACTGTTGGAAGTGATGAACTATCGCTGTATGGGAAGAAGCCTGAAAAATCTTTATGCAGAGTACAGCTGCTTTAATTCAGTGTGTAGTACTTGATGTTCATGACTTTTCAGACTCGGTAATGAGCTGCTCTTCGCCTCCCCATCCCTGCACTCTTGGTGTGATAATTTTCATTTAGGATGCAAGTCTGTGGTCCTTCTGCTGCTAGGCATCTTGAAATAATATGGAAGTGGTGTTGTTTTGGAGAGGATGTCCTGGAAGAGTTCACATTTGGTAGAATTAGTATTGGCAGCACAAATATTGACTTCTGTGGTAGGGCTCGTCACCTGGTAATTAAAAACAACCCTGAAACAATCAGAACTGACATCTGTCACGTGTCCATGCAGTAGCTGGGACCAGAGGTGCTTCTTTAATGGTGTTAAAAAGTAAACCTCTTTAAGCTAGAGCAACAACAGCGTTTCCTGAGGCAAGAAGCATCTTCTGAAAACATGTGGCCTCTTGTGTCTTTGTATTTAGTAGCCCTCAGCAAACTACTTTCCATGACTTTTCCAGGGGCTGTTGTAATCCAAAACTTCTTTTTGCAGAGTTTAGTGATGTCCTCCTGGAGTTCCTCACCATTGGTAGGGCATTTAACTAGGGGAGTGACAGCAGGGCTGGCTGGTGAGCACTGAGGGTTGGTGCTTGTGCTGTGGGTGACGGTACTGTGTTCCGGGAACAAGATTGCAACTAGCCGGCTCAAAGTGCACACAGGACCTGAAGCTGGCGAGTGGGTCTGACCTCAGGAAGGACCTGTTTGCTCACTTCAGTCCTTGCGCCGCCCCCGTTTAGAGCTCTCCCCTGTAAGGCTGTGTGATAAGCGAGAACCTCCGTTATTTTGGCTTTCCTAGTCTTAACCAGTTCAGGAGATGGTCGTTTTGGAAAGGAGAGGCAAAACTGGTGGCTACTATTACAGCATAAAGGTAAGCCTGACAGAGTAGTGAGCCTTATTTCTGTTAATTCATGTGGGAATTAACTTTTTTTTTTTAATGTAGCACTTGGTAGGTTTTCAGGGGAGAACATTACTCTGATTCTCTTCTAGGTGAACCTGCTCTGGCAGGGGGATTGGACTAGATGATCTCCAGAGGTCCCTTCCAACCCCTGTCATTCTGTGATTCGCCTAAATCAAAGCCTTTTAAGGAGGATCATGTGTTGTCAAAAGCAAGAGATCTCTCGGACTGGCCATAAACTGGGAACCAGCTACAGTAATAAAAGCCTTTGCAGGGAATCCAACAATTTCTTCAGTCAAAAAATACTAGTGTCTCCTTTGTGCTAGCCATTCTCTCTTCAGGTGGAAGATACTGCAAGTGGAGTCACAAGTGTGGCAGGGGCAGCTGCTGGAGAAAAGGGGCAGCCCCACTGCACCCCAGAGAGGACGCGTGGTCCCCAAAGTGGCTGCCGTCACCAAAGCCAGGGGAGGCAGCGAGCTAGGGCTGGAGCCCACCTGGGGAGAGAGATCATTGAACTGGGATGGCAGGAGGCAAGACTTGAAACAGATTCAGCAGTGGTAAAATGACATGAAAGAGTAGTTTAAGAAAGCAAAAGTCAAGTCATTCTCACCTATGAGGGTACTTTATCACCTTAGCAAAACAGAGGTTGGTCAAAGTAATTGGTGTCTTGTACCAGTGTTTTCAAAATGCATTTGAAACAGGCAAGGAGAAAGTAAGCCCTTTTAGGGAACTTGATCACCACATTATGTGGTAAATAAACTACTTAATGAGCAGTTATAGAGAAGTTGGAGGTGGACTTTTCCCAGAAGTCCACAATGAAAGGGTAAAAGTCAACACCTGCAAATGGCAGCAAGGGAAATTCTGATTAGACATCAGGAGGAAAACCCCACCATCGGACTGATAGCGGTCAACCACTGAAAAAGGTGCCCCGAGAGTTTTGGAATCCTCATCCTTGGAGGTAGTCAAAAGTTGACACATCAAGGCATGGCAAGGTTGCCCCACTTTGAGCAGGAGGTTGGGCTGGTCACTTACAAAATTATTACAAAAAATTTAAATTACAAAGTTATTATTGCAAAAATTATTCTGTAGTATTATGGAATATGAAGGAACTAATAGAAGTATCAGTAAATCATGTAGAGAGGTGATGTGGGACATTTCTATTTACCCGCTTCCATAACACAAGACTGGAATATCCAGTGAAAATACAAGATAACGAAAGGAAATATTTATCATGTGTTCTTTCTCAGATGAACTACAAAGTCATCAATGAAGTTTTGTTCGTAGGTTTCCTAGCAAACTGACTGGTTTGTGTGCATGTAGAGAGGTTTTTTTATGATCAGATACCACAGCAATGTGAGAAACTGATACAGATTCAGTTACACTGTAGTGTCTGCCTTGCCTCACACACCGAAGTGCTTCCGAGCAGCTGGCAGTCTGGTTACTGTCTGAAATATTCATGTGGTACCTTGCCATCTTGATGAGATTCCTGTGTCTCTGGTGTGGAAGCGGGGAGAGAAAGAGAGGTGGAGGGTAGTGGCAGTGTGCTGTCAGTGGAGTCGGGCAATTGGTAGAACAGTTAAATCTCTCTTCTGTAGCGGTCGCTCTGCCTCTGTTCCAAGCTTCACCTTGGAGCCCTGGCTGTGGGCTAACACATTTTTATGTTGGTTAACAGATAAAATGAGTGAAGTCTAGGTTGCAGCCAGAATGTGAATTAACTTCTTTCCCCCACTTCCATCAGCTAAGAGGAATTTGTTGCCTGAGGTTGTTGACAGAGTTTGAGCCCTGTGTTTACTCTCTGGGACAGCCAGGAGCCAGATGGTAGTGCTTTTGGATTTGCAGACTATACTGCTAACCCTCTAACTCCAACTTGAGATACCTTCTTGAGGTGAAAAGAATTAAGAGCCTTGTGGGGGGACAAAGATGACTTCTTTTTCTCCCCTCACGTTTCTGCAGAGCTGTTTACATGAGCCCGATTGCGAGTTAGAAACTTCAACTGTGTTAATTTATAAACTCGTAGTAAACAAAAGCAGCATCAATGTTTACTTCTATAAGCAGCCTTTAAAAAAAATTGGTTGTTAAATACTGTTGGATTGTGTTCCCACCTGTGATCATCCAAGAGGAATTGCAGGCAATTGTGCTTTTGCCCCCAGGCGCCAGTTTAGATTTTATCCACGGTTATCTGCAGTGTCTTCTGCTTTGGGTAATATATGAACAAATTCTTCAGGGACTCCGGCGTGTTTTAAGGACAGCAAGCTGGCTTCAGCTCAGCCCAGGTGAGGTGAGACATTATTGAGGAGCACTGCAAAGCAATCAGGTTGCTGTTATGCTCTTAGGGTAAGCAGAGGTGTGGAGGTGCTAGCTTTAAACACTTACTTATGAAGTAAACTTCTGCATCTTAAGTTTAACTATGCCACTGCTCTGTGCAGATCTGTGCTGGTTCTTACTGAAGTTCATGAACCAAATGTGGAGGTTTGGTTTTAATCTGTAAATCCTGAATGGTTTTCTTCATTACCTGGCGTGCAGTAAACATAGCTGCTGAACTTGAGATTGCTCAATAAAACATGCTGCAAGAGTGCTTTGAGGAGGTTATGAAAATCTGTCTGACATACTCCAAGTCTGTTAAAAAGAGAAAGATCAGACATGCCAGATGCTTTTGCACTTCCTGTCTAAGAGAGCAGAAGGACTGAGCTGAGGTTGATCAGCAGGCTTGACAGGCTGGAGAAGTGGGTCAGTGTGAACCTCATGAAGTGCAACAAGGCCAAGTGCAAAGTCCTGCACCTGGGTTGGAGCAACCCCCAGTATTGATACAGGCTGGCGGATGAAGGGATTGAGAGCAGCCCTGCCAAGAAGGACTTGGGGGTACTGGTGGTGAAAAGCTGGACATGAGCTGACAATGTGCGCTCGCAGCCCAGAAAGCCAACCACATCCTGGGCTGCATCGAAAGAAGTGTGGCCAGCAGGTCGAGGGAGATGATTCTTGCTTTTCTACTCGACTCTCATGAGACCCCACCTGGAGTACTGCATCCAGCTCTGGGGCCCCCAACATAAGAAGGACATGGACCTATTGGAGCGGGTCTAGAGGAGGGCCATGAAGATGATCAGAGGGCTGGAGCGCTTCTCCTGTGAAGAGAAGGCTCTGGGGAGACCTTATTGCATCCTTTCAGCATGTAAAGGGGGCTTATAAGAAAGATGGGGACAGACTTTTTAATAGGGCCTGTAGTGACACGACAAGGGACAATGGTTTTAAACTGGAAGAGGGTAGATTTAGATTGGATATGGGGAAGGATTTTTTACAATAATTGTGGTGAGACACAGAACAGGTTGTCCAGAGTTGTGGATGCCCCATTGTCGGGAGTGTTCAAAATCAGGTTGGGCAGGGCTTTGAGCAACGTGATCAAAGGCAACCTTAAAGATGTCCCTGCCTATGGCAGGAGAAGGTTGGTCTAGATGATCTATAAAGGTCCCTTCCAACCCAAGACATTTTGTGATTCTATGTCTACAGGTAGTACTTTAATTATGTTGTTTTCTATCTTGTGGGGTGAAATTTCAGGCCATTGGATAGGTTATAAGTGTATTTTTAAAAGTCCAAGCAAAAAAAGAATGTTTAGCTGAAGCATGTTTGACCTAGAAACTTGGTTTCGTTGCAAACAAGAGCTTTCAGGGTTTTAAAAAGAAAGATACTTACATAGCATTGCTTATGGTCTCATTCATGTATAAGCTATCTTCCTCAAAAAAATGCCAGCCTCCATGTGATATAGTAGGAAGAAATTTCCTTACAGATTCTTGTATAGTTTTCTTACTGTTGTGTGTCTGACACCTCCTCCTGAGGCAAGATGAGCCTGTGAATGAGAGGGAACACTGGCTGATACTGAATTAAAAATACCAACTCTTCAAGGCTAATTTTGCTGGCACTTCTTTGAGTGTTTCTTTTCACTTAGATACAGGAAGACAGCTGTCCTTCAGTGTCCTTGGTTTCTGGTAGCTAAACATCAAGCGTCCTCACTGTGTTACTTTGGTTATTGTCACTCGATCCTGGAGCCACTTTGTAGATCTCAGTTGCAAAAGGTAAGGGCTTGGATAGATGAAGAATCTGTCTGAGGATAAGCAATGAAGTATAGAGGGTACTCTGTTTATTAAGTGTCAGTTCCTCAGAGGGTGTTGTCATCCTCATTTAACAGGCTAATGTAGGAGAAGTTCTCTCTCCCATTCTGTTTTTATACATTATTAGAGGTTATGCCGGTGAATGATGGGAACACCTACATCCAGATTTCATGTCTGTTTCTTTAGGGAGGGGAGAAGATCTTCATCTTGTTTACCACCTGAGGGTAATTGAGAGGCTTGCTGTGCTCGCACTAAGAATTTGTGGGATGACAGGAAGAGCAGTACCCCCTAGCAGCAGGAGAGTATCACAAAAGCTGTATGCTTGGTGGAGGAGGTATTTTGAAAGAGAAGAGGTATGTGTTTTAGTTAAATTAACACATGTTCTTTCACCAAGGGACTGCCTGTCAGGTTTAATTTGAAATGAAACTAATTGTTAGTCTGACAGCTTGATGTGCTGGGAAACGCGATAAATACATTGGTACCAAAATCTTTTTCAGCTCTATTATCTAACTGTTGTTTGACTTAATGAGAAAGGAAGAGCTGAAACATGCATGCTTTTAGGAATGGCTGCCTATAAATTCTGCTTATGTAGAAATAATGCAAGTTTTCGTGCTGTTTTCATCACATGCTTTAAAAAAACTGTTGTATTCTTGTTTCATAATCTTTGCTAATTAACATAGGCATAAAAATATTGCTAGTCCTGGTGACATGTTAGTATGTTCATCCCGATGTTTTTGGTCTTGTTAATATTTTCTTCCCTACTCTAGTGTATCTGGGACAGAGAACAATCCAAATTCCCTGAACTATCAAGATGTAGAACTAAAGCATTAATTTGCATTTTTGGTCATAAGAGATTTCGTTAGAATCACTTGAACTTTAAAGCACTAATTGCAAGCTTATTTTACAGTTGGTATTAAAAGGACAGTGAGGTCACTTTCTCTGATCAAAGCAAAGACTGAAAAGATCTGCTTGGCAACTGGCATAGATAAACTTGGAACCAATTGTGTGAATCATCAAAGTTTTATTGTTATCACTTCAAACTAGTGCAATTAGGCATTACCTTTTAGGCAGTCACAGAATGCAGTCAGTTCTCTCCAAAATTGAAAGACACTTGCCAAACACTACTGTGAGACTGGCTTTGAAACAGAAAAGACAATGGCTTCTCAGGAAGGTGAGACCTCAGCCACCAGTCTGGATTAAGTGCTGTTTTTGTAGGCAGCTGTCTTTACTGCTGCCACCAGTTTCTTATCTTTGCTTTGTTCCACCAGTTGCTTAGATTTTCTGAGAAGTGATAAAACGTTTATCAGCTCTTGCCTTGTGACAGTGGCCAAAACTGCACAACTGTACCAGAA